>NC_134463.1:6007500-7207500 GCF_047948215.1 Lycorma delicatula | reverse complement strand
AAATGAATAAGAAGATAGTGCGTTAAATTAAAGAACATCTCATTTTTTATTTTATTTCATTTATTTTTATTTTATTTTCGAAAATTTGAGTTTTTGTTTTTTAATGGTTTTAATAGTAATATAATATTTATTTTTTTCTAAAAAAAAAAACCTTTTATCACTTAAATAATTTTAAGATTTAATTAGAATTCATGCAAGTGGTAGAAATGTAACTACACTTTTTCAGACGTAAATCAAATGAACATAATTTATATATTGTTATGTGCATATCTGTATGTGTGTGTGTGTGTGTGTATATGTGCGCGCGTATTTAAATCAATAAAAATGATACATAACCCACTCATTGCGTAATAAAAATTGTATAATATTAATCTACTGAGTATAATGGGAAAATAAAACGAAGCAGTATGCCAATTTCAATTTTACGCGAACAATCCAAAATAAAAACTGAAATTGTCACACGGTAGCTGTCATATTTTGTAACTGACAGCTCTTCCGTAAAGCATTAACTCAGTTGTCTGAACCAATACTTATCTGAAAGCCGATAAATCCACGTTTCATTTTACAATAATATTCAATGTAGCCAACTTAATAATACTAAAAGCTGTTGATAACTGTTACTCCAATTTCATAGAATAAATATGTAGGTTTGCATGTCTATCTCAATCCTAAACTTTTTTGATAAATTATCAGATATGGTTAATATTAGAGTTTATAATTCGCTTTGACCAGTAAAACAGAAATTTTCGCTTAAAACCTTTTTTATATATCATTTAAGCATTTCTTGAAAATTAATAAGAAATAATATGTTGTAACTGCTTGAAGCGATCGAATAATTACCGCAGGTCTTTTGGATTTAATGAGTTATCCATTTTCTTTTATACTCGAGAAAACAAAAATAATTTTCTGAATCAACCATAAAACTACCCATCGTTACGAATAGAATCATAAAAAATTATTTAAAAAAATTATTAGTCTAAATAAGGTTTCTATGAACTTAAGATTCTTAATAAATTAAAAAAACGAAAACAATAAATAATTTAAAATCAGTTTGATGTTTTAAAAAGAGACATTATTATTAAGAACAAATAAAAAATTAATAAGCAGATTTGGACAGGTATGCTAGAAGTAAATAGATTCTTTACTAGACGTACATTTAGTACAGATTCTGCTAAGCATAACTTTTATACAATTTTAACCAGCTGACATATATTTATTCAAAACTTACTACAATAACATTTTTTAAACAGAAATAAATAGATAAAATAGTAAAATTTATATAATGTAGCGTACTGGCTTAATATTTAAATAATTTATCATAATCTCTGCACCAGTCTGTTGAAACATACGGATGAGTATTAATTAATTATTTATCCCGATTGAAAAATCAAATAGAAATAATAACGTTCAATTATTCATCCATTTTTTTTTTTTTTATTTTAGGACATTTTAATTTTCCAATATCCATAATTTTTTTTAACTATTCATTTATATATAGACGTCGATTTTATTCATTATCAGAATTTGAACGCTCTTGAAGTGAAAATAAAATCATCAAAATTGATTCATTTAGATTGTTATACTGGCTTACATAAAAACATAAGACACAATTTTTTGAGTTTTTTTTTACGTTTAACGTTACAGTAACTTTATAATCTGGTTAGAATTAAAATTGGACAATAAGAAAATAAGATAAATTTTGAATAAACATTAAGAGGCTACAGATTCAGTGTTTAGTAGCTTAAAAGTAAACAATGAAAAGATAAGAAATTGAAGAGCATATCGTAAAGCCGGTTTATAAAATCACTTAATTGTATCGATATGAAATCAAGAATATTGTTTCTTATTAATTTTGAAAAATCGTTTATATTGTTGCATAATAAATTAACTGCCATATAATTTGGAACCGATCCAGACGATTTTGTTATCGCTTACTGATCAGAGAGATTTCTTGCTTAACAGTTCGTAATTTAAAATTATTATACATAGATTTATTGCTTATATACCAAGGTATTTTTAACATTTTTTCTCAGTGTTTTTCACCGATAACATTCAAGTATGCCAATACCGAAACCACCGTTGATACTGCTCCAGAGGGTGAGATGACAAGTAGCGTGTGAAAATGCAATGCCTGACCGAGATTCGATCCCGAGACCTCCGGATGAAAGGCCGAGATGCTACCATTCGCGCCACGGAGGCCGGCATGTCAATATTGGAATTGCTTGTTGTACACCATAATTCAAACCCACAAAATCCAAATTGAGTTTAAAATGGATTTATAAATCAATAATTCATTTTCTACTGAGAGACGAAATTTGTGTTTTATTAGCCGGTACATGTTTTTAAACTTTAGGTCTAATTGTATTCGTTTAGATTAGATGTGTTTTGCCCAAGTAAGACGCCGATGATGAAAACTTAAATATTTACATTCTTGAGAACTTGGAATTGGAATATTAAAGATAGAAACAGTTGGGCAGCTTTCCTTTCGAAAAGTGAATGTTGCGTGCTTCGACTTTGTTTCGTTTATCTCTATTTAACAACTTCTAAGCCAGGATTCGAGAAGGGTGAGATAACCTTCAATATAATGAGATGCAGTAGCAAGATTTTTATGGACAGTAAGAATTGTAGTATCGTCAACCAATGTCGCAACGGTTGTATCTGCCATAATTGGCAAGTCGGCAATAAACAGAATATATAAAAAGATCCGAGAACGCTTCCTTGAGGTACCCTTGAATTTATTAGGAACAAATCCGTTAAAACTTCTTTATGTTTAACTTAAAATATCTATATTGCAGGTAAAATTTTAGCACTACATAGAAAACATGCGATAATACCTTTTTTTAATTTATAGAGCAATCCTACGCGCCAAACTTTGTCAAAAGCTTGACTGACATCGAGGAAAACGACTAAACTTTATTTTTTTTTGTCTAAAGCACGATTTATAATATTAACAATTCTGTTTGTTCTACAGTAGCATGTTTCTCCCTAATCCAGATTGTTCATTTGGAAATTGATCATTTACGAACTGCTTCATTCATTTTAAAAAGAGCTTATCAAATACTTTAGAGAGCACTGGAAACAGGCTGATAAGCCTATAAGATTTAACATCTGTTGATTCTTTACCCGGTCTTTATATAACAATTATCGGTGAAATTTTCCACGTACCAGGAAAATGACCGACTCAAACAATAGCATTAAAAATTAGAGCGAGTAAACGTTTCGCTTGTCGAGGTAATGCTTGAAGAACGTGAGGATTAAAAGATACAATAACATCTATTTTTGTATTACGGTAGCGAGTTTCAAAATGAATATCGAGTTAAAACTATGTAATTTTCTTCAAGTTTCGCGTACACTGATTAATTGTACATTTAACGAAAGAGCAACTCACACAGTTATAGCTGTGCGCAAGCTCATAAGCTGTTTCTTGTACCTTCCGCTTAAAAGCGCTGGTTGCAAACACGATGAACCCCCCCAACAGAAAGCGTTTTATGTTTTGCAGTTTACGAAGTATGAATCTGTAATTACCGTTAAATGTGCGTACCGTTGTAATCCCCGGAGTGACAATAACATTCGTAGAAGGTATAAATAATTGGATATCAGTGGCTGCATTTGTAAAGGGAAGTATATAGGACGACAGAGTGATTCCGAAGACAATGTTAAACGTGTAAAAGAGTCTTTGCTGCGTAGTTGTAGAATATCCGTTAGGAAGGCTAGCCGCGAATTAGCAATTTAGCAATTCCAGTGACGTCTGTGTGGAGGTTGTTAAAGAAAGGCTTACAATTGTGCTCATATTGTTTACAGCTGTTACAAGCTCTAAACTCTATAGATGACTTAATCATCTCGTATTCACCACACGTCAAAGCCTTCATCGTCATCAAAATTTCACGTTAATGGAAAAGTAAACACTCAGAATGCGGGTAACTGGGGATCAGAAAATCCTCACGACATATTGCAGTGTGAACGAGTCTGCCCAAAACGGAATGTCTTTTGTGCCATCCCTACGCTAAATCGGGATACGGTACCAGTCTTGATATGCAACTATCGGAGATAGCAGCAGGTACCTGTTAATAGTAGCCACCCGTAGAAAGCAACTATCTTTGTATGCTACAACTGAACCGGTGAACTTTATTTGAGAAAAAAATTATGCGCCTACTCACTGGCATAACGCTGTACGTGATCGGCTGAATGAAATTCTCTCCGATCGCTGGATCGGTCGCCGGGGGCAAGATGACGAGGCTTGTTTGCGTGGGCTCTTCGATCGCGCGATCTGATACCGTGCGAATTTTTTCTCTGGCAGTTTAATAAAGGATCAAATGTATATGCCGCTATTACCAGCCGACCTACCCGATTTGAGACAAAGGATTGAAGCAGTATTTGCATCAGTTACTCCAGACTTGCTGATTAAAGTACGGGATGACCTCTACTATCGCTGGATGTTTGCCTTTTAACGAATGGTGCACATATTGAACAGTTGGAGCAAAAGCTGTTTAAGTTTCTCTTTCATTTCATGAATAATTTATCAGTGTAAGTAATACTTAACTATTATATAACTTTAAAACCCCGATATTTATTTTGAAACACGGAGTACTTCATTCAATATAAACATGTATTTTTTATCGTAGATGTTTATATTTTCTTTTTTTAAAAATACATAATATTAATACGTTAAGTACTTTATCAATATATACTAATACTAATACTAATACTAATACTAATACTACTTTATTATTATAACTCTTCTATAAGAAATAAAACTTATCGGCATACATTGTAAATTGTGAAATACCAGGTGGAACATACTATCAATTCCTTGGATGAACGTAACGTCATCTGTTATTATAGAAAAAACTACTACAGATAGTATATGCGTATAAATATGTTTTTCGAACATACATACAGGAAGCTAAATTTATAGTGCAAATCATTCAGAATTACAGATATTGGACAAAAACAATACAACATAAGCAATATATTTTTCACATTTCACTGATATAATCTTCTTGCACAGCTTTGTATTACTGTAGCCTAACAAGACTAAAACATTTAACAACAGTTTATGTCTTAAAGGTACAGGAGTTTGCCCTTTGCTTACGTCTTTTGAAAGATAAGAGGAGTACTCAAATATATACGTAAGATAAAACAGAGAAAGCAAAATCACAAGATTATACTGTTAATAATTGTTTAATGCGTATTCTAGAAATACACATTCTTTTATCATATCTAGAACGTTTTAAGAACATTCTAGACATCGTTCAAATATATTTGGTTATTTTAATGTTGTTGGAAAATTTTAGAAACGTCCCAAGAATAATATAGCAACATTTTTGTATTAAAGAAACGTCAATCTTAAAAACTCAAGCGCCTATCTGTCGTAATTTTCTTTAAATTACGCTGTTATTTCTATTATTACTAAAATAAGTATTTACTTATTGATAATTATTTATTAAAATGATTTAAATAGAGATAAAACTAAAATAGAAGAATTAATTCTGTATTTTCAGAAATACACTTTACTTTCCCGTCGAATTTAGATAATTGTCTATATTAAAGAGGAAAATATAGTGATCATGTCAAAAATGGGGTATCGGAACTTTTATGCAAATCTTATGTGTTAGGGTCCAACTAGATCATCTTTGGGTTTATATTTCAGGATTGATCTAACCGATTTTCTTCAAATTTGACTCAAATATTTCTGTACGCTAGGTATTGATTACAATAATTTATTTATTTTTTTAATTCATTAAGGGAGTTAGCGGATATCGCGAAAAAAACAATTTCGATTTTCTTCAGAGGAATTTTTAAAAAACATTGGCAAATGTTTTACTTGTACATATAAAAAATCCAAAAACGTTTTTTTTCAAAAAAATCCAACTCCACCTTTTAAAATTGAAACATGTTTCTTGTTATTTCGGTCTATCTTCCTTCAGTTTAAATATTTTTCAAAAGTTTTTTCAAAGTTTATATTTCAAACATAGAGCTATCAAGAAATGTCTGCAATTTTTTTTAAATTATAGACCTCGGACGTAAAATACAGAGTACAGAGAAATGGTTTTGAAAATTGTCTTTTTCTTTTTTTAGCCTCTATTGAAAGTGGTGATAGATTTACAGAAAGTTTGCATAAGCCTAACCTATATATGATATGAATAATTTTAGAAAAAATCTTTCTTAAAATTTATTCCCCGCCTCTAAAAAATATATATTCTGTGTTTTATTTTTTTAGCTCCAACTCTTATTTCAATTTTTAATATCTAGCAAAGTTATGCAATTCTTTTTACGTTAATATAATGAAATATATATATATATATATATGTAATTTGTAACGTAAGCACATTTTTGTCTTGAACTTGGCCGAGTGAAAACAACGTGAGGAGCACATTTTGCTTAACTTCTCTTTATTTTGTGCGTTTCATTTCCTGGTGTTTAAAAAATTCTTAATCTTTTCGCTTTGTTTTGTCTTCTATCTTCTGAAAAGACGTTGCTGGTTTCTTTTCTCTCCTTCCCTTGGAATTCCTTGAAGTCTTGTACCGGTTTTCTGAAAGTTACTTGTACTATTTCATCAGATATTTTTATTTCTTTTACGTCTTTTTGAACCTCTAAGATCTGTTTATCTATTTTTTTTATTTTACTATATCTTTGGTCGTTATGTGAGAAATGTTTACTAAAAATAATAAAATATAGATAAAACTATCAATAGATAATTTTAATGAACAATTTTTTATTTGTAGATAAATATAAAAAATTATTATGTTAAAAAAGGAGAGGGTATGATATTTGCTTGTAAAAAAATAATAAAATGCAAATTTTATTCGCTTTCAAGAGGAAAAGGCTGATATCATTAAAAAAGTTCAAAAGTTGTATAATACATAAGCGACCCTTTTAATGTGATTATACTAGTACCTACTTCAGATTATAATTACACTTTAATTATAATGTAATCTTATAATGTATGAATATAATTGCTTTATTCTTTTCTAATTAATGAATAGTGTATATACTGCTCCGTTTGCCACTGAAAGATTTTATGTTTCACATTATCTCTCATAATAATTCTTATGAATGTAACGGTTATAAAGCATTAGAGTGACATGATTCGGAGCGGTTTTTTCTGTCTGTAATGATGTTCATTTATACAACCAGTTCCTGTGGTACCCAGATTAAAGATGTTTTCCTGGAATGAATATCACTTAGATTTCGCTTGGCTTGAAATTGACTTGGTTTGGTATTCCGATTTAGAAAAATATATTAGGCTCATTGAAGAAGAAAAGGAAAAATCACTTCACTTTCAATTTCTCGCAATTATTTATTTTCAAGTTTATCTTTTTAGTATAGAAACGTTTACGATGTATTAATTATTATTACTTAGTTTTATTACAGTAATAAATTAGTACCATTTATTAATTTACAATAACGGATTAAATAATATTATTAAATTATAAGGATTAGTTATTCAACGATCTATCACAAAACATATTTAATCTACACGTTAAGATGTTGCAAAAGGAACATGTAGAGTCCTTTTTCCAAAGCCGTTTGCGTGTAGAAAATACAAACATTTTTTCAACGTTCTTTGTAAGAGTCTGCGGTACATAAAAGTCTATGAAGTAATAACTATAGAATAGCTACTAATACACAATAAAGACAAAGCGATAACGGTCACGCATATCGAAATTCTTGTGCATAGTTTTTAACCACGCATTGTTGGGTGCATGTTGGTCGGTGAATTTATTTTATTATTTTTCTTAATATATCAACAGACATGTAACGCAAGTATATTAAAGTTACTAAAAAATTTCCGTAATACAAAATATAAAGAAATACGATAAATAGAGTACGCGCTAGGTAAATAAATCTAATGTAATTTTTTTTTTAAATAATATAAATCTTTTCCTGTATAATAAGGTTTTTAACAATCTTTTTAAAAAGGAACAAAGAAAAAGGAACATTTTTCGTTATTATGCATCCCCTGAAATCCATAGGATCATTAACAGAGAAAAAAACCCTAGAAACATACTTTCCATTCGAGAAATGTCAACGTTAATATATCTTTGATCAACCCCACATCTCTTTTGAATTATACTATAATACCAAGCAATATTAAGTTTCTTTTTTTGCCACAAATCATAATTATTAGACTTTTATTATTTACAATTTATAATGATCAGCTAATTACATAACATCGTTTAATTTATAAAGTTATTATATTTCTATTTACATCAGCAGGTCCAATAATGAACCAAATATCTCAGGAATGGTCAGCCTAAGACTGTACAAGATTACATTTCATACATATCATCCTCATTCATCCTCTGAAATAATACTTGAACGGTAATTCCCGGATGCTAAACAAAAAAAGGAAATTTTAATAAGTACAGTCTCAAAATGTTTTCTTGTGTTATTTATGATATTTTTTTCCAAAATGGCTGTATGAAATGCAAATAAATAACATTATGCGTTTCTTTGGATACGAATTGTTGAGAAATGTTTTGACATTTGTAACCTTCGTTAAAAAATTTAAAAAACTGGGTTATAAAACTGTAACACAAGACTATAAATTATTCCACAATTCTTATTTTACATAACTAAAAAAAAATTTTGTGCAATTTTGCGCAACATTGACTTTTCGTTTTTACCGAACTTTCCAAAAAGTACGGTAAAAAGCAGGGTTTTCACATCTTTGTTAGCGATAAACCGAATACAGATAACTCTAAAACAAAAAAATACCAATATATTTAACACAAAATTTTCGTTATTTTGGGATTTTTTGTGTTCACTTTATAAAGATTAACTACGGTAGATTTTTTAAAGAAAAACCCGTTTCTCAATCCATTTACAAATGCCAAAATTTTGCGCAATATTTTCGTAGTTTACTCAAAAACTAACTTTAATATATTGCATTTTTTCCCAAAAAAAAATTAATATTAATTTCCTTTAATTTAGAAATGTAAAACATTTATATAACTTAGATAATCAATGTTTTTAAGACCATAAGATGTATTAAAAAAAAATATTACTTTTGAAATATCTGCATTATTTATAAACTTATTTTAAAATAAAACCAATTTAAAAAAGCTGGATAAATAATTTTTTTTAGAGTTAGAGTACGCTATTTGTGAACCATTTCAATGATAAAACTTCAAAATGTCTACAAGAACATGGAATTGAACCAAAGACATTTAACTTTTTAAAGTTAAATTCTGGGGAGAAACCAGTAATCTCTCCAAATCAAATCGGGATTAAGACAGGGTCTATCATCCATAATTTTCAATATTGGGCTGGATAAAATTATGAAAAGATTCCGGGAGAAGAATAACAAAGAGAAAGAACGGGTACTGAAAAGTGAAAAGCAGTTAAATTTTTTAAATTTGCTGATGATTTAGCTTCACTAGCGGGATCAGAAGAAAACCCAATTGCCCAAATAAAATTATAGCTTAACAGGCTGGTCAACAAATTTCCTTTACTAAAACTGAAATCATAGCAAACATTAAAAACTTTAAGAAAAAATTCATACCAAATTTAGAAATTTTAAATCTAAAAATTTTATATATTTAGGAGAAATATTCAGCTCTATTAGAACAGACAAAACACACTGGCAAAATTAGAAAAATCAGCATTTTTAACTAAAAATATTTATATCAAAACATATTGATCCATCGATGCAGAAATTAAAGACTATAATACGGTAATTAAACTTGTCATTCTTTACGGTGTGACAAAATGTACTAGCCTAGAAAGAATATTAAAAATAAAAAAGAGAATCCTCAGAAAAATAAATAGTAATCTGACCTAAATAAAACCAAAGTTCTTATAAATTAAGATCAAACAAATAAATTTATCGGTTCACTAGTAATAAATTGTAGAAAAAGATGATAGATTTCTTGGGCATATGATGAGTATAAATGAATCTAGAACGAACAAATGAATCGTTGATAAAATTTGAAAATACTAAAACCAACAGGGTTACATGAAAAAAATGAAAATAGAAATGTAAAAATTCAATCTAACGAATGAAGGTTTTTCAAAACGAAATGAATTTAGAAAGTTCTTGCACAATTTCAACATATCTATGGAACAGAAAAAGCCCAGTGGCATCAGATCAGATGAAGAAATTCTGGGAAGAAAAACTAAGAAAAAAGAAGCCCATAAACGATGCTTACATGATTCTTTGATATGTTCGAAAAAAAATGTTTTTTAGGTGACTAAATTTTAATGGTATATATAATACATATATATTTTTAATTCGATTTTTCATGAAAAATGGATCTTTTCATGATTTGTTATTAAGAATTATTTTTTAAAAATCAGAAACTAATATTCGTCACTTTTCTATAAAATATACTTTGTTAATTTTCAAACGCTACTTTTTGCATTCAATATATTACTATAACACCTTTGATTCAGCCATTTTTAAAATAAAAGAAAAAAAATTTTGTTAAATATCTAATAAAAGTTGAGAAAAACATATTTCTTAAAACGATTCTATCTCAGCCAATTTTTAACTAACTGAACAAGATAACCGACAATTAACAGAAATTTTGTGAAGTATAAATTTATACTTGTGTGTATTTTTAGGTAGATTTCACCTACTGTAACGGGTACCATGATTCGACTTCTGGAAAATTTCGACATATCTTCACGTTTCACATCCCCCGGATCCCAAAACCACTGTCAGTGCAAAAGTTTATATATATATTTCTCTTTCTTTCTTGTGGACACGATAACTGCCGTAATTATGCTCCAACCACTTTCAAATTGATACGTAAAATATAAAGACGCAAAATCTCGGTCGAGTTTGTTATCGGGTAAAATCGAACCATGATGGGTGGAAACGGGTGGGCTTTTTCGAAAAAACAAAATATAGCTATAACTGAAAAAATGGGGTTCCGAAGAAAAAAAATCATACCTCCCTTAATAGGCATAGTATCGAATTTGTTTAGTGTTCGTTAGTCCTCTAAACATTACCTAAAGCTTTTGTCTGAAACAATTTTTTATATGACCAACCCTTACGGCAAGGGATGACCAAAATGTTGCTGGAATTGTAAGAAGGTGGAACTTCTCGTATGCTAAACATGTGAAACTTTTTTCACATGCAACCATTATCATATCGAGTACATTTGAAGTTTTTCTTAACTTTAAGGTGGACATTTTTTTTTATCCCCTACTTAGCACCGGTGAAATCTACCTCCACCTTCCGGCTTGTCGAGAGAGATTTTTTTTTTTTTATTTTTGTTAAATGAATTGTTTTCGGGATATTTACAAATAATTGATATTAATCCATTTGGGGTGAAATTGAAAATTCACCCCAAATTCAGTAGTGGATCTTAGAGAACGCTATTTGTGGCCCAATCCAGTGATGAAACTTCAATTACTAGAATTTCCTTTTTCTACCTCAAAATCGGTTAATTTTACTGGAATATAAAAGGGCGAATGACGTATAATTTATATAGTACTGTAGAAGATTAAATTTATATACGTTTTTACAGCACCGTACAATATATTTATTAAACCTACATATTTATGTATGTACAGATTTTTGAATTTTTGATTTAACTTTATTTACATTAGACAAGTTGCCCTTGAGTTATTTATTGTTAAATTACACCATGTTTCAAAAATATCACGCGAATGAAATTTATAACACAGGATAAAAGAACTTTTTATACAAACTATTCTACTAAAGCTAATAATTTTTAGTGACGCTTACGGGCAACCGGTAAGCTATCATCATGATGACATCAAAATAATAATAGAAACTAAAACAAGAGAGTGTTAGAAAGAGAGAGTGAACATATGATTGTACAGACGACTGAGTGAGAGGGAATGTAATACTGATATGAATAAAACACTTATTTTACATAACATATTATTTTTGCATCGTAAAATTTAATTGTGAGATTAGTAAAAATTTATCTGCAATGCAGTTTTATGTTGAAACCAATGTCATTTTCTCAAACTGAGATTGTCATATAATAGCTGCTGTGAGTGTTAGAAATAGATATTTCTAAATCAGTAACCGTAAATTTAATAACAACCGATTTACATTTACACTGAAAAATAGGCGTGCTCAATGATTCGTTTTTGTAGACAGATGATATAAAGGTCCGAATTTCATTGAAAAAACAATACAGAAACTGGATTTTTTCGCTGCGAAATGAGTACGAATGGATTGAAAGATTTAAAAATGTAGGTAGTGTTACGTATGAAGAAGCCAGATAACCATCCCCGGCCACAAGTGACATTAATATCGAATGAATAGTTGATTGATTTTATTACACAGAAAATGGTAATTGATATAGTTGAAGATCGTATGCTAACAAGTCGTGATTTTTTCTAAAAAATCATTAACAATGTGCTTTAATGAACTTTTACACGATGAAAACCAAAGCACTCAAAACTTTGCATAAGCAAACACGGTTTTTCAACTGAAAAAATAAAACATTTGGGTCAATATGATAACGAAAGTGACGCTTCCTCAAACAGAATCATCATTTGCATAAAACATCGGTTCGATATTACAAACCAGGGAATGGCTTGTAGTAGCGGAGTCATGTTGAAACATTAATTTATCTTTAAATTCATACTGATAACGTTATTTTTTTGCACTTCCTTCAACACAAAAATCCTCTAAGCATACGAAAATTCATTGCTATTTCTTATATCCAAAATGGTATGAGCAATGTTTAGAAGGTTAAAAATTAAAAATTTATTATTTTGGAATTTTCTCACCTGTATAAAGAGAACTACTGAAGTCAAACAAAAATGTTAGCATTCTTATTTTTCACAGAGTAGGAAAGAGCTTCTGCAAGTTTAAGAAATATTATATAATTCTGTAAAACCGTAAAAAAAAATTTTATTTCTTAGTTATAACCCAAAACTCCAAGTTTTATCATAATTTTCTATTGATTTTATCATTCTAGAAGTGGATGTATAAAAAAATTCGCGGTAAACTCCAAAGTTCGTTAGGTTTAAAATGAAAACGAAAAACACGATTTTTAATCGTGTTTTTCGTTTTCATTTTACTCATAACTATCATTTTAACTTTTCATTTTAACTCATAACTATCCTCTGTTGTTTTTTCGTCGATTAAAAATGCAGGTTTTACACAATACTGTACAAGTAGTAATATTTTTTTTAAATGTTAAGCATATGGCTTTAAAAACGAAATTTTCTCAAAATATTTTCTACTTTTTTTTTAAAAAACTGTATGAATTAAAAATAGTATTACAACAAAAATTCACTTAGTGCTTTATAGTTTTGTGAAATCGCTCACACATGCATTCTTGGCAATGGTTAATTCATAAAATGAGCATTTTTATAGCTAAAAACCACTAAAAACAACAAGAAAATTATATAAGAAGGCAATATCTGTCTTTTCGTAATTAATAAAACAATTTTTATAGTAAAGCAATCGCTACAAAAACTCTACAAGTTTGGAAATAACTGAAATGCTTTACAGTGAGTTTTATTTTCTTTAATTTAATATTATTTTACTGCTAGGATTCTTTGCTATAAATTACTCATTTTAAGTAAATAAAAAAGAACGCGCGCGCGTGTGTGTGTGTTGTGTTGTGTGTATTTTAATAATATCATGGTGCAGTTTTAAATTACTGTAACTTGAAAAGAATGGAGTGATACTAAATAAGTGCTAAATTAAAGAGAAACATTATAGTCTTTGTGATTAAATGTAAGACAATGGAGAGCACTGCAAACGTCAACGCGTTAATCTGCAATCCACTACAAAAAACATCATTAGAAATAACAGATGTAATTACATATTATAAATGATAAAAATCACAAAATGGCAGTAAAATTCAAATATTAAAAAAAAAGAAGATTGTCATATTGACAGGCAATTTTATCAGAAGATTTATTAACAGTTCCAAGTTTGTATATATGGTAAGCACCTAAAATAGTTAGCTTGAAAAATAATACAAGACATCCATGATCATAATACAAGGTGTAGCACGGCAATATTTACAATAAACTGTCAAGCTATGTCAGAAGATCTCCATCAAACAAAGAGATTAAATTTTTTTTTAATTTCGCAGTAAAAAGAAGTTTTGTACAGTTCTGAGCAAGAAGGCCGATATTTTTTTGATTAAACTCTGTTTTAATATTTTAATAATTTTCTTGTAATTTGGTTTCATATTTCTAACAATAGATACTCCAAATAAAACGTTAGTTTAACTTTCAACATCAAAACGAACCACGCTTCTAACTTGGCCCGCTCAAATTTTTTCTACTTAAATTGATCGTAACTCAAAAAAAAAAAAAAAAAACATTGGTCGAACAAAAAAAAAATACATCCTCAAACATTTTCCATCAAATTGTCACACTTCAGACCAAATATTACAGAATATCTAAATTTCAATGACATTGATCTAGTAGTTGTAAAGATTGTCGAGCCACAAAAGTTTATACATAAGCCTATAAATATATAAGAAAAAACCCCTTTTTAAGTGACAGAAAGGTGGATCCTTGCATAGTTCCCCTTCATGAATTTCTTCACCATACATGTATATTTGTGGCCTTTCGCATCGAGCAGCGGTGTGGCCAAAACGTTGACACCTGAAAAATCTCATTGGTTGCGGCACAAAAGCCCGCACATCCAAACGATGAATTCCTGCACGTACTTTCACCAACAGGGTTGGTTTATTGAAAATAAGGTCATTTGAGCTTCACCGTTCCTCCTCATGTTTAGCCTTCGGCATTCTACCACTCCTTGAGGTGTCAGCTCGTCTACAATTTTCTGCTCCGTACAATCGATTAGATCCCGACAAACCACAAACCCTTTGAGGTATTGAGGGTGCTATGTGGATCCACTCGTACAGCAAACTCATCCACCTTCTTTAGCCCAAGGAATTTCTGTCACTAGTTGCCATTAGTCGTCTCTACATGAAGTCCTTTTAAGTTTTCCAGATTTCCTTTACTGGGCCTCCAGCACAGTTACTTATCTCTCGAGCGATAAAGAAAGGACTTACCCTCGAAAAGTAACCATCCTCTACTAATTACCAGATATTTTGGTTTAGAAAAACTATTCTTGTAAGAAGTTTTCTGTAAACTTTCAATCTCATTTTTCATCCTTCCTGATTCATGACTTTTCCTACGTTTCGCCCCAGGTGAAACGGCTGATTCAAGATGAAAAACGTTTACGTGAATCCTCTGTCAAGTTTGATGTTTGTTCAATTTGCATGATTTTCTATCCCTTCTGTAACAAGGCTAGCCACCGGGGTACACTTCCACTCCAGGGCTACCAATCCTGGAGGTTCGGTCCAGTATTCCGGTGGAACCGGATATGTCTTGGCAGAGTACGGATGCGCAATCTCTGCACTGATTCCAGACCCTTACACACCGAAGTTTTCAGAGCTCCCGACATATATGGGCACCTTAGCTACACGCTTGCAATCGGGGGGGAGGGCATTTGGACAGCGGAAGGGCCTCCGTTACACCTGCAATCACTTCGACCCTGGCCGCCACTTCGCCAGCTCCAGCTCTAAAGATGTGAATCCATTTCCCCGATCATTTTAATTTTCATATCTTCAGGTGGCAGAAAAATCCAGTCCTTGTAGAACAAACTGTATGTAGAATGAGGTTGAAGAAAATTCCAGGAAAACACTCGGAGCACGATTAGCAAGCATTATGGATAGTACTTATGTACAGCTGTTGCCGCCGTAGACGTGGAACGTAGATGTTTTATTCCGGACGAGGGGATTAACTACCTCAAGACACTTCAGATGTTATACATGTTAAAACGTTAAGTTTCGTTAGAAAAACTGAGACAAATTATCTAAAACAAAAAAATAACGTATCCATTTCTTCGAGAAAAACTTCATTATGCCTATCCTATATATATAATTCCTGCACTTAATTTAGATAAAAAATAATAATCTATTAAGTTATAATATACTGCTATTTATTGCAAATAAAAATAAATAAAAAGTGCCTATTACTGTGGAGGAATGGTAGCGTCTCGGCCTTTCATCTGGCGGTTACAATCCCGAATCCCGGCAGGCATGGAATTTTTCATGCCCACCACAAAATTTAATTTTTTATCTTATGAGGTGAATTAATTCATCAAAAAAAAGAAAAAATTAGGCATGAGTTAGACCAAAATATGTAATTACATACAAACGGTGCAAAATAAGCACTCACGTAATGACATATTCCTGCATAAAACACTACAAATTTCAATGGAAATTATAAAAGAAATTAAACATGCAGTTAATAGGTAGATAGATAGGCGTACCAGGAAGTATATAACATATACCGCACTGCTTCAAATAAACGAACGTAAAAATTTAATTCTAAAAACCGCTCCAATAATGTAGATTTTTCCTTTTTTATAACCTAATAATTGATTACAATAATACCAAACTAATCTTTAAATTATAAATAAAAAATCAAAATCTCAACTGTTCTTGAATAAAACAGAATAATGAACATATAAGACTGATTATTTTACAGATAGACGCACTTCAAATGTAATACACTTTTTGATAATAATTATATATTGATCGATATGTTTTTGAAAAAAAAATTCGCCTCTGCTGGCATGGATTTACGTAAATAAAATACTTTTTAATATAAGCTTTTATTTAAATCCTACTTTGGCCGAAAAAATTGCCGTAATTTTTTATATTTAGATGATATTAATTAAAGAATTATTGTCTGAAAACGTTTATTATAAATAGTTTGTCACTTTTAAGTTTAAAATGTTTGATTAGTGTTAAAATTTATACTATTAAAAAAATAAATCAAAGATAATGGAATGTGAAATAATGAGTTTACATAAGAAAATATATACTAGCAGTAAAAAAAAAAAGCTGGCAAAGTTGTAATGCTTGCCTAAAATTGATTATTTATTCTTATATATCGGAAACTAATATACATAAAAAAAGTAGTTTTAAAAAATACCAAAAGTTCATATTTTTAAACTTTGATTGGCTCTTCTACCCCTAATATTAATAAAATATTGTTTGGGTCGTTAGCACTACTACCATGCCTAGGAAGAAAAAAACTTTGGCAAAAAATAATATGTAATAAGTAAAAAGAAAACTTTCTTACATTTTCGAGGAAGGGGTAAAATTTAAGGAGAAATTATTTTTTAGATGGTAAGTTAAGATTTTACACATGTATTGAGCTAATTATAAATTGAGGTTATGTAAGCAAAATTTTGAGATAATCGACCCCAAAAAACTATCTATCCCACACCCTGGAGATATTGATCCCAAACCTTTACCAACAGATTGTCCCATTACCTGTACACAGTTATTGCCCCACATACGAACTTATTTATGTCCGAACATTACCCCATTTTTTCTCCTGGGTTGAGAAAAAACATACCCAATTTCTACTGATTACAATCCTCTCTTTCTTGCAGCATAGCTCTAAAGCTGTGATGCCAGAGAAATAAAAATTTAATTTAAATAAATAGATAACTTTATATGCAGTAAAAATATCGAAGCCAAAATGGAAAGTAGTCAAACATTTTAACGAAATAAGGTGCATAAAAGCAATTAAATGTCTAATGATAAAACAGATTTACTAATTTTTACGGTGGTTATTTTTTTATCTATTTTGATTGGGGGCGTAGTACGAATAAAATTGAAGCTACTTCAACGTATTCTAATAAAATTGTGTAAAATAATGCGTGTTTTTTTTTAATATTATTCCAGGTCTCTATGCTTTCTCCAAAAAAAAACTATTTTTATTTTAAGGATTAAATTATATTTTATTGTTCGAAATATTTAAAGAAGGGAAGTTTTATTATTTTTTTTTTGTACGAAGAAATTAAACCTTTATTTAAATTACACAAATAAAAAAATAGGTACATTATAATATTTAAAAATAATAAATAAAATTTCAAACTATACTACCCCGGTAACAAACTTAAACCCACTGGAATTATTATTACACTGCTTGATTGCTTTTTAAATAAAAATAATTAATAGTCATCATAACTTAACTAGTACCGATCAAAATTTTAATTTACCGTGAAATTAAATGAATACGGTATTTTTTTGCAGATATAAAGGTGTTTTTATTTTATTAAATATAAATTTTCCCCCGAAAATAGCTAGGAGTAAATTTAATTTTCCCCTCATTATATATTAAATTAAGAATTAATTATATTTTACGAGAGGTTTTATGTATGTCTAGCCTTACTTGAACAGCTGATCTCCCTCTACTCATCCCAGATAATATTTTCCTGTATAGAGAGGATGTTTACTTATTTTTATTAAAAGAAATAATTTAAAAAATTTAACTTCATATATTTACAAAATTTGAATTTTTGAAGAAGTTGTTGAAGGATACATTTACTAACACAATTATCTTATTTTAAAATAAACATTTCAAATAACATAAAAGTTTTATTACTATTTTTTCAATCCCCACAAATAATAAAATTTGACAACAAATTTGTAATACTTTCTTGGCACTGGTTATTTATTCTTATATAGAAGAAAAATAGTTATTCATGAAAACCTAATATTTCTTTTTGGGTGGGGTTAATTTATGATGAAATTTTATTGTAAAATTATCATTATATGTTTAAATTAACCAAAAACGTTTTAAAATTTTTTTAAAATCGTATGTTTTACTTTTTTTCCCTCACCTCCAAAATCACCTTCCAAGAGAATTTTTATTATTTTTTCTACATTTTATTTGGAAATTATAAAAAATCGAAAATTCCACTAAAAAATGTAAAACCAATAAAGACTTACCTAAGATTTTTTTTTTTTGAGGGGACAAGTGATGAATTATGATGAACTTTTATTGTAATATTATAATAAAAGTTCATTAAATCCAAAAAAGTATTGAAAAATTTTAAAAATCGATACTTTTATACTTGATCGGCTTCCCACCCCCAGTATTATCTTATTATTTTTTTATTATTATTTTTTTTTTTTGCTGGTTTCCACTACTACTACGCCTAGGTAGACAAAAAAATCCTGTTATAAAATATGCAATAAATGACAGCTTTTTTTCGATTTTCGGGTAAGGGGCCGGAAATATGGAGCAATATTTTTTGAAAAATAATATGATAAGCATTCATGCAACATGTAAGCATTTTACCAACAAATTTCCCCTTCTGCATGAGCTTCTGCACAAAATTTCGTCATAATCGGTTTAACTACACACAAGTTATTAAGCTTCAAACGCCCTGACGCATGTACATACGTACATACATTACCCTTCACTTTTTTTGGGGGGGGGGGATTCCTGAGTGATGAAACGTCGAAAAATGACAAAAAACCATAACCCATTTTTTGACTGATTACGATACTTTTCTTCTTGCAGCATTGCTAGATCATACCATCTATATAGCATAGTTATGATAAGAGTTATAAGGCCAGGAAAGTATAAATAATGGTTTATCGTTCCTTCTTTTAATTTAGAATTCTTGAAGTGGTGTCAAATTAAATAACTATCAATAACTTATTTACTATTTATTTTTTTATTAATTTTAATAAAGAATTAACCAACTATTATTTATTACGTAAAACGATTTTTTTTTTTATTATTGGAAATGTGGATATCCTTATAAAAAAGAGCTGTTCGAAAGAAAAAAATTTTGAGAAACCTTCCTCTCATAAAAATAAGACACTAAATATAGAGTGATTCACAAAGAATGTAACAAACTTTCATGACGTGTTGTACCGGTTAAAATAAAATATTAAGTTGATACAAACATAGGATCGGAAACGCTTCTTTAGCGAAAGATTTCTGCACCTTCGATAACCAACCTCTTAGTATCCAAATTAAATAGTTACTTTGAGGGTTTTACATGAAATCTAACCTGAAAAAAATTGATTTCAAAGTTATATTTTTATTAGTTTTTGAATAATCTGGGGTAAATGACAAAAGATCGAGGTCGAAAAACATACTACTTTAAGTTTGGCGTATTTTAAAATAACTTTGTTAAACGGGTGATGAATACATAAAAGTTTTTTTTTTTTTTTAAATAACTTGTAGAGAATTTGATTCTGAGTAAAATGATATGAAAAAGTTCGTAGAAACTAAATAAAACGGAAAAATTTCGTAATTTTAGAAAATAAAAAGAAAAAATTGTCATTATTACAAAACAAAAGAATTAAATACTTTAGAAAAATGAAAATCAAAATTAAACAAAAATAATATTAAATCAACTAGAATTTTCTTGATTTTCACCAGTAGATGTCTTGAAAATTTGTTACATTTTTCTTGAATTATTCTGTATATTGAAATTGTTAACTGATACCGTGAGCTAATATTTGAGTGAAAAAATAAGTATTATTATTTACCTAATATGTTTCCCATTAATGTTCTTCAAGTTTTATGAAAAAAATATTGAATACCGTGTTTTTTTATAAGATCACGACATAAAGATCCAAAAAACTTATAACAAAAATATATGTAAAATACAACATATAGCAGCTGAAAATAGGTATAATATAAAAAAATATTAATAAATTAATTAACAAAATTCACTTTAAATATAATAATAAAGTAAAAAAATTGTCTGTACTTAGAAAGATAGAAAACAAATTTTACATTCTTTTAAATTACAATACCAACACATATTTGTATTAAAAAAACACAATTCAATTAATTATAAAATTGACTTTAAAATAAATAATAAAGCTAATTGTAATATTAGTAATGTGGCATAGAATTCATAAAATATAGAATGCGGAGAGAAAAATTATAAAATATTCTGTGTAGGAATGTCAAACAAAGATTTTAGTTTTCATGACGTTTACAAGCGTATAAATACAATAAACAGAAATCTAGTTATGCTGATCGCATTACAGAAAATAAATACACGTTTTCATGAATAGAAAACAAGCAAATATTAGAAACAAATAACAAATTTAAATTCCTTTATTCTCGAGAAAATATGTATTATAGAAAACAACGAAAATATAATTACTGAACGAGTGAAGTTTCACAACGATGATTGAATTAGAGAAATGGTACATTTAAATTAAATTATTCAAATTTACATTTCTAACGATGATACCAATAAACAATAATTTCATTACGTACCAACAGATTTTAATACCATCGGAATAGTTCATTATATATCGATGACTCAGGTAATAAACATACTTCTATATAATTTTAAAATTATTTTTTTGTAACTTCTTATAGGTCTATCAGCCTGCACCCTGTGCTCTCTAAGGTGTTTGAAAACCTCTTTTTGAAAAGACTGAAGCAGTTTGTGGACGATCACATTCCGGCTGACCAATTTGGGTTTAGGGTATTACATGCTGCTGTGGAGCAGGCGAACAGGATTGTTAACGTTATAAATCATGCTTTAGACGAGAAACAGTACTGTTCAACAGTTTCTCTCGTTGTCGGTCAGGCGTTTCACAAGGTTTGGCATTAGGGTTGCCTATAAACTGAAAAAGGTTTTACCGCATTTTTTCTACGTACTGCTGAAATCTTACCTAGAACACAGGTGTTTTCAGGTTAAACATGGAGTAGTTTTGACGGATTTGTTCCTTATACGATCAGGGGTACTTCAAGGAAGCGTTCTCGGACCCATCTTGTATGTTCTGTTTACGGCTGACTTGCCAATTACGGCAGATACCACAGTTGAAATTCGTAATGTCCACGAGGATCCGGCTACTGCGTCTCGTTTTATTCAAGATTGTATTAATCTCCTCGAATCGTGGCTTACGTGTTGGAAAATTTAAATATAAACGAAACAAAATCAAAGCACGTCACGTTCACCCTTTGAAGGAACACTGTCCTCCTGTTTCTATCTCCAATGTTCCGATTCCCAGATCTCAGGACTGTAAATATTTGGGTTTTCATCTTCATCGACGACTTACTTGGGCGAAACACATCGAATCTAAACGAATACAATTAGACCTAAAGTTTAAAAACATATACTGGCAAATAGAACAAAAATTTCGGCTCTCGGTAGAAAATAAATTATTGATTTATAAATCCATTTTGAAACAATTTGGATTTATGGGTTTGAATTATGGTGTACAGGAAGCAATTCCAATATTCACATGCCGGCCTCCGTGGCGCGAATGGTAGCGTCTCGGCCTTTCATCAGGTCCCGGGTTCGAATCCCAGTCAGGCATTGCATTTTCACACGCTACTTGTCATTGACCTCATCCTCTGGAGCAGTAGCTAACGGTTGTTTCGGAATTGACATACTTGAATGTTATTAGAGAAAAACACTGATAAAAAAAAACTTGGTTTATAAGCAATAAATCTACGTATAATGATTTTAAATTACGAACCGTTAAGCAAGAAATCTCTCTGATCAGTCAGCGATAACAAAATCGTCTGGATCGGTATCCAAATTACATGGCAGTTAATTTATTATATAACACTACAAGCGATTTTTCAAGATTAAAAAGAAACAATATTCTTGATCTGATATATCGATATAATTAAGTGATTTTACTAACCAGCTTTACGACATCCTGTTCAATTTCTTTTCTTTTCATTGTTTACTTTTAATCTGTAGCCTCTTAATGTTTATTCAAAATTTAGCTTATTTTCTTATTGTCCAATTTTAATTCTAACCAGATTGTAAAGTTACTGGGTTTTATTTTTCAGGTCAGATTTTATATAAAACCACTACATTTACCCCTTTTTTTTAAACTTATTATGAGTTAACTTATTAACTTAATTACATTATTACGAGGGAATAGAATGTTACTTTAAAACAATTCTAAATATTATAAGAAACATTTAACTGCTTAACTAACAAGAAGACAGTAATGTACTAGCCTTAATGTAATAATAAATTTCCGATATACTTTTGTGGAATAATAATTAAATTTCAGGTATGTAATTAGGCTCAGAAATCAGAGCAAAATCTTTAACCAGCTGACACATGCTAACGAAGCTCAATCCCCACCTCCTAAAACTGAAATATGTTTTTTGTCCTACATTCCTTCCTTTTCAATATTTTTTTTGTAAATTTATACTTCATATATGCAATACTAAGAGATGTAGACAATTTTTTTTAATGACATACCCCGGATCTAAAATACAGAAATATATTTTGAAAATTTGTTTTCTTATTTTAGTCTTTATTGAAGGGGTGTTAGATTTAGAAAAAACTTTACCTAAGCAAAATTTATTAAGCTTAACCTACATATGAATATTATCAGGTAAAAATTATTTAAAATTTATTCCTTACCTCTAAAATATACATATTCTGTTTTTCGGCTCTCTTAATTTTTATAACTAAAAAAAAAAGTTTCGTATTTTTTCTTCAACACTTAAAGGGCTATTTTTGGTACCTACACTATCTTTGAACCCTAAGTGTAAAGCAATTTTTTCATAATTTTCATAAAATGTTTAACAGGTATAGCCCGGAAAATCATGAAATACTTCGCCAGAATTTATACATATATATGTAAACAATATCAAAAAAAAATTTAAGAAATCTCTTTAGAGCTACAACATGAAATTTTTGTTTTTGTTTTATAAAATATCAGCTAAATACTTCCTACAAAATATAAGGCAGCACCATCAATAATACGATTGAATTTTTCTATATTATTTTATTTGATACGTTAACGAAGTAATTTACGAAAATCTAAAATGTAAAGAAGATTTTTAACCGGACGCAGAAAATAATATCGTACTATCATACAATCAGCCCAAACAGTAAATAATAACCTCAAGAAATAAATATATCAATATATCATAGCAACATAAGGATCTTAAATAAGGAAGAAAAGAAATGATCTAATATTTACACAAACTCGACGCTACTCAACGAAGAAAGAATCTACTTTTATTTTTCTTCTGTCATTTACTTTATGTCGATAGCTCTGAAACGGATTTCGTGCAAATCAGCCTGTATAAATCATATTTACAATAAGAATTGATCTTTATGGTTCGCCTTACTTATAGATAAAATTCCCTTTCACAAATAACTTTTTTTATATTTATCAAATACATCTGAACCCTCCAATCTGATTATTATTTCTAAAGACATACAGTATTTTTTTTTTTTTAAATAGAATACTTTAATGTTCTTTATTTACTTTTCTTTAGTTCTTAAACACTTCTCTGTTACAGATGTTTACTTTAGAGTCAATTCGTGTATGTGTGTGTTTTCGAAAGGGTAAATAAATAAGCATTCAATCTATTGAAAAACATTATTATAACAACAGATTTTCTAGTTGAAGTAACAAAATATAATTTTAAAAGAACGCAAAAAATATATATATTTTTCATTTCTTTTTCTAAAAGTAACTAAAAAAATTATAAATATATAAAAAAGAAAGGAAGAACAAAAAATGTCGTCTTACGTACGCGGAATTGAACAACTATTTTTAAGTAAATTTTTTAGGAATTAAATATTAACAAATTATTAAAATTATTTCGGACTGAATAAAAACCAAGATAATTTCGCTTTTTCCGCTTGATGAATTAATTCACGACAGAAGCTTAGTAGAACTTGTACGTGGAAATATGGTAAATGGATTTTGTAGCGTATGAAAAATGTCGCGCCTGACCGAGATTCAACCACGGGACCTCCAGATGAAAAACCAAGATGTTACCACTCCCGCCACAATGGAGAGCGGCAATTGTTTTTTCTCTAAAAACAAAATTAAATTAAATAAATGAAACGCAAGAAAATTATCACTAACTTATTTTTTTTTAAATAAATAAATTTTTAAACAAGCCGGCATGAATTGCATCAATTCTTTTTTTAAAAGTCAAAAAGGGGCTTTTTATTATTAAAATATTCACTAAAATTGATTTTAACTAGATTCTCAAAATAATTTTGGACATTTTAGAAATTTGGAAATTCCCCCATCAGGGCAGGGGTATTAAAGTATTTTAGTGATATTATTGTTTAACAAAATACGTTTTGAATATTAAAAATCTGAAAAAAGGTAAAAATAATTTTTTTTCATTTTGGGGTTTCCTATACTCAACAGAAAGCATTCGTGTAAAATTAATTTTTAAGAAAATAATTCCTAAATGGTGATAATAAATTATAAAAAATTCTTGCGCAGTTCTAAGCGAGAAGATCGACTTTCTTTTCCGACGCCCTCACTATTTCGCAGTCAGAAAACGCATTGATTTTCGGAGTACAACGCATTACAATCATTCAAATAACCAGTAGAGCCTACGGCCTACACACAAGCACCGACTTTCAACTCTCACCGGTGTGATTCACTGCATAAGCGCGTAAGAAAAATACATCATTACACAAACTACATAACCTCAAATTTTTTTCCGACCTTAAACTGAGCGTAACTTAATAACGACTCTACCAATCTCATCAAATTTTCACAAACACAACTATAGATACTATTAACGCATTTCAATCAGGTGTATTAAGCAGTTTCGGAGATTTTCAAGCCTAAAAATTTTATATATAGGCCTTTACGTATATCTAAGGAAACCCTAATTTAAGTGAATGTTATTTTCGTATTCCTCATACCTAAAAACGTAAAGAAGATTTATTTTTCAACCCACTCTCACCGTGCGATCGAAAGTAATATCGTTCTTTTCTTCAAAAAATCGGTAAAATATAACTTTTTAAAATTGTTTAAAAAATACAAATATACAGCCATAATTCTAATTAAACAAAAATATAATTTTTCTTGGAAGGAGGTGAAAATGTTTGGCTAATTATTTATTCAAGAAATTCTAAAGAGTAAGGGCTATTAAATAATTAAGATTTTTACATTTTAAATGTAATGGGTAACTTGCGAGATGGATTTAAATTTAAAATAGATCCTTAAACATTTATTAAAAATTAAAAAAATTTTTTTTATTATCACAGACTATCAGGATCAGCAAAAAGGTTTTCTAATGGTTTGATAGCTTATTGATGTAAGCCTATAGATGTAAAAAACTCTCATTATCTCCTTTTCTGAAACAATATATTGGTAAAAAAATTAAAATATACAGTCGTACTTTTGGGGAGGGGGCAAATATTAAATACAAATTTTTGGTAATTTGTGATCTTTATAAAAAAAATTAACTTTTCTAAGAAAATCTTTTTGCTAAAGTGCCCAAGTAAAGATTTAAAACTTTATTTCGGCCAAATTACTCCTACTCTTTTTTCCATTTTTTTCAAAAATATATTCTTTCCTCTCAAATGTAGCACCTGCCAACCAAGTTTGAAGAAAATCGGTCGGTCATCAGGGGTCCCCAACTATAAGATCACATACATCAGTACATAACGCACTTGCGTTCGCGTGATAAAAATAGATTTTTTGCCCTTGGGAGTCCTGGAAGAAAAATTCTTTTTGCAGATTATTTACAATTTACTTAAATCTACTTTTTTTAATATCTTCTTATGCACAAAACTTAAAAAGATTTCTTTTTTTATCAATCTATATACATTCCAGTTACTGATAGCAATATACGTATATGACTACAGCCGGTAAACCATAGTTATTTCCCAGGAATGTTTGGTTGACACATTAAGAACAAAACTGGTTCGTTTGTTTTGAAAATGTAAATAAGAAAATGTATAAATTAATTTAAAGTGACCATTATTACGAGGAAATAGAGTTTTACTTTAAAAAAATCCTAAATGACAAGAACATTTAACTACTTAACTAATAAGAAAACAATAATGTACTAACCTTAATGTAATAACAAATTTCCGATATACTTTTGTGGAATAATGATTAAATTTCAGGATACCGGGCGAATTATCATATGAACGTATATATATAGCCCGCCTCACGCGAAATATTTAATCAAATTTATTATTTCATTCAAAACGAAATAATAGTTGTTTTTCATAGCTGTACACGATTTTTAGTCCGCTAACGACTTTCAAAACAGAAGGGAGTTCACAATCGTCCCGCATTTTTTTTTTTTTTTTTTTTTTTTTTTTGTTATGTGTGTTCTAGCCTTCCTTTTGATAAATTCGATTGTTATAAGTTTTTTTTTTTTTTTAGACGATAGTTTCCAGTAGTTGTAATAGGGAAGAAGATATTCTTAGGATAATTACATTTTCTTTAGACAAGACATTTTAAAGTATCTTTTTATTTGTTGCTGTTATTGGTATGTAATGGAATGTTACAGAATAACACATATAGATGGATTTGATGTCATTTTTGTAACCTTAAGTAATTTTCAACAAAGATGGACCACTGAATGAGAAAATAGGAGGAGAAAATATTATGGAGGTAGAAGAATTTCGTTATTTGGGAACTAGAATTAGTAAAGATGGACGAAGCAGGAGCGATATAAAATGCCGAATAGCACAAGCGAAACGAGCCTTCAGTCAGAAATATAATTTGTTTACATCAAAAATTAATTTAAACGTCAGGAAAAGATTTTTCAAAGTGTATGTTTGGAGTGTCGCTTTATATGGAAGTGAAACTTGGACGATCGGAGTATCTGAGAAGAAAAGATTAGAAGCTTTTGAAATGTGGTGCTATAGGAGAATGTTAAAAATCAGACGGGTGGATAAAGTGACAAATGAAGAGGTGTTGCGGCAAATATATGAAGAAAGAAGCATTTGGAAAAATATAGTTAAAAGAAGACAGGCCACATATTAAGGCATTCTGGAATAGTCTCTTTAATATTGGAAGGACAGGTAGAAGGAAAAAATTGTGTAGGCAGGCTACGTTTGGAATATGTAAAACAAACTGTTAGGGATGTAGGATGTAGAGGGTATGCCGAAACGAAACGACTAGCATTAGATAGGGAATCTTGGAAAGCTGCATCAAACCAGTCAAATGACTGAAGACAAAAAAAAGTAATTTTCAAACAAAATTTCAAGAAAATTATATTCAAATTTTAAATTAATGTGCCCTGAATTTAAAATGTAATAAAAAAATTTAATTACGACTTGAAAATTTTAAAAATAGCATTTGACTATATAATTAATATTTATGCATACTACAAATATGCGGTAAAGGAAGCGGAATCTCTTTTTGCCTCACAGTTTATCAACTATCTGTTCTGAGTAAGGGACAATAAATAAATCGTATAATAAAAAACACTTGATGAGGGGTTCCAGGGGTTATTTTTGTTAATACAAGTCTAGTGGGTAAAAATGATGAATAGTGGTCAAAAAAGGTGTCTTTTGTCAATGGGACTGAATTATATTTAACTACTTGTAAATAAATTCTGACTATTACTTTAAATTCTGTTTTTTATGTAATCACTGTTTATTATTATCATTACTGACATTTATTATTATATTGGTTGTGATTACTATGATTATTTATTTATTATTGTCGTTTATTATTATTATTATTGTTTGCTGTTGACATTATTATTCTGATTATTATTGTGTGTTGTTTATTATTGTCTTTTATTAATTTTACTGTCATTGTTATTATTGATTTGTCTTATTTTATTTATGTTCTTAAACTAATAAGTTGTAATTATATAAACATTTACAATTGTCAATTTCTCAATATCCTAATCGAGCCGCGAACACGCGACAATATCTTATTACTACAGCAATAAGTTTGCATAAGATTTAAAAGTTTTTTAATGAGTAATTAAGAAGTTTTTTTATAGAAAAAAATAAAGTGTTATTTTTGTTTAAAAAATAATTAAAAATAAATAATTTTTACAATTTCTTTTAGTTTGTATGAACTAAATTCTAAATAATAACAATATTTTTCAATTTCTTCATTTAGGAACAATAAATTTTTAAGCTCAGTGCAAATGAGGTGAGAAATTTTAATAACATCGATGCCCCAGTTTTTAAAAATAATTTTTTATTCGAGCAGAAAAATAACAATTGTAATTGTTCACAAATACATAAGATAAAAATCTAGAAAATATATATTTAAAAAGGTATATTTTTTATTTATAAATTTAATGTAGAATAAATTCCATTCAAATTTAAAAAAAAAACCTAATAAACTAATTCATATCACCTATAAGAAGTAAAAAATCCTATATTACTGTGATGTGTTGAAGCTTTACTGAACTGTGCTGAGCTGAATTGTGTCTAGCTACTCACGGTACTAAAGTTAAAACGATAAAAATGAAAACATTTTATAACCCATTGTTGATTCCCCTAAAAACCTAGTCAGACAACTTAACATTTTACCCGTTGATTTTTTTTGAGATAAATTACTTGTATTAAAATTTATATACAGCCTAAATATATCGCTACTCCAATCTTTTGTAATTATCGAGTTTTATTAAATACGTTTTTTTTAATGTGTGAAGAAAATTCAAAGAATAAAAATTGCTTTTATTTTAAACGGAATGTTAAAAAATACGATTTAGATTACAATTTAACAAAATGTATTCAATTTTTCAGTAAATGATAATTTTTTAAAAATGTTTTTAACATCAGGAGGGGATTTTCATAAAACCATTCAAATAAACTTTTTAAAACATGAATTATAAACCCTTTAAAAACTGTATAAAAAATAAAAATGAACACGTTTTCAATTTTTGTAAACTTTGATAATTTGATGTTAGTGCCAAATTAAAAACAAACTACATTAAAACAAATTTAGATGGTTGGAGAGCACTCGGGCTCCCGTCGCCCTTAAAAATGAAGGAGAGGTATACCATCCCCTCCAGATCGTCTCCGCAGTCGGGAGACGGGTAACTGTTCGAAATTTAGAACCGGTGCATTGAGATCACCGTTTCGCTCCGGCACAGGCCCGACTCGAAACCGCATTCCAAATATCTCGGCCTCCCTGCCGCTTCGCAATCACCACATAACTGATATTATTTACTTTAATTTACACAATATTTATTTTTAAAATTAAATGTTTTCGGTCATAATTATTAATATAATAAATTTTTTAAATGCATCCCACTTCAGCTTGGCAGTGCGCTCACCTTAAATATTAACCGTTTATATAACTGTCATCATATTTGATGGTATTCATGCAGACTCGTCTGTTATATCCTTTTCAAGTAGCCAATGTTTATATGACTAGTTTTGTTTACGTTATGTTTAATGTCACCCCAAAAATAATAATCCTGAATAATAATTTTGGATAAAAATTAGATAACTTATGGTTTCAGCGAGACAGGGCCAACCTCACTATTATCTAAGGGCACGACATATTTAAAATGAAATATTTCCATATCATTGTACAGGTTATAGAGGAGCCGTAGAATGGCCTGCCAGATCTACAGATAAGTTCCCTATAGATTATTATTTTTGAGATTACTTAAACGTTTCTCCACGATGGGGGAAGTAAGGATCAGGACTGAACAAATGACAAAGGAAAAATCTTCCTTAAAAAAAGTAATAATAACATAAAGCATAAATCCAGGCCGAACAAACTTTAATAACGTAATAGATAAAAGCACCTTCAGTTATTGGAAATATTTCTTAAAATTTTCGGAGGATAAGTTTGTCTTTACCCGGGTGAGAAGAGTAAATTATTTCTCAGTATTTTTGCTTCAGTAAGTTCAAATATCCTTAGCGCAAGACCGTAATATCTCGAAAAAATAAAATTATTTTTAGATCGAATACACTTTTCTTCTTACAAACAGTAATGTCTACACGATGCACAATATTACATCTCCTCTAACACGTTAGAACACAAAGTGAAAAGGTGTAATAATCTTGCATCAAGTAGACATTACTATTCGAACGAAGAATAATACTGAATATAAAATTCAATTTTTTCAAAATGTTATAGTCTTGCAATAAGAATGCGTTGTAGTCTGCAACAAATTGCTTTTCTTACAGATGTATGGAATAGCCACGAAGAACAGTCTGAGAATTTTCTAAGGAAAATGCTTGGCTTTCCTAAAATACTAAAATTGTATAAATTTCACGATTGAATTATTCGAAAGCAGTCCTTACATCCTTTGAGGAATAAACCCGCTTTATAATGCACCTTTAGAAGACTTATAAACGTCATGCATGCACCTTTGAGTTATATAACTCAAAACATGTGATAAAAATTGTTAAAAATAATAAATACTATTTACCTCTCCATTTTACACCTAGAAATTACAAAGATATTTTAGAAACATTATATTTAGTTTTAAATAATATTAAGATAATTAATGCAATTATTTTTACTTTCTCGTCTAACACTGTAGTTATAGCTTTAGAAGGGAAAGTATTGTAATCGGTCCAATTTGGGCATATGCGGTTTCCACCGGATCTTTACGTTTTGACACACAAGGAACACAAAAAACCCAAAAACCGGATGGAAGCCGCGTGACGGGAAAGTCCTACAATTGTGTTTTCAGTTTTTTTTTTGTCTTCTGAGACGCTATTGCGATACCCATTAATATTTTCTAATGTGATAATAAATTTTAAAATATGACAATTAAGTCTATCACAAGGAATACGACTAATTTTCCAAAAAAAAAGAAAAAACATCAGCCGTCTTTTGGAAATTAAAGATAGAAAACGCTTTTTACACGGATGAGAAAAAATTAAATAACTGTTCTTTAAATCAGTCATTTTCAAATATTCATTTATATTGTGGTTTATAAAGTATCCACCAACGGCACTTAATAAAAATTCAGCCTGCAAATGAAAATGTTGTTATAAATTACACAATTTTTATTAATTATTTATTGGTTTCTTTGTAAAACAATAATAAATTATTATATGAGTAGCAGTTTATGGAATTATTTATTTAAGAGTTTAATTATTCAAAAATGTTTTTTATTTATTTTTTTTACTTTCTTGTACGAAGTAAAGGATGTATTATGATCGTGAAAAATTTCAGTTTTCAAATTTCAACGTAAATATTCATTTTGATCAACCCTGAATCCATTTTGAGTAGTTTCGGCGTGACGTCTGTACGTATGTATGTATGTATGTATGTATGTATGTATGTATGTATGTATGTATGTATGTATGTATGTATGTATGTATGTATGTATGTACGCATGTACGTACGTATGTATGTGTTTATGACGTATCTCGCATAACTTAAAAACGATTAGCAGCAGTATGTTGAAATTTTGGATTTAAGACTTGTATCATCTAGTTGTGCACCTCCCTTCTTGATTGCAATTTACTGAACAAAAAGTCTCCAAAGAAGCCTGAAATCCCCAAAAATTTGGGTTTTGGACTTTTTCTTAATTGCAGTAATAAGCCCTCATTTTGTTACAGAAAAATGAAAATTTAATTAATGAAATATTCGGATCTATAAGGGGAAGGCACATCGGTTCGAATCAGATTTCAACTCCTTTTTTATTTTTTTAATTAACAGTTTTTTTTAAATTAAATGTATTGATTTATTAATAATTATTAAACGTGATTATAAAAACCTTTTACAATAAATAATTATTTATTGTTACTACTGAATAATTATAATTAAATTATTCAATAATACAATAAATAAAAAAAGATGAAAAAAATCAAAAGTTATTAGTGAAATAAAATTTTATGTACTGTTAAAAATGTGTATACGCGTATGAATTTAACAGGCATTATTACGTATGTGTATATGCAATAGAGTTGGTGAAACGTCTGATTATTTAATATTATAATTTAGAATCGTATTATTTTTGGAAAGAAAATTTAAGGATTGTAAATGAAAAAGAAAGTGTAACTAAAGTGTAACTAAAGGATATATTTAATAAATTCAAATAATAGTCAAATATTGTATAAGGATATGATTAAAAGTTATTGATGTAACTTTATTGAATATGGACCAAGTGTAACACACTGAATTATCAATACACCTTAGACGTTAGAATTTAAAAAATAAACTTAGTTTGTCGATGGTCAGGAAAAATAATATGATCACAGCTAATATATCGGTTTGGGTAATAATATTACATTGTATATTAATAATTGTTATTATTGTATTGTATATTGAACTATTTATAGGAAAACACACCTGTGCTGATAATCTACCCCACGCTGTTTTATTTGGGAATGGGGGATTTATGTTACAGTAAAATCCTGACATTGCATTCTATAAGCCACGTGTGCTTCATATCACTTAATATTTAGAAATCTACCGCATGATGGAATGCAATACAGCTGCATCCTGTACCAAGTGTACAGAATTATTCAGTTCTGAATAGACTCTCGTCGAGTAAAGTTCTATTGCAGTATTCGTTCGACGCACTTCATCGTCCTATTTAATTCATCATTAAAATATACGCAAAATGATGTTAAAACTTAATTTATACCAATTGTAATAATGTTAATTGTATAAATGAAGGTCATGTTTGATTTATTAACCTCTGATTGTAAAAATATTTTTACGATAAATTAGAATTCAGTAAGTTATTAATGAAATAAAATTTTATGTACTTTTCATTTTTTTTTTAAATGTGTATAAGTAATTTAAAAGTCGTACAAGGAAGTCGTGTAGTGTCCACATCAAATTTTTTATTAACATAAACTCATATCATATTTTAAATAGAATTTGTTGTGATAATTATTTATCTCAGTTTATATATTTTAATTAATTTCTTTAAAAGAATAATTGGTACTTACGTATTAACGTCACCGCAGCTAAGCTTTATTTAAAAACAAAGTAGTCAATCGGATTTCGGTGGAAAATGAGCCGATATAGAGTTTAACATAGATTCAAAACAGTCTCTTTATTAATTTTAATAAATGAAATTTGTTTATTTTATAAATATAATTTAACCAAACTTAACCTACGCTCGCTTCGCTCGCTAACCTTGACTAATTAACAGGAGTGTTTTGATTATTTAAATAATAAATAATTTCAATAATTACTGAATTTATTAAATAAATACTCAAAAAATACGGTGTTTATTAGTCAAGGTTAGCGAGCGTAGGTTAAGTTTGGTTATTAAATTATATTTATATAAAATATAAATAACCGTTTATTAAAATTAATAAAAAGTCTGCTCATTTTCCACCGAAATCCGATTGACTACTTTTTAAATAAAGCTGTAGCTGCGGTGGCGTTAATACGTAAGAACCGAATAATTTTATAAGTGATATATTAACAAATCATATGAAATAAATTCTTTCATAATAACAGTAAAAAGAAAAATTATTCATTTTTTAAATGTGTATTGACTGTATTTTGATTAATATCTCTTTCTTTCAACTTTCTTTTTCCTGTTTAGCCTCTGGTAACTACCGTTTAGATAATACTTCAGAGGATGATATGTATGAGTGTGAATGAAGTGTAGTCTTGTACATTCTCAGTTCGACCATACCTGAGATGTGTGGTTAATTGAAACCCAACCACCAAAGGAACACCGGTATCCACGATCTAGTATTCAAGTCCGTGTAAAAATAGCTGGCTTTAATAGGACTTGAATGCTGGAACTCTCGACTTCCAAATCAGCTGATTTGGGAAGACGCGTTCACCACTAGACCAACCCGGTGGGTAGATTAATATCTCTGAACTGGCTCGATATAAATTCTTCGAAAATAGCTAAACAAAAAATTCTGCCTTAATTAAATTAAATTTTGGACAAAATTAAAAAAGAAAGAGTGGCAGTTTTCATCATTTTAATTTTTAATATTTATGTATTGGTCACAGAAAATTGAGTTTTGTACGATGAAAATAGTTATGAATTTATTTAAAATTCCAAAGTTTTAAATTAATGGGGATTGAGGGTAGTGGCTACTCAATATAATTTCTAAACAGCTTCTTCCTCTGTGGTATAAAGGAAACTCTGTTTAGAAATTGTGTTAGACCGAAAACGTTAAAATATAGCATATAAATGTAACCCAATATTAAAACGCCTACTATGTTGAACTGTACGCCACCAATCTATCTTTCAATTTCATTAAAACAAAACATCGTCACATCCTTATTTGTAGCGATTCGTGTAGTGGACTCCAAGCTTTAGAGGATTTGTATTCTAGACATCCTATCGTCACCGGAATTCATAAAATAATCGCTAAATTGAATCGTCACAACACACAAGTGAATTGCTGTTGGATCCCTAGCCATATGGGAATCCTGAGTAACAAACGTGCGGATTCCGCTGCTAAAGATGCGTTTAGCCGACCGTCTTTCATTACTTGAGTTACAACTACCGATTCTATTAATTCCATTAAACATACGCCTCGGAGAAGGTAACTGGACTGCTGCGGCGGATAATAAACTCCAACACATCAAGACCGTCAGACTCTTCAAGCAAAAAAATTCGTCGAGAGGAAGTGATCCTGTACCGATTGCGATTGGCACATACCAGAGCTACTCACGGATACCTGATGTCGATAGAAAACGCACCACTATGCGTACGATGCGACTACCGCTTGACTGTGTGCCACAACCTTACAGACTGAATGTATTATGCGGCCTTGCGTTCGAAATTCAAATTACCAAGAGACATTCGCCACATCCTAGGAAATGATAAGAATGTACAAGACTAGGTATTGTTACTTCAAGAATTAATATTCGTACTTAAGATTTAATGATAGTCAATCATAAATATTATTTTGTTATTAGTGATACATATTTTATCCTATTGGTGTCGTTTCTTTTATTATTTTAGTTTTAACCTTATTTTATTAATATTTTTATATCCGAGAAGAAGCTTTTTTGTTACTTTTGACCTGGGAGCGTGATCAACGCGGTGATAACGCAAGAGCGTTTATCGCTCAAAAAAATAAAAATTATGAACTGATTTTCGATTCCATTAGACAACTGGCATCCCATTTTTCTTTTCTTTTTCCCCGTTTTGAATAACACTATCAAATTGGGCCTACTAATTGAACTAAATAAGTACTCATATAAAAAAATTTTTAAACCCTAAAAAAGGGGAGACTGAATGAAACTCCTACTTAAAGTATGAATTTTTTAAACTTTAATTTTCACGATTGAAAGTCCATCTATACCGATTATGTTTTAACAAAAGGAGTCCCGTGGAACCCGACTTAAGAATTTAAATACTTTTTCTTATTTTTTATGCTATATCCTGTTTTTAAATCGCGGTTGTTATTAACGATGATAATAAATACCATCATTATTAACGATCATAAATAAAACCTAACTTTTTTACTAAGAATTTGATTTTCCTCTTAATTATACTTCTAATGCTTCATAATTTTTAAAATAAAAACGACATTCGACCAATAGCCGCTGTACTATTGATCCGTCCTTCGAGTAGAAAAATTATGTCGTCAAAGAAATCGAGGTACCCAGTTAATACTAGTTTTAAATTCATTTCTAGCTATATTTAATACATTGATGGTTTTCAGGGCTTCCATCTGACATATTTCTATAGAAATAGAATAACATCCTGGTTTATATTACATATATGTGTTACAAATTTTTATTCTTTTTCTGTATATTTCGCGATTTTCCGCCGAAATGCTCTGTTGTTTTTATTGGGTATGATAAATTCGTTTATTTTCTTTCCCTACTCATAAATGCAGGACTCTGCTATATCAGCCTGTAACCGTATCTGCTATATTTTTTTTGCCCGTAGCACTATTTTCATGTTCCTTTCCGCAAGCAATGACAAGTCTGTGTTATTCCCGCAGCAGTGAAGAAACGCAGTTTTTTTTTTCATTCATTCTGTAGTTCTACTACACAGAAACCTTTACATAGTGAACGGTCATATATCGCAATGATTACTGTTCATAAAATGATCGAAAATGGTTTCGCATGAAATAAAAATAGCCTATGTTGAGAGAAATGCAAAGGAAAATTTTAGATATGTCTGACGCAACACACCGGGTTAGTCTAGTGGTGAACGCGTCTTCCCAAATCAACTGATTTGGAAGTCGAGAGTTCCAGCGTTCAAGTCCTAGTAAAGCCAGCTATTCTTACACGAATTTGAATACTAAATCGTGGATACCGGTGTTCTTTGGTGGTTGGAGTTCAATTAACCGCACATCTCAGAAACGGTCGAACTGAGAATGTACAAGACTACACTTCATTTACACTCATACATATCATCCTCATTCATCCTCTGAAGAATTATGTAAACGGTAGTTACCGGAGGCTAAACAGGAAAAAGAAAGAAAAAGATATGTCTGACGGCAAATCGTAAATAAATGTTTAATTTTCTAATACCGGTCATTATTGATAGAATAATTACCGGTATTAGCCAAGTTTTTTGTTTTATCTAAATCATCTTACTTCACTGGATGTAAGTTCGTAGTCAAAACAAAGCAGTTTGTATTACGATTCTGTATGGACTGATTAATTTAATGATTACAACATCATCATCGATGTGAAACCTAAAATTCCACGTACGACACTCAGACCATTTTTGCAACAGTCACTCTGGACAAATGATGCGCGTCACTCTGATGCGCGTGGTACACGGGTATATACGGTGTTTCCATAATTAAAATTAGAGATTTACAGGACATCATTTTAAGAGTGGACTCTAATCTACTCTATTAACTGTGGTAGATTAGATATAAAATATGTTTTGTATCCTTTTTCATCAGGTTTTGGCCAGTATTGAATAACCATTTTAATAAACAACTTATTATAACAAGGAATCACAATAGAGATTAACAAATCATTTTTCCCTAAAATACAAATTAAACTAATAAAAAAATTAATTTTTAAACGCGATTTACAATAAATATAATTGTTTAGTTTGTTTTAAATATGATTTTCATTTTTTTTTTTTTTTTAGTTAATGTTTTTTTTTATTTGAAATTAGGAGCAGCAATTTAGATGAATTAAAAATTAAGGAACCATTACCAAAACAAAATGTTAAGTTAATTTCACGCAACATAAAGTGATTACTCCTAATTAAGCTGAAAATAAAAGTAAATAGACAAATATAATTTAACAAGTTTTAAAACAAAATATATTAGATTTTTTTTTTAAGTTGAAATTTATTCTGTTTCTTATGACAAAATCAAAGAATTTCTCTAATTGATGCATATATTTTATTTGGTTAAACAACAAATACCCGATTTAACTTCCTTGTAATTTGAGAATTATCCTTTTTAATGGAGAGAAAGTTTTGAATACTTGTTTAAAATACAGTCTTGTAGTTTATTTTTTCTTGATTTTTTCAATCCGTAAAGTAGAATTGGATATTTGGTTTGGAATAAGTTTGGCGTACGAAAATTAATAGATTGGGATTTGATACCGGGAGCTTTGGGTTAAAAAGCTTATGAACTATTAAGAACTTTACCCCACGAAACCGGAAAAAATATATATTACAGAAATTACGTGTTTTAATTCCTGTTAAACGAAATATAACTAAGCGGTTATAATTGATTCAAATAAAAAGAAAGATTATAAGAATATTTTTAAGCCAAACAACTTTTATGTTAAGTTGTAAAACGGAATGTAAGTTAGTCACATAAAAATAAAATTTCAAATAAATAATATTTTTAGTACTAAAATAATAATAAAATATAAACTGTGAAGAAAGTAATAATGCAATACTTGCAATATGAGCAAATAGATACAGTTTGTATTAAATGAAAATAAAACGTACTAAAATCTGATATCGTAACTCCAATTTCTTTTTTATTATACGTTTAAACTATCAACAATAAATTTTAAGTAGTTTCATGGCGATTTTTACTAACAACGAAGAAAACTGTAATTTATTTTAAATTATACCCAGACAGCTGACAGTAAAAAAAAAATGAAATCAATAAAACATACTTATCATTACTAGATTTTTCCTTTAAAAACAGGTTTCATTGTATATATAGGTAAATTGAAGGAGTAGAATTTGTAGGGTACCCTACAGTGTATGGTGTGTTCTAGGGTAGTTAATATATATATATTGTGTGTGTGTGTCCCGAAAAGTGTTGGTCCAAATTTAAGGGACAGGTCCAGAACATCAAGATAAATAAAAATGTTCGTGTGGACAAATGCTACAACTCGCTTAATTTTCTCTCTACCTATTATTTAGTAAGTTTTTAATAAAAATGTATATTATTTTAATAACGGATTGAGATATTTTGATTGATTTACTGTTTGTGGAATCGTCTTTAAATGATTACTAGATGACGCGACACTAGTTTCTAAATCGTTTTAAAGTTTCTCGAATGAATTTTATTATACTTTGTTTATAAAAAAACGTCGGTTTCGCACGGTCTTAGTTTTTAATTTGTTTACGAAGATTGTATCGATTGTATATTGTTGCGATCAACAAGTCGAGTGAAGTTTTTGAAGTATTTTTTCTGGTGTATTTATAAAAATGGTTCGTTTTTTGCTAAAGAGCAATAAGCGTTGTGAAAATGAAAATAAAGAAGGCACATCGTCACGAGAGGCAAAAGTCTGAAGAAGCATGAAAATCGAAATATGATGACATATTTAGACTTTGGTTTTACGTTCTAAGTCGACAGTGAAGAAATATCACAATGTATTCTGTGTATGAAAGTTTTGGCACCGGAGTGCAAGCTGCATGCAAGTTGAATCCCCATTTAGAATCCACTCATCCCGGCGTAGTTAGTAAATATCACGACTACTTCAGCAAGAAGCTAAAATAGTTACATCAACAAAAGGGTAGTTTTTATAAACAGAAGTCAATATCAAGCAATGCTTTGCTAGTATCTAACAAGATAGCCCCATACAATTTAGACGAGCTCATCCCTCCGATTGCTGTGTGTAAGGTGAATATATGGACGGTGAATATGCTGGGAAACTAGTTTCAAAGGAGCCTTTGTTCAGTAACATCATTATCAGCGGAAGACGGCTCATTTGAAGCAAAGCCCCTGAAGCACTGTGAAACACTTTCCTTTATTGGCAGGGAAGCATTCGGGTCAAAATATGAGAGTCCTATATTGAACCGGTCTTAGAATATGTAGTGAATGTTTGTATCAATCTTTATAAAAACTCCGCCGATGAAGGCAAGATTTTTCAAAAAACTATGTGAGGGTCTGGGATCAAACATATGTTTTTTTTGTAATAATACACTGCGCTTTTTCGTGATAGTGAATTGTCTCGTACATTTGAACTGCCACAATAAATTCATATTCTTCTTAAAGAGGAGGACACAAGTTTATATATTTTGTGAATATAGCTTTTTTTGATAAAACTAGCATATTTATGTGCAATTTTTGAAAAGCTAAATGCTCTGAATCTCTCCCTGCAGGAAAGCAATATGGATCTTTTAAGTCGATTGAGAAAATTTTAGCTTTTACAAAAAAACTAAAGCTAAGGAAAATAAAAATGAATGGAAACAGAGACGAGGAATGTTTCCGCTTGATGCAACAATTTTTTACCTGCAATGGAGATGATTTTTCTCGAGGTATAAAATATCTCGAAAAAAATAAAAATCTATAAGTGTTTATTTTGAACGCTTATCACCTATTTTGAAATATATTTTCAGTAAAAAAACGATAAATTTGCGTAGATTCAAAATCGCTGTGATAAAATCTAAATATCACGCACCAATGTGGTGATGAAAATGAGAATGACTGTGTTCAATTTAATTCCACAATTTTAAAAAATGTACGGTCATCAACAGGCTCATACATCCCACTAATTATTAAATTTAGTTTAACTTATTCGCTATATTTTTTTTTTTTTGATCTAAAATATGCTTCATTTATTTTTACCTAACCTTTGCAAAAAAATTATTTGCTTTTTCAAATTTTGGCTATTTGTCCTTATTTAAATTTGACATAGGGCACCTTGGGAAAATCTGGATTCAGTAAGAACGCCGAGAATCGAAAAAGGTTGGGAACCACTGTGTATAAGATTTATAATGATTCCGAAACTTAATTGATACAATTGAATTTTAAATTACCAACACCTAAATATTTTTCTTTAATCTGAATATTTATTGATATTATGACCATAAATTAGACGATACAAAATATCTATTACCGCTAAACAAAACTTTCTATCTACTAAAATATTATAACGTCTGCAGTTATCGCTAAATGTAGTAACAACTTATGACGTAACTACAAAAAAAATTATTATTTTCAAATCGCTACACGTGTAAAATACATTTCTTTGGCTGAACGCAACAAATTTTTATTCCGTATTCCGCGAAAACCGCACGAAAACTGGATTTAAAATTTATCAAAGAAGGATTTCTGTATATATATGTATACATTGTCACGCTAATACAAAATAATGTTGAAGAACGAATGAAATAGAGAAGGAATTACCGAAAGTATTATCTTCTTCAAACATTTGTTAAAAATAAAGAGAAGTAAAAAATTAAATTTAGAAAAATAAACGTAAAAAAAATAAGCAATTCCTTCTTGATGAATAAAACGATATTTCATAATATCAAACTGTCGTGCCCAACTTAAATAATCTTCGTTGCAACATCGCTTAAGAGAAATTTTTTTTACAAATCAAACTATCAATGAAAGTTGTAAATAATTCTGTTAATTCTTATTCTAAGTGTAAAATTAAATCTTAACATATTTACTCGTACAAAGATGATAAGATTTCATGTTATAAGATTATCCCGGAAGATAATTTACCTATTACATAACTTTCGGAACTTTTGACATCAAAACTCATTTTATTTAATTTCGTAGATAAATGTGATTAAATGAAATAAGAAGAAATTGTTTAAATTTATAATTTCAAAACTACCAATAATCATACAATTATTATTTCTTTAATATATTTATTATTTTTTATATTATTAATAAGATGTTTATTATTATATGTCGTTAAAAAAAAATAAATAAATATTCTTCCAAAAATATAGTTTTATAGATTTAATTTTTATTAACTTTTTTTCAATTATTTTACTAAGTTTTTATTGAAAATTGAAATACTTTAAATACTACATACTTTCAAACTAGGTAGCTGTATAGCAGAGCTATAGCGCTTGCTAGATCTCAAGATACCGGACCTGTAACACCTAGTAGAGTCTTTTCTCGTACCAGCCCAGCCCGAGAACACATATTAACGCCATCATATCAAAACAGTTTTCTTAAAAAAAAAAATTACGATAAATGTACATTTTGTCACATTTAAATTATTAATATGGGTCGCGGAATCTGTTAACAAAGGTCCCAAGTAAATGTATTAAAAGGTTAAGGGAAGGCTTTACCACTTTTCCACAAATTTTTTATACTGAAATCTTTCTTGTGAAATACTCTAAATAACGGCGAAAATTTAATCAAGATTCGTTCACTGTTCGACGGTTTTTAAATTTAAAGGTTAACAAAAGGAAACTAACATTTTTATTATGTACAGATTTCAAGAAATATAATTTTATTGGATTCAAAATGACGCAATCGTATTAGTTTTTTTATCTCTTGAAAATTATCTTAACTTGATTGTCACAGATTGTTAGCACGATAAGATCATTTGATAACATATTCATAAGTCGTTCATTAAATATTTCATGAAATCCTGGTGAATTTGGGGCTCAGACAAAAATAAACTAATGTGACATTTGACGTGTGACAATTTAAAAAAAAATGTAAGTAATTATATTACGTTTAAAACGATAAGCAATTCTTCAGAATTAATCTCGGCAGTTTTGCGTTAATTTAGTTTCGTTTTTTTCTTTTGTTGTACTTTTATCATATTGTATATTACTGAATATCTTCGATATTTGGTAACTTTTAAATTTTTTTACAGAGGAAAGTAAAGTAAAATAACAAGCTTTTTAGTATTTTTAACATAACTGAACAACGGTTCGTTTACTATAGGGATGTAATAAATGTAACTTCTTAGAAAATCGATCGAAGAAACGGGCATTTATTACCAATAACTCTCAATAACAATAAACTTTATTGAGAAATCGAAAACGATTAAAAATACATGCTAAAGTAAACATCATGTTGCATTATCTTGCATTCATTGTAAAACAGGGTTAGATCGTAAAATGGCCCTAATCGTAAATTGAAGTCCATATAAAAGAACCTTAATTTATAATACATAAGCTTTTTTCTAAAAGGACTCAGAAAAACGTACAAAACAATATTGAGTTGGCCTATAAACTAACAAAGATATCAATTTATAATCAACAACAAAATAGATCAGTGTATTTATAACTTACGAATATCCGCTATTCTCTTTGGTGAATAGAAAATGAAATTGTTAATGTTTTTTTTTTCCAAAATAACAGAAAAAAATCAAAACATATGCGGGTAAAATATATAGTCAACATAACATTTACACACGACTATGGCAAAACTAAAAATAAGATATGTTTTTCGCATGTCTATACACATGTATGTAAATATGTTCATTAATTCTAAACCCCAAATAGCTGGACCGATTTTAATAATGAGGACTCCTTGGATTTGTCTTGACACTATAGGTGTTACAAAATAAGTGACGCCACGAAATGATGAATTTGACGAACACTAGCCTCCACAATGTCGAACTCAAAAAAAGTATTTTTCCAAACTCAACAATTTAGATATCAAATGAAAGAATTTGCAAAAGAGTTGCAAATTAAAATAAAAAATATACGTATAAAAAATAATTACTTAAAATAATAATAAATGAAAAGTAATGAACACATAATAAATAAAATTAAGTAGATATTAAATTAGAAAAGACACCCGGTCTGGCAAGCCAGGAACGACAGACGGGTCGTGCGGGATGCAGTACTCGTGATGAGTGGTGGTTGTTTAGTTCTATAAAACAGGTGTGCGCTCGACTCGTCACAATTTTTTTTGTGTTTTAATGTGCTAAAATGAATGTAAGAGCGATAAAAAAAGTAAATCTACTGAATACGGTAGGGGAATTTTTATCATTGCGAAAAAAGTTGTTGCTCTTCAGCAGCAACTAAATATGGTAAATGTTTCTCAAGATATGAAATTGAAAACGCGAAGTTTGCGAACAAAAAACAAAATATTTTTCTATTACTATAAATCATTTATCTATTTTTAGATCCCGCCTTTTTAATAAAAGTTCGATCATTCGCAAAAAAATGAGTGGTGGCTAAAAAATAAATTTCAACTCCAAAATGAGAATCGGTCAGAATATGACTATAAAATTGAAGCGGTCTCATGGCAATAAAATTATGTAGAACATCAGTAGAAACGAAGTCTTTACTTTCGACATATTTCAACATCAATTGTGAAACAACTCTGATATACTACAAAACAAAAACTATTAAGTCAGAATTACTTCCCCCTCTTCAAACAAAGCCGTAACGATTTATGCAGTCGCCTAACTAAATGTAAGTCTTTATTTTTCAGTATCATAATAATGACGATTCTAATAATTTTGGTCGATGAAGTAATTTAGTAAAACACAAGTTAATTTTTTTTTTATATCGCTTTATAAGCTTGAAAGCTTGTGCGTGGGATATGGAAATGTAGCGTATGAAAAAAATGCCGTGCCTGACCGGGATTCGAACCCAGGACCTCCGGATGAAAAGCCGAGACGCTACCACTCGCGCCACGTAGGCCGCAATATTTTACATGTAACATTTTACAATTATAAGCATATTTTACATGTAACATCAACAATAAAAGCAGAATTTTAAAATATATTCATAATGAATATCTTAAATAATACTATGAATGAATAAAATTATAAAAGCTTTTGTTTTATCGACACTGAATTATCAATAGGCAGTTATTACCCTACTAATAAATGGCCTAAACACAATGTAAATAAAATATCCCTTCAGCTCGCTGTAAAAGCTATTCTTTTTTTAAATAAAACTGATCGTTAAAATATGCGTTACTTCGTAAGTTTTGCGTTATTATCTGATATTAATCTTATATACATATATATATATATATATATATATATATATATATATAAATGAATGTTTGTTTGTTTGTTTGTTTGTTTGTTTGTCCCGTATGCATCCCTATACCATTCATCCGATTGCGATGAAACTTTGGTGAGTTGTGCGCACGCCCGCGAAGGTATCTGAATAAGTTTGGAGATATTTTGAAAAATTGTATTTATGGTCTGATTTGACTAATATTTAGAATACGTTTACATGGAAAGAAATACCTCTGCAAAAAATGGACCCGTTAAATGGCGCTGGGGTTAAGATACTTGGTAAAATTGCATTTATGGCCCGATTTGGCTCATATTCAGAATATATATTAGTTACGTGAAAAGAAATATTTTGCGAAAAATGGAAAAAGGGAGAAAGGGAAAACGGGGAAAAGGAAGGAGGAGAAGAAGGGAAAAAGGATTAAAAGGGAAAACGGGAAGACGAAAAAAGAGAAAGGTTCATTTTTGTGAAGTTCCGTAACGTTAAGTTTTTTAATGTTTTATCAAACTTTCATTTTTGTTCATTTAATCTATACATGTAGATTCAAATCTAGCGATGGAAAAGTATTGCTGGGTCAGTTAATAATCGATGAAAAAAATGTTTTAAACTTAGTGGAAACTTAAATAACCATGACAATTTTGGAGGAAAGGCGCAATTATCACGGCTAGCGAAAAACTGGTTTTGCGTTATTGTGGATGCTATTTATATTTGGTTTTTTTCATCGTTTCAGAATATATGAACAGTCAAACTGATAATCTTGGATTTAATTTCAAAAAAAAAAATTAAAATCAGCTATTTTAATAAATTTGTAAATATATCAGTCATTTTTAAACAGAAAGTTGTTTACAACTATATACATCTTACATCTTAGATATACATCTATATCCATCTTACAACTGTATACATCAATTATACACTATAACATCTGGTTATATATTTTATATTTTTTTTTGGAATGAGAGTGTCGCACTCTATTTAAGTCTCATTTCATTGTCTCACTGATTTAAGTTTCATTTCATTGCATAACCTTTTAGTAATTTTACTAAACTCCTCTGTTAGTTAGTTTTCACAGATATCTGTGTTAAGAAAACTATGCGCAAAACCCTGATTTGCGAGGAGTAATCTTTGAATAATAGCTTGAAAAACAAAAACTTTGTACCGTACATAACACTGTAACAACCAAAATTTTATAAAACTTGACCTGAATTTCCTTCTAAGAATAAGCCGAACGGTACAACAAGAAAAGGTACCCTCGCAAAAAAACTTACTGGTTCTATCCGGAACTGGATGGTAGAACCTAGTAAGTTTTTTACAAGTGAAAAGTGGAGAATAGCTTCAACGGTTGAAAAATAAAAAACTTATTAATAGTGGATATGATAAAGTAGCGGCTGAGTCACTGAAAAAAATCCTGATGGCGTCCAGAGCTTTACGAGTAGAATCCCATCACTGAATTATCTCAATAGGAACGCTTTTGCGGAATTTTAAGAAACCAAAACTTACGTATTAATAAAAACAAAACAAATCGTTATTTTAATTTTGTATGTTTGTATGAATACATGTAAATATAAATTATTTGAAAAAATAAATATTTATGTATTAAAAATATATATATAAATTAAAAAAATATGTATATATTCTAGCAGCATCTCCCATCGCCGTTTCGTTTGCGAAATACATTATCTAAATTTGAATAAGATTACAAAAATTACTTCCCCAACACCAAGCTTATTTTATTTTTTTAATTACAAAAAAATGAGTTCATTATTCAAAAATACAAAGTATTTTAAAAATAAATGTACACAAATAGTACGAAATGTACACGAGTTAAAAAAATGGACTCTAGGTAAATGGAAAATGCACATGTTAATAGGTACAGTGAATGGTAGATATAATTGTCAATTGAATGGTCGTTGTAAGCGTTTGCTTATACGTGCAAATTATGATCGAATTTGAACGATAAAACGATGTGAGAAAGTTCACCAAATTCAACCCTAATATACGTACCCTAGAATACGAATAATTTATTACATATTGTTAAGATTTAGGATTTTCATACAAAACATTGGTCCGCATACAAAAAACCAATTTTGTCCAAATTGGATTTTTTTTAAAAATGATGAAGCACATGTACACATGTTACCGAAGAGAAATACAATAAACGTCATATATAAAGTATAATGTATAATATTCATGGTTCCTATATATTTCACAACACTTTTACTCTTAAAAGTAATTACAAAAGTCTGATATTGCAAAATCAAGCCGTCAGCTACTTATCATTAGTAAATCTAAAGACAAATTCGAACAAAAAAAAATAAAATTACGATGCCTTTATCCAAAGTCCAACTTTCATTACAATCTACGTATCATTTTTGTTTATACGTAGACTGCATTTTAGAACATTTACTTCATTTTTAGCTTTATTTTTCACCTTACTGAAGCGCTAAAAATTACATAATAAATCCATAAATAACCTATCATTTAATTTCCACGTTTATATTAGTTGCGCATTAATTATTGTATAATAAAAACATATTAATTTATGAACAAAGTCAAAAGTGTATGGTCTCAGTAACGAGTGAAACGATTGCTAAACATATATATATATTTATTTGTTGAATATATGTCTAAAAAAAAACCGTTTTTATTTCTTATACATCATTTTAACAACACGATGGTTAAAGATACTATAATTTTATAATCCTTTCGTAACATGAATAAACCACGTTTATTAAACTTTGCTGTGTTATTCTAGACAACGAAATAGATTTATAAGTTAATGAATCATAACGTTGCATCGGCTGGGTTTATTCCATTCGAGTAGTTTATATTAACTTTTTAATTAATACTTAGTTCAGTTATAAATTAAACATATTTAATACAAGCGCAGTTGAAAGAAGTTCTACGTAATAAATAATTACACTCATTATTAAAGTACTTTTTGAAGTGTAAAATTATATACATTGTAGTATTTCTCACAACAGTAAAAAATTTGAAAAAACTGTTAAAGCTGTACGTAGAACAACATAAATATATGGTCTGGTTTTACCATATCCATAATATTTATAAAACATCCGATTCCAAGAGGATTAAATATCGTAAAATAGTCAAAATTCATATTAAACGGATTCAGCATTGATAAATTCTATTAATGAAAATAAACTAAAAAAATCAAATTCATTTAGCCGCGACATAAAAGACTAATCCGGAAAGTATAGCCTTAATAAAGGCATTTAATATATAAAAGCATAATAACAATAGAATATGCGTAATAAACATCAGATCATCATATAGTATGTTAATAAATAGTTATACTTACCTATATATATTATTAATTGGTTTAATAAAAAAAAAATAATGGATTTTATTTCACTATCAACTGCAGAATAAATTTAACAACGTTCTATAACAATCATAACGCAATGACTCTCTCTTTTTTCTGTTTAATCTCCGGAACCACCAAAGGTATTTCTTCAGTGGATAAATGAGATGACATATGAATGTAAATGAAATGTAGTGTTGTAAAGTCTGTCGACCATTCCTAAGGTGTGTGGTTAATTGAGACCCAACCATCAAAGAATATCGGTATCCAAGATCTAGTATTCAAATCCGTATAAAAGTAACTGCCTTTACTAGGATTTCAACCTTCAAACTCTCGACTTCGAAATCAGTGATTTGCGATAACGAGTTTACTAACTCAATCCGGTGAGTTACAACGCAATGACTGAATACATGTTATTTGTCCGTTATTCAACTCGTAAGCAACGCGGGAGATAACTGGAGATAATGCGCAATATGTACTCTACACACTACCCAGTTGACGGCAGTGTTATTAGAACTTATGTACCATTACAGAAGATGTAATATATTTCCTTATACATTAAACTAATATTCCTACATAATTACAGTTTTCTATTCTGTTTTGATAACAAAAAATAAATTCTAAATATTATAAATGTTCTAATTTGGCAGACACAAACTTATAAAATTTAAATAAATTATAAAACATATTCGTAAATAGTAAAACTGACTTTTAGAGAGCTATAGCGACTTTTTTGTCTTCGTCAGGTTCTCGTTTCGAATCTTAATCAGGCCCGAAATTTCTTCACGCGCTATAAAATTCATTTATCATCGCACAAAAGACGGTTGGGTAACTGTAATACGGCGCAAGCCTGTAGTTATTAGGTAATGAAAAAATTAATTAATAAGAAGTTAAAAAAATAATTTTGCGGGAATCTTTTTTTAATTAACGATTAACAGCAGCTCATTTACTCTTAATTTGGAATCGATTTTAAAAAGTAAAAAATGAAAACACGAATTAAAAAAATATATTTATTTGTTAACATTTTGTGAATATTTTAATGTCGATTAAATTTTTATTCTAAGCTGACATTTATTTTTAACTTTTTAGTTTTACACATAAATAACTACGGTAAAAACGTTTATGAAAATGAATTAAAAAAACAATATTAAACTCAAAAATCATTTACAAAAATTTTACTTTACACCTAAAAATAGATAGCAATCTTGGTACCCAAACAAGTGTTGATTAAAATTTTTTATTAGTAGGCATCGAGGAAAAAGCAAATTATAAAGGAAATTAAGTAAAACCAAAATTAATTAAGGATGAAAAAAAAATAATAACAATGAATGTCAATTGACAAACAAACAATATTTTCTCAATTTATAGTGTTTCGTAAATAATCTTCATTTCGCAATTATTATTTCGTTTTTTACAGACTTTTCGAAGAAAATTACATTCGTTAGTACGTGGGCGGGAGCGAAGGGTGAAAATGATTTTTCTTACTTTTTCAGGTATGAGGATATATAGTTATATATATATGCCAAGTGCAAAATTTTGTGGATCGAAAATTACAAGATCGATTTCACTGAAATTTACATATGCTGCAATAGTGTATCTTAAGTTGTGCATTAGAAAATTTAATGGAGATCGGTCGAGTCGTTTTCTTAAGTTAAGCTCAATTTAAGGTCGAAAAGAATTGGGCGGGGCAAATTAGAAGCGTGACTCGTTATGATGCTGCAAGTTGGAACTTTTTGGTGCGGGCGCTGGTATGATGTACGGCGCCCAATAGTCGAGGAGTTCGGGAATCGTGTGGCTAAAAGCGTGATCATCAAGATGCTCGAGTCGGAGGCTGCGTGGAATGCCGTAGCTGCCATGGTGGAGGCCATTGTTCGCGGTAGGGAAGCGGACGAGGTTCTTTGATTCCTGTTCGTCCCCCTGTATATGTTTGGTTGTGGACATTAGGGGCTCTTCTGCATAAATTGATGGAATCGTCTTAAGCATGCCGTCATTTGATTACGTATATTAAAAAATGGGTTGTATTCTTTGGGTGACACTGTAGTTTGTGTTGCAGTGGTGCTAACGTGTCGAGTAGCTAGTTATACTAGATTTTGTGTTTCTTCTTCTTCGTGTGTCGTGTTTAAGTACAAGGGATGGTGAAATCGTGCCAGATTGCAATGTCTTTTTTTTGGTGTTGGTTGTATTATGTAATTTAATGCTTCTGCGTTTCGTTTGATCATGCTATGTTAAAAAATAAAAAAACGTGATGTATAATTCGGGTGCTACGGTAATTCGTGTTGTGGTGGTGCCACTGTGTAAGATTGTAATTGATATATAATATGTGTGTCGGATTTCATCAGGTTTAATGTTTCTGCTTCTCGTACTTCATTATTCCATGTAAGGAGGAAAAAGGTACGGGTTCAATATATGAAAATTGTACTGAACGATTAATTATTTACCATTGTGTGGCCGAAAATTATTCGGGGTGGCCGTTTGATGCAGATACGGTGACCACTTGCAGGGTCACCGTATCATTTTTTTATGCTTAAAAAACGGGTCCGGTCTCCACCTGGTACAATTGCAAAAAAAAGTTGGAAGTTTGAACCCGCCGGGTCGGTCTAGTGGTGAACTCGTTATCGTAAATCAGCTGATTTAGAATTCGTGAGCTCTAAGGTTCAAATTCTAGTAAAGGCGGTTACTTTTATACGGATTTGAATACTAGATCGTTAATACCGGTGTTCTTTGGCGGTTGAGTTTCAATTAACCACACGTCTCAGGAATAGTCGACATGAGACTATACAAGATTACATTTCATTTACATTCATACGTATCATCCTCTGAAGTAATATCTTACAAGGGTTTCGGATACTTAAACAAAAAAAGAAAAGAAAGAAAAAATTACTTTATCTATGGTATCTATTATTAGGAATATTAAATCAAATTAAATTAACAAAAGTCACTCTTCTTGCGCAGAATCTGCGGATTTTTTTAATCATTTAATAATTGATTTACTGGTTTACTCATCGTCACAAATGAATTTATTAACAGTTGATTTTCGAAAATATTTTATTTTGCATAAAAAAATGTATTATTTTTTTTTTAAGTGTTACAACTGTCTAAAATTTCAAAATACTGCCGTGCCTTTCATAAGAAAAAAATATAGCCTTGAATTCACTTTAAATTACATATTCTAAAAATTCATATCATTTATTTTTAGAATAATGTCTATCAAACTTTCTGAAAACCACAAAAATGTTTATCAGTTGTTCTGCCATTTTCGCAGGTCGTGCGTGAACAAAATGTATGAAAGGAAGCACAAATAGACACTTAAATGTCTATATTTAAGATATAGATTGATAATTTAATTTTTTTAAACGTGTTAAAAATGAACATCATTTATTAGATATATAATTCCATTATCTAAAAGGAATGATCTAGTTAGCTTTAAATGTATTAATCTTTAATCCATATATGGATATATATATATTTAAACTGGTTTCTTTATTAAACCGGTTAGGAAATCAAAGATTATTATTTGCATATGTACTCCATTTCATAAACCCTTTGATTTATAGAATGGAAATTAGTGTTAAGAGGAGGGAAACTGAGATAGATCCACAGGCAGCTTACCTGCCATTAAATCGCGCAAAAATGTACCGATATGCACATTGCCACATCGACATCGCGGTATGAAACTAGCGTCATCGACATACAATCACGGAAAACAAGTTCGGAGAAAAAGGATACACGAGGTGATTCATCGAAATATATTAAACTGGAATTTTTACTTTTATAATGAACCGACTTTATATGATACGAAATACATTTCGTTTACTTTAAAGCAAAAAAACAAAAAGAAGAGTTTCAAAATATTTAACATATAGCTACTGCCGCACCAAAAATTATTTAGAGGTCCTTTCATCCTCGTCAACACCTAAGGTAGTTAATAAATCCACAAAATTCAAAACGGAAAAATGGATTTATTAGAGGACGAAAAAACTTAGTCGGAAAAGGGAAACATTTAGCTTAAGACAAACAACGCAACCTAAAACATAGATCAAACTTTCCCTCGAAAGTAGATCTATAGATTAAACTTCCACAAAAATAATATGGAACAAAATTGTCTTGTCTCCAGAAATAAAATGCTATCCGAAAACCGGCTCAAGCATTCTAAAGTAAAGTAGAGGACAAGCACAAAATTTGGTAAGAAATAGAACAAAAACACAATGAACAAATGAACAAAACCACAAATAATGTAGGAGAAAAACACAAATCAGAATTACAGGTCAAAAGTACAAATTACTCATCTCGGGTAGAAGAAGGCAACGTCGCAATAAAAAAAAGAAAAGTTTTATATCTTGGAGTGGTTTTACGGCCGACGATTGTATGTAATATATCGTAGGCAGGAAATCCTTATATTTGTGTATACAAATTCTGTTTCAGTTTCGCCAGTTTTCTTTTTTCTTTCGGAGCCAGTGATTTTATTCCTTCGATTATCTATGAAATTGTACGGTGTAAGAAAGTATTCAATAAATCTAAACCTTCAGTAAGTTCTCGTTAAAGACTTTTCTTTAATGTAATTCAGAGTACTATGGATTTCATTTCTTTTTGTATTTTCTTGCACATTTTAATTATTTATTTTTTATTTATTTATTTTTTTTTTATTAATTTTTCAACGCGTAAAAACATAAATTCATTACTCTTACAATTTCTTTTTAAATCAAATAAAGTTACAAGAATTTATTTTTAAGAACAGTAAATAATTCAAAATTAAGTTGTTTCAAATAACAATTAGACTATGAAACTATAAAAGTAATAATATTAGAATAACGTTAGAAATTCTCATTCATTACTGGTAAGTTATTAACCTACTCAGTGTCTGTATATTTGAATAGAAATAATTAACTAGAATGATTTGATACAGTATGTGTACACCCGACAAATAATATTTTAATCTTCTCTAATACGTGAATCTCTGTCGGATACTCCTTCTCCAACACTATTATCAAATATACTTACTCCTTGTTCTCTACAGGGAACAAACTAATTAATTTCAGAACCACTGCGGGAATTACTTCATTAGATCTAGAAATAAGTTCACATCGCAGCGTGTGTTTCCTTTGTAAAATAAACACCGACAAAATTACAAAACTATTAATTCTACTACTATTATATTAAATTTAATAGTTTCCCTATTTACCGTTATTACAATTCAACAGCTTATATTTCAATTTCAATATAAAAGTTTTAACAAAGAAATAAAACATATTTGGTAGTAAATAATTTAACCGTGGCAATTATTAAAATTTCATACGAAATTTGTTCAGAAAAAACCCGATCGTATTTTTTCCTCGGAAAGAAATTGGAACATCGTTGTACATTAAGGTCTAACTATGTTAACTTTACTTTCAATATGCACGAGCGATATTAATAAACTTTCACGTAAAGTCAGTCGCTGTATCTCAATCTTTGAAAATAAAATACTATTGGTCATACAGTATTTTAGGCGTGACAAGAGAGCTTACTAAACAGCAATAATATTAGTTCTTCAGTATTCCTAATATTAGGGAGGTATTAGGGAGATATTAGGGAGGTATCTCCCTCAAATCTGAGTAACTTTTGTTTTAATAATTTTTTATATTGTACGTAGTTTACGAGAAAAACGTACGGGGCGATTAAAATGAAGCACCCTGAAAAAAGATTCTAGGTCATACATATTACGACCACATATTTCAAAGTAAAATTTTCTGTTTTTTTTCATTGATGGTAGTCAAAAATAGGTCATTCCATTTGAAAATATCGTGTTAACCTTGAAATAAGGTCAAGTTTAAGGTTACCATGAAATTTCCCCCTCCAATCTGACTAACTTTTGTTTAAGTCGCATTTTTGTAATAGGCGTATTTTACCAGAAAATCGCCTGGGACGATTAAAATGAAGAATTCTATATATAGATATTCTAGCAATCCAGCAATCCCGCAATCCCGTCGCTTCTTCGCCCGCATTTCTGTGACGGTTACTTGCGTTTCCCATCACGGTCAGGGGATATTTAGTCGGTCATGGTTCGCTTCGCTTGCCCTTTCCGTCTAACCAGAGGGCTTTACTTTTCCGGCTAGACCTCGCTGCATTCATTAATTTCATGCTTTTGAGAATAATGATCGTAAATAAAAATTAAAGTCTGTTCAATTTATAAAAAAATACCAGTGTATTGTAATTTCTACAGAGTAACGGTTTGGTTAGTACAAGATCAGAAATTTTGAGTGAATAAAGAATGTGGGTTTCAATACGGTCGGCCTCCATCTTAAAAATTTTAATTACAACTCATTACCCCTACCCAGTAAAATTACAGTTATGCAGTAGTTTACGCTAGCTGTTTATAAATCAGTCGGTCGATCAGGGCATGTTATTTTATATATACCTAAATAAATATACGAGGTATTTTGTCTTAATTCATACAATCAATATTTAGCATTTTTTTCTTACCGAAATATTATGATTTATCGACAAATTTTGGACAATGTTCTTTAAAAGACGAAATTGGTATTCTATCTATCTGAAAATTTTGATAACATGCGCTTTCCAAACCGGTACGCTTTACACTTGAAATGAAATTTACATTCCAATAGATTGGGAATTATTTTTCATGCATCCATCTTTTTTTAATAACTTCTGCTATTCATTTCACCACGGTAATACCCAATATTTGAGCCTGATTTCCACTTCGTTAAAAAATCTTAAATGAAACCGATTTCACCTCTTACCTGAAGAATTGTTAAGTTTTATTCTTTGGAATAGGAGCTTTCATTTCTTCCAAACCTTTTAGTCAATGCGATCAACCTTTACTGTGATTGTGGTTACTGTTTATATATAAACGGACGACCTTCATTCCTAAATTCTCGTATCTAAATTATTAAAAAAAGATTAATATTTTTACTGAATTCTGTGCGATTCGACTAGAAACGACCTGTTTCTTTACGTTTTTTGCTCTTATATACCAGCGATTTAAAAATTTTGCTTAAGCTATCTTTTCATCCTAAATTTCAAAAACAGTTTCCAAAGTGTATGAACACTCACCACATTGATGTAAAAATTGATAACAATCCATCTAATAGAGTATTTTTTTTTATGTAAAGAAAATATAATTTATTAAATATAATATATTATGAGGCTAATAATGATTGATTATTTGTTGTTTTTTTTTGTTTTTTTTTTTTGCGAGAACTGAAAAAATATGAATCGTCATGGTTTTTGCAGAAGCTTTACTTCTTTAATGTCTAAAAAAAGGTTTTAAGGCTTTTAAAAGTCGCTGTTATACGCCTGTTTAATATTATTTTCTTATAATTTTTGCACGTAAAATTCTGACTTGTTCAGATTAAATTATTTGAAGTCCTCCTAACCTACTATCTATAAGCCTCTAGGTTTCAATATCAGTTGTTTGGTACATCATATTACTACATTTCTCATTCGCAATTATTACAGAAATAACTACAGTTGACGTTGCCTACAATTATTTAAGAGTATCGTATTTAAAACAAATGAAATACTATCGAAAATAACTTTAAAAAAGTAAGAAAATAGCCATTATTGGTTATCGATTCTTTTTTTATTAATTATATTATCTATAACAATTACCTATTTATATTACAATTACCTATAAACTTTAATTTTGTGCGTATTTTCTATACGATTTATGTATCCAATATCCATTAATAACAGGGTTTTATTTTTTTAATTTTATTATTGATTTTTTTTAGCGAGTTAAAAATAATGATACAATTTATTTTAAACTGAAATATGTTTCCAGTAATGTTTTAATTATTATTATACTTCGTTGAACGAATAAGATTATAATTGGAAGATAAAGTAGGTGTTAAGAAAATCTTATATTCTAATAAATAACATAATAAAGTTTCTTATTTAACATTTTCGTTGTTTAAGATAAATAAACAATCTTGTTAATACAATAAAGTTAAAACTGTAATTGCAGTTCTACTTTAAATTGTCTGAAAATAATACTATGGAAGTGTTATTTAAAGTTAAAGTTATTTAATACTGTACATTGTCTGATAAAAGCAAAATTACATTTTCAAACAACAGGAATATTATGACATATGAAATTAATATCACTTACGCATTTACTTTTTGTTGTTTTAGAAGTTGATTCCTTTTAACGTTAGGAGTAGTATAACAATTATAATTATGATAATTAAAGAAATAATATGACTAGTTAAACCTTTTCTTATGTAAGAATATAAACCAGCACAAAGTTACAAAAAAAGAAAAACTCTGATGTGGATACCACATGACTTCCTTGTACGCCGATTAAATTACATATACACTATTTTTTTTAAATGAAAAGTACATAAAATTTTATTTCACTAATAACTTCTGATTTTTTTTTCATATTTTTATTTTATTTATTGTTATTATTGATTATTATTTATTTTAAAACATTTTTTAATAATTTTGAATAAATATTTAAATGTATTATTAATAAATCAATATATTTAAATTAAAAAAAAAGAAAAAAGGAAATACGGCCGGATTTGAACCGCTGTGCCTTCCCGTTGTAAGATCCAAAAATTTCATTAATTAAATTTTTATCGAGCTACAAATCTGTAACCAATGAAAATAAGTGCCACTTACGCGATACATCGTTGAAAAGCTCTCAGTGACGGCTTATTACTGCATTTAAGAAAAGTCCAAAATCCTAACTTTTTTGATTTTGCTTTTATGGACATTTTTGGTCCAGTCGATTGCAATCAAAAGAGGAGGTGCACAATTAGTTATATTACAACAGTCCTAAACCCAAAACTTCAACATTCTACGGCTAATCGTTTTTGAGTTATGCGAGATACATACGTATGTACGCACAGACGTCACGCCGAAACCTGTCAAAATGGATATTTCCGTTGAAATTTGAACCGAAATTTTTCGCGAGTACAATACTTCCTTGTACTTAAGGAAGTAGGTACAGAAATTTATCATCAAAATATTTCTCTTAGATTAAAATGAACTAAGGGTAAAAATCTGTTTAATACAACATTGTGCTTAATCCTTTGAGTCGTTATAAAAATAAACGAATTAAAACAAAGGTTTATCGCGCTCAATTGGATACTTTATTATACGATAAAATTTAAGAGCTACATATTCAATGTTAATTTCTTAAAAATAAAAAATCTTTCAGTTGATCTCTGGTGTGAGTAATTGAAATGGGGGTAAAAAGAATACAGCCCGCTATATTCCACACTGGACGCAGTTTACTTATCAGTGTGAAAAATTCAGAAGACTGAGAAGAGTAGAAGCTGTTCGACAAGAAGAAGAAAAAAGACCTGTACCCTCCACTGTGATGCCCTTTTTACGGCTAACAGGAGTTTTTGTAGTTAAGGGCACACGAAAAGTAAGAAATTTTTTAATTTAATTTTTTTCGTTTTTCGCACCATATGAAACTGAGTGATTTTACGAAAATTTTCGTATGTAATGTATGAATATACGAGAATTGTTTTCGTAATACGTAAAAAAATAAAATAAAATATTCGTAATGTATTATATTTTATATAATAATATAATATATAGACGATATAATAATATATATATATCGTATATATTTGTAATAAAAAAATATAATAATTTACTAAGTCAGACTGATTTTACACCTGATTTCTATTCAAAGTTACATATGTTGATATTTCTCAACTTCTGTAACATATGCTAGTTACTTGGGGGATGGGCACACTAAAAGCAAAAGTTGGGGAGAGTCGGCTATTAGTTGATGATAAACAATACGATGATGAGTCTCAAATTAAATAAATAGAGTGCACTAGGAATGGGTAAAAGAATGGTGCGCGTCTTCGTCACTTGAAACAGAGAATGAAGGGACAAATATTAGTGAATGGGGGTAAAATGGAAGGGAGAAACAGACTGCCTGATACCGATATTGACCGGTTGCAAAATTATTACGGGCCAGCAATTACAGAAAATTGTAGTGATATTGAAATAATGAGAACAGCTATTTGGGCTTTGTTCTTTCATCGTAAGTCGACCGACGATAAGCCAATTCATGGACTGCGCCTAGTAGGAGAAGCCTCGTGGTGTAAGTATCAAAAGCCAAACCTAGTGATCGTAAATACATACATAAACATTCCATTCTTAAGTCTATTATGGAAGCTATTCAGCCAGTGTTCAAAGACTTTGAACGCATCCCAACCTGCTACGAAAATGTGTTTTCGGGAAGGCTCAGAATGTAAATGAGAGTCTAAATAATGTAATATGGTCTCGAATTCCCAAAAGGGTTTTCATTATGAAGGAAACACTAAAGTTTGGGATATACGATGCAATCGCATCATATAATCAGGGAAACATTTCTAAGTGTCTTATACTACACCGTTTTGGAATCTAGCCAGGGTATAATACGGTCAATAGTATGAAACGACTAGACAATGAGTGGTTACGAGGTGCAAATAACTATATGTCGGTATTTAATTGTCAGGCAAGAAAGAAACATAAACTAAAGAGAAAGCTCCTGGAAGAGGCAGAAGATGAACCTGATTATGCACCAGGGATGTTCTAAGAACAGATAGGAAAATTTGGTTTTAACGTTGATTTTTGAAAAACACTATTTTTTAATATGTTATGCATCTTTTCTCAAAAACTACTGAGCCGATTCCCTTGAAATTTTGCAGGATTATTCCACTTACTAGGGGCTTTACTTTAAAAGATTGTTCAGAAAGATTTCACAAAAAATATAATGAAATTTAAAAGTTTCTGTCATACCAACGTCAATTTGTTTTTCTCTGTGATAATTCTTTATTTTATCATTTCCCTACGCTATAGTACTGTAGACATATGTAAGAATACTTGGTAAAAATTTCAAGAAGATTGTTTTAGCAGTTGTTGAGAAAAGGTGCATAACAATAACATTGCGAGAGATAGACTTTCCGTGTGCCCTTAAGGTTGTGAATAATTAAAACCATCAAACATAGAAAGTCAGATAGAAAGAGGAAAAATAAGAAAACCATCACTATGATAACAAAGAAAGTTCCAACCACAAAAAGAAGAATAATTTCCGAAACCCTGGTTCCCCCTTCCTTCACCACTGAGAGACACTCAACCTCCTCCGATCACTGAATACACCTCTCTCCATGATGGAGAGTATTAAACCTTTCACAAACTAGAGCCTTTCTCCAGGCGTATTCATGCTATACCGAAAAGCACTAGCAACGAAGGGCTTTTATTGGACGGACTGATGCAGAATCGCGCCGGGAGAAGGATACATTTATTTCAACTCTCGACCTCAGTAATTTCAAAGATTCACGATCCAGAAAAGGATCAGAACGCAATCCCACACTCCGTCCAAATAAAATAAGCGAAGTCAAAACTGCACCCAACATTAAAATAATGACCACAATTATAAAGGCCGTACAAGAAGCGATAAACGTCCAGCCTCTGCGATGCGTATGAGGATAGCACCACCCTTGCTTTACGTTCCGTTCCACTTGACAATGGACGAGGAGAAATGGTCCGACTAATAACTTGTTACGATGTTTATTGATTGAAAAACGGTCATAGATATTCAAAAAAACCTTTGTAGAAAATGAATGTACCTCATAACTGTCAAATTCCTTTACAGAGTTTTATTTTAACGTGATTTTAAAACAACGGGAAGTGTATTAGATACTTTTCTTGGCTCGTTGCTAAGTGTTTGGACTCCTGAAAATGTTGAATAACATAAAAAAGTTCCCAGAGAAATGATATTTGCTGTTATTGAACGTATTAGACAGAACAAAACGGCGTGTATTAGATTCTCTTTTTACCCATTTAAAATTGAAGCAGATCAGAAAATTCTGCGAAATCGTTTTGTCTTGACTTTTGCAGAAAATTTATTGAAATTTTACATGAAAAAGTCGAGTTTTTGATACAAAGATGTACCAAATGAAGCTTATTTCCACTTAAAAACATTGATTAATCAGCAAAATATTTGATACTGGTCTTCAAATAACTATATCCTTTGCAAAGTGACAATATTCCAAGAAGACATCGGTCCTTGTTTCTTTGAAGTAAACGAAATAACTATTACGGATCAACAGTATACCGACTTGCTCAAATATTTCATGACCGTTGAATTACGATTTTTAAAGAAAGATAAAAATATTCTACGGTTCCGCTACATCACTTACCAGAACATTTCTACGAATATTTTACAAACATTGTTTCCAGGCTAGTTGATGTCTTAGAATACAAAATAAATTCGGTGATATCCAGAGGTAAGTACATGTTATTTATTTTTACGGTCTTCTAAAGCAAAGTTTTATGAAGAAAACCACGGTCGATTGAGGAATTGAAAAAAAATCTGAATAAATTAAAATCATAAATAAAAACCGCTGGAACGTGTGTTTAATAACTTCGAAAATCGAGTAAAATACACTGTTGATAACGTAGTGCATTTAGCTAATGTTATTTCTTTAACCCTTCACATACCAAGCGGGGTTCTCGAAGGACCCCAGACAGTGATTTTTGATGATTCTGCCGTAACTATAATAACCAATTTATTTCTGATTTTTGTATGTCCCCGATCCGTTTAAGATAAATATTAAATAATAATAGTGCGTTCGTTCAAAACAATAAAAACACACTTGGAAAACCTCATCACACCTGGACTGATTTATTTCTTGTTTTTTTTTTACAGAGTATGAACGCTGTAAATTCTCATATATTTAATTACGTCATATTTGTTCAACTTGCAAATCTACACTGGGAAGCTTCCAGGATATGTGCCAGAGAAAAATTTGGGACACCGCATAGCGACTTGATTGAACCACTGTTTGGATCTGGAAGAGATGCGACTACAAAAAATTGCCAACGGCAGAATTTTTGCTGAAGAAGAACATTACTATGACAGGAACTTTGAAAGCAAAATAGCCTGACTTCCCTGCAATAATGTAAACTGCAAAAGGTTGATGAAAGAACTTCTTTCATCAAAATTCATCTTCTCAGACGGGATAGCAGTGGTCATCTACGACCCAAAGAAACACAAAATCGTCCGTGTACTTTCCACTCAATTTCTTGATGATTAAGTATCAAATGAAAATCATAAGTAGCCTAACGTGATACTCGAGTACAACCGTACCAAAGGTGGAGTAGACAATGCAGACAAGTCGGAATGAAAATATTCTTGTACCAGACGTACATAAAATTGGCCTTTAAAACTTTTTGTGATCATGCTTGATATTGGAGCCTCGAATGCTTTCATAATTTGGATATCCAAAAACAAAGACTGGAATCGCCGCCAGAAAAAACGCAGTCGACTCCTGTTGGTGGTAGGAAAGGAACTGACTTAACCCACTCATCCCATTGCGAGCTGACTTAATAATTGTCTAATGACAACATAACCTCAGCTGAGGATATTTTGTCTGCTATCGACCTTATAATAGAGCGTAACTAAAGAACGACTCGACCAATCTTCATCAAATTCTCATATGCACTTCAATTTTGGAGATTTTCGAGCCTAAATTTTATTCATATATATAACATAAGGAAATAATATTTTAATCGAATGGTATTTTCATACTCCTCATATCTCAAAACGTAAAGAGGATTCAATTTCATCCCGAATACCGCCGTGCAATCGAAGTTATACTTTCTTTGAAAAATAGGTAAAAATTCACATAAAGTACAGATGTAGCAAATGCTGAATATTTGAAATATTTTCTTCTGCAGAACATTTAGAAGCTTATCAAAAAATGAAAAAAGTTGAAGTCGTCGCCTTTTTTCAATAAAATATTAAATATTAATGTAACTTGATGAAAATGTAGGAATTTAGCTCGCTATGTTGCGGTTATGTCTACGAACAATTAGGCTAAATTAGATCGCATATATTGCTCCAGTATTGCAGAAGGAACGGAGGTGAGGATACGGTACTAACGTTGAAAGAAAACAGATAAGCGATGATTATGCAGCCCATTTGCAAGGACTAATGACTCTCCGACCCGAACCCGATCGCATAGGACCCGCCAACAGAGTCGGACAAATCTACTCTACTCATCCTTTAGCCAAATCCTCACCGCCGCTTTTCATCTACCCCCCCCCCTCCTAATACGCTCTTTTTCTTACCCTTATATTCTACATCTAGTCATTAGAGGTCGTTCCTTAGAATTCCTCATCCCTTTAAATTTTAAACCGCTCCCGATCTTAAACGTCATTGTATTTTAAACCATCGGTCGGTTCTCTATTTTATTTATATATCCCGAGTAATCTGCTTTATATCCAATCTAACCGTTTACTCAGAATAAATAATTATACTTATATTAACGTTGACAAACCGTTTATTTTTCTACTACTTTTTTTGATCCGGTTTCATGTACATCAATAAAAATAAACAAACTAAAATCTCAATTTTCCTCTCTTTAACTTTACTTACAACCGACAAAAATGTTTAAAAAATTATTAATTTATCTTTTTCGTTTATATTAAGGTATGACTTTTTGCGTGCTTATATAAAAATAGAAATAATTAAATTTTACTGTTTATTCAATTCTATGAAAACACTTTTAGATATATCAGACTGAATTAGCATTCTGTTTAGCTTTACCTTTTGAAATGTTAACTATCTCTTTTACTCATTGAATAACCGACTGAATTCAAATCATTTTTTGTTTATTTTTAAAGAGCTTGAGAGGACTTATGAAAACCACTCGTTTTCCTAATTCTGTAATTGGTTTTTTTCAGTTGAGGTAACTGACGTCAACATTACATGAAAATTAAAATATAGCAAATAAACATTCAAAATAAGAACAATTTATAACGTAAAATAATTTTTTTTCTTTATTAAACAAAATGGAAGTACGTTTATTACATTTAAACTTATTTTATTTAGTTTAAATTTAAATTTTATCGAAATAATTTCACTTCTTTGTAATTTCTCCATCTGATTAGTTAAAAAAGGACAGTAACATATTTTTTACAAAAAAACTGAAAAAATTACAGTTTTTGTTTGTTTTTTTATTTTTTAAATTCCTTCTAAATAATGAAACAATCGTAAATTCTTTTCTCTGAGCTATTCCTTTGATGTCTTTCAAAAGAAAAACAAATTTAAATTCAATTTACAACTAATCCTAACATGTTTTTTTTTTTTATTCTCCCCATTGATTTTGTTTTTATTTCAACGACTAAATATAATAATAAAATTTTGATTACGTTTAGGACTAAAAACGAAACAAAAATTCCTGTACTTTGCTTTCATAAGGAAAAAACCAATAATAACAAAAACGAAGAAAAACAACTGTCGGTGGAAAATGAATTTTATATATACCATATCTAGAAAAATCATTATCGGAGAAGCCAGCTCGATATCCCGCCTCGTCAGAATAAACAATGACTGACAGTCAGTGTGATTAGGTCAGACGGGATCACTATCCCGTTCGAAAATACACTATCATATCCGTATATATATCCGCACGCGCGGGCGCTTATATACGCGCGAGCTACCACTCAAATATAACACACACACATACACACACACACACATACATACACACACACACACACACACACACACACACACACACACACACACACACACACACACACACACATACACAAAACAAACAAACAAACATTGCTTCTAACGTCACAATATATCAATATTTCGATCTTTTTTTTACTTTCGTCAGCTTAACAGAACATAGGCAGTAATTTTTTTTTTCTCTTATAAAAGGCTTTCCTATGCAGTATGCGAGCAGAAAAGCAAGATATGACTTGTTTAGTTAGATTAAATCTGAAATACAATTAAATTACTGGAGGGAGACTTGAATTCATTTTTTTTTTTTTTATACAAGGACGGATTGCATATATTTATGAATATAATGAAAGATAAATTGAAAATTCCTTAAATCGCAAATCTTTATTACATACGCGCGTGCCTTAGTGCATGCGTGCGTGCGTGTTAAAAAGGAAATTTTGTTCAGGACTTATTCGCATGGAAAATCCCATAACAATAAAATCCTATCAATAAAGGCGCGCGCGCACACACACACACACATACACTTTCTCTTTCCCCGTTTACTCATATTTTCTTTTTTTACTATCTCTCTCTTTCTTATACACGTCATGCCTTGCATTCTCTTTCAATCATAATTTCGGTATATGTAATTGTTCCAATATTTTCTTAGAACTCAGGAACCACTGAACCGATCTAAACGATTTTTTCTTTTTTTTTTACTGAACTTCAGATGGTTTTAGGTACAAATTTATCCATATAACTCCAATACTGAGTAATAAGGAAAGATTGAACACATTAGTTTAGTATTTTCCAAGTCACTTTTTGTATAGTAATATTTTGAACTTCTGATTAAATCTTCTATAAGAGGTAAATATATAATTTTCACAAGTGGAAACGCGCCCCACGCTTTTTTTATCATGCATAAATAGACAATTATTTTAAAAGTACTTTTCTTGGAAGTAATTTTTTTAAAGTATTCTTGAAAACAAAATTATTTTTCACTTTTTAGTACAATTTCTTTTTGCTTTCGTTTTTTTTTTAAGAAACACATATTTAAATATTTATTTCATCTTTTTTTTTATTGTATAATTTATGATTTAAAAATTATTACTTCCATAAAAGTCTTTTTAAACACAACACTATAACCATCGAAGGAACTAAGGGATAAGATATTTTAAAGAGCTGCAAAACTGTAATTTTTAATGATTTCAAATTTTCAGATTTCAATTATTTTATTTATCATTAAGGAAATATTTTAGGATATATTTCTTTGAGAGAGTTTACCTTGACTCTAAATGTGTTATAAACATTGCTTCAACTCGGCCGTAGAAAACGAATTTTAAACATAAAAATCAAAGATTGGTTTATATCTCCAATTAATTAACGTTCACTTTAATTTTAAAAACAGAAATACATTAATTTTATTTCTATTCTTTCGCATCCTGTATTATTTGTTGAAGTTTTACTTAAAATTTACAATGCAGTATAATAAATCTATATAAATAAAAATGTAGATGTTCGTTTGTTCAAAATCTTAAATCTCCGAAAGTTCTTCACCAATTGCTTTGAATTTTTGACACAACGTTGCGTTCAAATCACGCGGGTGTTTTTATATACCTACTATTTATATACCTAAGATGTTACCTGTGACAGGTAAAAACATGTTTTTTTTGAAAAAAGTTTCCATTTCAATGTTTCCGATTATGATTTATTATGTTTTTATGATTTCAATGTTTCCGATATGTGTGTCTGCTATAGACTAAAGAACTACAGGACCGAATTAAGCGCGGGGAAAAGGGAGAAAGGAAAAATTGTAAAAGGAAAAGAGGGAAAAATCGGAAAAGGTAAAAGGGAGGAAGGTGAAAATGGAAAAATAAAACGGGGAAAAGGGAATAGAAAGGGGAAAGGAGAAAAATAAAAGGGGAAAGTGGGAAAGAGGAAGGGTGAAATGGAAAGAAATGGGGGAAGAAAAGGGAAACGGGGGAAAATGGAGAAATAAAAATGAGAGAAAGGGGATAGGAATATGGTAAAAATGAAATGGGAAAAGGAGAGGGAAAAGGGAGAAAGAGTAAAAGGGAAAAAGGGAAAGATTAAATTTTATGAAGTTCCGTAATGTTCGTTTTGTTAATGTTTTATCAAACTTTCAATTGCGTTCATATAATCTGTATGTATGTATATATATATATATATATATATATATATATATATATATCATCCTCGAGGATGATACCGGTCCTCGAGGCGACGAGAACCTTGTCGTGATCGTGCGAAGCGAGGAATGTTTACGTGCGGAATGCGTTCGACTGAAGATCCGACTGCCCGATGCTGACGTACCTCGAGGACAATCCGAGTCGTCGTAGTCGTTCCACCAGGAGGCGTGGTGGCACCAGCAGGCGTGGTTGCGCCAGGAGGCGTCCCCCGCCCTGCTTTAGGTCTGCGTTGTGGCACGCGCAGCAGACACCACCTCCCGATGCACGAGCCACAACGCAGACCTCAAACAGGGCGGGCGACGCCACCTTGTGCAACCACGCCTCCTGTTGCAACGACTATGACGACTCGGATCGTCCTCGAGGTACGTCCGCGTCGGACAGTCGATCGCATTCCGCACGGTAAACATCCCATGCTCCCCGCGATCACCCTTGAGGACCGGGATCATCCTCGAGGACCAGGAACATCTTAACAATCAGGTTGGAAAGACTGCGGGCTACGGCGTAAATGAAGACGTCACATTCCAAGATCGCCGTCCACCGCCATCTTAAAGCGCTACTTTGTTACCGACGTCATAATTCAAGATGGCCTACCGCCGCCATCTTGTCCGCCGCCATCTTGTTAATGAATTATTAATTCTAATTACGAAATAATGAATAATAACTACTGAAACATGAAAAGTATAATAAATAAAAAGTGCATCAATAAAAGTATAGATTGCGTGTTGTCCTGTTAAGTACGTATAAATGTTTTTAGGTTCGGTAGTAATGAAGTCTCGACCTTCAATACAAGCTTTTATTTTAATTTTACGCACTCAACATTTCTAGCTAATTCGCTATTGTTTGAAGAGGCGATCAGAAAAAGTTACATGACGTCACTCGTGTACATCAGGATAAAATTAAGTATAAATCAATTGTAGAGAAAACATTTTAAATTGTATTAATTAGCCTGCGTTAAACAAAAAACCAGATTTTTAAGACGTTCCTCGGTTTGTAGGATGATCCAGTTCCTCGAGGATGATACCGGTACTCGAGGATGATCCCGGTCCTCGAGGATGATCCCGGTACTCGTGGTGACGAGAACCTTGTCGTGATCGTGCGGAGCGAGGGATGTTTACCGTGCGGGGTGCGTTCGACTGAAGATTCGACTATCCGACGCGGACGTACCTCGAGGACGATCCGAGTCGTCGTAGTCGTTGCACCAAGTGGAGTCGCCCGCCCTGTTTGAGGTCTATGTTGTAGCTCGTGCACTGGGAGGTGGTGTCTGCTGCGTGTGCGGACAAGATGGCGGCGGACAAGATGGATGTAAATTGTAGAGAAAACATTTTAAATTGTTTTAATTAGCCTGCGTTAAACAAAAAACAAGATTTTCAAGACATTCCTAGGTTTTTAGGATGATCCCGTTCCTCGAGGATGATCCCGGTCCTCGAGGATGATAACGGTTCTCGAGGATGATACCGGTCCTTGAGGATGATACCGGTCCTCGAGGATGATACCGGTCCTCGAGGATGGTAGCGGCCCTCGAAGATGATACCGGTCCTCGAGGATGATACCGGTCCTCGAGGATGATACCGGTCCTCGAGGATGGTAGCGGCCCTCGAAGATGATACCGGTCCTCGAGGATGATACCGGTCCTCGAGGATGATACCGGTCCTCGAGGATGCTAGCGGCCCTCGAAGATGATACCGGTCCTCGAGGATGATACCGGTCCTCGAGGATGATACCGGTCCTCGAGGATGGTAGCGGCCCTCGAAGATGATACCGGTCCTCGAGGATGATACCGGTCCTCGAGGATGATACCGGTCCTCGAGGATGCTAGCGGCCCTCGAAGATGATACCGGTCCTCGAGGAGGATCCCGACCCTCGAGGATGATCGCGGCCCTCGAGGATGATCCCGGTACTCGTGGCACCCCGTACCGTCCGGGGTGCGTTCGACTGTCCGACGCGGATGTACCTCGAGGACGATCCGAGTCGTCATAGTCGTTGAAGTAAGCGGAGTCCCCCACCCTGTTTGAGGTCTACGTTGTAGCTCGTGCACTGGGAGGTGGTGTCTGCTGCGTGCGCGGACAAGATGGCGGCCGACAAGATAGCGTACAACACCCCGGTTGTACGCCGCCATTTTGTCCGCAGCCATCTTGTCCGCCGCCATATTGTCCGCGGCCATCTTGTCAGTCGCCATATTTTCCGCAGCCATCTTGTATGTCGCCATCTCGTAAGCCGCCATCTCGTCTAGTTATTTTCAATATAACTAGGCGTATCTACATACATTCAGTTAGTTTACATGAGGATAAAACTAAGAAGATAACAATAATTAATTTAAAAATTTAAAAACATCATTGACAAAAAAAAAAATATTGAACTAAAAAAAAGAAAATAGTTATGGAAATAAAGGACTAAACATCGTTATACAGTTTTTAATTAAACTATATAATGAGTAACCGATCAACCTTCAGACAGTTTTAATTTATTTAAATTATATTTTTCATATTGTAGAAGTAGCAGGCATTTAAGTTAATTTAATTTAAGATTAAGTTCTCACCAGGTCTTACCGATAAGAAAATTTTGTCCTTCAAGGAAAATTTTTAAATTCAGTCGTGAGGGGGCGATCGATGTACGAGTCAGCACCTGGCTGGACGGCCATGGGCTGTCTCTAGCTCTCAACAGGAAGGAAATGTTAGTTCTAACGAAGAAGCGTATTGACACCCTACTCACCTTGCGGCTCGGGGATGAGATTGTCCAAGCCGGCTTGAAGTAACGTATCTCAGTATAACGATTGACCTGAAACTCATCTTTGCAGAATAGATACGAAGAGCCGCCGACAAAGCCGCGATGGCCATAACCGCTCTCAGCCGATTAATGACGAATCGAAGAGCAGCAGACGGCGACTGCTAATATCGACGAGGCATTCCGGGGTGGAAGTGTGGGCCTAGGAGTTAAGATTTGAGAGAAACCGGAAGCGGTTCGCGTCGTTGCAACGAAACGCTGCCTTGCGAGTCACTTCCGCATATCGAGCGGTTTACGAACCTCCATTCTGTGGTCGCCGGAGTTATATTGCTCTTTTAGAAAGACAGCGCCAGACAGCCTATAAGAGGCGACAGGCAGGCAGGCTAAGACCTCGAGATCATTGCTGGAGAGGAACGGAATCGCACGTCCCTCGCCTAGCAAGAGGCCTTGGACCGCAAGAACAGAGGACGATGGACCGCAAGACGTATCCCTCTTATCAGAATGTGAACAGAGCGATTGTATGGAGAAATGGAATACTACGTGACCCAATTTTTAACGGGTGACGGTTACTTCCGTGCTTATCTCCATGCCATAGGGAATGCGCCGCTCCCCGACTGCCTCTACAGCCCGATGTACGGTACGGCACTGAGCACCACTTTTTCAAGTGTGCTCGGTGGGCGGCAGATCGAGGGACTCTAGATGCGGATCTCAGAGCGCCGAGCCCACACAATATGGTAATGATGATGTATCCGATCTGACCAGCTGGGAGAGTGCGGCCCGATTCGTCCGGGGCATTGTCAGGACCAAGAGAGAAAGGCGACCTGGATAGTCCTGAACCAGATAAAAACTAGAGAGCAACCTTCTCAGGGTAGTACAGGAGGACTCGGCCTGGAGTACCGTGTAAAACGATTCCGGGCCGAATCCTCGTAGAAAGCAGGGTGGTTTTAAGCGGCAGTCTGCGGCAGGGTGGTTTGATAAGATAACCGTGGGAGCCCGACACTCCGTGCATAAATGCATTTCTACCGCTCTCCCAAAAGCAATATAAAAGATTATTATTATTATTATTAATTCATTTGTAACAAAATTATTATCTCTACTTAATTCAAATTATTACTTATTACTTGTTTGTGTAATATATTTGAGTATTACTGGTTGATTTAGTGCAAATACTATTTATAAATTTTTAGGTATGTGTAGTATATACGAATATGTATATATAAAATTATAATATTTAATATGTCATTAAAATGTAATTAGTTGAATAACGTCATTATTGTATATTAAGGAATTATTCTTAAGTATTTTTTTCATGTTTTGAAGTTCTCTTAGGTCACGTGATCATTTTTGGAAGCCAATCAAATCAGTTCTCAAATATTATGTTAATCATGAATAATTTATAGCCTTATATGACGTTAGTTCCTTTTCAGTATCTGTTACAATTAAAAAGTTACACATTTTTCTAATTTTAAATTAAGTTTTTTTTTTAATCTACTAGAAGCGCAAATGAGTTTATGTTTTTGATAAATCTCTTTTAGGTTTCTACATACGCTAAGTTAATGGTATTATAATTTAATTATCTCGTGTTTCGGTAATTTTATGGTTTTTTCAATTATTTAAAAATTGTTTTTTACAGGACTTACACTGATTTACAAAATTGATATTTATATATTTTATTTATGCATTTTCGTAAACCTTACATCGATTGTGTTTGAACCAGTTTGATAGCTTACACAGTTATTACGTAAAAAATTTAAATTTTGCGGACATTTTGAGATTAACCCGACGGCCGATCGCGGCCACTTCGTATATTTTTGTAATCTTTTAACGATGCTTAGTCGGAATACGAAATCAAAATCAAAATCCGAGACAAAAAGTGTTTACACACATACATACCGGTATTGAATTCAATAACTGTTCGTTAGGTGAAAATATAATATTAAAACAAAAAAAAGAGATGTGTTTGTATGTATGAATGTGTATATATATATACACACACACACATACCCATACCCACAGTATAACCCCCTACAACGAAATTTAAAATAATTCGGATTCGGTTATTATGCGGGTAGGACCCCCAAAAAAAAAACTTTTATCACATACAAAAACAAAAGATTCTAATTTTTAAGTAGGTATGTAGAAACGGATTTTAACTATTTATACATATTTAGTAATAAATTGAACAGAATAAATAAATACACAAATACATTCAGCTCTGTGAAATTACTACTTGTAATTGTAACTTTAATGTACTTTAATTGTAACTCTTCTTTGTAACTAGTATCGGTAAAAAAATTATTAACTCCAAACAAAAATAACTTCCTACTTTTTAAAAAAAAAATCTAAGTGTGAAGTTGATACGCGGCCAGTCTCCCCAGGTCAGCCCCAGTCAAAGAATTTCTTACCGCTCTGAAGGATCGGAACGCAACAAATAATTCAGACCGTAAATAAAACAAAATAAATATAACCGCAATTAAATAAATTACGCGGCCGATAAAAAATGAAACAGCAGCAAGGAACCTTTGTCCAGGTTCTGCGATTAAGTAGGAATATAAATCAATTTCCCGCTATTCTTGCGTTCCGTTTCGTTCTAAGTGTAAAGTTATGTACATTCAGATATGTTGTATTGCCGGCCTCCGTGGCGCGAGTGGTAGGGTCTCAGCCTTTCATCCGGAGGTCCCGGGTCCGCGTCCCGGTCGCATGGCATTTTCATACGCGCTACGAATCGTTCATCTCACCCTCTGAAGCAATGTCTAACGGTGGTCCCGGAGGTTAAAATAAAAATGACATGTTGTATTTACCCACAAGTTTTGTCTAGTAGTGAACGCGTCTTCCCAAATCAGCTGACTTGGAAATCGAGAGTTCTAGCGGTCATGTCCTAGTAAAGACAGTTTGCTTTTATACGGATTTGAATACTAGGTAGTGGTGGATACCGGTGTTCTTTGGTGGTTGGGTTTCAATTAATCACACATCTCAGGAACGGTCGATCTGAGATTGTACAAGACTGCACTTCATTTACACTCATACATATCAATCTCATTCATCCTCTGAAGTAATCCTGACGGTGGTTCCAGAGGATAAACAGAAAAAGAAAAAAGATATGTTGTATTAATAAAGTAGTACTCTACATTGCTTTACAGTAGTTTGAAATCAGATCAGTTACTACAATACCGTAATTTTATTACGCTACAGGGGGAAATGATTAAACAACAACAACATTATACAATTAACGTAGTTTACAACTTCAAAACAATAATGTAAAAATGAGATCTTCTTACAAAAAGTAAGTACTTTATAAATAAACACAGTACCATATTTTTATTTTTCTACACTTTACTTTATCCCATAATAATATTCCCATTTTTAACTGTAACATTCCGTAATATTTTTATTGTGATAAAATTTTATTCAATCGGCAGTGTTTTATTTTTCGTTTATTACTTTATCTTCGAAATAACGCGGATATAACGGTTGTCTCCGGACGGCTACATTATAGCGGGATCATACTGTATAAATACACAGTCATAGAAAATGTTGGCAGCAATTTAAAAAAATCGTAACTCACAAACTACTGGAGATAATGAAACGAGAATTTTTTTTTAAAATCACCAACTCAAAAAGTTTTTACATACCTTACAATATTTCAATATGAACTCCGCTGCTCGTTCTGCAAACACCCAGACGATAATCGATTTTTGTCCGGGTTCACTGCATTATCGCAGGCGTAACTGTGACAATAGAAGCACAAATGTTGTACGACCGTGATTTTTTCACTGTAGACAATGTTTTTAACGTAGCCCCGTAGAAAAAAATCCCTTTCAGCACGCCGGAAGGCAGAGGTAGATTTCACCGGTGCTAACCAGGGAATAAAAAAAAAATTACCGCCTTAAAGTTAAGAAAAACTTCAAATTTACTCAAAACGACAATGGTTGCATGTGAAAACGTTTCACGTGTTTAGCATACAAGTCCCATCTTCTTACAATTCCAACGATATTTTGGTCATCCCCTGCGGAAAGGGTTGGTCATATCAAAAATTATTCCAGACAAAAGTTTCAGGTAATGTTTAGAGGACTAACGACCACTTTAAACTGATGAGATACTGTGCCCGTTAAGGGAGGTATGATTTTTTTAGTCTTCGGAACGCCCATTTTTTCCACCCCCTGAGCGAATGGTTGGTGATATCAAAAAACGTTACTTACATAGCTTTAAGGCCTTTATCCAAAGAATAGTAGGAACTTTAAACGAATTCGATTTACTTAATAAGAAACATATATTGATATTTTCTTTTTTTCGAAACCCCCTCATTTCTACCCCCATGATCCGATTTTGCCTATTAAAGAACTCTACTGAGATTTTGGGTCGTTATATTTTATGTATCAATTTGAAAGTGATTGGAGCAAAATTACGGCAGTTATCGTGTCTACAAGAAAGTGAAATATGTGCACGTACATATACATATATATATATCAATGTATATATAAACTTTTGAACTGAAGGTGGTTTTGGGGTCTGGAGGATGTGAAACGCGAAGATATGTCGAAATTTTCCGGAAGTAGAATCATTGTACCATTACAATAGGTAGCTTTCTTATAAAATCTACCTAAATATCTACGGGTGTCAAATCTGGGCTTCTTGGAGGCAAAGGCACAGGCGAGTAGCAAAACTTTCATTGAGAGAGCAACAGAACGCCTAGGATAAAGTGTGGGGGACGCCATCTTGTTGGAACATTACAACGACGTTACTTTCTTGTTCGGTTTGATCGACTTTCGCAAATACGCTGATCTGCTCCGTCGCTCGTTTTGGGCCGTGCTGAAGATTTTTTTCACTTCCACGTTGTCTTTTTTTTTTTTGTCTTCAGTCATTTGACTGGTTTGATGCAGCTCTCCAAGATTCCCTATCTAGTGCTAGTCGTTTCATTTCAGTATACCCTCTACATCCTACATCCCCAACAATTTGTTTTACATACTCCAAACGTGGCCTGCCTACACAATTTTTCCCTTCTACCTGTCCTTCCAATATTAAAGCGACTATTCCAGGATGCCTTAGTATGTGGCCTATAAGTCTGTCTCTTCTTTTAACTATATTCTTCCAAATGCTTCTTTCTTCATCTATTTGCCGCAATACCTCTTCATTTGTCACTTTATCCACCCATCTGATTTTTAACATTCTCCTATAGCACCACATTTCAAAAGCTTCTAATCTTTTCTTCTCAGATACTCCGATTGTCCAAGTTTCACTTCCATATAAAGCGACACTCCAAACATACACTTTCAAAAATCTTTTCCTGAGATTTAAATTAATTTTTGATGTAAACAAATTATATTTCTTACTGAAGGCTCGTTTAGCTTGTGCTATTCGGCATTTTATATCGCTCCTGCTTCGTCCATCTTTAGTAATTTTACTTCCCAAATAACAAAATTCTTCTACCTCCATAATCTTTTCTCCTCCTATTTTCACATTCAGTGGTCCATCTTTGTTATTTCTACTACATTTCATTACTTTTGTTTTGTTCTTGTTTATTTTCATGCGATAGTTCTTGCGTAGGACTTCATCTATGCCGTTCATTGTTTCTTCTAAATCCTTTTTACTCTCGGCTAGAATTACTATATCATCGGCAAATCGTAGCATCTTTATCTTTTCACCTTGTACTGTTACTCCGAATCTAAATTGTTCTTTAACATCATTAACTGCTAGTTCCATGTAAAGATTAAAAAGTAACGGAGATAGGGAACATCCTTGTCGGACTCCCTTTCTTATTAGGGCTTCTTTCTTATGTTCTTCAATTGTTATTGTTGCTGTTTGGTTCCTGTACATGTTAGCAATTGTTCTTCTATCTCTGTATTTGAACCCTAATTTTTTTAAAATGCTGAACATTTTATTCCAATCTACGTTATCGAAAGCCTTTTCTAGGTCTATAAACGCCAAGTATGTTGGTTTGTTTTTCTTTAATCTTCCTTCTACTATTAATCTGAGGCCTAAAATTGCTTCCCTTGTCCCTATACTTTTCCTGAAACCAAATTGGTCTTCTCCTAACACTTCTTCCACTCTCCTCTCAATTCTTCTGTATAAAATTCTAGTTAAGATTTTTGATGCATGATTAGTTAAACTAATTGTTCTGTATTCTTCACATTTATCTGCCCCTGCTTTCTTTGGTATCATAACTACAACACTTTTTTTGAAGTCTGACGGAAATTCCCCTTTTTCATAAATATTACACACCAGTTTGTATAATCTATCAATCGCTTCCTCACCTGCACTGCGCAGTAATTCTACAGGTATTCCGTCTATTCCAGGAGCCTTTCTGCCATTTAAATCTTTTAATGCTCTCTTAAATTCAGATCTCAGTATTGTTTCTCCCATTTCATCCTCCTCAACTTCCTCTTCTTCCTCTATAACACCATTTTCTAATTCATTTCCTCCGTATAACTCTTCAATATATTCCACCCATCTATCGACTTTACCTTTCGTATTATATATTGGTATACCATCTTTGTTTAACACATTATTAGATTTTAATTTATGTACCCCAAAATTTTCCTTAACTTTCCTGTATGCTCCGTCAATTTTACCAATGTTCATTTCTCTTTCCACTTCTGAACACTTTTCTTTAATCCACTCTTCTTTCGCCAGTTTGCATTTCCTATTTATAGCATTTCTTAATTGCCGATAGTTCCTTTTACTTTCTTCATCATTAGCATTCTTATATTTTCTACGTTCATCCATCAGCTGCAATATATCGTCTGAAACCCAAGGTTTTCTACCGGTTCTCTTTATTCCGCCTAAGTTTGCTTCTGCTGATTTAAGAATTTCCTTTTTAACATTCTCCCATTCTTCTTCTACATTTTCTACCATATCTTTTTTACTCAGACCTCTTGCGATGTCCTCCTCAAAAATCTTCTTTACCTCCTCTTCCTCAAGCTTCTCTAAATTCCACCGATTCATCTGACAACTTTTCTTCAGGTTTTTAAACCCCAATCTACATTTCATTATCACCAAATTATGGTCGCTATCAATGTCTGCTCCAGGGTAAGTTTTGCAGTCAACGAGTTGATTTCTAAATCTTTGCTTAACCATGATATAATCTATCTGATACCTTCCAGTATCGCCTGGCTTTTTCCAAGTGTATATTCTTCTATTATGATTTTTAAATTGGGTGTTGGCAATTACTAAATTATACTTCGTGCAAAACTCTATAAGTCGGTCCCCTCTTTCATTCCTTTTGCCCAGCCCGTATTCACCCACTATATTTCCTTCCTTGCCTTTTCCAATGCTTGCATTCCAATCTCCAACTATTATTAAATTTTCATCTCCCTTTACGTGTTTAATTGCTTCATCAATCTCTTCGTATACACACTCTACCTCATCATCATCATGGGCGCTTGTAGGCATATAAACGTTAACAATCGTTGTCGGTTTAGGTTTTGATTTTATCCTTATTACAATGATTCTATCGCTATGCGTTTTGAAATACTCCACTCTCCTCCCTATCTTCTTGTTCATCACGAAACCTACTCCTGCCTGCCCATTATTTGACGCTGAGTTAATTACTCTAAAATCACCTGACCAAAAGTCGCCTTCCTCTTCCCACCGAACCTCACTAATTCCTACTATATCCACATTCACCCTATCCATTTCCCTTTTTAAATTTTCTAGCCTACCAACCTTTTTTAAGCTTCTAACATTCCACGCTCCGACTCGTAGAATGTTATTTTTTAATTTTCTGGTGACCCCTTCCTTAGTAGTCCCCACCCGGAGATCCGAACGGGGGACTATTTTACCTCCGGAATATTTTACCAAGGAAGGCGCCTCCATTGTTGCTATGTGAAAATGCAGAGAGCCACATTTTCTTGGAAAAAAAGCAGCTGTAGTTTTCCATTGCTTTCAGCTGCGCAGTACTCAGAGGACTGAGTGATGTTGATACGGCCGTTTAAGTCATTGTGACTCACGCCCCTAACAACTACTGAAAGAGCTGCTGCCCTCTTTCAGGAATCATTCCTTAGTCTGGCTCTCAACAGATACCTCTCCGATATGGTTGCACCTTCGGTCCAGCTACTCTGTATCCCTGAGCACTCAAGCCCCCTCACCAACGGCAAGGTCTCATGATTCATAGAGGAGGTCCACGTTGTCAGAATCCTTAAATTGCTCGTACCACCGTCTAAAGTTGTTTACATGAAAGTACACTGACATGAACTCACCGGAAAGTCCGTCGCACAGTTATAACTGATTCATACTCCGCTAACCTCAAAAACCGCTGTGCTTTCTGCTGAACTGTCGCCATTGCTCTGACTGACAGTGGCGCAGAGGCGTTGTGCGTTCTGCCGTTGTAAGCATCGGCTCATGATCACGCCGGTCACGTCTAAACAAACTTGATATCCTTATTATTTTCCAGTTCCTATTGATACTTTATCTCAGTTACATATGGAGATATGAGTTTTTTTTTATCGTTGAAACTTTTTTCGATGACCTGTATATACATATAAATACGAGTATATATATAATATGAGTTCAACTAATAATCGATTATATTTATATTACATATTTATACATGTGTATATATTTATAACAATAATAAAATGAATCGAATTTTTTTTCTGTTGTTCCATTTGTGTTTAACCTCTAATTTTAATTCTCATAAATAAAGCAAAACATACCGTAAGTGGGATGATGTTTATGAAGCTTAATGTACACATCAAACTACATAAACATTATCCCGCATATATCATTCTCATTATTTATTTACTTATTTTATCCTATTTAGAGATTACTCGTAATCTACTATAAACCCAATAAAATTTATAACAAATTTATTATAATCTATTATCTAAATTGAATTTTTTAATGGAAAAATTATTTTATTTAATCGATTTATAGAATATTCAAAAGATAATAAATACAGTGATTTTCTTCTTTTTATTTACATTTTTCTACTTTATTTATATTTATTTAATAGTCATTAAAAAATATCTCGTTACACAAAGAATAAGATTTTTATAAATACATATATAGTCTCTTTTCCAGAATTCTACTAAGCCGAATTTAATGATTCTTAAATTGTTCAAAATAATGTAATAATTTTTTCAGAAATTTTAAAATACTAATTTGCTCGGAAAACCGAGCAAATGTTTAACCGTTGAAAAATATCAAAGTAGAAACTTCTTTTAATAAATTTTCCAAACAACAAAACGTAACACTTTTGTATTAAAATTCGTAAGTTTCGTACAGGCTTTCTTAAAAAGAATTTTGAATTGATAATTGCTGATTTTTGTCTCGCAATTAATTAAAAACTACAATGCCATCCGCAAATTGTACGCGTCCACTTCATCTCACATCAATCAAATCCCAGCTAAACCGATACAACCTCAGAAGTCAATTTGTAAATTCGTTAATTAAATTAAATTCCGTTACAGGTAAAAAAAGCCGATACAGTTGTTTCTGTACGGCTTACACACACAACTTAAATTAAAAAAATTATCATTTTATTTAAATAAATTTTTTCGTTTATTTAATTCAATGATTCTAATTAAAACGCGCGCGCACACCGTATTTAATTCGGGCGGTGTGGCGGTACAAGCGGCGACGGTCGGCGCTAACTAAACTTATAATATAATTTTACAACTTACATAAAACAAATTTCGCTTACAGATCGGCATACTGGTGTAACCGCGGGCCTTAACGCACCAGGTGCCGAGTCAATTCGGCGATCGAGTCTGAAACCTAGCCAAACCGCGTTACTATTTTACACTTTAAATATCATTCATTTATTTAATTCTACCGCTCACCTGTGACGTCACAACATAGTAGACAATTACAACAGCATTTTTTTGTGGGAGGGTGCGATTTTTCAAAAACCTTTTTTTGTAAATATTGTTATTTTTATTTATTAAAAAATGCGCTTAAAAAAAATTTGATCTTAATTAGGCGAAATATCGAGATACTAAGGATGACCTTGCTCTACAGCTTCACCCCCTTGACCTTTTAAGTTGAAAATTTAATGGCATTAATGCCCCCTTTTATAAAAGTAATCTGACCGAGCTTGGTCAAAATCGGTCCAGTAGTTCTGGAGATAAAAGGTGATTTAGAGACCAACACCGAACACACACACACACACACTAGTACATATGAACATTAATATCCAGAAAATTTCCATCCGGTTTTTTGAGTTCCTTAGGTGTCAAAATGCCAAGATACGGTGAAAACCGCATGTGCCCAAATTGGATCGATTACAATACTTACCCTTCTATAGGTATTGCGCCAGATGGGAAAGTAAAAGGTTATATATGTAAAAAAAAAAAAGATTTCAACGTGTATAACTGATTTGTAGACAATTTTATAAGCGGTGCAAGCTAAGAAACAATAAAAACAACAAAAAAAAAACTTGAAAACCTCACAATAACAAACTTAAAAAAGGTGGCTAAGGGTTGCATAACTTTCCAGCTTTGCTCCTGATAGATTTTTATTTTAAATAAGCTATACAACTTATAAGTATTGAACATTTAATTATATAGTATTTAGAATTCAACTGCGATCAAAATGTTCAGTAAAAATATTTTCATCTGATTTGACCGATGAAGTTTTTAATTTAAAAGTTTTACAGTTTTAAAAGTACAATTAAAAAAAAAAAATCAAAACTCTTAATGAAATATTTTGGATCCCATTTTTGTAACTAAATCAGTTTTTTATCATCAAAGTTGTACTATTATTACAATAAAACAGGGTATCGCCTAACCCGTTTGTCTTTAGGAATGCGAACTGGAAATTATACAGTTGTGCCTGTTTTCACACGTAATTTTTGTTATTAACTCTGACAATTTCAAACGTATCTTTACTGTTCGTTAAATCTGATTTGAACAAATGAGAAATCATTTTGTTCACAAAAAAAGATAAAATTTTATCCGATAAAACAAAATTCGCTAAAACTAATATTTACGAAATTATTAATAATTAAAAAAATTTAATTGCCGCCATTTTTAGTTTTCAAAGGTAAACTAAATTTATTCGGCAGAAGACACATGTATCTAATTTCATTAAAATATCTCGATTTGTTCTTAAGATACATTTTTATTCAAAATAAAGCAAAATTGCGAACAGACGGACTGAGCTTAGAAATTTGCTTTAAACAACTAAGCAACGTAAATATTGTCCGATATTTCTCTTCATGTAAAATAAACTTAAATTTTCATCTTAGTGATTATCGGGATTTGAATATAGAATAGATCTTGGCAGCTGATGAGCTGTGCGTCTGCAGGGAGGTCCAGTCAAATGAACACCTGATGTTTGACTGCTCTGCTCTTGGGAGGGCCAGAGACCGGACCACCCTGGAACTTAGAGGTCAAGGGGAAAATTGGCCACTCACAAGCGACGAGTCAATACGGTGAGAGCCACATTGTCGGACCGTGTGGGAGTTCCTTGATGCGGTTATTATGTCAACCGACATCAGTAGTTTACTTAAGAGAAAAACTCCTAACGCACTGCTGTGGGAAGCTAACCTAGAGATGTACGACTGATCACTAGCCAATTAGGGCTCCAAGCGCTTTAATGTGGTGGACAGGTACTTGCTGGCATTTAGCGATCTAGGCGTGGTAGCGAATTGCTGTCTAGACAAAGTAAATTTTAATTTATGGATATCATATATATTTTTAGTAGTCGACTGGATGCGCCTACCCATTTTCGTAAATATATGACAAGTGAGCGGTTGGGACACACGTAAGCCGGTGGTAACCGCGCTTAGTCCGCTCACGTTGTTAGGTAAGCTCCAGGAGCTATTTAAGAGACTAGTCGCTAAACTTTTTGAGGCTCATTAGCCGTTTGTGGCACAGACATTCGGTCTTACGCTTTAGAGCAACCGAATGGGGTGGTGGCACGAGAAATGACAAGCAAACCGATAGAGTAGATCTTTCCAATTTAAATATATGATTTGTTTATTCCTGAAACTATATATATATAATATTTCCTGGCCGTATTGAACCGTAAATCGCGGAGCTCTACTATATATTTATAAATAAACCATATGTGAACGTGTAAATCTCCGAATTAAATAAATTGAAATATCAGTATTGAATGCACAGTATTATTATGAAAGAGTATACACTTTCACATTTTAAGTCTAACTTACTTTAAACACTTTTCTCTACTTTTCATGACGAAAAATACAAAAAATTCTAATTTTAATGTGTAATTACATTAATAACATTTTATTTCATAGGATAATTCATTTACTTCACATCGTATAAAACACCAACTGAATAAATACGAAATATAAATGAAAGTTAAGATTAATTACTTTTACAAATAAGTTAATGAAACACCAGATTATAGACCGCAATGTATTTTTTTTCTCAAAATACTATATTTTTTATATATATATATAAAACAATATGTCGTGATTCATAATCAACGTCCAGCAAAAGCTACTGAAGGTAAAAATGTATGAAATAAATGTTCATCAATTTATCTTCAGTAAAAAGATTCTTACTTGTAAGTTCTCACTTAACAGTAAATTAAAGCAACAGTTAATAACTGTTACTTTTAAGAACACATTGTCTTGCCGCTTAAAAGAGTGAAATCCGGAGGTCCCGGGTTCGAATCACGGTCAGATATGGCATTTTCACACGCTACAAAATTGCCATTTCATCTCATCCTCTGAAGCAGAACCTAACTGTAGTCCCGGAGGCAAAAAATACCTAATACGAATGTTCGAGATAAATTATTTATGCAACGTGTCTACAATTAAATATTAATGATAAAATATGATCATATAAAATCTTTTAAATGATAATATAAAATCTTAATATTGTCTACTGATATGAATATTTGCACATCCACCACCAAACTCACCTTCAAAGAAAATTTTTTTCTACGTTTACTTGGTTAAATGGAAGAAATAAAAGATAATCCACTAAAAAATATATAACAAATAAAAAATTACCTAAGATTTCATTTTAAGGACTGAAGGGATGAGGTATGGTAAAATTTTATCGAAATTCTATTACTTGTAAGTTTAAATAAACCAAAAAAAAATAAACAATCGATATTTTTAAATTTGATCGGATCCCCAACCATCACATTTCCCCCTAAATATTTTTTTAGGGTTGCTTACACAACAACTACGCCTAGAAAGACATTAAAAAAAAAAATCGGTTAAAAAATATACAATATATAAAAAGATGGCTTTTGGGGCAATTTTTTAATGGTAAGATAAGCATACACGCATTACTGAGCTTAATAATATAAAGGTGAGTTATGTTTGCCAGATTTTAAAAAATTAACTGCCAACTACCCCCAAGCCTGAAGATATTGAACCCAAATTTCCCTACGTAGATAAATGTCTGTACAAAATTTCATCAAAATTAGTTTATCCAGTCAAGAATTATTAAGTTTCAAACATGCCAACACCCGTAAATGCGTACGTACGAACATTATCTCCACTTTCTTTGTTTGTTTGAGGTCCCTGGGTCATCGAACATTGAGAAATTCAAAAAACCTATACCCCATTTTTTAACTGATTACTACGCTTTCCTTCTTGCAGAATACCTGTAGAACTATGATGCAAGGAAAGTATAAATGGTAGAAAAATAAGGAAGAAAGAAAGATATTAAGGGAAATAATATTTTAATTATCGCTAAGGTAGAATTAAATTTTAAGAGCTCTATGCAAATTCGAGGAAAATTAATCACTATTGCAGCCGTAGTAGTGATTGTTTCTTTAAATATTATTAATAATAATTTATTAAGAGCTACTTCAATAAAATATTAATATTTTATTAAATAAAGAGAAAAATTAACGGATCAATAAATTATTAATTTATAAACCACATTAGTCAGTAGAAAATTTAAAATTCTTGATTAATTTCACAGCCACTAATCTTTTAACGGAAGATAAATATTATGATAAAAAGTCTTGAGCTTATCAATTACACAAAGCTTGGATTTCTTCCAATATATTTTCAAGAAGTTTCACGATTTATTTTTTAAATAATTAAGATAATCAAATAACTTAAATTACGTAATAAATAACTCCTTTTTATACTTATAAAATCACTTTTAACTTGAACATAATTATTTTGATTTACTATATCATTACATTTGCTAACACTCTTTCAACATTTTTATTTATTTATTTAACTGCGCAGCTAAAGTCAATGTACAAAACTTTTGGTGATTAAATTCGAAATCGTATCCAAAAATTCTTCAATATAACACAAAAAAGTAGAAATTAAATCGTAAACTAGCTTGGGGGCGGAACCCTGAACCGTCGACCCGTTCGCAACCTCATGTTTGAGAAAATATTAAGTGTTTTACAGATATTCATTAAAGAAAAAAAGATTAGTAATTTTGCTAAATTATATTTTTGTTGCCTTGGTGACAAAAATTAAGATGTGAGCACATTCAGCAGACAAACCAACGCACCACGCTTTTTTTATTGGAGAGTTTAACTTTCCCGAATTTGTGGATGAAAACTCATCCCCCATCCAAAATTATTTTTCGCTTAATGTACTTTAATCTCCACGACACTTCAAAATATTATTTTTAGATTTAAAATACACTTTTTTTGAGATTACGAGCATCAACTATTATGTTCATTAGCCCAAATAGAAATTTTTAGCGTACGAAAAAGTCATGCTTGACCGGGATTCGAACCCGGGACCCCGGATGAAAAACCGAGACACTACCACTCCGCCATGGAAATCAGTAAAATTATGTCATTAAATTATTATATTAGTACTATTATTTCTACTATATACAGAGTCTTTTCGTTTGTTCCCGGTAACAGCGAAAACTAATGAACCAATCTTTAGGAAATTTCTCTAATTTTCTTTAAACCATTTTTATATTTTTAATTTTAATCTGACGACCCTCGGAATGTTTACAAAAGTTCAAAAATCATCAATCTCACTAGTTTATAAATAATAAATAAATAAACTAGAACTTCTTATACTAAATTTAATATCATTATCTACATCGACAAGTAAAAGCAACATTATTCAGCAGTTTCAGAATAAATTACTTACGAGTATAACAAAGGCGCCATGGTTTGTACGGAACAGCGTAGTCCATGAGTATTTGGGGTTGCCATAAGTTCACGAAAAAATTCAACGATTTATTTTGAGATATAAATTACAGCTTAACAACCATGAAAACCACCTTGCTGTGAATTTATTGGACAGAGAATATTAGCCGCTTGAGGAATTAGACGTCTTCTTGTCTTGGAGATATTGTGTGATGTGTAATGTAGGGGAGTTTCTTCCCTAAGTATTGTTATCTTTCGTCTCATCTCTTTATTTTAAAGTTTGTTGATTATTTTTTATGTTCTTTTTATAGTATTCTATTTTTTTTCTTTTTTTTTTTTACTTTTCCTCACTGTTATATTTTTGCTTACACATGGATTCGTTTTGAGGAATTTCACTGGAGACTTTTTCATTCAAGATTTTTAATTTACTCATCAAACTTTTTTTGTATTTATTTTTTTTTTAACTACCGGATCCACCGTTACGTATCACTTCAAAGGATGAGATGAGTGGTTTGTAGCGTGTATGAAAATGCCATGCCTGACCGGGAATCGAACCAGGGACCTACGGATTAAAGGCAAAGACGCTACCACTCGCGCTACGGAGGCCGGACATCAAATAACCTATTTTTGTAATTAATACTTTTCACCAAAAAAGTATATATCTATATCGATAGATATTTTTTATACCGATTATCATTGTCTATAAAAGCTCAGTTTGTATTATTGTAACATACGTAAAAAAAAAACTAGTTTGATAATTAAAAGGGATGACGATTATATAGGTGTCTATATAAGGTATTTTTGACTATATAAGGTGTTATGACTATATATTACATATTTAGACAAAGTTTTGATGGTTTGAGAATTATTGAATTTCGTTATCAATATCGACTTCAGAAAGTTACGATGCGTTTTATTAAATTTAATGTCATTGTAAAATGCGGCAGCGATCGGCGAGAACTCATCCAACATGCAAGCAAAGTAGCAGTCTAAATTGTTATATTCTGAACTAAGAATTTTCATTATACTATATTTTGCAATCATTTCATTGAAATTTATGTAATACAATGAAGGGCTCCCCACGTTTGTATTATTCGTGATATAAAACGGAAGGGAATTTTGTTGATAAATTCATTCAATACGCATTATTATAATTAATTGTAGCTGAGAGATATAATAATTAAATGTTCACAAAATAGTACATTCACAACCGTGAATAGAAAACAGATTTATAGATCGTTATCAATATCAAATGTTATTTGAATTTATCGTAAACAATTCTTGATTTAATATGAAAGTGAAATTATTTTTCTTGTTTTAGTGCATCTTTAAATATATTTATATTGGAAAATTTTTCCAAATAATTTATACTTTAATTCAATAATTACCAAATAGTGAAATTCGGTATATTTTTGCAATTTTTTCATTAGCTAAATAAAAACTTATTTTTAATTTTTTTTTAATACTATTTAGTCTCAGACTAAAAAAAATTGCTGCCACAAAATGTATTAAACAGTTTATTATTATGAAACTTCTCGGACCTAATCTCAAAAAGGAAATATGTTAATTTATCACTTTTAAACACAGTGTATAAATTATTACGTAACTCTAAACAATTGTATACGGTGGTAGACAGATTTCTTCTGAAATATAATGGTGTAGCAAAATTAATTACCGAACACATTTGTGCATAAATCTAAGATCAATGATTCGCTGACAGCTGTCCAATATAACTCAATTTTATAGGCTCTACTCATTTTCATGCATAGCAGAAACAATACTGACTGACACCTTGACGTTAACAAATGTGCCTAAGAAAAATTTGACCTTAATTCGGGGAAATCTCGAGATACTGAGTCACTTTGCCGTATAACCTCATCCCCTTGACCTTTTAAGTTGAAAATTTAATGGCATCATGCCCCATATATAGAAGTAATCTAATCAACTTTGGTCAAAATCGTTCCTTAAGTTCTACGGATATAAGATAATTTAGAGGCCAACATCGAACACATACGTCCACACGAACATCCTGAAAATTTCCATCCGGTTTTTGGATTTCTTAGGTGTCAAAACGTCAAGACCCAGTTAAAACCGCATATGCCTAAACTGGACCGATTACAACACTTACCCTTCTAGAGCTATAGCTCTCCTACAGCGCTATCTGGACAGGAAAGTAATATATGTATATATATTAACGGGTCATTTTTGACAATAATAATAATAATAATACCTTCCCTGTATTGTATTCTATAATAATCGATAAATTAAACAAAGATAATAATTTTTTATTGTTAAATTTCCAAATTTTGAACTTAACATAACTGTTATTAGTTATTAGAATATTGCTTAATGTAACACAATGATATTTTATGTGTTGTATATATATTTATTTATTTATTACGTGTTTAAAATGTCTAAAATTACTGTTATCAATTACGAAAGATTTAATTTGAATATACATGTGTTATTTAGTGTAAAGGATTAAGGGTAAAGGAATGAAAGGACCATCATAACAAGATAGGATTCTAAACGGTAAAGGACACAAGAAAGGGGTTGAATGAAACCCAAGGAATAGGTTCTAGATTAAGCTGATGAATTCAGTTCAGATGTTCTTAATAGACAGTCGTTATTGTACAGCTCTAACAGGAACGAGAGATTTTGCCGAGCGATAGATTTCTACCAGAGTTCTGATTACAGATGGTAAAGGATATCCGTGTATGTACGTGTGTACGATGTACTTGGATAAAAGGAGGCGATATGAATGAGGATAAATTAAATAGTCTACATACTAATGGCTGATATTATCTTAATATAACCTAAAATCCATTCATTTTAATTTATAATAATGTAAAAATTACGACAAATCTGGCTAAAAAATCTTAAAAATAAATCTATTACCATAATTAAAAAAAAATAAAAACCCTGACCATCAAAGTACATTTTATATGAAAAATTTTATTATTTTATAAAATTTACCTGATCGATCCTACATCATAATTAATTATAATTATATAAATTTGATTATCTTGTAAAGCATAAAATAATATACCTAAATAAAATGGAGCGATAAAAATTAGATAAAAGAAAATCTGAATAATCCATTAGTATATAGGATGCGAAAAAAAATCAAAAAAGAGGAGATAACGATACTGCTGTTAGAGAAATTCCAACTATTTTAACGGTTTTGACTCAACACGTTGTACAAGAAATACAAACTAATAACACATATTTTGTAATTTTGAGCTTCATGTTAACAATTCTCTGTAATCTCGGAGCTGTTTGATGACAGATTTGGAAAAAAAACAAGGTGACATTGTGCAAAGAAACATTTAGAAGTTTAAACAATATAAGTTTTCTTCTTAAGATTAATTAATAGTTCTTTAGTTATCGTGGAGTAAAAAATTAAAATGTCTGCCATCTTGTAAAATCTACATTAAATTTCTATATTTATTTATTTTTTGAAGAATTTTAGTTTAAGTATAAAAATGTCAAGTTTAAAGATATGTCAAATTTCATTAAAATAATTCAATCTATTCTAGAGATAGAAATCTTCTTAAAAACACAAAATCGTTCAGACGGTTTCTGAAACTGTATTTTAAAAATGTTTTCTTATACTTCTAAGAACGCACTGCGAAAATATTGAACTACATTTTTTATACCCTTGTAACACAAATTGTTAACCGATAAGTTGTTTAAATAATAATATAACTGTACTAAATAATTAAAAATTCAATAGAAATTTAATGGAAATACAAAATTTACTTGGTTCTATAAATTTATTTTTTATTTATTAACTGTTAATACTAACTGAAAAATCGTGGTAAATTAATACTCTTATAAAATTATAAACGCGATTAAAATTAAAATTCAGAATTACTTTTAATATTATCCAAAGTACATTTTATTAACAAAGCTTTATTTATTATTTATAGGCAACCCTATACAGAACCAAAAAACAAATCGGCGTGGAATGATTTGTTTCTTTTTTATACAAACAGCTAAGGAACAGCCTATTTCCTTCAAAAAACCTCTCTTTCGGATTTTTCTGGCAATAAACAAAGTAACTTATAATTAATCTCGTAAGTAAATCTATCAATTAAACTGTAATATGTTTATATTAATATAAAAAATAATAATTATCACGTTGTACATAATAAAATTCTGTCAATTGTACTGCTACTGGATTGCTCGCCAGCTTACACTAATTAAATAAGCGTTTCCGAACCAGTGTTTAGATGAACTTTCTTCTTTATTTTCACCAATAAAACATTCCTGACAGTTTGTTACATTCTTCGTGAATCACCTGCATTTATAAATTCTCTCTCACACACACACACACACACACTCTCTCTCTCTCTCTCTCTCTCTCTCTCTCTCTCTCTCTCTCTCTCTCAGAGAGAGAGGGAGAGAGTGTGTGTGTTAGTGTGTGTGTGTGTGTTATGTATAAAGCCTAAAGTCTCTCCATCTGTTTGTTTGTTCGTTCTGCACGTGAGAACCAACCGACCGACTTTCAAATTTGTATTCGCGTTATCTCAGGAAAGGTTTTAAGCCATAGAACGAAGGAGTGAAGCTATCAATTAAGGATATTCATTAAAGAAGAAAAAAATTAATAATTAACTAATAATTAAAATTAAATTAATTTCTGTCAACATGGCAAAAAAATAAGTTGTAAAGTAATCTTCGTCAAAATTCTGTTACTTTAGTTATCCTAGTTACTATTATTCATCCGGAGGTCCCAGGTTCAAATCCCGGACAGGCATGGCATTTTCACACACGCTACAAATCATTCATCTCATCCTCTGAAGCAATACCTAACGGTGGACCTGGAGGTTAAATAAAAGAAAGAAAAAAGTTACTATTATTCTGTCTTTTATAATTTAATTTCTTTTTCAGGTTTCTATGAAGCCTGAATACTTTAATTGTTATTTATCAGCACTATTCACAGAAATATGAGAGAATTGAATACTACGGAGGTTCTGGCTAAACAGAACTGGCGAGCGAAGCGAGCTCTGCGTCTCTGGGGTGCCTTTGGGCTCGCCTGCACCGACCTCGGCCGTGGGAGACCAGACGGTCGGGCGAGAGAAGCGTACTACACACACACACACACACACACACACACACACACACACACACACACACACACACACACACACACACACACACACACACACACACACACACACACACACACACACACACACACACACACACACACACACACACACACACACACACACACACACACACACACACACACACACACACACAAAGTACTTATAAGCATATATATATATATATATGGATAGATATTTTATTTTATTAATATTATTATATTATACTATTTTACGCATTTGATTTAAATTTAATCATTATACAAAATCAACTCTTTCGTTTTATTTTTGAGCAATATTTTTTTAAAGCTTGTAATAATGAGAACTTTAAGGAAGACTCTTGAGTTATATAAATAATATAGGTTTGGAAAAAATTTACAGCATCCTCACCAGCCTCTATAGAGATTTACATCCTTAACTTCATAGCTTCTCTTATCGTACTTATATGTGTGCGTATTTATTTCAGTGCCTATGTAAATGTAATCGTGTGTGTACGCATATTTTTATTATATTCATGGAAATCAAGTTGTTTCCCAGTTTTTCTTTATATTCATTTCAAGTAGCCAGTTCATTACTTTACTTTAACATCATTATACAGGAAAAAACAAGATTTTTTTAAATAAATTCAAGAATACTTGGTTATCTCTACATTTTTACAAGAATTAATGTACTTGAATGAAATTTTACACGAGTCAACTTTATTTTAGTTATAAAAACTTGTTCTTCTTTCTACTTTATAAGAGAACAAAATTTTAAATCAAAATAAGTAATTTAAAAAAATAAAAACTATAAGCATTTTTTTTAATTTCACAAAAAATATATACCATATAAAGTAACTATATAGTATGCATGATTAGTATATAAGAATTTTCAAACCATCAGTAAAATTATAGGATCGAATTAAAATAAAATAATTAATGCAGTCGATTTTATGTTATTTTATAAAAATAATAACATTAAACAAACTGATATCGTTAATAAAAAAAGCCCATTTTCGATTCCTTATGTCGTAAACATACGTTCCAGCATGTTACTCAAGCACTTGATTTCCTCAGTCTTGTACTTTTTCAGTTTGTCAGTTAATCTTAGTTTTGTTTTTTTAAATAAACTATTACTCTTAATTAATCCTAAAAAAATAAATCATATCTAAAGAAATTTTGATGATTAATTAATTTTTTTTTTACAGGAAATCACTCCGGCCGGATAATATTTAATTTAGAATATTCAAACATATTCTTTCGGTGTTTGAAATAGTGCTACCTTGTTGGAATCATATCTTTTTCTTTCCTTAAACATTGTGAGTCAACAGTAAAATAAATTTTTAAGCATATCAGCGTAAAAAACTGAGCTGTGATTGTTTCCGTTTAGTTGTTAATTTCAAATTAAAAAAGAACCTACGACGCACCAAATACTAGTACATTACACGGACACAATTATCTTTTCACAGTGCCGTGGTTTTTCACGCGCAAAATGTAATTTTTCAGAGAATCATTATATATAATTTTGTTTATTAAAATAATCATGAGTTCTGTGTGAAGATAATTAAATATTGTAACAATAATGCGTTTTCACTACAATTATATGAAATTTTTACAAAATTAAAGAAATCGATAGATTAATAGATTAATTTTGTTGTAAAATATGAATTTTATACAATTCTTCATATAAAAATCCTAATAAAATCATAAAATTTCTGTCTTTATTTAAGCTCTCTTAATTTTATTACGGCTTCATTTTACCCATGGAGTAGAAATCAGGGTGAAATTCTTTGTAAGTGATAATTCGAAAACTAATAGTTTTCAGATCGATGTTTATATGAACTTTTTTCTTTATTTTTACTTGTAGAATTTGGCCTGAAATTGTTCCAATTCTAAATCTGATATTTAGCCTAGATGAACTGTTGTGTGTGTATGTGTGTGGGGGTGTTGCGTGCACGCAATTTTAGAGCTTATATTTCGCTTCCATCTCAGAAATAATTAATAATCATGAAGTTTTGTATAATGGCTTGTGTACTAGGTGAACTGATTTTATTTTAAATATTGAGGAAAAATCATGTAAGAGTAGAAAGATACTGAGATAATGCATTTGAAAACCGGTATAACTATGCGAATACTTTATTTATACGGATTGTGTTTAGCTTAGACACTTGCCTGAAATTCATAGCTACTTTCAACGTTTCACTGCTTGAATGTATCAGTTTGAAACCTTTTTTATCGTACAAAACGTTTTAGATGATTTTTTGATAGGTCTTTATTTTCCTACCAATCACGTAAAAACGAATCATTTTACTCAGATACTTTTCAATAATATTTACAAAATCGATAATATAAAGCGATCATTCTTTTCATATATCATCCAGATATGTTTAAAAAGATAATAGATATATTTTTACAAACAAAATATTAATAATTATTAAATTAATAAACTAAATAAAAATTTAGTTCTACCAGTTATCGAAGTCAGACGTTAATGATAAATACTATCGCGTTATAACTTTGCTTGCAGGTTTGAAACTTCGTATGACGACAAAAAATGATTTTATGTTATTCCCAAATCTCTCTTTAATATTTGCGACTTTATTTTGTTATTGTAATGTTTTCTTCAAAAAACTAAAAGGACGTATTCTTTACTGATTACACCTATGAAAAATCCTCTAAAAAAGTATAAAATCATTTTTATCACCGATTAATCTTCATTGATTCTCCTATCACAAAAGAATTTCGGATTAGCGGTATTTTTGCTACTTCCCATTATTATTATATTCATCTCATTCTCTGAAGCAATACCTAACGGTGGTCTCGATAGTAAAAAAAAAAAATATAAGATTGAAAAATTATTTTAAAAAAGCTGACAAAACACAGTTTTAGGACTTTTCCGATACGCGACTTACGCACGCAATTTAATTTAGCACGTCAGTGCTACATTAGCGCTCCTTGTGATGACGCACTCCTTGTGCGTCCTATTGACGCAGTTTACCGGTTTAGCTATTAGTTAGAGAATGTTTTGGGGTGGGGCTGCTATACACCTCTTAATTAGACGAAATCTCGACATACTGAGGGTGGCCTTGTTCTACAGCCTCACCCTCTTGAACTTTTAAGTTGAAAATTTAATAGCATCAATGCCCCATATATAGAAGTAATCTGACCAAGTTTGGTCAAAATTGATCCAGTAGTTCTGAAGATATAAAGTGATTTAGAGTGCCGATACCGAACACACACGTACACACGAACATCCGGAAAATTTCCATCCGGTTTTTTTGGGTTCCTTAGGTGTCAAAACGTCAAGATCCAGTGAAAACTGCACATTCCCAGATTAGACCGATTACAATACTATTTCTTCTACAGCTATAGCGCTAGACAGGAAAATAAAAATTGTATATTTCTTTAGTTATAGTTTTCTTTTTTTTATAATGAAATCTTAGTAATGAAATGACAAATCTAATAAGGAAAGTGATAAGAAAGTAAAATAAGACAATTCTACCTTTTTTTTTTTTTTTACATCTTCTAAAATTAGATAAAATAGTTAAAATAAATTAAAAAATTAAAATAAAATAAAAAATAGTTAAAATTCAAACTTAGGAAAAGTATAGCGAGACTAGTATGATATAAAGTCTCACGGAATGTATTTTGCCTGTTGTTGAGCTTACTGCGACAGCCCTTCATTAAATATGTTTATAAGATCAATTGCCCAATAATAAAAATTCAACTTATCGTAAGGAGGGGTTTCTCTTTAATCCTCCAAAATTCTTTTGATAATGAAGTTCAGCTTCTACATAGAATTGAATAATTCTCAAGATTTATGGCATAAAAAAAGTAAGTACTCATTAATTTGGAACTGATTTAAAAATAATTCAAAGTAAATCCTATTTAACTACATATTTATTATAGGGAATAATATTAATAAAAAAACTCCACTGAAAAATTTGAGATTAGTTCTTAATACTTGCCTGACTCAATAAAAGGAATACATTTATTCCTAATGAGTACGTTGCACAATCTGTTCAACCAGTGAAGAATAATCAACCCCCACCCCCTCCCCAACCCGTGGTGGGTGGGGGTTGATTATTGTGGGTTGAGGGGGTGTAAATGTCGTATACATTTACATGTATACGACATGTAAATGTGGATGAGATGATGACGATCTATACGACATGTAAATGTGGTGTAGTCTTGTACAGACTCAGGCCGACCATTCCTGAGACATGTAGTTAATTTAACCTCAACCACCAAAGTACACGGGTATCCACTGTCTAGTATTCAAATCATTATAAAAGCGATGAGCTTTTAATAGGATTTGAACCTCAGGACCTTCGACTTCGAAAATCACCTGAAATATATATGTAAAAAGTAAATTTTTCTATTGTATTGAAAAGTACCTCTACGTCGTAAAAGTAAGTTGTAAAAAGTCCAGCTCATCTTCCGCGTTATAATTCATATTAAAACATGTCCCAAGTCGAAATAATAAAATTATTAAAAAAATATGAAAAATATTTTACTATAAGTGAATTATCAGGCATAAGAAGTTTTAAATAAGAATGAAGTATACACGTATAAGAGGAAAACTGTGATAAACCTAACGTACACTTTTTTTAAAGACATGGGGTTCGCTTCCAAAATCGAAATTTTAAGTTGTTCTTTATTGATAAATAAAACTATCAAAAATTGATAAGTGAAACTAAATCTTAGTAATATTGGTTGAAAAGACAACAAAAAAAATAATAATTAGAAAACGTATCTGTATAGTTTTCTAATTGGCTAATAAGGGGAAAAAGTTAAAAAATGCTTAATTCTGTGGAGATGGTAAATTTACACCCGATTGATATCGGGAAAAGCGGAATGTGTGGTAAATGAAGCTGTCTGATTGGCTAGAAATATGCTTACCCTGATTGACACTGGGAAAGACAACACTGAATGGTGGGAGAAAGGGAAAAATATTGCTCTTTGATTGACTGATGAAATTCAAAATTCAAAATTCGAAGTTGAATTAAAAAATGGTCAACGTTTACTACTGTAGTTCTAACAGGCCACTGAAAACTTCTACCTAAATCTTGGCCTATGTTTAAAGCCACTACAGATACATTCCAGTCACGCGATCTGTTTACATGATTTCATTGCTAGTCAGTGCTAACAAATCCTAAGGTTGAAATCCTAGTAAAGGCAATTACTTTTATATGGATTTCAATACTAGATTGTGGATACCGATGTTCTTTGGTGGTTGGGTTTCAATATACCACACATCTCAGGAACGGTCGACCTGAAACTGTACAAGACTACCCTTCATTTAAATTTATAAATATCATTCTCATTCATCCTCTGAAGTAATACTTTACGGTGGTTCCGGAGGCTAAACAGAAAAGGAAAGTGCTAAAAGATCTTATCACCGTTCAGTGTTTAATTGGTCTGCAAAAATAATTTAAATATATAATCATGTTTAAACCTAAATGTTCCAGAAAAAAGTTCAGTTATTTAAATAATAATCATTATTTTATATTTTAAATGTTAGCAACCTTTTTTGAACGAGTTATATGTATTTGTAATCGCGTCAAGATGGAGATAAAATTAAATAAAGGAGAAGATGGGAATAGATGAATAAAGTAAAAAGGAAAATTTTTAAAACGTTAAAAAAAAATAGGAAAATAAAAAAGGACCTGATGAAGAGAGAATGCTAAAAAAAATGGTTGAAAAAGAGGTTGAAAAAAGTGAAGAAAAAAACGAACTGATAATTTAAATGGAAGGAGGAGATATGAAAGTGAAAAATAACTATTTATTTTGTTTTTTGTTTGCGATTTTATTTTAAATTCAATAAAATACGTTTGTCTATATTAAAAATGAATATACCTACTGATAAAAAATGTTCATTACCAGTATTTAATAATATTTTTTTTTAAATATTAATTAATTAAATTGTATTAAAAACAACTGTTTTTGTAAAATTTTGTTGTATTTTATTATTTTTTTATCATTAAAAAAATGTGTAAAAATACATATGTATGATTTTCAGTATTTTCTGATCAGTTAAAAAAAATTATTCATCGAGCTGGAGTTAGAAAAGAGAATTAATCACTTTTGATTAACTATATATCTCTCTGAATGTACAAACGTAAAATTTTAATATTAGTATTTATATATACTCATAAGCATTTTTTGATAAACCATAATTATTGAACGTTGTGTAAGAGAATTTTAATACAAATATACAGAAATAAAAACAAATTTATCCAAAGTTTTATTATTATTCACGCCCGGAATAAACATATTATAACAAAAAAATTGAAATTAAATATTAAAAAACTAAAACTTATAACTAATAATACAGATAAAATATCACTAAAAACTTACTTATAAGTCAGATCACACTCGGAATCTTTATAAGATAAATTTATTTAAAAAGAAACACAGAAATAAAAAATATAATTAAAAATAAAATTTAACAAAATGTGAAATGGGTGTAAAGGCCCTCCTTCACCGATAACAAAAAATTAAAGTACTAAGTTTTAAACTATAATAATTAAAATAAAATATTAAAAAACGTTCGTTCAAGAATAAAAAATACAACACAAATACATGAACGAGGTAAATATTAAATCTTATGAAACGTATTTATACTCCGTAGAAATACCAGCAGCTGATCTAAACCTTTCTTATCATCACCTAGGATAAGGCGAATGTTACTCGGTAGTTTAAATTTCCAACTAAGATCGCATAACTTTCGCAGTCGACAAGGATGTAGCGTACAGTTAAGCGGGAGTCGCATCGCAGGCACAGTGATGTGTTTTCTGTTGACATCAGGTACCCGTGAGTAGCTCTGGTATGTTCTATCCGCAATCGGCAGAGGGCCACTTCCTCTCGGCGACTTTTCTGCACGAGGATAAAAAGTTTATTATCTACTGTAGTAGTTCAGTCACTTTGCCCCTTTGATTGAAGAGTGTGTTTTACACAATTAATAAAGTCGGATAAAGTTACACGAGCAGTGAAAGACGGTTGATACATTCGTCATTAGCAGCGGAATCTGCCAGTTCATTACGTGAAATTCCACGTGGTAAGGGGTCCAGCAGAAACTCACTTGTGTGTTACGAAGACTCAACTCAGCGATCGCATTGTAGATTTCGGTGACGATAGGATGTCTAGAATACAAATCTTCTAAAGCTCTTCAGAAGACTTCACGAGACGCTGTAAATAAGGATACGGCGGTATTTTGGCTTAATGAAGTTCAAACCCTTATCGATTGCGTACGGTTCAGCAATAAAGACCCTTGTAATATTAGGTAGACCAAACGAATAGGTTCTGTCATTAAAAACAAATGCGCATCCAACGGTAACACTCTGTTTCGATCCATTTGTGTATACTACTTCTGAGAAATTGGCAGAAAAATTCTCTTGTCTTGGAGAGAAATTGGTAAAACATTTGCTGAAAGACAAAAGGAATTGTTGATCGTTTATTGTATATGTTAAGGTCAAAATTAAGATTTATAGGGTAGATTTTTCACCGAGGATATGAACAGGGATAAGACGGAAAAAGAGCAGGTGTGTCAAAATTTAAAAGGTGTTGTAAACGTCCATACGTGCTGTATATGGTGAATGGTCCTCATACCTTTATAAATGAGAATTCGCAAGGACTGCAATATAAATCGGGCGATTCGGTTGTCTTTTAAGACAGATAGACTCAGATGCTAGCAGCTGGTTCCGTCTATTCCAAAATGATGGTTCACCGCACTTAACGCTTGCGATAGAGCTTGATCTAAAGGCGCCTGTAGCAAGACGAAGGAAAGCATCTAGCATCTTAAGCGCGGTATGACGCGCTGAAGAGTAGGTGACACAACCATAATCTAAACGTGAACGAACTAATGAATAATAAAACGCAACATACGTGATCGATCATCTCCCGCCCAACTGATGTTGCTAAGGACTCGCAGCATATCTAGAAGTTTGGAAAATTTTGTTTTTAATTGTTAGGTATGTTTAACCGACGTAGCGGCTAACAACTAACCATCTAAAAATTTAAATTCAGGAGAGATAGAAATTAGCTCTCGGTTGAGAAAGACTTGCGGAATAAAGCGGTTCTCTTTACAACTTTCGGAGAAACGTTTGATAATTTTCATTTTTCAAAACCTTAAAACTACTACAAATATTTTTAAAAAGTAAAACTATTTTAACATTAGAAATTATAATAAAGACTGACAACAAAAATTAATTCTATTTTATCGCTACAGTTTTAAACACAAAACACGATTTTATTTAAAATCCTTTATTTAATGCACTATAATTTATTAAAAAGCACACAATAATTAGATTTCCTGGTAATTTTAATAAAACAAATAAAACTGATAAATTTAAACTTGTGTAATAATCAGTTAAATATTTATAAATTGGAGTGCAATACTTTAATCTTTGATCTATACTACATTTATATATATATATATACAGATAGACTATTATTTATAAAATAATATTATAATATTAAAATTATTATAAAATCTACTAATATAACAATTATAATAATAGAAACCTACTATTATAATTATCAATAATATATTATAATATTATATTGTTTATAAAATAATATTTAGTTTTGGCAGTTAATTGTTGTCTATATCACTGACTGTAATTTAAATTAGATTCCTTCGAGCTATTTGCTTATGACAACCGTTGTTGTTAATACGTATATAAACAACATTCAAAATAAGATGTTCAACTTACAACCTGCAATGTTTATCGATTAAAAATTCTAATATTTGTCTGTTAAAGGTTATTAATTTTATTAAGTTATGCAAGTAATTAATTATTTTTATAATTTAAGTTTCTTTAATCGCATTTAAAACTTAAATGGAAATACTTAAATAACAAATTTCCAATACTTTTCTAAAAGCTTCAAAAAATTAATTTCATTAAAGAAAACTGAAACACAGGTAAACAAATATTTTTTTTTTATCGTTACATAGTAATACATTCTATAGATAATGTTCAGAATGTATATACGTAGTTAATTTTAAGATAAAAGACACTAATGATTATAGTTTACATTGATTAATTAAAACACAACCGCGTGAAATAATTATATGGTGAATACATTAGGATAATAAATAATTCACAATTCAGAAGACGTTATTGAAAATTATATGAGCACTTACACATTGAACGGGTTAGAGAATATAAGCGTTTTTAATAAAGCTTTAATTGGTATTATTTAAAAATTCGTCGACAAAATAATATTGTTTGTGTAAAAGAAAATATTTTTAATAAACTAGTGGGAAAAACGTTTTTAAATAATTAGATAATTTATTAAAAATAGCTACGGAAACATATTAAGGTATTCTATTGATTCTATTGATTATTAAGGTTGAATGAAGTATTCTATTGATTTATACGAAAAAGGACTGTTTTCTGTTTGATAGAATTAAATATCGTTTGAGTAAAATATAAATACAAATAAAAATGAGCATAATTAATTTTTTAAATATCGATCTTTATGATTCATATTTAAGGACGCCAAGCAAGATCTGACAGGTTACTTTTATATCTTAAAAACTAGAACTGATTTTTTGAAGGATAATAGTATTACATTATTAAAATAATTAAAAATGCATTTTATAATTAATTACTTTAGTTCAGTTGTTAAATTGTTCGGTATGATATAAAATTCTTTGTTTTTTTTCTCCAAAAAAAAATTTATACAAGAAATATAACAAAAACTTATTCTTTATCTGTCAGTTTAATACATCATCTGGAAAAAACTTTTGATAAACTTAAATTCTATCAAAACTTTTCTTCTTAAAAATATTTTACGGGAAAAAACTTTCTAAGCACATAAGATGGTTAAGATATATCCATTTTATTTATAAATAAAAAACGAGAAACGGTGACTTGGTCGTAAAAAATTATCACAAGTAAAGATTTAATTAGATATAACAATAAAAAAATTATTTTGGATTGAAAAATACAATCATTTTCACGTAAAACTTAAAGCATAGATAAATGTCAGGAACAGACTTTTATTTTAGAAAAATGATTTTCAAAATTTTAATATAGAGAAAACAAAAATTTAGAAAAAAAACATTGCGATGAAAAAAGTGTTGTATTATTCCGTGAGAAGATAGCCCAAATAAAATTAGTAAAGTATTTAATTATTTTTCGATCCGGTAGCAGTTTTTAAAAAACTAATATACACACTTTTTTTTATAAGAAAACCGCAAAAAAGAACTAAAATTTTCGACTGGTACTTCAACCAACACTCGACCTAACATAAGATATACGTAATACTGAAACTTAAAAACCCGTCATGATGAAAGAAAAGCATCCCGTATTAACCTTTTGAGGTAGGATTGGCTTTCTAGTTTTCTTCTTTATCGAGTCTGACATACTACTTAACGTTATTACGCTATACCCTCAGAATTGCAGGTGATACTTAATCCTACAAGTCATATCTTCACTTTATTCACCACGAGTAGTTGTATAATGTAAAACATTACCCTCAGAAAAAAAACTTCGACTACTGTATGCGTTACGAAACAAATAGCTTACTTTAAAGAGAGAAATACCACATAAACCACTTCTAGTTGAATCAACAGAGTCAAAAAGCCTTAACCTCGAAAAAATTCACTAAAGCAAATAAATTATTGGAATGGATTAGGAAAAGTATGTAGAATAAAAGTGTACCCTAGCGAACATGAGCGAATTTAATTTGTTTATTAACAAATTAAGAAAAAAGTTTTAATTTTTCGCCAATAGCTACTTAATTTTTAATCACATGTAAAAATAAAAAGTATCAATAGATATCTGAGGAAATTTCGCATATAATTCCTCCCGGGATACCTTTTTCTACGAACAAACCTAAGGGCGCTAGCGAATTTTATAATAAGCACCAAAATCGCACTACGGTAGAATAGCTTAAAAACTTCTTGTATACAGTATAAATTAATAATTTTCCATAATTAAATTTTCTCGTAGAAAAAAGAATTCGAGAGTAAGTAAAATTGTATTATTTCTACTGGTGGTATTTATTTTTTTTTTTTAAGATTAAAAATAAACAAAATATTGACGAAAAAATAAGTCAAATCTAAGATTAAATATTGATAAATGAAGTATTTTTACATAACTCTACGAAGTTTCATAAAAATATCTGTTTTCATTAATTTTTTATAACGATTTGTTTGTAGCGTCATTTTCATGTGTTTACGAAATATATTAACATTTCCTTCCTAAAATTTATTGAAAAATTAGCTTTTGAAAAACCATCTCTGCCATCTTAAAGTACGTATTTCTTCTTACAAATAACAATTAATATATTTCTATATTTGAAAAAACAGACTTAATAATGATTGGTGTTGAGCGTTCGCCAAGGTAGCAAATCACGCGTTTTCTAAAAAATGCAATTTTCAAAAGTCGATAAATAAACATTTAAATAAGATATAGAGATATCCTTTACGGAATGCTTTGGTAAGAACAGAATGCTATATTGAATTTTTCATTTTTTGCAATTTGTTTATTGTTATAGGCGTTTTATCAACAACTTAAAAATTTTCACAATAAATCCGGATTAATGGACAATAAGAAATGAAAAATACTCAGAAAATTTCACTAATTTATAGCCTTGGTTCTTATAAATCCGAAAGAACCTTTTTGAAATTTTTAATTATCTCTAATAGAAACAGAGTTATTGAAGTTTATTTATTGCGCGCCCTCGAGTTACGCTACCTATGAATGATAGATATGCGCAATTTTTGTGCTTATTGTAAAATTCGCTAGCGCCCTTAGTTTTGCTCGTAGAAAAAAGTACCCCGGGAGGTTTTTATCCGAAATTTTCTTCAGCCATCTATTGGCGAAAACTAACCATTTTCCCTTAATTTGTTAATTAACAAATTAAATAGTTAATCACACATTTTCGCTAGGACACACTTTAACGTAGATTTCATAAGAAATTATCTGTTGTAATAGGTACCATGATTCGACTTCCGGAAAATTTCGACATATCTTCGCGTTTCACATCCCCGAGACCCCAAAATCACCGTCAGTTCAAACGTTATATAATATAAGTTATATATATATATATATATATAAACGTTATATATATATATTTTTTTTTTTTTGTCTTCAGTCATTTGACTGGTTTGATGCAGCTCTCCAAGATTCCCTATCTAGTGCTAGTCGTTTCATTTCATTATACCCTCTACATCCTACATCCCCAACAATTTGTTTTACATACTCCAAACGTGGCCTGCCTACACAATTTTTCCCTTCTACCTGTCCTTCCAATATTAAAGCGACTATTCCAGGATGCCTTAGTATGTGGCCTATAAGTCTGTCTCTTCTTTTAACTATATTTTTCCAAACGCTTCTTTCTTCATCTATTTGCCGCAATACCTCTGCATTTGTCACTTTATCCACCCATCTGATTTTTAACATTCTCCTATAGCACCACATTTCAAAAGCTTCTAATCTTTTCTTCTCAGATACTCCGATCGTCCAAGTTTCACTTCCATATAAAGCGACACTCCAAACATACACTTTCAAAAATCTTTTCCTGACATTTAAATTCATTTTTGATGTAAACAAATTATATTTCTTACTGAAGGCTCGTTTAGCTTGTGCTATTCGGCATTTTATATCGCTCCTGCTTCGTCCATCTTTAGAAATTTTACTTCCCAAATAACAAAATTCTTCTACCTCCATAATCTTTTCTCCTCCTATTTTCACATTCAGCGGTCCATTTCTTAATTTCCGATAGTTCCTTTTACTTTCTTCATCACTAGCATTCTTATATTTTCTACGTTCATCCATCAGCTGCAATATATCGTCTGAAACCCAAGGTTTTCTACCGGTTCTCTTTATTCTGCCTAAGTTTGCTTGTGCTGATTTAAGAATTTCCTTTTTAACATTCTCCCATTCTTCTTCTACATTTTCTACCTTATCTTTTTTACTCAGACCTCTTGCGATGTCCTCCTCAAAAATCTTCTTTACCTCCTCTTCCTCAAGCTTCTCTAAATTCCACCGATTCATCTGACACCTTTTCTTCAGGTTTTTAAACCCCAATCTACATTTCATTATCACCAAATTATGGTCGCTATCAATGTCTGCTCCAGGGTAAGTTTTGCAGTCAACGAGTTGATTTCTAAATCTTTGCTTAACCATGATATAATCTATCTGATACCTTGCAGTATCGCCTGGCTTTTTCCAAGTGTATATTCTTCTGTTATGATTTTTAAATTGGGTGTTGGCAATTACTAAATTATACTTCGTGCAAAACTCTATAAGTCGGTCACCTCTTTCATTCCTTTTGCCCAGCCCGTATTCACGCACTATATTTCCTTCCTTGCCTTCTCCAATGCTTGCATTCCAATCTCCAACTATTATTAAATTTTCATCTCCTTTTACGTGTTTAATTGCTTCATCAATCTCTTCGTATACACACTCTACCTCATCATCATCATGGGCGCTTGTAGGCATATAGACGTTAACAATCGTTGTCGGTTTAGGTTTTGATTTTATCCTTATTACAATGATTCTATCGCTATGCGTTTTGAAATACTCCACTCTCCTCCCTATCTTCTTGTTCATCACGAAACCTACTCCTGCCTGCCCATTATTTGACGCTGAGTTAATTACTCTAAAATCACCTGACCAAAAGTCGCCTTCCTCTTCCCACCGAACCTCACTAATTCCTACTATATCCACATTTGTCCTACCCATTTCCCTTTTTAAATTTTCTAGCCTACCAACCTTTTTTAAGCTTCTAACATTCCACGCTCCGACTCGTAGAATGTTATTTTTTAATTTTCTGGTGACCCCTTCCTTAGTAGTCCCCACCCGGAGATCCGAACGGGGGACTATTTTACCTCCGGAATATTTTACCAAGGAAGGCGCCTCCATTACTGCTATGTGAAAATGCAGAGAGCCACATTTTCTTGGAAAAAAAGCAGCTGTAGTTTTCCATTGCTTTCAGCTCGCAGTACTCAGAGGACTGAGTGATGTTGATACGGCCGTTTAAGTCGTCCTGACTCACGCCCCTAACAACTACTGAAAGAGCTGCTGCCCTCTTTCAGGAATCATTCCTTAGTCTGGCTCTCAACAGATACCTCTCCGATATGGTTGCACCTTCGGTCCAGCTACTCTGTATCCCTGAGCACTCAAGCCCTCTCACCAACGGCAAGGTCTCATGATTCATAGAGGAGGTATATATATATATATATATATATATATATATATATATATATATTTCACACTCTTGTGGACATGTTAACTGCCGTAATTTTGTGCCAATCACTTTCAAATTAATACATAAAATATAACAACCTAAAATCCCCGTCGAATTCGGTAATGGGCAAAATCAAACCATGGGGGTGGAAATGAGAGGACTTTTTCGAAAATAAAATATCACAATAACTTTCTTATTAAGTAAAATATCGAATTCGTTTAAAGTTCCTACTATTTTTTTAGATAATGGCCTAAAACGTATGTAAGTAAAGTTTTTAATATCACCAACTATTGGCCTAGAAGATGGAAAAAATGGGGTTTCGAAGACAAAAACATCATACCTCCCTTAATAGGCACAGTATCGAATCGGTTTAAATTGGTCGTTTGTCCTTTAAACATTACCTAAAACGTTTGTCTGTAACAATTTTTTATACGACCAATTCTTACGGCAAGGGATGATTAAAATGTGGCTGGAATTGTAAGAAATGGAGCTTGTCGTATGGTAAATATGTGAAACTTTTTTTTACATGCAACTATTGGGTAAATTTGAAGCTTTTCTTAACTTTAAGGTGGAAATCTTTTTTATCCCCTACTTAGCACCGGTAAAATCTACATTCGCCTTCCGGTGTGCCGAAAGGGATTTTTATTCTACATATTTTTCCGAACCTATTCCAATAATTTATTTGCTGTAGTCAATTTTTTCGAGGTTAAAATCCTTATTGACTCTGTTATTCATAAGATTTGGCTTTTATAGACTTATATTTGGCTTAATTTAACAGTAAAGTGCTATGACCAATTTCAATTTTCGCTATTTTTCTATGTAGCAGCTGTGAAGCGAATGCAGGCTTTCTAAACGATAGCTGAATTTCTGGAAGTTTTAATGGAATTCTTTGATTCATATCTTCTTCCCACCACATTTTTGAGTAAAATTAATAAACTACGGTACATTCTGTATTAGTAGTAGTTAAACAAACATATATTGAAATGTGCAAGTTTAACTGTTTGGTAAACCAAAATAATAACTTATTTTAACCGGTCCCCAAAATGAAACCGACCACACGATATTTCTTTCGAAAGAATTCAAGTGACAAATAAATTCTGTTGTTATATATACTTTAAGAATATTTTTTTCAGATGATTTCAAAACGAAATTATGGAAAGATGAAGTTTTACTACTAAGAGAAATGGGAAAATTTCTACATGTATTTTTCGCTAATACCGTTTTGTTTTTCATCAAATGTATTGTATTTCGTAATATTAATGCACAAAATAAAATATTTTAATAGAAAATAAGACTTATTACTTTCCCAGCCATACAGTATAATTATTCATTTCATATCAGGGTTTTTATATACCCCAATTTTTCGTGAATCCCTTTAACTAAAAAAAGATTTTAGCATTGGAAAATTCGGGAGGGATGTTAAATATGTACGTGTGGATGTATTCCTTTTTTTGGCCTCATCCCTCAAAACTGAAAGGACCGTCCTGGATTAAATTTGGCTGAATTATTTCTGTTTATAGGTCAATGATGTCATTTAAATTTGATCATAATTGATCAAGGAGGCAAGGTGGTGTGGACTCCTGCATTCCGAGGTGCGAAACATAATTACGAAGAAGGGTGGTCTCTTTATAAATTATAATTCATGTAAAGTGAAATACCGCATTTGGCTTAGTCGATGTTTTAAATGTTTTAAGTCTTGGACTTGAGCATGTAACAAAATTTGGTAAGGAGAAGGAGATTTGTTCACACTGCTCTAAGGAATGGCATCATGTTGATAGTTGTCTTGATAAAAAGGAGGGTGGCTCACCTACTTGTGCAAAATTGTTACAAATTTAGAAAGACGGCTGGACATGGTAGTAAGTCGAGTGACTGTCCCGCGTACAAGCGAGCGAGGGATTTATTATTAATTAGTCGAATTGATAAATAGTTTGTTTGGAATTTTGGTTGCGAGTTGTCTTGTTTGTTTTAATTTATATTTTACTTCATTCTTGTAGGCTTTATTTGTTGTTTATGGTGTTATTTCCGTTGTTTTCTTTAGTGTTCTTTCTTTTACAGAGTTTTCTTTAGTGTTCTGTTTGTTGGTCAGGTTTTGGTTACTTTAAGTAGGTTAAGTTGTTGTTTTTGTTGTGTTTTCTTTAGCGTTCTGTTGTTGTTGTTTATATTTTTGGTTTTTATGTTTGTTTTATTTCATACTATGTTCTATTCTTTCAATTTACGTTTGCTTCTCAGTTTTGATATTAGGTTTAGTGTTTGTCTGTTTGGGTTCGGTGCTGTGTGTTAGACTCATTCTGCCGTCGGGTAGGAAGCTTTCAACTCAATCGGATGGTCTTGTTTAAGACTTTGTCTGTAGGATCCGTTTAAGAGTAGTACACCGACGGGAATGTCACATGTGGCATTCACAACGGTGGCATTCTGACTAAGGTAAGATGAAATATGTCTTGAGCCCTTAAAGATGACCCTATGGTAAAGCCCCTAAGGGTTAGTTACGGAGGGGATGGTGTGGCGATTGGATCCGTCACGAGGCAGATGTCTTTCCCTTCGTGGTGAGGATGATCTCGTACCCCATAATATTAATCGAAGAATAAGTAAATTTTTCACATAATTTAATACTATTACACGTAAACTAAGACACTTCTCTGATTTCTCTTATTAAAACCCCTAAAGGAATAGGGACAAATCCCTTTTTTTATTCTTTGTTGTTTCTAGGCTCAAGGCTACATTCTTGTAATAATTGCATAGTTTCGTTATATTACTACGTTACTTCGGTTATGTTTTCTAAATTTCATTCAGAGATGAGGGATAATAAATCTAATCTTTTTGGTGTTTTTATCACTTTTTGTTTTGCTTGATATCTTCAGAATCGATTAATCAAAATTTGTACTATGACATTCATTGTAACTGCCATATCATGATGCCATTTAATTTTGATTGTTATGGGGATACGGTCACCAAGCTTTCTACATTTCAGAACTTTAATCAAAGAGTAGAATATTTTTTAACGAATTTTCGAAGAAAAATACGGTATTACTTTCGGTAGAAGGGGGGAATTGGAGGAGTACGAAGACAGTTTACTTAATTAGGGTTTCTTTTATAAGCCTATCTATAATTATATCTGACTCGATAATCTCCAAAACTACTGGATCAATTTCACTGAAATTAAGGTATATTCTAGTAGTGTATCTCAAGTTGTGCATATGAAAATTTGATGGAGACTGGCGGAGTCGTTCTTGAGTTACGCTCATTTTAATTCGAAAAAATTTGAGCGGGGCAAGTTAGAAGGCTTTATTGTGAAGCTGCAAGTCGGAATATTGACCTTTCTTTTAACTGTTGTATCTATTGTTAACATTATTAAACAAAATTAAAAAAATATTGAAACCAAATTAAATTAAGTTAAGGTCGGTCTTCTTCCGCAGAACTGCGCAAGATATTTGAAGACAATGTCTCTTAGGAAACTTTAAGTTTATGCTGTGAAACCTAGATTAAAATGGTTTAGGAAACCCATTGAAACCTAGATTAAAATGGTGGGGGTGAAAAAAGTGAATTCTGTGATATTTTAAATTTAGAAGAAATCAAAAGCGTTAAGAATGGATTGTTAGAATAAGCCTAAAACTCCACCGATGACATTCTGAATCAAGACCTGTATTAAACTCAAAATTATTATATGCAGTTTATAAAATACTTTTGGAGGAAATCAGTATAATTTTTCAAGAGAGTTTAAATCTAAATCAGAGTGAAATTAATCAAGGATCGATTAAACGATTAGATTTTTAGTATTTTAAATTAGCAACTACAAAGTTCAAAGCTTAAACTCCATAGAAAATTTGTAGTCCCAGTAAAAAACCGTCTACTGCTTATATGAAGCAACCGATATCGATTTATTGTTTGTAAGAAAATCCATGAGATTCCATTAGTATGAATACGTAATAAAAGTAGTCAAAAGTGCACCGAAACAAATTCGCAAAGTTATTAAAACTAAGGGCTTATTAATAATTTCCCTCCTAAGTACCAGTCTTCAAACTAGCTTAACTTTCCCGGTGAGGCTTGAAAAGTTGTGCAACTCCTTGCCGGCTTTTTTTCTCATCAGTTGGTTGATAAAATTACAGTTCAAAGTAACTACTTCCCTACATAATTAATAATTTCAGGCTTGGAATAACTAGTTGTATTTTCACGCTCCTAGGAATGTTCCATGTTAACATTCTGTTACTATATTCTAAATAACCACGCATTCTAGAGCTAATAACAAACTAAATATACACTCACAACACAAAAAAGGGACTGAACTTTCTGTAAGCCCCGAATCAAGAAAAACTGCAATAAATATCTAAGAAACATTTTGAAATCAAAATCATATGAATCAGTAAAATTTTATGATTTAATATTTATCCCATGATGAAAGCAGCTTGGGGTACGAGTGATCTTATTTTTAATATTATCACCTTTTTCCTAATATATATCTTAGATGAAATTTACTAAACACCAAAAAAAAACCCGATTAACAAATAATATATTACTATCAAATTATATGTACCTTGTATATCCTGTTTATAAATGAAAGAAGCTTTCCCGGTTGATTGATTACGAATTTAATCAGGTGTATGAACTTTTTTATATAGAGTAAAAGCACTGTAAAGCATAGGCTTATTTAACATGAAGCGATAGATAGAGAATTAGCATTATATTTACTCATATATATATATATATATATATATAGCAAATTGCAGATTTTGCAGCTTTTAAGCAGAATCGTTTTCTTTTTCATTTTTTTTCTGAAGTTGAAGATGAAGCAGAGTTAGAATTCAGTGAGCCTGATTAATTGAACTAAGTGATGAAAAGAGAGGAGCAACTTCATGTCACTTTCCTTTTCTTTCACGTGTCAGTTTTTTTGTATATATATTGTACGTGTGTTTGTGTATGTGATGAGAGTTTAAGTATACGTGAAGCATCATCTGAACTTCCTTTAATCTTTTCTCCTTCTTCAGAACTTTTTCTCACTCCTCTGCAGCTAACATACACATAACATACATAATCACACACTCGCCCAACCAAGCAACCCGCTTATACTCACATTCGCGTGCGTGCGCATACACACACAAATACGTATATCCCTAGATAAAAAGAAAAATATTACGTTTTTCTCGCTCGCTAAATCACATCCTCTTTATCTATTCATCCATTTGTGTGCGCGTATGCGTGTCTTTTTATACATGTATATATGAACCCAGACATATTTACATCTACGAATGTATGTGTGTACACGTTTGAATATAACATGTGCAAATGCTTGCGTAAGTATGTTTAGTACTATTCATTGGAGAGGTTTAGGTTATCGCAGTTTCACGTACGATTTGCTTTTCATGTCCCTTGATTCCTTTTCTAGGATCATTTAGCACAAAAGGATGCAGTCCTTAGTCTATATATAAATTATTCATTCAAACGCTTAAATAACTTGAATCTTACGGTGCAAGCAAAAAATAAATTTTAATATTTTCAATTATTTAAACTCGATTACATTTTGTTAAAATCATTATAATTTTTATTAGCTTAAAAAAGTTCAAAAGTTAGTCGTACTCTTTTTCAAGTTAAGTTTTTCTACCTTTTTTCTTATTCAGTACTTACAAAATAATCTATTATTGCAACTTTTAGGGTACTAGAATACTTAAAGAAGTCACAGATCTAGTAGGATGTAGTTAGATCTCACTACTACTACATTAAGAGCAACATATTTTTTTCGTTTGTACCCGATAACCGCGAAAACTGCTGATCCAATCATTACGAAATTTTAATCGTCTTTACGTCCCGGAATATTTTCCGTAGTTCAAATCTCACTAATCTAACTATTATGTAAATCATAAATAAAAAACAAACGCATAAATAAATAACCTAGAACTTCTTTGACTAAATTTAATGTAATTATCTCTACCGAATGCCATTGCCTGTAGCGATCATTGTCTAAGTCAACATCGACTTCGCTTCAGAAAATTATGTGATTTATTAAATCTAATTCATTGTCTAATCTGGCAGCGACCAGCAAGAACTCATCCTCACCCGAACAAAGAAGCACTATGTAAATTTTTATGTATTGAACTAAGAAATTCCATCAGGATAAACCGTACACATATTTGGCATACATTCGATTTTTAATGCGATTTTAATATTACAATAACACCTAAGTCAGCTACGTCACAATAGGAAGAACAATTTCTAGGGATACTAGAATTTATGTTTGTAGACAACGTGAATCTCAAAGACTTGAAGAGCAACATATACGCACGACTTAACATCGAGTTCAAACTTCGAGAAATATGTTAGGTCTCAAATCAGCTTTTGATTATCACTCTGAGATTGACTACCTGAATTTAAAAGATATTAAAATATGTAACACGAATAAAATATGTAACCACTGTAATGTCAAAAAAAGGAACAATGAAACTTCTGGACTTTGCCGTGCCGGAAGCAAATTAGTTATTGATAAATTTCAATATCCTCCTGATTTCACAAAAGATTTGATTTTGTGAATACATCTATTACTTAAATATTTTATTTTATCTAGTAAGTTGTGAATAAGCGATAACTTTTAAGAGCTACAGCCCGCACATAATTACTAAAAAACTATTTCCAATTTTTGAAGTTCTATACGATACAGTTGGGCGAAGCCCGGACGGAGATTTCTATTTTAAAATATTTAATGTTAAATATGTTCAGTTATTAAATTCCGAATTATAAAATGTTTAATTATTCTTTATTAATGTTTAATATTATACTCCGATCTCCGTGGCAGAGTGGTAGAGGCTCAGTATTTCATTTGGAGTTTCCAGGTTCGAATGCCGGTCAGGCAAACCATTTTTTATACGCTACAAAAATTACATTTCATATTCCCACAGCTTATGCGGTGAATTCCCACAGCTATGTGGTGAATTAATCGTTAAAAAAAATATAAATAAAAATACTAACTAATTATTGTATGACTTTCCCGGATATTAATAACAAAAATATTAACAGTTAAGAGCCAAAAATACAAAAAAACAGAATGTACATTTTTCAGACGTGGAAAATAAATTTTAAGAATAGCTTTTTTCAAAAATATTCATATAAAGGTTAAGCTTAACAAATTTTTAAAATAAAGATTTCTCGAAATCTAACATCCTCTTCAATAGAAGTTAAAATAAGAAGAAAAAAATTATCTGCATTTTATATCCGAGGTTTATAATTTAAATGAAAAGTAGACGTTTCTTGAGATAGAGCAAGCGAACAAAAAGCATTAATTTCAATTTTAAAAGGTAGGGGTTGATTTTTTGAGAAAATATTTATTTATTTTTTTTTATTATTCTTATTATTTATGTATGCATTGTAGGTTTTCTTCAATAAAGTTTTCTCTAAAATTCCTTTGAAAAAAATCAAAATTGGTCTTTTCGCAATATCCGCACCCCCTTAAAAAAATCTTGAAAAAAATTAATATAATCAAATTAATAATAAATAAAATTAATAATAAAAATTACTTCTATAAAAGATTAGATAAATTAATTAGTAAGATATAATTCTAATATTTATTTTGAAGCGGAAGTTTATAAAATAAAATGAGAAAAGTAAAATTTACAAAAAAATACTCGACGTTGAAATGACCATCAAAAATAAAAAATAATAAAAACCGCTTTCGGGAACATTTATAATTGTGCAATAAACAAGACTTATTACACTAATGTTGCGATGAAGCAAAGCTTTCTGCAAAAGTACTCAATATACATGAAAAAAAAAGCAAAGCAATAATCAAAAAGAATTTTATAAATAATATTCTACCACCAAGATACAAATTGCTTATTTCTTTTATATATACAGAGAATAAAGAGTGTTACGTGGTAACTTTCTTCCAGGTAATATAAGTGGAAGACTGTTTTAAATGAAAAATTATATTGTTAGTTATTACAGGAGGAAAATATATATATATATTATTCCTTTTATATATATATAAAACCTTTATTCTTATTCTTTTATATCTTTACATAAGATATTAAAGAGAAGATATGTCATTATTAATGTTTTAACGTAATAAAAAATAGCCTAAAAATATTCGAGGCGATATTTTTTTAAAATTAGGAAACTTGTAAAAAATATTAAAGTAAACACTAACTTTGCTAATATTAAAGTAATATTTAATATTTATTATATTAATATTTACTTTATATATAATATATTTATATTTTATATATAACATATTTTTTATATACAGAGTTATCATAAAAGAATAGTGCGATTTTGAACATGGTTTAAATTAAAACAGAATTGCTTACAGTTTATGTTTATTATTTTTCAAATTTGTCGTCTCAAACATTTCTTTACATAATTAATAAATTTCAATATGTGCGCTCTTAGTCGTTCGACAAACGTCCAAACGATACTCAACTTCTCTCCAAACATTGGTTAACATTTATTCATTAATGGTTGTCATCGCTTCATTAATCCTGTTTTTTAAGCGGTTTAGTTCGCGAATTTTTTGTGTATAAACAACGCTTTTGATGTACCCTCACAAGAAAAAGTCGCAAGGTGTCAGGTCTGGACCCCTTGGAGGCGATAGTATGGGTCCTTGCCGGCCTATCCATCGATCTCCAAATTTTTTGTTCAAAGCGTCCGCGACCGATGCAATGAAGTGCGGGGGAGCACCATCTAGTTGGAAATGAAGTCGTTGAATGTTTTCGAGTTCATCCGGCTGAGGAAAGCAATAATCGGTTAACATGTCAAGATACACGACTCCATTAATTGTTTTTTCAGCACGATTTTTCATCACACCACACCAAACATTAACTTTAGGCGAATCGCGTTGTTTCTCAATAATTGCGTGTGGGTTTTCAGAGCCCCGTATTCGTGAATTGTGTCTGTTAACGCATCCATTCACATGGAATGTAGCTTCGTCTGTAAAAATGATATCGTCTAAAAATGATTCGTTTTCACTTATTCTGTCCAACATTTCAACAGCGAAATTGTAACGTTTTACACCATCATCGGGTTTCAATTCCTGCAGTATCTGGATTTTATAAGCGTGTAATTTCAGTTTTTTATGTAAAACTTTGTGAACTGTTGATTTTGGAATACCTAATTCGACGCTTCGACGGGAAATGGACTTCCCAGGACTTGTAATTGCCGATCGTCTAATTAGTTCAACCGTTTCGTCTGGTACACTTGGTCTGCCGGTTGATTTCTGTTTCTTAACCGATCCGGTTTCTTCGAATCGTTTGAACCAACGTGTTATGTTATTTTTGTGTGGTAGATCTCTTCCGAATTCACGTCGGAACGCACAGTTGAACTAAAATTACGGATTTTAATTCAGCCATCAATAAAACACACTTTGCTTTGTCTTTATCCGAGAACATAGTAACTCACTAAATTCACCGCAACAACAATACAAGAACTGACGTTGTGGTTACAACTGCTGATAAACAAATTTTTGGGTTGGAGGCTTTCAGGGATACCGATATAACACCTAGAAATTTCCCTACAATCTTCCTATGAATTACTGAAACCGCACCATTCTTTTATGATAACCCTGTATTTATTTTATATTTAATGTTAAAATAATATTAAGTAAAACAATATTAAATCTTGTAAGCATTTCAGAGATTCATAGCTCATGCTCGTAGTTGTTACTTAAAGTTACTTTTCTGTATTTTTACTCTCCTGGAATCAGAGCTCTAGAGCTATGCTGCAAGAAGGAAAGTAAGGTAATCATTCAAAAAGTGGGATATGGTTTTTTTGCATTTCTCGACGTTTCATGACCAGGACTCCAAAAACCAAAAAAAAGTGGCGGGGTACGTTGGCATGTTTGAAGTTAAATAACTTTTGACTGGATAAACCAATTTTGATGAAATTTTGTACAAAGACTCTTCTGATACACACACACATACACACACACACACACACACACACACAAACATATATATATATATATATATATATATATATATATATATATATAAAAGGGGTAACTTACTGATAAAATTTTGAGATCAATATTTCCAGGGAGTGTGGAGGTTTTTTGGGGTTAATTTTTCAAAATTGTACCAACATAACCCCACTTTATATTAAGCTCATTATATGCGAGCATGCTTATCTTACCAATTTTTAAAAAAATTTGCACCTAAATTGCCCCTTCCCCAAAAATCGAAAAATCTATCTTTTTATTTATTGCATACCTTTTAACTGAATTTTTTAAAAGTCTTCCTAGGTATAGTAGTGCAAGCGACCCATAAAAGATACTTTGAGGGCATTATTGGAGATGGGAGAGCCGATCAAAGGTTTAAAATATTGATATTTGGTATTTCAAATTTTTTTTTGTATGTTAAACTTATAATATTATTTTTTTTTTTAATAATAATAATATTACAATAAATTTTCATCATAATTCATCCCCTACACCTAAAAAAGAAATCTTGGATAACGTTTTACTGGTTGTACATTTTTCAGTGGAATTTCTTTTAAGTTCTTTCAATTTAACATAGTGAACGTAGAAAAATTTCTTAGAAGATGATTTTGGGAATGGGGAACCAAAAAATATACCGATTTTTTGAATTTTTAAAATTATTTAAACATTTAATGATAATTTAACAGTAAAACTTTATCATAAATTACTCCCACCTCAAAAAACAACTTTTTCATTTATAGGAATAAATAACCAGTACCAGGAAAGTATTACAACTTTGTTGTCAACTTTTTTCTTAATTTTATCAATATTCCACTTTATCGACTTTCCGTTTCAAGTGTGCGGTTTTCTCACATAAGCACCATTTTTGTAAGCCTCCCAAAATTTTAAATAAAAATTTAACTAAAAAATATAAAAATAGACTTTAAAAAAAAAACAAAAACCCGATATCCTCAAACTTATTAAAAATTAATTCTATTTAATTCTTTATTAAATTTCATTTTTTGTAATTTTCTCATTAATTTGCTGAAGCTTAATTTAGTACCGATTCTAAAAAATGGAAATTTGAATTGAATAAGTTTATTCTTTACATTTCAGTGATTTGTTGAAGTCGTTTTAGTATATTTAACTGTATTTTTTGTTTAATTTCAAACAAGATTCGAACATCAATGTTACTAATTAATAGGATAATAAAAAAATGTAAATGAAAATTGTTGATAATTGTGTGGTTAAGGAATTGTTTGTAATCCGCATTACACAACGATTGGTTAGAATAACACCTTTGATCAAAAACGTTTCCCCATCCTTTCTACTTACATTTTGTAATAAGATTTTTCTTTATTTCTCTCTTTCTCACATCTTCGCTCTCATAAAATATATTTTTTTAACTAAAACATTTAATAAAGATATCAGAAAAAATATTATTTATATCAATTTAAACTTATGTTATATATATTAATAAATATTGTTTAAATAAAAGGTAAATTAAATTTGAAACACAAATAACAAGAGATTTAGACAGATTGACATGAGTGTTTCGGGCATTTAAGATAAATTACTTTTATAAGATGCATCCACATTCTTCCTATAAAAACACATCTGCGCGTAAATAGAACTTGCTTGTAATTAAGTTGGTATAATTTAATTAAATTTTGAAAATACCATCTATAATTTGTTGATGTGAACAAATTAAATAAATTGCTTTACTTCGGAAACATTTTTCATGTTAAGTGAAGAATATTAGTAAAGTTTGGTTTTTCTTTTTACAAGATATTACTACTAAAATATATTTATCACTTTAATTCAACAAAACTCCTTAAAATTAAACAATAATTACAAAATAATTTCGAAAGGACGTATACCTGTTATGACGCTTATTACAAGATAGCATTTTATTTATAAGGTAGTATCTTATTTTACTGTTTATAAAGGTGGAGATTGGAAACTATTTCTACCCTGATTAACAGGTTATGCTGAACAAAGAAAAATAATAATAATAATAATAATAATAATCTTGAACTATCGAAAAGTTAAAATTGATAAATTAGTGCTTATTAATGAGATGAAAATTTCCTGATAAATTTGTCAATTCTGTTATTTTTTGTATTATTTTAAATGTTATTCTTGATGAAAATATAACGTAAAAGCACTGTACATATAAATTTGTATCAGGTTCCATCTTCTTCGAGATTTAATATCTTCTCAAGTGATTTTTGTGTGAAACGTAGTGAAATGATTTCTCAAATAAGCAACACTAAAATAAGTTTCATATCATGGATGTAGGTTTAACGTTCTCAAAATGTACAGTGAAAAAGATTTTGGCAGGCACATACATACGTAGCCTTGTGTCGTAAATTTTAGAATTTAAATGTACATTCACATATGTATATACAGAGTGTCCCGCGAAGAAACGGATAAACTTTTAGGACCTGTTCGAATGGTGAAAATAATGGAAAAAATTCATAAAAATATAGGTCTGGAAACGGTTTGTTTTCAAATTAATGGTAGCAAAAGATTTCGCCTTTTGGGCAAAAGATTACTGTAACTTTTGGGACCCAAATTAAAAAGTAAAGTTGGTAGTTTCTTATGTAATTTAAGCTGGAAAATAGGATAAAACAGATCCCAGAACTGTAACTCCAGTAGTTATTAAGATATCCGACGTAAAACACAAATTTCAGTGTCGAAAAAAACTTGTTTTTCGACACTGAATTCTGAAAACTAATGTAGATGCAGCCAATAAATAGTAAATAAAACTTTTAAAACTCGGTTTTTTATTCCAAAATAAGACGAAAAACAGACGTAAAATTGAATTACAGACATAATCCCACTTTATGTTAAGCTCAGTACATGTGTATACGCGCACTCTCTCTCAATGCTAACCATTTTAAAAAAGATTCTACTCCCTTTCTATTATAGATAGATATACATAGATTCTACTATATACTTTCCCAAACTGGACATTCCTGATTATTTCGTAGAACTACGAATCTTACATTTTTAAGCTGTGGACCGGATGCGTCACAATTTACATTATCTTCCACCGAACTGTTATCCTCGTCAGGCAACATTGATACATATACGAAGTAAAGGAAGTATTGTGATCGCGAAAAATTTCGGTTTTCAGATTTCAACGAAAATATCCATTTTGACCATCCCTGAATCTATTTTGACTAATTTTGGCGTCACATCTGTACGTACGTATGTATCTCGCATAACTCAAAAACGATTAGATGTAGGATGCTGAAATTTTGGATTTAGGACTGTTGCAACAACTAGTTGTGCACCTTCCTTTTTGATTGCAATCGACTGAACTAAAAGTGTCCAAAAAAGCCCAACATCCAAAAAATTTGGATTATGGACTTTTTCTTAACTGCAGTAAAAAAGCCATCATTGATAGCTTTTCAACGGTATGTCATAAGTGATACTTATTTTCATTGGTTCCAGAGTTATTGCCAAATGAAATTTTAATTAATGAAATATTTGAATCTTAGTAGGGGAAGGCATATCAGTTAAAATAGGACTTCATCTCCTTTTCCATTAACTTTTTTTTTTAATTTAAATATCTTGATTTATTAATTATCAGTCTCTGATTATAACAGAAATTTTGCGATAAGTAATAATTAAATAACAATAATAAAAAAAATATATACATATATGAAAAAATATCAGAAGTTATTAGTGAAATAAAATTTTATATACTTTTCATTTAAAAAAAATGTTTATATGTAATTTAATAGTCGTACAAGGAAGTCAAGTGGTGTCCACATCAGATTTTTTCCAATAGTCATTCCGAAGAAAATGGTATGCATGATATATGGAATACGGTATATATATATATATATATATATATATATATATATATATATATATATATAAAAGTTTTTTTCTAATTATTTTTGTTAATTTCTGTCCTAGAAATTTTTAATTAAGAAATTATCTATCGTAAAAAAAAGTGCTATAAGAGAAGACTGGAGACTCCTTTATGAAATTTTCAAAAAAAATTTCCCCAAGAAAATTGTTTACAGATCTTTTTTTCTATTTTTATTTAATTTTTAAAAATTAAATCATTAAAAGACCTATCACAGTAGCATGAAACACCGGGGTTCCGGTTCAAATCTATTTTTAATTTTAAAAAAAATTGTTTCAAATTTTATTTTATTTTTTCTGATGATATATTCATTTAAACATGTAAATTAAAAATTTATTTTCTTCAAAATTAAGTCAATATGCAGACTACGATGCTTACACTTTAAAAAAAATACTCAGAAAACCTCGACAGTTTCGTTAATTTTTTGAGTATTGCGATTTCCGAGTCCTTTCATCTTTACTTTTTTTTTAATTTTCAAATCGTTTCAATCATTATTTCCGATTTAGTAATCAAAAAAACAAAAAAAATCATTATATCTTACCACAATTTCTCAAAACAAATGTTTCCATACTAATAAACAGTTTTTTTTAGCAATATATACTTCGATACGATTACTACTGAAGTAATTTTTTTTAACATATCTATCAGCAACAATAATAGTTGAAACGACCTAAAACTTTAATATTTTTCCTTTTTTTTATTATTTATAGTTATAGAACTTGAAAATCGAATATTTCCGTTAAATAACATACAAGAGCACCTTTCATAAAATTTTGTAAAAAAAAATCCTTTTCGGTACGCCGGAAGGCGGAGATAGATTTCATCGGTGCTAAGTAGGGCATAAAAAAGATATCCACCTTAAAGTTAAGAAAAACTTCAAATACACTCGATACAAGGTTGCACGTAAAAAAAAGTTTCATATGTTTAGCGTACGACAAGCCCCATCTTCTTACAATTCCAGCAACATTTTGGTCATTCCTTGCCGTAAGGGTTGGTCATATCAAAAATTGTTTCAGACAAAAGTTACAGGTAATGTTTAGAGGACTAACGACCACTTTAAACCGATGAGATACTGCGCCTATTAAGAGAGGTATGATTTTTTTGTCTTCAAAACCCCATTTTTCACCCTCTGACCAATGGTTGGTGATAAAATAAAGCTCTACTTACATAGGTTTTAGGCCCTTATCCAAAGAATAGTAGGAACTTAAAACGAATTCGATATTTTACTTAATAAGAAAGTTATAGCGATATCTTTTTTTGAAAAAGCTTCCCCATTTCTAGCTGCATGGTCCGATTTTGGCCGTTGACGAACTCGACCGAGATTTTGGGTCGAGGTTTTTTTGGGGAACAATGTAAAAATGATTGGCGCAAAATTACTGCAGTTATCGTGTCCACAAGAAAGTGAAATATATATATGCAAACTTTTGAGCTGACGGTGGTTTCAGGATCTGGGGGATGTGAAACGCGAAGATATGTCGAAATTTTCCGAAGTCGAATCATGATACCCGTTGCAATAGGTAGCTTTATTATGAAATCTATCTAATCCGAGCAGAAATAGAATTAATAAAACTCCAAAATTAATAACTACGAAACATAACTATTAGGTTCGTAATGAATAACATTATAACATAGTTTGACGTTTAATAGGCTTTTTCTTAACATCTCCCTATTATCCAACATTTTCCCAAGTCTGGGGGAATGTGAAACGCGAAGTTATGTCGAAATTTTTCGGAAGTCGAATCATGGTACCCATTATAACAGGTAGGTTTATTATGAAATCTACCTAAAAAATTAAAATTAAAACTTTTTGTTACTTAAATAAGTTCTTCATAAAATAATGCACAGAAAAATATTATTGGTATTTTTGGATTTTTAATAACGAATTGTTACAGAATTAGTTGTTTTCTTTTATTAGACAAATTATTACATACTTAATTTCATTTTACATAAAAGCTCTCTCGGCTTAGCCATTTTGCATTCTATGTACTACCACTAATAAGCAAAAAAATATTTATCTATCACTATATACACGTAAAAAATTTTATGATTTACTTAAAAAAAAAAAAAAAACGTAAGCTTTAAATAGATTCAATAAAATTTACAAAATTACTTAAAATTACACGGTTTTCTTATAGATACAAATAAACCGTCATTTATAGAGAATCTTTTTTTTAATTATTGTTAAATCGTCTTTTTGTTGGTAAATCAGAGAATATATAAAATTAGAAGGCCTTCTAATTACAACGATAAAAGGGCTTAAGGGTGTTTCGTTCGGTTGATTTTAAACGAACTCAAATAGCAGATAAGAGGGGCAACAGAATGAGAGAGGGAGAGAATTATAACTCGAAAGAGAAGGACTTCCCTTTTAGCTTTCCCAAATAAGCTATAGAGTTTCCTTTCCTTTACTTTCAATAAAACACTAGACGTTCAGGTTTTTCCGCTGAAATAACCCGTGATTACCATTTTATGATTTCCGTGATTTCAGCACCACATTCACAAAATAATTTGTTTTACGAAATTACATCCGATTTTCATGCGTATAATTTTTTTATTGATGTAAATATGTAAAACAAACAAGGTTATAACCGTAAGATAAAATAAATATTTCAAAATATCATATTTCACCTACATCAATTCGTTTCCACACATTTAAGATATAAATATAAATATGCTTTACGTTTTCTCTGAGATAAACACAGAATGAAATTAAACCAAGGTATTATTATTATTATAGGTAATAATTTACCGTTACAGTAAATACGGAAAGAATTTCGTAAAAACAATATAATGCGCACATTTCTGAAACAGATGTGTATTTATTTATTTATTTTGTGCACTAAATTCAAATAATACGTATTTAAAATTATATCAACATAATCAGTATTACTATAATTATTATCCCGGTATGTAGTTTACACTATACTATAAGAAACATCATGCTGAACGAGTCAAAATTAGAATATAAGGGTTTTTACCGATTTTTAAATTTCGTAATCCCTGAAATCAAAACACGCAATATTGAAAAATTTTTGAATAAATAAGATTCATTTCGTAATGAATAAATAATGTTATTTCACGATGATTTCTATACGTGGAGCATTTAATTTTGGTCGGATCAGACTTCTTCCGACTCAAGAACGTGCTCGTCTCACCAGAACTTTTATTGAGCTTCCGTACAAGAACGCTCAAATGCAAGAATATTTGTTCTATTATATGGGGTGGAATCCGGGACATTTATTGAGACATCTATTAAAATTTTCGTAGCATTCGAGATGTGATCTTGCAGGCGTATTTTAAAAATTCGTTGGTCCGAGAAAGTAATAAACGGGACCGTTCTAAGCCGGATGAAAATGGAACCAGATATTGTCTAAACAGCTGAAATCTGGAAATTATTCTATTTTAGCCGCGTCATGAGATATCCAGATAAATTTACTCCCGGTAACATCTACTTATCGCGGATAAGATATCAAGGCATCGTGGTCTAGGTAGGCGGAGATCATCGTCGCTAAAAATGTGAGACAATAGTTTTGATGTAACGTACATTTCTTTTCAGAAGTTGAATTAGAAATCATTTTAATATAATTTATTGAGATTTCAGTTGAAAATGCGAAGAATATTATATTATTGTAATTTTTTTAGTGTGAAGTCACGTTTATAATAATACCGAGTGTTACATTTTAATCATCCTAGGCGATTTTCTTGTAAAATACAAACAATATAAAGAAATGACTTAAACAAAGGTTACTCAGATTGAAAGGGGACACCTCGTTTTGACCTTGAATTTGATCTTGACTGTTATTTGAAAGTTAACACGATCTTTTCAAATAGAATGACCAAATCTTTTACTCCACCGATGAAAAGAGCATAACATTTTACATTGGAATATGCGGTCACTTAGTTGACCTTGGAACTTTTTTTAAGGTCATACGGCTCAGAGACCAGGCTCTGGACTTTTTTCGCGCGTATTTACAGTCACTGGTTTCTAACTTGTGAGAACAGAATTGCTACCTGGTACTGCCTTGAATCAGCAAATTGTGTTAATCGGATACCGTTGTGATTAACTCGTAAACCGTAAACTTCAAGAAGCTGAAAAAGATGAAACACGATAAAACCTCATAACTAAATACTAGTACGTTGACGTGACATTTTTTGGCTAAACAGAAAAAGTAGGTTATTTAAGAAGGAAGGTGAGATAGATAGAAATAAACTAGATAATTACCGGTAATGGAATACTAGACGAACAGATCTGGAGTCACATTGCCACTCAGTGTCGGTATAATATTAAGACGTAGTACCATTTGATACTTATTTTTATCGGCGTATCCATTCCAAAATTACGGAATCATAAATAAAAAATATACTACCCGATATTATATTTGGTCTGGTGCAATAACATAAACAAAGATTCAATAACTCTGAGCATCTTACAACCAATTTCCTTTTCATTAATTCATTTAACAAAATCGAATCTTATTTCACATCTTATTCTTATTTCATAGTTGAATTAATAAAGTTTGATTTTTATCTGTTCATTTTTTTTTTTTTAATTAATTTATACTTTTCATTAATTTTTTCAAAAGTAAAACATAATTACTAAAGAATCTCTGTATTCTCTAAATCAAGAAAATTATATTTTGTTATAGTTGGAAAAGTTAAGATTAAATAAAAAATTAATGTATAACTTATACAAAAGTTACATTTAAACATTTATATATAACCAAATCTTTCTTTAATTAAAACAAAAACCGAGAAATTTAAGAATAAACCAAAAGAATCACCAAAAGAGTCATTTTTTTTCTGAAACTTCTTTTTCATTATTAATTGCCTAAAAGTTTAACTTTATTCATATTAGACTACCGATTTAAAATTAAAAAAAAGTTTTCAATTCTTTTCTTTATTTTTTATTTCTTTGAAAAAAACCGCCAGCCTATGAATAAACACCAATATTCTTTTGATTAGTCCTACTTATAACTTCAAAAACAAAAAGTTTCTTCGCTGTAAACTTATAATAAATCTTAGAATTGTTCTATAAATTATTTTTCTTTTGAATTTTTATTTTCTATTAGAAAAGAGAAAACCTTTGTATAAAGGAATGACTAAATATCTCTGATCTATCTTATTTTTTTTTTTTTTCATTTAAGTCGCCTTGGTTTGTTTAAATTCGTAGAAATATAAATCATAATACTATCATATATTCAACCATATTAAGTTTAATCTATAGGAATTAAGCCATCACAAGTGATGAATTTACACCAGGTTATATTTTTAACTAAATATTTTTAATAAAAAGAAAAATTAGTGAAGCGATAAAAATTAGCTTACATCACAACGTTTTAATACTCTACCAGCAGCACGATTAATTGCGCACATGGTTTTGGAGAGAGGGAAATGTTTTCTTTTTTTTTCAATAATTTAAAAAACGAATTTTATAAAAAATATATAAGATAGCGTATATTTTTTTTTATCGTTTGTTACTTAAAAAAAAGGAAATAAATTTCCTTTAATTTTGTTCCCAAAAATTTTTATGAAAAAGCAATGATAAGAAAAAAATCTGACAACAAAATTGTAATTCGTTCCTGGCATCGGTTATTTATTCTTAAACAGTAGAAAAACAGTTATACATGAATAAAGTTATCTAAGATTTTTTTCGGGTGCGAGTAATTTATGGTGAATTTTTATTGTAAAATTATCATTATATGTTTAAATAAATCAAAAAAACTTTTCAAATATTAAAACATCAGCATTTTTTATTTTTTCTGCTCTCTCACTTCCAAAGTCACCTTCCAATAAAATTGTTTGATTTTTCTACATTTGATTACGTGGAAGAAACCAAAAATTATTAATAAAAGTTTATTATTTAAACCCTTTAATAATATTATAAGTTTAAATAAACCCTAAAGAGTTTTGAAAAATTAAAAAAATCCATATTTTTAAACTTTGATCGGCTCTCCTACCGCTAATATTACCCCTAAAGTATTTTTTTCGATCGATTTCACTACTACTATCTATGAAGACATTTAATAAGTCTGATGTGGACATCACATGATTTCCTTGTATCGCTATTAAATTACTAGTACATATTTCTTTTAAATGAAAAGAACATAGAATTTTTTTTCAATAAGAACTACTGATATTTTATTTATTGTTATTATTGACTTATTATTTATTGTAAAGAATTTTTTACAATTACAGGTTAATAATTATTAACAAATCAATTAATTTAAATTTTAAAAAAAAAGAGTTTAAAAAAGGAAATAAAGTGAGATTTGAACCGATGTACCTTCCTTGTAAGATCCAAGTATTTCATTAATTCAAATTTTATTTGGCTATAACTCTGGAACCAATGAAAATAAATATTGCTTATATATTGTTGAAAAGCTCTCGATGAGGGCTTTCTACTGCAGTTAAGAAAAAGTCCAAAATCCAAATTCTTTTTGATTTTGGGATTTTTTGGACACTTTGGTTCAGTCGATTGCTATCAAAAGGGGGAATGCAAAACTAGATGTTACAACAGTCCTAAATCCAAAAATTGTAACATTCTACGACTAATCGTTTTTGAGTTATGCAAGATACATACGCACATACGTACGCGCAGACGTCACGCCGAATATAGTCAAAATGGATTCAGGGATCGTCAAAATGGATATTTCCGTTGAAATCTGAAAACTGAAATTTTTCGCGATCATAATACATCCTTTACTTCGTACAAGGAAGTAAAAATCGGTTAAAAAATATGCAATAAATAAAAAGATAGTTTTCTTGATTTTTTTGGAAGGTGAATTTTGGAAAAAGATTTTTTTAAATGGTAAAATAAGCAATCAGGCATGTACTGAGCTTAATACAAATTAGGGTTGTTTGCAAAATTTTGAGAAAATTAAACCCTGAACCCCCCCCGCCCCGCCCAACCACTGGAAATACTGATCCCTATGTTTTACCAACATACTATATATACCAGTCCGTACAAATTTTCCTCAAAATCGGTTTCTTCATTGAAACACGCAAACGCACGTATGAATACTGCACCTTCCCACTCTTTTGTTTTTTGGAGTCTCTGGTTCATGAAACGTAGAGAAATCCAAAAAAACACGCACCCCATCTTTTGACTAATTACCAAACTTTCCTTCTTGCAGCAAAGCTCTACAGCTATGATGCCAGAAAAGTAATAAATCACGAAGAACAAACCCAAAAAAATGCATATGATATTTTTTATGCTGATAAGTTATTTAAAAATTTCAGGAATCAGTCAATCTTTGACCGAAAAAATGTATCTTTAAGTATATTTTATTTTATAATTTGGCCAATTTTTGTTGCGTAGTAAGAGGATAAGAACAAATGAAGATTGGTTGAATCGTTCTTGAGTTACATTTAATTTAAGGCCGAAAAAATATTTGAGAGGGGAAGTTAGAAGCGTGGTTCGTTATGATGCCGCAAGTTCGAACGTTGAAGTTTCTTTATCTGCCGTATCTACCGTTAGCAATATTAAATCAAATTTAAAAAATATTAAAACCAAATTAAATTAACGAAAAGTCAGTCTTCTTGCGCAAAATTGCAAAAATGTTTACGCACATTTTTTCAAGTTTAAGCAGAGTTTTTTCAGGTATCTGATTGATATTTAGGACTTAATACTCTTTCTGACATCAGATTACCGTAAGAATAATAAATAAAAACGTTTATCATATAAAAGAAATGTAATACGTGACCGTAATTAAAATCCAAAATATTTAAGTAAAATAAAGTATACTAACTAACACCACTCCGTCATGCATATTAGAAAAAAATTCAGTATAAACATAAACTTTAAGTATTTTTCTAACACAATAATTTAAAATTTGATCGACAAACTGAATTTGTAAAAAGGATATCGATTCCTAAATATCTAATCGATGTATTCAAATACTGTAAAAGGTCATTTTTTCGTTTACGCTATTTCAAATATGCATTTATTTATTTTCTTCGATAAAAATAAATAAAATTTAAATTTCTTTAACACGTCGTTTTTCTTATTTATATACGAATCAAACATCATTTAAAATTTTTTTTTTCACCGACTATTTTCAAAAATAGACAACCCAAGGTCACTCGTGTTACTCGTAGAAAAAGATTTATCTCACGATAAATTTCTTTAATGATGATTATTAATGAAAATAATACAGAATGTTCATAACATTCCGTACTTATAAAAAATAAATATTTTTTTATGAAAACCATTTTTATTTATATAATATGCTATACGTAAAGACCACTGTTTTGAAAACACAATTCGATGCGTGTCCTCCACTTTTGTAGAGCACGTACATATAAAAACAAATACGTACAACTGAAATTATGCATGTAATATCAAATTAAATAAAAATGATTTTCATAGAAAAAATGTTTATTTTTCCTTTGTATGGAAACTTATGGGACACTCTGTATCCAATTCTAACGCGAACTTTTTTTTTATTTTTACATTCATATTAATATAATATTCATCACAGATCGTAGTAATTTGATTTATTTTCAGTTTTCCTACTATTTTTAAATATTAACCACTTTTTAAGCAGTTTTTAGACAAATTTTTTGTTTTATTATTTTAATAGGCTGTTACAGTAAATTTTTATATCGCATTTGTTTGAAGTGTCTCCAACCAGTATCTGAAATAGAATCACCGATAACATGAAGGGTAATTATGTTTCTCGATAATTTAATGAAAATAGCTTGCAGTTGTATAAAATATAATAAAAAGTCGTATATATAATAAACGTATTAAACATTTTATCAAATACGTTTTTGAATAACTCGATTTTTTAATTCAAAATTTTATTGAAATACGAGTAAATAATGAAATAATATTTTTTCAGTAATTCCTTGCAGTTACTAAAAACGCGGACATATATGTTTTATATAAATTTTTAATGCAATTTTTACATACAAATTGAATTATGTAAAACGATAAACATATTCAAATTTATCGGACTCGAAAGACAATTATAACAGAACAAAAGAAATGTGGATGTAAAGAAAGAAGTTTTTCTTTCTTAATGCATTTGGAAGAAAGACACCAATTTTTATAAACAAGTTCGTTGTAATTTATAATGTTATGATAGCCCTGAGAAGGGCTGTTGTTACCGAATGGCTTCGACGGCTCGTAATTTATAACCTTGTGGTAGCCCGGAAAAGAGCCGTTTTTTGCATTACCTCGGAGAAGAGCTGTTGGGTCCGGCGAAGTCGGGGAGTTGCGGCTCATCCATTGAAACCAGACCGGACTTCCCCTCAGCGGCAGTTGGGTCCGCACTACAGCGTGGCAGTGACACAGTATCGCATCGGTTGAAGGAGTCTGTTAGTCCTCTAAACATTACCTGAAACCTTGCTCTGAAACAATATTTGATATGACCAACCCTTACTACAAGAGATGACCAAAATGTTGATGGAATTGTAAGATGGGGCTTGTCGAATGCCAAACATGTAAAACGTTTTTCACATGTAACCATTTCGTACTGAGTAAATTTGAAATTTTTCTTAACTTTATGGTGGAAATGTTTTTTATCCCCTTCTTAGCACCGGTGAAATCTTCTTTTTTTTCAGCTTTTTTTTCATTTAATTATATTGATTTACTAATAATTATTAACCATTGATTGTAAAAAGTGTATTTCAATAATTTTGTAAATTGTAATTCAATAATACAATAAAAAAAAATATTCAAAAGGCAAAAGTTATTAGTGAAATAAAATTTTATGCACTTTTCATTTTAAATTTCAGGGAAATGAAGTCTGATTTGAAACGATGTACCTTTCCCTTGTAAGAGCCACATATTTCATTAATTAAAATTTTATTTGGCTATAACTCTGGAACCAATGAAAATAAGTACTACTTATCATACATCGTTGAAAAGCTCTCAATGATGGCTTATTACTGCAGTTAAAAAAATGTTCAAAATCCAAATGTTTTGGATTTTAGACTTTTTTAGATACTTTTGGTCAAGTAGATTGCAATCAAAGGAGAATATGCACAATTAGATGTTACAACAGTCGTAAATCCGAAATTTCAACATTCTACACCTAATCTTTTTTGAGTTATGCGAGAACATACACACATACGTACGTACGTACAGACGTCACCCCGAAATAGTCAAAATGGATTCAGGAATGCTCAAAGGAAATTTCCATTGAAATCTGAAAACCGATTTTTTTCGCGATCACAATACTTCCTTTCCTTCCCGCAAGGATGTAAAAAACGAGATTTATAAATAAGAGTTAATTATTTTATTGGTTAAAATTATTTTTATTGGTAACCGGTCCCAGGTTATTGAATTCAATGCTTAACAATTCGATTTTGCAGATTTTGAAAAGTAACAGGCTTAATTGGTAAACCCACGGTATCGGTCTAGTGGTTAACTCGTCATCGCAAATCAGTTGATTTTGAAGTCGAGAGTTGTAAGGTTCAAATCCTAGCAGAGGCAAGAATAACTTTTTTTACGGATTTGAATACTAGATAGTAGAGTTCGTTTGTGGTTGGGATTCAATTAACCACACATCTCAGAAATGGTCGACTTGAGACTGTACAAGACTACACTTCATTTACATTTATACACATCATACTCATTCATCCTCTGAAGTAATACCTTACGATAGTTCCAGAGGCTAAACTGAAAAAAAAGATAATAACCCTGAAGTTAAAGGTTACATATATATAGAATTATAAACGAGAGTTCCGGTCTAAAGAAATAAAAAATATTATTACATTTGCTAATTAAAAATTAAATTATCTATTTAAAATTTAGAGATAAAATATTTCATTTAATCAAATGTAATAAATTAAAAATGGCAATCTTATAAATACGAAATTTATTTTTTTTAAAATACGAATAATACACGCGTAATGACATGCTTATAATAAATTATATTTAAATTTAATATTATATTATAATACAATACAAATAGGATAGGGCAGCTTACCCTTTAATATCAACGCATCACTTTATATTTAAATTACATGAAAATAATGACGTGATATTTAATAATTAAAGGTCCGATGTATAATATAAACGAGGTCACGGTTTTAAATGGACTTTTATTCAAAATCAGGGAAAGATCTTTAATAATTAAAAATAAATTATTGTTTTTATATTTACGTAAAATATCTATTTTTCAAACCGAATGAATTGTCCAATTTTAAGGAGTTGTAAATTGGTAAAACCCTCCAAATTACAAAATAGTTTATTTAATTATATTTTTGGGTAACCTAATCTTTCAGGAAGATTGCGTAAGAAAGCTACCTATTGTAATGGGTACCGTGATTCGACTTCCGGAAAATTACGACATATCTTCGCGTTTCACATCCCCCAGACCCCAACACCACTGTCAGCTCAAACGTTTATATATATATATTTCACTTTCTTGTGGACACGATAACTCCCGTAATTTTGGAACAATCGTTTTCCAATTTTTCCTTAAAAATTACTCGTCCAAAAATCTCGATCGAGTTCGTTAACGGCAAAAATCGGACCGTGAGAATGGAAATGGTAAGGTTTTTTCTAAAAAATAAAATATCGCTATAACTTTCTTATTAAATAAAATATCAAATTTGTTTAAAATTCCTACTATTCTTTCGATAAGTGCCTAAAACTTATAGAAGTAAAGTTTTTTGATATCACCAACCATTAGCTCAGAGGGTGGAAAAAATTGAGTTTTGAAGACAAAAAACATCATACCTTCCTTAATAGGCACGGTGTCGAATCGGTTTACAGTGGTCGTTAGTCCTCTAAAGATTACCTACAACTTATGTGTGAGACAATTTTTGATTTCACTAGCCCTTACGGCAAGGGATGACCAAAATTTTGCTGGAATTGTAAGATGTGCTTGTCGTATGGTAAACAGTGCAACTTTTTTTCACATGCAACCATAATCGTACTGAGTAAATTTGAGTAATATTTTTCTTAATTTTAAGGTGGAAATCTTTTTTATCCTCTACTTAGCACCGGTAAAATCTACCTCCGCCTTCGGGCGTGCCGAAAGGGATTTTTTTATAATTCCGAAAACCTAAATTCAAATAATTACCAGCAATGTATTAAGACTTAATTTGGCTTCAATCTTAAAATACAAAAGAAGAACTGAAAAATTACTTTTATTTTTTTTTTTTAAATACAGATATTCATAATGAAAAATCCTCGTATAAAGAAAAAAACCGTTTACAAGAGATGTAAAGGTTAAATACCTGTGAATAAAATAAAACTATAGTCATAAGTAAATGAATGAAGAGGGTAAACGTCGTGTCGTAAGAAGTTAGCAAAACAATGTCATTTAAGGCTCTGTGGGATGAGGAAATCTAAATCTTTCTTTATCTTATAATTTTTAATTAATTTTTTTGAATTTTCAATTGTAAGTAAATATAATTAAAAAAATACATCGTTACGGTCTTACATAATACTAATAATAATAATCCAATACTAAGCAATAATGATGACAAAAATATGAAAAATATTTCAAAAACATCTTTACGGTTTACAGAAAACAATATTCTGTTAAAAACAATTATACTCTAGCGGTCTGAAAACAACTTAGACCTGTTCTTCTTTGCAAAGTAAAAATGAATCATTGAAACCGGTACATTTGATGTAGAATAAAATTAAATGAGTAACAGTTATAGACAACCTGATATAAAGACATATTTATCCGTAACAGAAACAAGTACTCTATATCAAGCTTATTTTATTAGATAAATTTACGAGTGTAGATGGTTTCCTATCGCCTTCTTCCTCGAGCCAAATATACGGTTGGAAATCAGGATGCCAAGCATTTAAATCCAGATGATATTACATTCATTCTGTTCAGCACAGGAAGTGGCTATGGTTATCATTATCTCAGAGAAAGATATTATGACTGGGCGCCTTTCGCGCCTCAGATACTGTACATGGTGATATAAGTTATTATGTTGCACAGCTTCTCTCCGGCCATGGAGAATTTGGTGAATATTGGAGTCAATGTGAGACGCCCAACTTCATGAACTGTGCGTGGTAGATTCATGCATTTTATGAATGTGACAGATGGACCGGATGTAAAGAGAGAGCAGACCTTGGATGGATAACGCCTGAAAACACTGTAAGCTATATGATACAAGGGATGGTAAAATGGAATGCTATAGACGGTTTGGCCCCGAAAATTCTTCAGAGGAAAAACACAGAGTTTCGTGACTGGAACAAGGAACAGCAAGTAAAAAAAAAGGAAGAGAAAGACCGAGGCCCGGCTACAAGGTGGGATCTGGGAACGGCATAGCCGGACTTGGTTTCCCTCCCTGGTGGCTTGAGGCAGGCAAGAGGCAAGACCGAGTCCCGATTATTGTGGCGGGACCCCGTCTCAGTGATTTGAGACAGGCGAATGAGGTGAAAAAAAGATCCGCTCCCCTGGGTTGAGTATTGCTTGAATGCCGATGCAACCCAGGGGAGTAGAAAAAAAATTAATATACATAAGTAACAGTCATAAGAAAGATTGGGACAGATCGTATTAAAGCAATGCGTTAATTTAATCCTTTCTGTACTCAACTATGCGTTACATACACTGCTTCGATTCAAAAAAGGATTACGCATAACAAAATATATATATATTATATATTTATGTAATGAATTTGGGTACCTTTTTTTTGGAAATAAAATAAAGAAAATAAATTTTAAAATCAATCTTAAAAACAAGTAGGCTTACTAAATTAAAAAATAAGTTAATTAATGAAGTTAAGTTATTGAAAATTATATGGAGATTAATTTCGGATTATTTCTGAAACAAATAATTTAATGAAAATGATCACATCGTATAAATTAAAGGTATGAGAATTGTTTTAATATAGATTTTATAATATCAATAAATATTTTGAAATCCCATATGTAAGATTTATTAAATAATAATAAATATTTTAAAATTTATAAAGTTTTTTGGATTATTTTATTTATTTGACATTAAATTAAAATTTTTATGATAAAAACATTATTTTGTCAAATGTGATCTGACGTGATATTTTTTATTTTGTGATGTGATGTGATTGTAAATGTGATTTTGATTATTTTATTAATATATTTTTTTTATTTCACCGTTAAAACTCTATTTTTAAATAAAACTAAATCATATTTAGTAGGCTAGTTAGGTTAATCAAGCTAACCTATAATTACTTAGTTTGGGAGCTTTTATGGATCAGCTATCAGGTGATTCAAGTAAAAACAACGACGCGTTGATAAATAATTCGAGTATGAGTGTTCTGACAAATAGAAAAAGAGAACCTTTGATATGTTTGGAAAGGAATCCTACAAACATTGCATTTAACACACGCTACAAAATTCTCACTTCATATTCGCACGGCACAAGCTCCTTTCTTATGTTGTGACTTAATCTTTACTTAAAAAATAATAAATAAAAATGTAGTAGAATCTCCGTGCCGTGTTCAAAATGAAAGACAAAACTTCTAATACTGTTGCCTCAAATATATTGTTGTTTTAATTTTTATCCACAACGGAACGGAGACGGTATATGCGTTTCGGGTAAAACGTTGTGTGTGTTAGCATTTTCCTCAAAAACTACTGGACCGATTTCGATACGGTTTTTTGCATTACATAGATATCACCTCATTGCAATAAATAGGTATCTCCTCGGAGCAGGTTCTTGGATTAGTTTTCGGTTATAAGCCGCCAGGGAGCGCTGTAGTAGATATGTTTCTTCAAAACGGCTTTTGAATCTTTCTAAGTCTTTATAACTCCAGCAAGGCTATATTATTGTGTGGATTATTAAATAATTTGCGCCGGTCAAGTATATTAAACTTTCATTATCACCATCAGCCTATAAATGTGAGAAAACCTTAAAAAACGTGAAATAATTACGTAACTGTATTTTTACCTTGTAATGCTCTGTGAAATTATTTTAAAGACAAAAAAATTTAAGATTTTGATCGATCGTCTAGCGTGACCCGTACACTGCATAGAAAAGCTTTAGTTATCATCACAGTCACGCAAGACAGTTAATCAGAATCTTAAATTTTATTGTCTTAAAAACAATATCACAGAGGATTGCAAGGTAATAATACAGTTATTTAATTCACGTTTTTTAAGGTTTTTTCGTCGTGGGATTTTTAAAATTATAATTTAATTTATTATAAATTGCATCGTACCATGCGAATTAAAAAAAAAATAACCGAAAGAAAAAGCAGGTTTAATCTTTTGTCCAGTAAACTCATTTTTAAGCTGAATGAGGAAGTTTTTAAAAAAAATAAAAAATTTACCGCTAAACTCATTGGTCGGTTCAGCGGTAAATACTCTGTTTTAAGATATGACAAACAGATAAGAAGTCAATCATATTAATTGTTATTTTTAGTTTAAATAAATTAATTATGAAAGTGTATTTAACCTTTTTTATAAAACCACATAAAAACAGAAACACAAATACAATTCTAAATAATGAGCAACCAGGGGAGTCCTCTGAAACCAAGCAGAAAACAGGTATCAACTATAAAATCCGCGTAAAAGCTAAAATTTAATTTAGATTTAGTAAATTATTAGCGTAATTTAATAACGAGGTATGACAAAAAATATCAATTGAAATGATTTTCTACAGATGTTTCAAAGAAAGGTACGGTATTACTTTTGGTCACAAGTGGGTTGGAGAGGTGAAAATGAATTTTCTTTACGTTTTGAAGTATGAGAAGTACGAAAATTCCATTTAATTAAATTGGGTTTCCTTGTATATTTATGGGTCTATGTATAAAATCTTCAAACTTACAAGATCAATTCACTAAAATTCAGATATGATGTAGTGGTGTATTTGAAGTTGTGCATGTAAAACTTTGATGAAGATTGGTCACATCGTTCTTGAGCAATGCTCAATTTAAGGACGAAAAAATTTGAGCGGAGCAAGTTAGAAGCGTGGTTTTTTATAACGATGCAAGTTGGAATAATGAGGCCGAGCCTCCGTGGCGCGAGTGGTAGCATATCGACCTTTCACCAGGAGGTCCTAGGTTCGAATCCCGGTCAAGCATGGCATTTATCACACACGCTACAAAACACTCATCTCATCCTCTGCGGAAATAATTGCTTGAGTGCGGACCCGGAGGTTAAACAAACCAAAAAAACAGTTGGAATGATGACGTTCTTTTGTTTGAGCTATCCATTATTAGCAAAATTAGAAAATACTAAATTTTTGTTTAATCTTTAAAAGACTTGCTTTATACTTTTTAGTCGTACTTTAATCAAATTATTATCATACAATGCATGAATTTAATTTGTAGGTTAATTTGGATTTCAAAAAGTAACATCATATATTGAAATTTCTAATACATTTATAAAATATCGAACAAATTTTCTAATATACAAACTAACTATACTATACAAACTAACGAAAGTTACTTTGAAGTTTTTGCATAGTGAAGTTTTACAGTAAAGTTTTTATTTCATTTATGAAGTATGTTAAATTATTTCACCTGTACCCTTGATTTACCTCCACATGGGGGGATAACTGCAAAAGTAATGGTGGAATATCGTATTGCCACCCAACCTTACAACTGTACAAAATTTCATCAATCGGCAATGTCAGGAAGTATGTCAAATTACGGATGCAAGATTTGAGGATAAACATGAAAAAAAAACATTGTGAGTTAAAGAAAAGCAAGTAAAAAAATAATAAATAAATAAAACATTAAACCAAATTAAATTAACGAAAAACCATCTTTAAACGATTTTTTTTTTGTAATGTGTGTGGATAATTTAACCAGTTCTGGTAGATTTTCTATATTTTTTTAACGTGTCTATTATTTAGTTTGGATATGTTAAAGTCTTAAAAAAGTTGTTTTTTTGTTCAAGTTTAGTTAACGAGCAAAAAAAAATTTTAAATGATAATAATTTTAACAATAAACATCACCAAATATAATTTTATTTTCTAAATATTTTTTTCTTTAATATAAGTGGATTCCAGTACCCTCTGATAGACGCAGAATTTTATTACTATTTAATTTTCCTAAAAATCTAGTTTTGTAAAATGATTTTACGTTAGAAAAACGAAAAACCTAACGATGACTTCTCCAATTGCTAAAACTTGTGTTCTAGCGAGGTTTGTTTACTGGTTATTTATAAATGAAGACCCGTCATGTTGAGTTATAAATGTTTCTTAATTAAAAACTCTAAAATTAAAAAAATAACTTTTTATAACTTCAGTTTGTTTTTTTTTTTAATAGAATGTTTGATTAACGCGAACTCCTGAATCAGTTTTAATATTGCTAAAACAGAAACGCAGAAAGGAAGGAATAAAGAAGGGGAATGTAAGAAGGAAAAGGAAGGGGTAAAGACATGATATATAGTCAAAGACTGATGGAAGATACGAAGTGAAGAACTCTTCTTAGATACACGTAGTGTAGAGGCTTTTGCAGAGAAGAAACTTTCTCCCTTTGAAGGATAGGATAATTAATAGCAGCGATGTAATTTCAAAGTAACAACTCTTGCTCGACTGTCTGTCTTTCTGTCGGTCGGTACGTCTGTCTGTCACGGCGAGGACAAGAGAAGAGAAAGATGCCTTATCTGTCAGACAATACAAATCAGCAAGCGTCCGCCCACTCATAAAGCGAAACCGCTAACAAATGATGTTAGATATTTTCTCGGCAATGTACTGTATTATATTAAAATTAGCTAAAAGTTAATATTTATTAGCAAACACGCAGTCATCAGTAATCGCATAAAACAAACAATTCTATAAAGTAATATTACGAATAATTATTTATATGTGTAAAAGACGCTTTGTTAATTTCACAAAAAAAAATTAATTAAGGTTAAAGTCTTACTGTTACTTCTGCACTATAAGTAGTATAACTAATTTCAAATTTTTAAAAACTATTTTCTCAAAAGCAGTTTGTATAATTCTCCTTAAAATGTATTAGTTATCGCTTAAACATTTTCCAAACAATTTTCTTCCTTCTTCTTTCAAGCCTTTGGATATCATTTATACGATCCGAGCCTCTTCCAAGTCCCTCCGTCTTTAATCTTTCAATCGTGCAATATACCTTTCCTGTACCCAATTTTTTTCCTGCGCCGATAGGTCTTCCAAGGACCACGCAAATACCGTTTCATGTAGTTTCCTTTTTTCCAGACGTTCTTCATTCTTTCGGACCATTAGCTCTTCTTTCTTCAGTCCGTTCTCCTCTCCTGAGTTTTGTCTTTTCACTTACAGTAACCTTTAATTCAATTTTTTTTCTGTTTTCTTTTCGATCTAGTTATTTTCTGTAACTTTGAACTTTTTGAGCTCTTCTTTCACCCGTTTAACAAAGCAGTTCCAGAATATATTGGAAATCTGTTTGTTTAGCCTTGATCGGTTCATTCAGACCATTTGTCCATCGAATATCAGTAGTCGTTTTCTTATTGTTTCCAAGTCTTCATAATTTTATCTCTTTATTTGATCTCACTCTGTGGCCTTTTTTTGTTCTTCTTGGGCCATAAATTCCTTCTTAAAATTCTTTTTTCTATCTTGAGCAGATTTTCTATTCCAATTATAGTTGTAGCATTCTTGCCGTACAAGATACCCGTCTTACAACCGCGGTATTATTCCTTAATTTTGTATTTATAGAAAGGTCCGTTTTATTGTAAATATTTTTTGTGTCAAGTTTAGGTGTTCTAATTTTGTTTTTTGTCTCAATCACTAAACTATCTATTCCACTCTACTAAATATTTCTCCGAAATATTTAAAATGGTCCGTCATCTTAATTTTGCCTTTCTTTCTATTTTTTTGTAGGGGGATATCATTTATTTAAAAAAATTATATTTTATTTAATCGAAACCTGTTTTATTTCATAACCAACTCTATTTTTCTGTCACAATTTTACTCTCCTTACTATTATTTTCATCCTTTCTGCTTTCCTCAACTTTTACCCGCTTTCTTTTATTAGTGGCCACATTTCATAGACCTATTTCATTGTTGGTAACATAGTAATTAAATAATTTTTCTTTGTTCTCTTTCCTAGTGCCGTTCCCAATAATCTCAATATTTTCTCTAAATACGGATCGAGTTTAAAACATTTGTTTAATTCATCAAGAAAATTAGGCGTAGATATATTCATACACTTACTTAAAGTACCCGAATACGATTCACAGATTTACATCCCCCAAGACTAACTTTTTTTATTTCACCATTTTCAAAAAAATTAATATTTTTATCTACCCAGAATTTCACATGAGCATTCTACGTTTTCGTCATTTAACTGTGAAATTGTACGCAGGAATTCTTTAAGGCAGATTTTTAAAACCGTATCTCTTTAATGTATTCTTTAAGTAAAATGTACATAGCGTGTCAATACGAAACCTAATCGTAAAAAAAAATTAATCTAATGATGTAAAGTATAATTAAATATTTTAAAACTAATTTTTATGAAAACCGTTAACGTATTTTAAAAACCCTAGAATTTGGTACCGAAATTAAAATTCCTGAACAGATTTTCATATTATAAAATCAGTCACGACGGATGTGACAAGAAAGATATAGTATGCGCGATTCTTTTTTATATATCTTTTAAAGTAATTAAATTTATTTAACTAGCGTACTCTTTTGTCTAAAAGAATTTTCGTTAAAATAATAACCAAAAAACACCGGGTTTTCTTTTAAACCACCTTTTAAATGATAAAAAAAGGTTACGCGTAAATTCAGTTTATTCCGGTGAATATTCCTAACACGATGGATAAAAATAAAAAAAATTCGGCACAGATGCTATGTACAAAAATATACTACGGGATTTTATTTTAAATCCTTAAGAGATAAAGAAGGTCTCTTAAACTGGATAAAGAGGTTTCATATTACCAGTTTGTATTCAAAAGGCGGTAAGAATATTTAACAACAGTTTCATGAGAAGGACAAAATGATAATATTAGATAGACATTTTTACAGCATTCAGTTCACGTTTCGAATTTCATATTCACTTTCTTATACAAATTGAACTGCAGGTAGAAATTTCTTGAGTTTAAAAAGGCAAAAAAAAGAGCTTAATTTTTTTAGTATCTTTCCATGCGATAAATTTATTCGTCAATTAATTGTTTTATGAAGTTCTAAAACTTCCGGTTTATCGTGCTGATCAACGAATGAAATAACTAATTATATTAAAAAATTATATAGAATGTAAAAAAAGAATATTGGAATTTTAAAACTATTTAATACCTCTTAACTTTGACTTCAATAAATTATAAATAAAATGAAGAGCAACTCCTACAGTTTTTCCCAAAAAAATTTCAATGCGAGCACTTCTCGTCACGCCGCACACATCCATCGATAGGAGAATTCATCCCGTACCTTAATCAGCATGTCTGGATTAATGGAAGCGACAGCTGTTTCAATCCTGTGCCTCAAATCAGAAAAATCACTACGTAGCGGAGGTACATACATATGATTCTTTATAAATAGCCAAAGAAAAAATCACATGGGGTCAAATCGGATGACCTTGGAAGTCACCACAAAATCTGTTATCAGGTCGATGCCCGCCGATCCAGACCAGAGGAAAAACGTCAATCAACCGATCTCGTCCAGAGTTATGCCAGTGAGGAGGCGCACATTCTTGTTGAAAAAATAAAATTGTCTGGTTTATCTTGCAAGTGAGAAAAGAGCGGTCTACGTGGGATATCCAAATAACCGATTCCAGTTACTCTTCCTTCAGCGAAGAAGAATGGTCCGTAAATTTACTGTCGACATATTGCACAGAAAACATTAATTTTTGAGAGTCTCTTTCGTATTATAAGAGTTTACAGGGATTTTCTGATTACCAAATACGAACAGTACGCGTGTTAACTTTACCACTAAGATGAAATGTTGACGCATCACTAAACAAAATACGACTGAGGACGTCGTCATCTTCATGCTCCACCATTTTGATTCATAACTCAATACGCTCAGCGTAGTGGTAAGCTTTAAAGCGTGACACAGCTGTAAATGGTATGGACACATATGTAAGCGTTTCCTTAAAACATACCGCACTGACATCATCGGTACTGCTAAATTTTTTCTTCTTTTTCCCCGCCCTCCCAGAAGACGGATCCGCAACTAAACATAAACTCGGCTCCGAGGAGTGCCATAGCCTCTAACTACCTTGTCGAGAACAAAGTTCCCGCCAATTAGCCGGGACTCGGTCTTTTAGGCGCCATGCCTCTAACGAGGGGAACCCAAAGGATCCCCCACCTGGACTAGGTCTTGCTTTCCCCCAACGTGAAAGGGAGTCCCCACATGATCATCGTAACCGGGAGACACCGAGGCCTCCCACCCTCGCCCTTTTGGGGCTGCCCCTTAGAGACATCATGATGTTCCTACGAAGAAGCAGTTCCAGATGTAGATGGAGCCATCTTACATCGTTGACCCCCAGGCGCATGACCGTGTGACTTGCAGGATAAGCACCTAGGGTCCTGGTGGCAGTTCCTGCGTAAATAGCCAGCCTTACCGCATGTAAGACAGTGGCCGCTTTTGTCTGCGCCAGAACTTGGCCCTGGTACTGCTAGTTTGCGGCTAACCTTTCTAACGCGTATTTTAGAATTACACAGGAATGATTCCCTGTGACACGTTCAACATTTTCTTCAGATACCCTCAGTCGTCCAGTACCTTTCCTTTTAGACAGACATCCCACCGTTTTAAATTGATTACGCCATCGACGAATGTTATTGTCATTTGAAGGATTGTGATATTGTCTACTGAACGCGCATTGAACCGTAATTGCAGATTCAGATTCGGCAAACTACACATTCATATTCAGCAAATACAAAAGGTTTTCTGTTCAGGAGTCGCCACTGTTGCTAGTGGCGCGATCAAGCGGAACGATAGAAAATCAATCTACGATCATGCGCGCAAATATAACTGTCTTTTTCTCTGATTCTAGCCTTAAATCAACACGATACACCTCATCCTTGAGATATAAAAAATTAAAACCCCGATACTCTTTTTTATAGCGTTTGTAAGGATTATATTTTTGTTTTGACTCTAACAGGACATTATCTTGTTGCTTCTAACTACAACAAATAAAGTAATTATAAATAAACGTATATAAAATAAACGCAAATGAATATAACGTAAATCTGTTTATAATTTTAGGGCTAAAGAAACTAACCGTTACAAATAATATAATAGTAGTTTTGTTCTCTCTTTTCTTCAATAATAAATAATACAAAAAATAATCCACTTTAGTAAAAATTGACAACAGAGTGAAGTTTTTTCACCTTTAGATTTTTACTTAATTTTTTATCCTATTTATTTGATAGCATAACACATACACCTGGTCTATATATCTGCAATTTTTTGATAACGCTCCAATAATCAAATATTTTTCATCGATCGCTCAATGAATGGAAGCCATACTGTGGCTGCAAGTAATTAGGGGTTAAAGCTTATTATATAGCATCTGAAAAATTAAGAGACCACACAAATTACTTTTTAATTTTATCAAAACAAAATAAAAGGATTGAATGTCATTGAACTTTTCACGATACTTTTATATTTTTCATTTTACATCAAATTAATTTTAATTTATCGCGAAACAAATTATTGAGTGGAAAATTTAAATAATATTTCACTTATATAATTGTTTAAAATTTTTCCGTAAGTGAATATAGAATTGCATTTAATTACTAAATACTTCAGCAAATTTTGATGTTTAGAATTATACTAAACAGAACATTCATTAAAAAGTTATTTAAATTTTGTGGAATTAATCTATCTAATTTGTGTATGTAAATCTAATTTGTAAATACATCCTTTTAAATATATTCGAATCACGATTTTATAAAGTAATCTTAATCGGACTAACCTTTTCTTATTTATCGAACACGGAAATTTTAAATTATATTCACTTACAAAGCTTACCTTTCTGTAAAAAAAAAAATCCTTTCGGCACGCCGGAAGGCGGAGGTAGATTTCACCGGTGGTAAGTAGGGGATAAAAAAGATTTCCACCTTAAAATTAAGAAAAACTTCAAATTTATTCGATACGACAATGGTTGCACGTGAAAAAAGTTTCACATGTTTAGCATAAGACAAGCCAGTCTTCTTATAATTCCAGCAAAATCTTGGTCATCCCTTGCCGTTGATCATATCAAATATTGTTTCAGACAAAGGTCTTAGGTAATGTTTAGAGAACTAATGACCACTTTAAACCGACTCGATACTGTGCCTGTTAAGGGAGATATGATGTTTTTTTCCCTCAAAACCCCATTTTTTCCACCCCTTGGGTTTGTGATACCCAAAAATTTACTTACATAAGTTTTAAGCCCTTATCCAAAAAATATTAGAAGTTTAAACGAATTTGACATTTTAATAGGAACTTTAAACGAATTCGATATTTTACTTAATAAGATAGTTATAGCGACATTTTGTTTTTTTCAAAACAAAAAAAAACAAATCAAAAAAAGTCCCCCATTTCCATTCTTATGGTCCGATTTTTGCCGTTAAACTCGACCGAGATTTTGGGTCGAGTTTTTTTTTAGGGAACAATTTGAAAGTGATTGGTGCAAAATTACAGTAGTTATCGTGTCCACAAGAAAGTGAAATATATATATAAACTTTGAGCTCACGGTGGTTTGGGGTCTGGGGGATGTGAAACGCGAAGATATATTGAAATTTTCCGGAAATCGAATCGTGGTACTTCAGAAATAAATGCAATAATTTAGGTAACGAAACTGGACGATTTTAACGCACAATAATTTCACAAAAGCGCTTAAAAAATATTTTTTTACAATTATGATTAATAATGTCCTAATAAATAGTTTTTAATTTTTTTGTCATTTTAAAGCAAATTAATTCACGCGTGGAATAAATAAAATTATGGACAAATAATAATAATCTATTACTTTTATAAGCTTAGTAAAATCATATGATTATATCGAATATTATTTATTATACATTTTATATTTATATATAAATATAGGCGCGCAGATAGAGAACAGTTTCATGAGAAATTATCGTAGGACAAACTATGAAACTTGGTCTCCGAATCACCATTTCCACCACAACCTCCACTAGATTATTTATTATCATACCGGTTAATTTCTGTGCCCTCATGGAGAAGGAAAATGTGGAAATAAGAGAAAGAGGGAGAGTGAATACAAGCTGTAAAGAAGGGGGAGGGACGCATTGATTTCCAAAACAGCTGGCACACAGCCAACTCCCACAAATTTACCCCTACTACGATGAATTCGAGGTGAAAAACACCATCGCTAACGTGTGGAAAGTCATTTCCTCTCGAGTGGAATACGTCTTCTAGGTTCTTACCTCCTCCTAGACTTATTTATTTCTCGGGGAAATTCCGTTGAGAAACAGCAACGAAATTTAAGTCGCCGGCTAGATTATATATCATTCCTTTATGCCGCCAGTTTTCATGTCATGCCGGATTAAATATCAGTGTAAAGTGAAATTAATAAATCCATACTAACATAGAAATTGTTGTCGGAGAAAAAATATTACACAATTTTATTTACAATATTTAATTTCTTTCCACTTAAGTAATAGTAAAGAAAGAATGTTTCTCTTTCAACATTTATTCTCTAGTTTCTTATAAACGAACGTTTTGTAATTTATTAATCTCACAGCCCCAACTCTTTAATTTCAACAAATCTTTAGCCACACATACACACATATATATATATATATATATATATATATATATATATATATATATTTATATACACAGCTTTTTTTCTTCTTATATTACAATTTAGTATGGGGTACTAAAGTGTAATATACACTTATAGGGGAAATGGTGTCTTTTTTTTTTTTACTATCAAATTTACAATTACATTAGATCTGAGGAAAATTTAACAGATGAACACCTATAAATAAGTATTTAAACACAAAATTCGTTATTTTATTAAGAAACTTTTGAATTTTTTTTTATCAGTAATGGTAAATCTTCTTTTCTTGAGATTTAATTATTAAAAGTAGAATATTTAAAATAAGAATATGTAAAAGAATAACAAAAAGAATAGAATAGAAAAGAAGAACAATAGAATATGTAAAATAAGAAAAATAAAAACCGTCATCAAATTATTTTATTCGACGTTTAAGAATCATTTAATTTTCCTTATTTCTTTAACCGAAAAGAAAAATGGGAAAACTATTTCAGAATAATGGTTTTTGAATTAAGATTCATAATGAGGTGTTGTTTCCGAAAATTTCTTTCACAGGACGAAAAGGAAACGAAATAGCGGGAATGTTAATGACGTGTTCTTTCATTAAATCAGCAGTTGGAAGATAAAATTGGTAGAGTGTGAGCGAGGGGAAATAGGGAAACGGGGGGAGTAAGAAGAATCATCGGAAGGATTTGGATAGGACGCGGGTAGTAACGGCGAAATGGAGGTTGACAAGCTACCAATAAGCTTGCAGCTTCCTGAAGGAATTCCATTTAATCCCCTCTTTCTCTTCCTCTTCTTCCCTCAGGAATAATGAGAGAACAGCATTACCTTTACGCATTCCTTTCTCTCTTCTTTTTCTTTTCGATGTTTTTCTTTTTTCTACAAAAATCTACTAACAAATTCGGTGAGAGGAAAAAAAGGAATAAAAGGAAAAAGAGTAGTCTCTGAATTTTATGAATGCCCGATCTAAATTGTAGAGTTGTTTATTCGTTAACCCTACCCACTTCAGACTCGGTTCAGAATGATTATTTTCAAAGAGAATTCTCAAGTAATAATATATCTGATTCGGTTTAACTTGATTACAGATTAACGGTTTTGCTTTATATTTTTAGCTCGTACAACCGGTGATACTGATACAGCGATTTGTTCAGTTTGTATTCTAATTTAAAAATTTAACTGAACTGTATAATAACTAAAGATCAAAGAATAAAATAAATAAATTTCTTTTGTAAAAGTAAATAAGTGATTTCTTCTACAGATTACTAATGTCAATATTCTAAACATTGACTACGTAAAATAATGATGAAAAAATATAAAAAAACCTGTCTTATTATCTCCAGGAATCAATCGTGTTTAAATCTGATAAAAGTACACGAATAATTTAATAATTAAACTAAATCATCGGTATAATAAAATAAAATAATTATTTGTATCCATTTTTCCGTTCGTTATAAATAACTTAGATAATAATATGAGATAAACTTTTTGTAAATGAATGTACATTCGTGAAAACGAGTTAATATATCGTTATAAAACTATATTATTACTCGTCAAAGTTTAGAAAGCTCAGTGCTAACAAGTGTAGTGGGAATAGATTGCTAGACCACGACTGCTTCCTTGCTGTATACGATGACCTGTAACGGTATATTACAACTTTTACTTTTTACAACTTTTTTAACTCCTTCACTATACTATTAGCAGTCCCAATTTATCGTTTAATTATAAAATAGTTTACTACTAATTAAATACGAATTAAACCCATAATTATATTTTACACTTCTTTTATTCATATTAAAGAAAAATGTCTATCTTTTAATCACACTTATTACATCGAATAACTCTTATTTTTTTTTACAAACATCAAAACAAACCTTATAATAGAATTAAAAAATAAAGAAAATATAAGGTAAATTTCCGTTTTTAGGTTGGCAATAAGGTTTTAATCTTAAGCATTTAGAATTTAACCATTTTACTTAATTATTCCTCGACAATTATTATGGGAACATTTTAACATGAATTGTTTATTATAGATTATAGAATGTTGCTAGGTTTCTGTTTGAAAAATGAATTTTTTTACCAAATATAAATAACAAAATATATAAACATTTTATTCTGATCGGTACATAATAAAATATTATCCGAGAAAAGTAAATATGTTATTCAACGGATAAGAAAAAAGAATTTTACTAACACTTTCCTACCGTCACAAAATATACAATTAATTATAAAATTAAAAAAAAAAAACAGAAGTTGTTAAATATCACATTAATAATTTAATATATAAATAGATGAAATAATAGTAAATTAAACATGTAAAGATATAAAATAACTATAAATAAAGGCGTATATGAAAATTATTTTAACACGTATTTATGTACACGTAAATGGAGATTCAAAACTATCTGGGTTCTTTTTTTATTTTTTAATTAGTATTTAATTAATAACAGTACTGTTTTTTTTTAACCTTTTTTTTATTCCAATCAATTAGTGACAACATGTTTTAAATAAGTTTGTAAAAAAGGTAACGGAAATATTTCACGATGCTTTAAGAAGTATGCTGAAATATTGTGTTGAGTTAACTGAAAAAAATTCTGTTGTTCGGTTTCATAGAATATACTTTACGTCATTCATACTTCAGATTATCAAATTTCATTATCAAAAAGAGGGTAAAAAATAGCATTTATTCAAAAGAATAATATACAAAAAAAAATAATGTAATAATAATAATAATGTACAAAAAAGATACAGCTATTTAAAACAAAATAAGTACTTAAGAATAGAAAATATTTTGTTGCTTTTTTAATGATTACATACGTAGTGTTGGGTGGTTACCAATAAAAATAATTTTTTCTTAGGAGAGGTGAAGATTCCAGAAATGTTTTAAAAATTATAATATCTGAACGACGAAGCGGGAATTTTTAAGGTAATAAAAATTATTATTAAAGAACAAAAGCTCGTTCATTCTTGACAGAATTTCTAATCGTATTGTTAACATAAGTCTTTCTGATTTTTACTGAAATAAAAATACTCTTTTGACCAGAGTTTACTTCTTGAAAAAATAAAACCCGTTTCACATTCTGCACAAAGAAAGACTGCTTAGTTCAATAGAAAATTATGAAATCTCTTTAGCTTTAATCTCAGATTTCAGTAAATTCTTTGACGGTAAAGTTCAAATTCGTGTTGTATTCATTCTTTTCTGATATACAATTTAAAATTTGGAGCGGGAAGTAAACTGTGAACAGCACTAACAATTTTTACAAGTGTCGACTTTTTTACAGACGTGATCTTGATAAATGCTCATCACGATTCTTAGATTTTAACAGTAAAGCTTTTGATAGAGTAAATATTTTCAAATCAGCTCTTTTCGAGTCACGTGACATAATAAATCTCATTAAGAATGGCTCCGCTCTCATCTGATAGATAGGTAATTATGTATTTAAATAGAAGGCATTTCGAATATACCACAGAATTCCATTTAGGAATACTTAATTTTTTTAAAAATGTATGTCAAATAACCTTTGTTGTCTTCAAAATTTATATTGTCAATCTTAACGTGAACTTCTGCCGATACACATATATGATGCGACTTTCGGGATCAATGATGCTATTTTGAATGACCTTGTTCTCAATACGAATCATCTATTAGGACATATATAAAGCGCTTTTAAAAAAAAAATCTACAAATTAATATTAAAAAACCAAAAAATAAAAATTCAATGTTAATAAATAGTTTAGTGAATTTCATCCGAGCAGCAAAATATAATTATTTGGACAAGCGGAGCGAGATACGGCATTGAAACCTAGCGTAATCTTTAGATCTAATGTCAAAAACTTTTACCCAAAATTCATCATAAACCATCTCTCAGTTTGTTTATCAAATATAATATTACCCACAAATTTTTGGACAGAGAAAAGTTTGATAAACGGGGCGTTAAGGCCTCGTTTATATCTTCTATTGAAGACATTATTTATAAAGAGAACTATTAGCCCGCCTGATCAATAACCAAGAGTAGTAGCTGTTCGCTTTGAAAATTATACACATTAAACTTAGCTGTATTTTGTGGGGGTAACAATATATTAGAAAATCGGAAACATTTCGTGCTCAAGAAAACAATTTTCTTAACAACCGGGTTTCGTTATTACTATACATACGAATAAATCGGAAGGACTGACTTTAGAAGATAAAGCTGTAGTATATATTGGCAAAAGAGAAATTTACTTAGGGCTTACACATGTATCCTTATTAAGAATAGTAAAAACACTTAAGGATTGATTTAAAGATAGGTTTTTGAAAGATAGTTTTTGATGATATCAAGTTAAAGACTTGATATCATCAAAAACTAGCATGTTGATAAGCAAAACTAAATAAATACGATTGAGAATAAATTTATGTATCCTAACAATATGTTTTTTTTTTTTTTTTACATAGATTTAATCGACTGCTGTATATTTTACCGTGAAAGACCGATATCTGGAAAACGTCGATATTCTCCGATGAATGTCGACACACACAAAACACGTCGGTGAAAGACCGAAATATTTGCTTATTCGGACCTTCGCCGGTATATGTCGACAAATACAGATAAGCTCTCGTGGGGAGTCGAAACGAAAACTTGACGTAATAACGTGACGTTGATAACATGGACGACATAAAAACAGGCACATAATTACACCAATTTTCTCCCATAACTCGACTATTTGTTAACCGATTTAAAAATATTAATGTCATTTTTTTCAAAATAACAGACTTAATATTTTAGCCATAACATAAATTTTGATAAAACTAATATTTATGGAGATATAACGGATTGAAAAATAAACGTGGCCGCCATTTTGTAATTTGCGAAGATATTTAAGACCTGATTTTTTGCTAATTTTAAAATGTTATTACCAATACGCTTACCATATTTTAATATGATTCGTCTAACCGAACTCGAGATATAAAGTTGTATATAAAAATAACAAAATGACAGACAGGAGAGAGAACGAAGGAGAAATTGCCATCTTTCCTAAAGATATTTTTTTAGTTTTACAAGTAGAATTCGAAAAAGTATAGCCAGTCCACCATTTTAGAAATAATCTGTATTATTAGTAATACCATAACTGTGTTTCTCTAAAAACAATACGCTTTCTTAAAACCAAGACTTTATTACGGAATAATTTTGATAGGTGGTACATCAGAATCCAGATTCTTAATATGTTCTTACAAATAAAAAGCTTGTGCATTTCTGCCCAAGAAACTCGACTTTTCATTTACAACGACCACATTATTTCTTAGTCAAAAACGAACTGATTTTCTCAGTCAACGCACTACATACGTTCGATTAGTGAGTAGACATTGTGATAGCGAGTAGTATATTGTCTGTTGTCAACCTTAAATTGAACGTAAGTGAAGAACCCTCAACCGACCTCATAAAATTCTTACAAGCACAACTTCAGATACACTATTAACAGCATATCAAAATTTCAATTAAAATAATCTAGCAGTTTTGGAGATTTTCGAGTCACAAAATTTTATACATGAATGGTATTTGCTTAATCCTCATACTTCAAAACATAAAGAAAATTCATTTTCATTCCCTAATCCCACCATGCGACTGAAAAATACCTCAAATTGAGATTATTTTGTTTGTTGTCGACCTTAACTTGAACATAACGGAGGAAATATTCAACCAATCTTCATTGAATGTTCACATACACAACTATACTACAGCACCTCTAGATTTCAATGAAATTATCTAGTAGTTTTGGAGGTTATATAAGCAAACAACATTTTAAGTGAATGGTATTTTCATACTCGTACCGTAAAACGTAAAGAAAATTCAATTTCAACCCCCATTCACACCGTGCGACCAAAAGAAATACCGTACTTTTTTTCGAGAAGTCGTTAAAAACAATCAGGATATTCTTCTCTTTATATATGATATTTTTATAAATGTAGGATTATCTTATACACAAAGTAGGATAAGAGTTCTAGAATTCAGAATAGTTATATACACAATGAACTAAACTCAGCGTGACCACAGCAGGATGTTAGTCCATCGGCTATAATAAACATCAGCGAAAGTACTTTACAATGGGGGAGGGGTCAAATTACATAACAATGTAGAACCGGTAATTAGAAATGTATCAGATAAACCCTCGTTTAGCTTTCATCTTACAGTTTTTTAATAAAAAATTCATTTCAACAACAGAATTTATTGCTATTAGCAGCCTATAAGGAATTCCTTGCATATATTAATAATTTTATAAAGAATTAATTAATAAACGTAGTCTATCTCATTTCTTTCTCATTTTACAAATAAAGTCCGTTGATATTGATTTTGTTCTGGTTATTCTTTTAATCTATACTTCTTTTATATATGTGCAGTAAGAATTGTTATTAATTTTTATTGTTTTTAAACTTTGCTGCATTAAATATCAATTAAAGTAGCGTTTAAAGTAAGCATTTAATCTGCCTTTTTTGCATTATATGGTGTCATTTGCTCTCGTCACGTTGTTTAAAAAATTAAATATCAACAGGATCGTCAGATGTAAGGTCCTTACATTTTAATAAAGTAACATGAAACATGTTAAATAAAACGCATACGTAACAGATACAGAGTGTAAAGTGTCCTGACATTTACGTAAAATATAAAAATAAAACTAAAACATTAAACATAGAGAAAATTGAAATGCACGAAAAAACGTTGGAAAATACCGTGTAAATTTGAGAACTCTATGTTTGGATATAACTTGCCTTCACATAAAGGATATCAGTCAAACATAATACATATTGACTTCGTGGAAGGCTTACCATAAACAAGTTAGTAGTCCGCTGGTATGTAGGTAAGCAAATATTTTTTCTTCTTTGCCATTTTCTAAATTAGCAGCAATATTACTTCTTAATCTGTATCATTTTCTAAGGTTTTCATACATTTTACACTCGTAAAAGTAAATACTTCACAGAAAGTGATTTATCACATACACTGAATATCGGTCTTTCTTCCTGGGTTAACAAATATGAATCTATTATTCGTGTGTGACCGATTCTCAGTCTGCCATCGCCACTTGTTCCCGACAAATCAGTTTCGCCGTTTCATTTTTACGGGGTAATTTTAATCTCATCTAATTTCGTATATAGTTTTCTCTATTCACAACTCCAATGTTTCTGTTAGTGTTAGAAGATTTTTATCTTTCTTCAGACCGCTAATTCTCAAACTTATTCGTCCATCGCCCGCACAAAGAATCAAAAATTTTCTAGCATATCCCAACATTTTTAAACTTACCATCTGTTAAAAATAACAACGGCAATTGTTGTTTTTAAGATGAACCCTTAAAAAATAGCAATTTCAATTATTGTTTTTATACGTGGCATATTCTATTTCTGAGTTGAAACTTACATTTTAAATGAGAGCAATTACAACGTATATTTAATCACATTTGGAAGTATTTTTAATAAAATTGCTTTCAAAAAATTTACAGTTATATCTATATAGTTATATAACAAGAACAGTGATAAATTCAACATAACAATACAATAATTAAAAAAAAGCGTTCAGTTGAAAAATTACTCTTAAATGAATGTGTTTTATTTTTTGGATTTTTGGATCGATGATGTGTTTTAACGAGATTGTTAACATCAGGCTTGAATTTACTTAAAAACACCGCGTTTACACAGTCGCCGCGTTCAGTAACACGCAACCGATTTCTCTTTTTGGTTAGCTACGTTGCTACAGCACTTAATCCACGTTCAAACAAATACGACGATGGGAATGATATCAGAAATCGTCGAACAATCGACCATAATCCATGTACAGTTGCGGGATTGGCGTTTGCAGCCAAGATTCTTGGTACCCGTTTTTGAATTTTATTTTTATCTATTCATTAGTTGTCTGTTCTATAAGTTGCTCTTTTAACCGGGATGATTCTGCTGTGATGACATTTGAAAAAGAATCCAACACCCAGTCTGGTATGTGCATATTTAAAATGTCCTGGAATCGTTCTTTGAAATCACCGTGGAAGTCTCCGAGTTTGGAAGTAAACAAGCAAGTCGTCGTCGTTAAAGGATGCTGCTGATAATTTGGGGAAGTTATTAAATTCACGCGTGCCGATATTTCTCTTGTGTAATAGTAGTTTGGCTACCAATGCAGCAATGACATTTTTTGTTTTAATCAAGTACAAGTCGTCGCCTTGAAGCTGGAAGTTAACATCATTAAACAAATTATATATGTCTGTCAAATATAGGTCCGTCCATTGGAGGTGTTGCCTTCGGGTAATATCGGCCTATAGGACGGTTTCAAGAGAAGCGACAGAGGTCCTAGCTGGACTGCCACCCACAGATCTCATCATTACGCAGCGTTGGCTAAAGAAACTGGGCCTGCTGCTTACAGACGAAAAGAAGCGTCGGACCCAGGAAAAACAGAACGAGACGATACAAATGTGGCAGGAGCGATGGGATCAGGCCACGAATGGCAGTTGGACACACCAACTTATAGGAGACATCAACTTATAGGGGCGGTGTCGTAGAGGCCATGGCTCACTAGGATATGAACTAACACAGTTCCTGACGGATCATGGAGGCTTCCAATCATACCTTTATCGATTTAGACGACCACACTGACACCTGCCCGGAATACGAGACCGCGTTACACGTCTTCTTTGTCTGCCGTAGATTTTCTGATGTAAGAAATGAGATGCTGAGCAGACTGAACCGAACGCGTATGTTTCGCCCTGACGAAAAAAGCACTCACGTTTTGTAGAAATGTTCTGTGTAGCGAAGAGCTTGTTGTATAGCAATGAACTCTGCCGTGTAAACATCGGCCATATCTGGCAGTTTCCACGAATGAGCTTCATCATTTATGTATACAGAGCATCCAACACCGTGTTCCGTATTAGAATCATCAGTATAAATTTTTATATATCCTTCATAGCTACTAATAATTGACGATAATTTTTATTAGATGATTACTGCTAGTTTCTCTTTTATTTCTTCATAAGATAGATCTAATCTTGTTTTTACAGTTGGTAAAAGGTCGGTAAAAATGGATAAAAGGTAAAAATAATAATTATTATTATTATCGTACTCTAGCACAATGATCGTAATAGTTACCAAAGGACAGAGCGTTTCATATATAACAGCGTCAGTAGTAAAGATAAATATTGAATTGTAACTGAACTATTGCATTGAAAGTTTACTTTAATGGTTTTTGAACCACAAAGAGCCGTCTAAATGTTAAAGAAATACTAAGCTCTTAGATTATAATTATAAAATCAGCTTACAACAGCTTCCACAACTAAACATTTTAATTATCGTAAAATATATGCAAGATGAGTGCCCAATACGCTAATCATATCACAAATCTGAGTGGATAAAAGTGGTGCGGTTGAAAGTTTGGTCGAAACAGTTATACTTTAACGCTAACAATTCCTAAATGCTGTTCCTAGCCACCATTTTGTTTTTTGATTCTAATTAATCAAACCATCTTAGGTCGGTGATTTCATACACTTAATAGCTTACAGGTGTAATTATAACACAAACAAGTGATGCAGACGCCTATTAGCCTCAAATTAAGAAAGCTGCGCAAAATAAACTACCAAAAATATTACTCAATCAGATAAGAGAAATTTCAAACCGATAAAATTTTAAAAACATTTTATCGAATAACCGAACTGTTGCCTACACTGCATTATTTTGGGAAACAAAACAAAATTTTAATAAAAACCGATAAAATGATCTTAATTTTTTTTTTTTTGTATGGAATTTAAAATATTTATGACTTTCTGGAGAGTAAAAGGACATCGAGCATCTAATTTTATTCGTCTTAAAAAAAATACAATAGAATAAAGAATAAAAAATAAATTTTACTTCACATTTAATATATTAATTCAGTTTTTCTTTAAGCAATAATCATATCATTGAAACGGCAGTGATATGAAATCGTTTGCCAGTTTGATAAAAACAAAAAATGTATGATTATAAAAGTAACCCCAAACAAAATAAATTAATGAAAAAGACGCTAATAATTAAATTCTGCTTCAACACGTTTCTGTACTTCATCGCACCTATTACATAATTAATTAAAATAACCCTGTTCTCCCCGTTTAAATAACCCGTAACTTCATCTTCCAATACATGTTTTATTGAAACATTTCGTTCTAAATTCTTTTAATATAGGATATCATCCGGTAAAATTAAATAATGTTTTCTGTTTCTCCCAACAGAACATAATTCTGCATCGGCTTCTATAGGGGTTTTATTTAGATCCAACCGGCCCGTCCTGATTTCAAGCACGATATTAATACATTTTGAATCTTACTCATTTGTATAACTTTTTTCCCCGAGATCCTGATTCAGCTTTCCACAATTAATCCACCGTGCTCTTTTCAACCGACAGGCTGATCTAAACGTTATCCAAACTAAATGGCTATTTATTTTTCCCGATAATATTCTCATCTACAGATCAAGGGACGTATTAAGCCAAGTTTCAAACCGGTCCAGGTTCTGTTCTTCGAAAGATGTTTTCCACTTTATAAGGGAATCTGGCCTGTGATATTTTAAAAAAGAGAGTCAAGAGATACAACGAGAAAGATTTTAAAGATAATTAAAAGAGATTTTTTAAATAAGATAATGATTATCATGGGAAGATCTCTTGTTAAATTATTGTTTTTATTTTAGTTTTAACATGGTCTTAATTTTGGTCAAACAAAATGAAAAGATGATCGTGTAAAATTAAATTAATAAAATATTTTTTAAAAAAATATCGTAATAGGAGTTTTTTATCCTACTTTTAATGATCAATCACTGATATTGTCAATATTTTTAGCTCATATAAATCAGCGTACAAAATTTACTAATAGTATTCTGTTGTATATAGTTCAATTCTTCACAACATTTTTTGCTGCCTAATCTTTCTATCCGTAGATGGATTGGGTTCACTCTAGGCGTACATTTTGTGTGTGTGTGTGTGTGGGGGGGGGGGGGTATGTGTGTGTGTGCGTGTGTGTGTGGACAACAAATGTAAACTCAGTACAAACTGCCGCATCCAGATCACCTCTAGTGTCCAAATACACGGCATAACTTAGAGTGAAAATTGGAGGTCTAAGTACAAACAGATGATTCAGTAGGAAACGGAAATAATTTGGTAACTGATTCTAGAGCTTGATATAAGGAAAAACGTTCATATACGTTAAAATGTTCATGTATTAAATAAAAATTCATATAAGTTTGGACACATATGTCCGAAAACGCTTCGTTATCGACTTAGGGCTATTAAAAAATTTCGCCCTATTTCAGTTCCCCTGGTTGAGAAGTCACATTGAAATTTTTAAGGCGTTATTAAGGGGGTAAACCGCTGATTTCATAAGGTTTTCGACCTAAAAGCATCTAATGAAATAAATCAGATCCCTGAACTGTATCTCCTATAGTTTTCATGATATCCGGCGTAAACAGAAAAATTCACTGACGAAAAACATTTTTTTTATGTTTTAAGCACAATAACTTTGTTAAACGACTAATAAATGCGTAGATTCTATTATCAAAACTTGTACAGAATTTAATGCTGAGAAAACATATTAATAAAGTCAATGAAAACGACAAAAATCAACTTTTTATTTTTAAAAGAAAACTTAACGAAAGTTACTAGATATGGTAAAAATCGTAACTATTTGAAACAGATTTAAATAAAACATCAGATAACAGTAACAATTGTCAGAAAATAATTTACAGAATAGCCAAACAGAAAATAAAATACGGTTAATTTACAAACAGAAAGACAAGAGTACAATAAAAATAATATATTTCTAAATAAAATTATAATTTTTAAAAGTGAAAACTTAGAACACGAGCCAACAACAGATTTTGTACTCCCGTTTACTTGCAAATTAATTGGTTGTCGTGGCAGTAGAAAAACATTTGAGGTTAACTATTTATATACTGGCGCTAACAAAAATTTCGAATTTATATACTGGGTTTCTACTAATGTAGATAAAATATTATTAAAATTAATTAATTTAAAAAAAAAAACGGAATTTAAAAAAAATAATAGAAGAATTAAAAGAAAAAATAAATAATAAATTAGACGAATTAATTTAAAAAAAAAACCCTTTCGACACGCCGGAAGGCGGAGGTAGATTTCACCGGTTCTAAGTAGGGGATAAAAAGATGTCCACCTTGAAGTTAAGAAAAACTTTAAATTTACTCAATACGACAATGGTTGAATGTAAAAAATGTTTCACATGTTTAGCAAACTGCAAGCCTCATCTTCTTACAAATCCAGCAAAGTTTTGGTCACTCATGTGGTAAGGGGTAGCTTATATCAAAAATTGTTTCAGACAAAAGTTTTAGGTAATGTTTAGAGGACTAACGAGCACTTTAAACCGATCCGATACTGTGCCTATTAAGGGAGATATGATGTTTTTTTGTCCTCAAAACCCCATTTTTTCCACCCCCTGGACCAATGGTTGGTGATATCAAAAAACTTTACTTAGATAGGTTTTAGGCCCTTATTCAAAAAATAGTAGGAAGTTTAAACGAATTCGATATTTTACTTAATAAGAATGTTTTGCGATATTTTGTTTTTTTTTTCGAAAAAGCCCCTCATTTCCATCCCCGTGGTCCGATTTTGCTCATTAACGTTCAGTGTATTGCTAGAGACAAGATGGTGTTTTCGCTAGATGAACGTGTTGTTTTCATTGTTGAGTCGTACTTCAGTACGAAATCAGCGGTTGCAGTGCAAGATTTGTTTCGCCATAAGTACCCAGATAAACCGGCTCCTAACAAAACATCAGTATTCAGGTTAGTTGCAAAATTTAGAGAGACCGGTTCTGTTAATAACAAGGAACACAAAAGATCTGCGTCGGTGTTGAATACAGATACAGTCGCTGAAATCAAAGACCGATTACTCGCCTCGCCAAATAAATCGATCAGACGTTTGTCTGCTGAAATAAATTTGTCTAAATCGACTGTTCATCGGGCGACCAAATGATTACAATTACGACCTTATCGCATTCAAACGGTTCATCGACTTCTTGAGCCCGACAAAGAAAAACGGCTACAATATTGTCAACGGTTCCGTCGATTTCTGCGCGAGGGAATTAACGTTATGGATTCGTTATTTTTCACAGATGAAGCACGGTTTCATTTGGATGGCTACGTAAACAGCCAAAACAGTAGAATTTGGAGCGCTGAAAATTCCCACGTTTATCACGAAAAACAATTACGCCCGCAGAAGTCGGGCGTGTGGTGCGCGATTTCGCGGAAGAAAATAATCGGTCCTATTTTTTTTCGAGTACACCGTTAATGCAGAACGATATCAGGATATTTTATTTCAGTTCATCGCACTCTTGGAAGAGGAAGACAGACACTGCCGGCTACAACATGACGGTGCGACATCCCACTACGCAGGTTCAACTTCTGATTTCGTCGAGAAATTATTTTGTAATCGTGTTATCGGTCGAGGCTTGTGGGCATCAAGATCTCCGGATTTGACTGCGGCGGATTTTTTTCTACGGGGTTACCTCAAAGAAAATGCTTACAGCAACAAACCACGAACACTTGAACGATTGAAAGTCAATATTGAACAAGCTGTATTAAATATCCAGCCACAAACTTTGAAAAAAGTTGCAAGAAACGCTATAAAAAGAATTGAAGCTTGTATTCAAGAAGATGGCGGCCACTTCCAACAGTTACTCTAAATGAAAGGTAATGGATGGTAATAATAAAAATTACATTTACATTTACACATGCCTTTTTATTATTGAAATACCTACCAATATAAGGTTGGGTTGCGTTTTATATGGGACACCCTGTAACATAGTTTGACGTTTAATAGGCTTTTTCTTAACATCTCCCTATTATCCAACATTTTCGCTTATCAGACGCTTTGCCGGCCCTTTTATGTCAGATAAGCGAGAGTCTACTGTAGCATGGAAATATTTAAATAAAAATTGCAGCGTTATATTTTGATTTATTTCATTTTAAATTTTACGGATGAGTTAAGACATTTTATACATAAACGGATTAAATTAAATACGTAAATGAGAAATAGAGTTATTTTTAAATTATATTGATAAAAACTATTTTAATATTTAAAGTTTAAAAAATGTACACTATTGTTTTCCGGTTATCTTAAAGGCATTAATATAAAAATTAAAATCGGTTATTCATATCGAATGATAAATTTTCAGATTCTTTTTTTTGTAGCACCGATATATCCCCTCTTTGCATTAACCACTGAGAATACAAAACCCAAGTTCCATTACATTAAAATTGTATTTCCATCGCTTTACATGTTTGCAAATTATTAATGGATGTGCAAAATATAATATACGGTACTCTTAAACGTCATTGAATCCATCTCTCCCAAAAAGAAAAAATATACATATATGTATACATAAAATATACGTACATTATTTAAAATAATATTTCCTGTTATTTTTAAGCACGTTTTTACAAATTAATGAACTACTACTACAAATAATGAAGATTTTAAGAGAGTTCCAATAAAAATAAAAAATAAAAATAATAATAATTTTGTTTGATTATAAAATCTATGAACATAAAACGAATATTTTCCGAAACAGGCTAAACTTTCATTTTAATTATTTTAATATTCACTAAACTAACCACAAAAATGTAAAGAAAAAATAAGTAAGAATTATATTACACAACACATTCATGCATACCACAGCTTTTTAAAGTTATTTTAAATCTTATAAAAAATAAATACGATCCAATGCGGTAATAATTCTGGAAAAGTGCCAGATTTTTATATAAATGAAACTAGTGGTACACTATTTACAAAAAAATAAATAAAAAAGTTCGATTTTTTTATCGAGAAAAAAATATAAATTTTTTTAAAGTATTAATTATAACAAATACATTTTTTTATATACCTGGAAAAAATGTTTTTGTCATATATATATATATATATATATATATATATAGAAAATACATTTACATCGGTTAAACTGTTCCAGAAACAATAAGTAAATATGATCATATATCACAAGTAGAGAGGCTTCCATCGAAGCTCCTCAAAAATTACATACTAATAATCAATTCAGAGACCAGTACCATCGGTTGCACAACAGAAGACAAAAATAATCATAAGAAATCATAAACAAGAGAAATAATGAAAATAAAATAAAAAATAAAACAAGAATAGAACCAAGTGAAATAGCGAGATGATGCGCAACACTCGATTGATGCAGTTCTATCTCAATTCACATAGTTTCGTAGGTCCAACACATGAAGTCGTTTTAGCTACTGTCTAGAAGGTTCACAGTCAAAATTTTCGCACGGTTGTTTAGCCGCAGCGCAGTTTGTATTTTGTCCGAAACGCTGTATTTCTCTCGGAAGTACGGAAACTCAGATATTCGTGGATCTTACTGATTTTCACGAACCACGGTTCCTCTGTTATCCTCCTCACTAATTTTTTTTTGCTGTATAATTTCAACGGTGCTGTTGCTTGTACCCCAGAGCTAGAACCCACAGATCTAAATCGGTTTCAGAATCTCTGTATTCAACAATTGTATATTAGTTAATGACATATGTGATCTGCTCAGCGACCGTACATTTTCAGGATTGTACATAACTATAAAAGCTTTCTTAACAAAATTTGTGAAATGAAATTATTTTATATATGCGTAGAAATAGCTATTTATACATTTGAAATTTAAGCTGTCCGTAATGTCTTCATTCAAAGTTTTTTCACTAAACCAGCCTCCTGGTAAATTTTTTTTTATCGAAATTCAGGAAATTTATCGAAAGATCAGGAAAGATTTTATTCAAAAAAGAAAGATTTGAAACAAATTTCTTTGGAAATTTTCTTTTTCATTTTGAAATGGGAGCAAGGATTAGTCCTCCTTTTAGTAAAACTGTTTTTTATTATTTAATCGGTGAATATATATTTTATCGAAAATTTTCAGTAGATGAAAATTAAACGGAGCTTCCTTGTTCCATTTTGGGAACAGTTTTTGTGACTAAATCATAAAGGTGAGTGTATTTTAATCAAATATTTCAGGGACATTAATCTATATATATATATATATATATATATAAATATGTCGCATGTGATTCATAATCAACGCCCAGCAAAAACTACAGAAAAAAAATTCATGAAAATTTGTACACAAGTTCTTCTTACGGTGTAAGTGCACACTAAGAAAGAATTTCTTGAAATTACGAGTTTAAAGAGTTAAAACGGAGTAACCATGAAATTTATTTATTTTTTTAATTTCTCGATAAGAAGTTAAGTTATTAATTTGATTTTTGGTGTGTGTAATCTTCATGTGAATATCTAAACACCAATTTCTAAATTCTTTGAAATTCATATTCCAAAGGGTTAAAATGGATTATTGAATTTTTTTTGAAAACCGGCAATTTTTTTAATTTCTCAGTAAAAAAAATGATCAACTTGATTTCAACTCAACTTTTCAAATCAACTTGATTTTTGGTGTGTGTATTCTTCATGTACAGTAAATATCTAAAATCTAATTTCTAAATTTTTCGAAATTAGATCTTGAAAGGGATAAAAAAAAAGTAAAACAATTTGAACAATGATTGCAATTTTCCCCATTTCCGACTATACTAAACGAGATATTAAGTAGATTTGGGTTTGAAAATACTCTTCAGATAAAATTATCTAAAAACCATTCTCCAGTTTTTTAAATTTCGATTTTTTAAGGGGTGCAACGGTATGCGGCGCGGCTGGTCAACCAACACAGCCACTACCACTGTTACTGTACCTGCGACGCGACTGGCTGCACGTGCCTCCGGTTACTTGACTAAAATAGATAAAATAAACAAAATTTACCGCGCTGGGAAACGCAAATAACTACATAACGCGGGCGAAGCTGCAATGGCGATGCTAATTTATACATTTTTTATTTTTATTTTTTTTAAACAATTTTTGAAATTTCGATTGAGGGTTCCACTTTAGATAAAATATGGTATCTGGGTAATTCAGCTTATGTAATTTTTTACGTAGATTTTTTACGTTATTATGGAGAAGTTAATTGCTGTTGGGCTTTTTCTCCTTCAAGTTAATTTTAGACGTGAAATTCATCGATTCTTTGTTCCGAGAGAATAGTCAGTGGATATATAATTAAAAAAAGAAAAAGTGAATAATTTTACATGTTTACTGTAGTGAGTAGAATACAGCGCCTACATATCACAGTCTAAAAATGCCTTTTCAGTTTTTATAATGATTTTAGTGTCGCGGGGGGGGGGTGAAAAAATGATATAATTTTTATAATGTGTCAGAATTATTAATTCTATCTCTAATTATTCTCGGTATCAGTGTTGTTTCGCCCATCTTGAACAGCGGTGCAAAATTTTTATCGCTAACTCTTTTCGTAGTTACGTCCAAAAATAAAACTTATTTAATTTTTTTTAACGTGGGTACACATTTTGTTGACGGAATTTTTAATGAACGTGTCCTAAATGCTCACGGTGAATATCAAGAAGGATTTCCTATTACAAAAAACAAAATTGACGATGCGAATTTTGCAACGCCGGTGAAGTTATTCTGAACAAATCTGAAAGATAAAGCTCTATCTGAGTCATTTTAGATCGTAGAGAGCGTCTTATAAACAGCAACGAAACAAATTTTGAACAATTAGTTTTATACTATGTTATCTTTTTCATTTTCATAATTTATTTTGCGTAGTTAATTATTACTAGTCTTTTCTAACACGTTTTCCTCTGTTTAATTTTAAATAAAGATTCAATATCTCTTAAACTTTTATTTATTTTTCAGTTAATTTCATTTTTATAAATCTTTTCAGCATTAAATTTTCTACTGTTTTTTTTTAATACAAATTTTTACTTATTTTTAGAACATTTATATTTTGTTTTAAGTATTTCGTGGTATATTCTGCTAGTAAAAATAAAGAAAAAATTTGATATAAAAATTAGTCCGAAAAGGCTTCAGTCTCCAGTTGTAGCCTGCAAAATTTCCATTGATTTCTGCTCCAACCGTAAAATGAAGTCGTACATAAATTCTTTGAACTTAAACAAAGAGGTAAATTTGATAATTTCATATGGTACTCGATCAGAAAAATTGAATATAATAGGTCCCAGAACTGTACAAGTAATTTATAAGAAACCTATTATTTGGTATTTTTCTACCACATTTCGATCGGCTTTGTATTTGTTTTTTTTTTTTTAAACAAATTTCTTGAACTCCTCTTCACATTCAGTAACTCACATAGATTTTCTGAAACACAATTCTCTACTAATCTTGTTATAAACAATATTTTATTTGTTTACTGTCAATCTAATACATTTTTTTTGGGGCTTTAAATAATTATTTCAAAAACTACTGAAGTTTTGAAATCCATGTTTTGTTTTGCGTTTTAATTTTCCACGTCAAAAACGAAATAACCATTAAAATTTTCCTTCTTCGGCAATTTATTTTACCGTTGGACCATAAATCGGGATGAAATTTTCCCCTTGTCGTAATTAAAAAACAAATCGTTCTCGACCGACATTTACAACAACGTTGTTCGTCATTTTAAAGAATGTATACGTCTGTAAAGTTTAATATAAAATTATAAAGTTCCTGTATCGTTTACATAATATAAGCATAAACATATACGCGTGTATATGTTTAAAGATTTTATCGTATTTCAGACAAAAAATGTTTCTTACGGTTATTTTAAATACGATTTAAAATAACGCTAAAAACCTTTCGATTCCATCGACTTCAAATATCGGTGGGATGAATTATTCATATTAGATTAATTAACCAAGAAGTACAAAACTAAGCGGTAAATGCAGTATAAATTAATTATTTATAATTAAGCTAAGTTTTAGTAATAACAAGAGTTAGAAACTTTAGATGTATTTATTTTACCCTTGGGAAAGAAATTCTCGATCGCGCCCCGAAACACGCACACAAAACCACAAATCCAGTGCCCTATAAGATAATCAAGAGGGTATTTCAAGAGAGAACTATGACCTCTTTAACCCCCCTCCCCTTCGCAACAGTTGTCCTGTAATAGGCCGCGTGTAATAAGAACACGGTTTAACAAAGAATAAAGGATAGAATCGGTCAAGAGAGGGAGTTCAGCAAAAACTTACGAGATTGGAGATCGGGTCACTCTGTTGATTGCTCGCTCAGATGGCCAGTAATCTGTTAACTTCATCAAACTACGGTACAAACAATTTCTTCAATTTCTTGATTGTAGCCGCTGACCTAACTAAAATCAATACAACATAACCTTACGACAATTTAAACTACATACGCGCAGGCGCGTGAACTACATATATATTTATTTAATACTAGCACCTTTACAAGAAGAGATATTGACTAGTCGCATAATTTTACGAACAATAAGAAAAACATTTATGCAATTTTTACAAGCTGAACATTATGAAAAAAATGAAAAATAGTTTTAACTCCGCTAGTTATATTCTACGATTAGTTTAACGATTGAAGATTAATAATAATAATCGTAAAAATGTCAACTGTTTTACTCTCCAATCACTCTTCATTTGATTTTATTACTGAAATCTGTCTGCAAAAAATTGAAGAAAAGTATACTGTTTGAATATTTCTTACCCTTAAGACAAATTAACGCTTGCGTCAAACGAAAAAAAAATTCTAAAAATATTACCGATTAACATTCTTTATTCTCACCAAATTTAGCGGTTTTTTGTATCGACAATTAAATTTAATATTTATTTCAGTCAGAAATGTTTTTTAACACGCTCATATAAAAAGTGTTTTTTATTTTAGTTTTAAAAAAATGGTGAGTTTTTTACTGCTAAACTGAATAAAAAATAAGCTGGCGAAATATTGTATTACTTTCCCGGCTATAAATATTAAAAATTAAAAGAGTTTAAGTCAAAAAACAAAAAACAGATTTAGGTATATTTTTTAGAGATGAGAAATAAATTTGAAGAAAAAATTTCTAAAACTATTTATACATAGGTTATGGTTAACAAAGTTGCTTAAATAAAATTTTCTCTAATCTAACATGACCTCAAATAAAGGCTAAAATAAGAAAAAGTAAATTTTCAAAAAACCTTTATGCGTTTTATATACAGGATCTATAATTACAAAAAAAAGTATACGTTTCTTGATAGCTCTATTATTCTACGAAGTATAAATTTTTAAAACGTTTTTGAAAAATATTTAAACCGAAGGGAGATTAAAGAAAAAGACAAAAAAAACGCATTTCAATTCTAAAAGGTGAAGATTGATTTTAGAAAATTTTAAAGGTGAGGGTCGATTTCGAATAACTTTTTTTTGATTAAATCGAAATTGGATTTTCGCAATATCCTTCAGCCTCTTATAACGTTTAATATGATCGATTCCCAACGTATAGAAATATTTGAGCCAAATTTGAAGAAAATCGATTACGTTAATCCTGAGATATAACGCAAAAAGCAATGCTACACACCTGCATGCATACATATGTACATATGTTTTTTTGATCTAGATGAACCCTAAAAGTCTAGTTGGACCCTAAAACATAATATTTACAAAAATCCCGATACCTTATTTTTGAGATGATCGCTTTACTTATCCTTTAACATATTCTACCTGTATTCCCCGGGAAAGGCAAATTATCGGGAAAAGAATTACAATTTCTTTATTTTCAGTTAAGGAAAGGTTAAAGATAACTAACTATATTGAAAACTGTTCGTACACTGATTAATCATTTTTTTGCAGACCCTTTACTATAAATTGTTTACACTGACGCGAAATAATCGGTAACATTTTTTTTTTTTTCATTTGTACATACAGTTCCATCCGTAAGATAAAATATTTGTTTTTTTTATTTTTAATTATTATATATATTATCTTAGTCTATCAAACAGATACATCAGAATTTTTTTTATTTTTAGAAACGGGAGTTATTTTAAAAAAATTTCGAAATCGTTAATCGAAAAACGCTGCAATTTCGGAAAAACTATGAGAAAGAATTAGTTATAATAGGGAATAATATTAGATTTTATTTTATCGTGTTTTGCAGGAGCGTAAATCAAAAAAAGGACCTTTTCTCCAGTTTTTGAAACCAGATATTACTCGATAAAAATTTAAATTATATGTTAACAAAAAACTGATTGCTCAATAAAACAAAAACGACAAGCGATTTCTTACAGTGATTATAAAAGGAGTAATTAACCTTCGCCTTATCGGAAAATATATAAAGAAGACTAGTATAGTAGTTACATAATTTTTACAACAAAAATAATAAAAAAATTACATTAACAATTTAATTTTAAATAAAATGTAAATGACATTACTTTAGCCATGTCATAACTGTAAATAAATCAGAGTACTTATATATGGATAATAACGATAATGAATCGACGTACCGAAGCGTCGTAATAGAAATATTTAAAATATCTGAGAATAAATATAACAAAATTAATTGATTCGTAAACGAAAAATTAAAAATATTTCTTTATTTATTCTGTTTCTAACGAGCACAAACTTTTCGCAACATTTTTCACTTGTTTTAAAAGATATGATAAATAGAATTTCTTTATTTTAATCGGTCAATTTATTAAAAAAAAGTTTTTAAAACATTTAAAAGACTTAATTCTATACCCGTTGGAAAAGGTAATACCGCACCGTAATGCAAGCTGATAATTTATTGTATGTTTTTATTTCCTCCACTAAATTTAATAAAAAATACTAAAAATAAGTAATAATAGTAAATTAATAAAAATTATCACCTCGCATTACGGTGCGCAAGCGTACTGCCGGGTTAATTGTCTGCAATAACTCGATTGCTTGTCGACGGATTTTTACGAATGGGGTGTCATTTTGTTAAAAATAAAATGCTTAATAAACTTTGTAAAGATTTGATCAAACAATTAATTACAAAGATATTGAAAACTAAAAAATTAGGGTGGCCGCCATTTTGAAATTTTTGAAGATGACTTCAAAATTCTTTATTTTGTCAAATAAGACACTAGCCTTAGATTTGACAAATTTAATTAAAGTAGGTTTACCCGTTCCTGAGAAATAATTATTTGTTATAAATTACAAAACGGTTTCCGAAAGGAAAACAAACCAAAATAGAACTTATGTCGAAATGAACATTTTTGCTCACTTTGGTGTCCTGAATCAGTTCCTGAAGTTCGGCGAATACGTCCCGGAACACTCCGTATATAAATAAATTGAATAATATAATAAAGACTTTTTTCTTACTGTAAATTAGTAGAGGAAAAACTGTGAGTTGTATTCACATAATTGAAAATAAGGTAAAGGTAACCTCACCCAAGGATGACACCTTTCAGGTATTTAAATTCCATATATAAATTTAGAAACTATAGATAATAAATACAACATGATATATATATATATATATATTATCAAAATGATTGATTTTTTGTTAATCATTGTCAATAATTTGTTTATTGAGTGAATATAATAGCCGAACTATATACTGAAACAAATTAATATTTAATAAGGATAAAGATAAAAATCCCATATTTTAAATACTGTAAACAGATTAGCTATTAGCAGTAAACATATTAGATAGAAAATTGTACAAAAGTTGAAACGGACACTTTTTTTTGTTGTAAAAAAAGAGTTTTTTAATACGTTAATGTAAAACATGAAATCTCTCATTTTTTATACCGGATGATTCAAAAAGGACTTCACAGCTTTAAAGGCATATAAAAATTTATTCAGATAACTTACTGATTCGGCTGAGATCTCATTTCATATCAAAACATCAAGTTTTATCTCACGTTAGTACCGAATTCGGCCACCGGCACTGTCACTATTTTTTTTTTTTTAACCTCCGGGACCAACGTTAGGTACTTCAGCAGATAAGATGAATGATTTGCAGCGTTTGTGAAAATGCCATGCCTGACCGGGATTCGAACACACGATCTCCGGATGAAAGGCCGAGACGCTACTATACGCACCACGGAGGCCGGCATCACCGGTATTATTAAAAATGGATTTTACTGGTGCGGAATGAGCTGCTGTGCGTTCTGGTGAGGTGTCATTTTGATAATAGAATTAAGCAGTCGGCGGAGTTGCGGCCGCTGCCAACGGGTACGGTATTCCTTGTCCCGGGTGGTGCGGTCGCGCTTCGATGGGAGCATTTGTACGAGCACGCGACACTGTCGGCGGGACGTGGCTGTGTGCCGCTTCGGTGGCATGCAGCGGCGTTCCGACGGCGGTTAATGAAGAAGGTGAATGTCACGCGGGACTCCGCGATGGAGCTGAGTGGGAGTAGGCGTTAATTCTCGTCTCCCCGGCAGACCGGAACGGAGTCCGTTAGCTTTGCACTCATGTTGAGTTACTGTTAGCGAGGGGGGTTCTTTAAGGGAACTAGGACCAAATTTCCCTGTGATTAACACTTTTAGTGAGAGAGTTATTGTAGGGGTTAGTTTACCTCGAATCTGAGATATTCAATGAATCGGCTCATTAATGGTTTAAACTAGGCACGGGGTCTTCATTCCGCGGTTAGGCTTCTAGCTTAGTTCCTGAGGGCGACGTGGTAGCTGCAGGTGTCCGTTGTCTTCTTCTGAAGGCATAAACTTAAAACTATCTCGGGGTGAATTTACCGACGCAGATGTCCCTCGGGGCATCTGCATCGGTGGCATCTCTGCGGGGCCTGAACTGAACGCTGTGGTGCGCAATCAGTTTGAGGGCGAGAAGATGTTCTCCGTTAAAGCCACTACTGGCTAGGAACGGAGGGGGTGGTGTAGCGACCGGACACGCTACGAGGCGGGATCTTCTCCCCTCAGGGGGGGGGGGAATCGAAATGTGCGTTCTGGTTTCACTATTTGCAGTTCCACTTAATTTTCGTAGAGAGTTTGGCAGGGAGCCTCGTAGTAGGCGTACAATTTACTCTTGGCACCAAACCTTTGTTGAGACAGGTTGTTCTGTTAACCATACAAAATCTTCAGGACGCCCACGCGTCCCTGAAGCTGCTGTAGAACAACTCAGAGAAAGCCTTACTCGTAGTCCAAAGACATCAATTCGACGTGCGTCGCGTGAGACTGGCATTCCACAAACGATTGTTTGGCGCTTATTACGTAAACTATTGCGCTTGAAAGCCACACAAACTAGCCGTAGTTAGTTCAACGCATTAACAATAACGTTCAACGTTGCTCGGCTCAGTTTTGTGTGGAAATGATTGATAGAATTGCAAACGATACATTTTTAGAACATTAAATTTTTAATTATGTGTCAACGTTTCACAACAGTAACAAGGTAATAGTGACTCATAACTCCCGAAAACGGGTAGCACAAACCCTCGTAAAACTTTCCAACACAATCATAATAGCCCTAAGGTCAATGGTTTTTGTGCCCTAAACAAACAAATACTGTACACCCCGTTCTTCTTCCACGAGACAATTGTAAATAGTATCGTTTATCTGGACGTGTCTGAAAATTTCCTAATCGCTCAATTAGATGATAATAATGACCAAGATGGGTGCCATTACTATCAATAAGTCGGGACACTACCTTACAATCGCCTAGAAGGCCGAGATTTTCTTGACACTTGATTCCCAGGTCGGTGGATCGGTCGTTAAGTTCCAATCGCATGGCCACCTCGCTCCCCAGATTTAATCCGGCTAGATTTTTACTTGTGGGATTTTATTAAAGATCGGATTTAAGTACCACCTTTGCCTGCTGACCTTGTTTGGCCAAGAATTTGAATTAACGCCGCAGTCGCATAGGTAACGCCAGATTTGCTGGCTACAGTATGGAATGAAATCGACTTCAGGCGGGAAGTCGCATTACAAACGGAAGACATATCGAATCAAAGTAAATATTGGTTAACAAACGATGTGTTTTTTTATGAAATTGAGACCATAACCGAATCTGTAAGTCACCTAAATAGATTCTGATATGATTTTATAGTTGTAAGGTCCTTTTTTAATTACCCGGTACATGAACACAGTTTAATTTAATTTTTTAGTTATAGGTAATAATGATTTAAAATATAATAATAATAATGATTTTTTAAAAAATAAACATAAAAAGATCTTTTAAAAATAAGAGGGATGGTAAATTTTACAATAATTCTAACTAAATTTCTGATCTAAAGAGCTATTTTCTATTTTGTTATTACAATTTTCTTCATTTTTATTTTTGATGTTTCAAAAATATGCTGGCGGATGAATATTTAAATTACAGAATAACAATAGCCGCCGCTTTTGAATGGCTTGTCTCTTGCTTTATATTATACATAGACACAAGTTCACATTTTTATTGAATGTATGTATGTATGTGTGTGTGTGTGTGTGTGTGTGTGTGTGTGTGTGTGTGTGTGTGTGTGTGTGTGTGTGTGTGTGTGTGTGTGTGTGTGTGTGTGTGTGTGTGTGTGTGTGTGTGTGTGTGTGTGTGTGTGTGTGTGTGTGTGTGTGTGTGTGTGTGTGTGTGTGTGTGTGTGTGTGTGTGTGTGTGTGTGTGTGTGTGTGTGTGTGTGTGTGTGTGTGTGTGTGTGTGTGTGTGTGTGTGTGTGTGTGTGTGTGTGTGTGTGTGTGTGTGTGTGTGTGTGTGTGTGTGTGTGTGTGTGTGTGACCGTACTTATGCGTGTAAGTGAATAAACAAACACATACCGAATACAGAAAATGAATACATATATATATATATAAATGTATGTATGTACCACTGATACCACTGATAAATCCGCATCATTTAACCATAGTGGAATGCGTTTTACATTGCAAATTTTTGGAGTAACAGATTTTATAGCGCGGTACAAAATACATTAGAATCTCGGCTTGACAAATTTCCTTTTACATTCAACTTCCTCAGAGAATTTCAAAAAGAAAAAATTATATCGGAATATATGTTCCTAATAAAAACGTATAAATCTATATCATTCATAAAATATATTTGTAATATGGTACATCATTTATAAAATTGTAGAATTTTATTGCCCGCGCATATATACATTTTTTTTTTTTTTTGAGAGCGAAAAACATTTTCGCGTCGACATCGTCCGGAATAAAAAGGTTTTATATTTTAAAAAATACCTAACTACAAACGGTCTAAAAATTTAAACAAATAACTCTCAACTAATATCACAGCTAAAAATTGTCTTAAAATACATTTTAAATTAATATCACAGCCGTAAACATAGAATTAGAATAAGCGTAAATATAATAAAGAAGAAAAAAACAAAATATATATATAAAATTTAACCAAAAATAAATAGAATTTTACGAAGTCCGAGAGGGGTGTAAAAGGCCACTTCTCGGATAACAGAAAGACTAAGAACATAAAAACTATCACATAAAAACAAAATATTAAAAAAGAAATAAAACTTAAAACTAATTTCACTAAAAACTTACAAAATAATCACAGTCGGAAACTTTAAAATACGATAAAATTATTTTAAAGAAACATGGAAATAAACACAAAAAACAATATACAATTTACATAAACATAGAATTTAACAAAATCAGAGAGGGGTGTAAAGTCCCCTTTTCGGATAACAGGATAAGATCCAACACAAAAACAGACACATTAAAAACTTTTCCAATACAAAACCTATAACCCAACAATATCAAATTTTATGTATAAGACCAACACGACGAAAAAATAGAAACATCCGGTCTGAAACTTTATTATCATTGCCCAAGATTTGACGGATATTTCTGGACAATTTAAATTTACGACGCAACGCCGCATAACATGCATATATACATAAATAAACACATACTCACACGCATTCTCAAAAGTACGATGCATAAATACATTTTTATCAAATTTTATATACAGTATTAACGTATTTGTAAATTAGAAATAGAACTTTATAAAATTAATTTAAAAAAAAAACACTGTTACTTAATGAATATCTAATAATGTAACTGTTTACTATTTCCCCTCTACTTCTAAACTTAGATATATTCTATGAAAAGGTTTATAAACGGTAAAGAAAGAGGTCTTCAAAATCGAAACGGCATTGGATTTAGCAGATTATCGTTTCAGCTAACAACCCGCTTACCACAAGTCTAAAGGTCAACGGTCGAGGATAGCGTAATTCAGTTAAGTTTATCGCTTCATATGATAGGTTTGCGTGAAAAATTTTGTGAATCCTGTAGGTTAAAACTGTGAAAAGAATGTAAATTTTCGTTATCACAGTTTATTATTTTAAGATAGTGAATCCTTCCAAAGGTTTTTGTACGACCACAATGTTTCACTAAAACCTAAGAAATCTCCGGATTGCGAAAATCAAATGACATTAAATGAAAAGAGGAAAGTGTTTCGTTGTCACAAAAGAATTCATACGGTTGATTCTCACCGGAAAAAATTAAAAAAAAAGGATGACCAAAAAATATCACAAAATAAAAACATTTGGTTTTTCTATCAAAATTATTTTCTTTTTTTATTACAGTAAAACTATTGCACGAAGATGTAACGAAATTGATGTATCTTCTCGTAAATTTGTAGACTGAATTCATACCGTAATGAAGTTTGTGTGTTCACTGTCTTACAGGAGTCTTCAGTGATCGGTGAGCAGGAATAACTGTTGAAATACATGAAGCAAAAACTAGGTCGTAGAAAATATAACAGAGATAGGCTGATTTACGGTATCTGGATTTTCGGAGGTATTGAGCACGGCAGAAAAAAATTATTTTTAATTAACTTTCAACCCGGCGGTAGTGAAACATTATTAGCAATACTAAGTAGTACATTTTGCCTGGCACTACTATCATCAGTCAAAATTAAACATCTTATAGTTTACGGATTGAAAGTTACAACTACCTAACAGCTTATCACTCGGGAAATTTTGTCGATCCGGTCACCGGGAACCGTATGCAAATTATTAAAAAAAAATATGACGTGAAGTTCAAGCAAATATGGCTAGGTACGGTAACCAAAAGCATCATTTAATCGGCAACCGGACCGAACTTTTGTTACGTCGACTCAATCCATACTACAAAACGCGAATTCACGCCTTTTTAAAAGCAATAGAATAGCTTTAGAACGGTTTCGAGCACCAGCAGTAGCCAGACACACTGCCTTCGACAGACGATTCTAAACCTTCTTTTAACATGGTTAATTATGGATTTTTTTTTAAGAGTTTACCACTTAAAATAAATGATTTTTAATTGTTCATATTTGGTTTAGATTAATATATATCAATATCAAAGAGTTTGGAGACGGGGATATTGTAAACAGTTATCTCTAATAAATCATCATAAATTACAAAGTGTTGTTGCAAGGGCTCTGAGAGGAAAATATGAACAAAAGTTAAATATTTATGTATACGATTTATAATGGAAACTTACATGAATTAAATCGAATAACTTTAAGAAAATTAAAAAACTACTACTGATAAAATAATATTTAATATGAAGTAAATTTCCTTTCGTAAAAAACAAAAAACAGAATACGTTTAACTGAACTGTTTTACTGAAGCGTAAACTAAAATATATTTCTCTAGAATTAAAATAAACTTACTTGACATATAAATTGATTCGTGTTAATTAAATTGACTTAAACTATACCTTTAAAAACAATACTCTCCGTTAGTATATTATGAAGTTAATAAAGGTGAGTGGACTTAATTCACTTGTTATGTATGGAAAACCGCACGTTAATCAACACTACACTAAACGACCACGACCGCTTACACGTACTTTCATACACAGCTGGAGTCTACAGACTGACGTTTAAAACCACCGCATGCTCGATCTGATGTCTATTACAAGCAGTCGCTTAACCTAAATGACGGAAACCGACGCATGCGCATATCAAGTAGAGATATCAGATTCCTTGCCGTAGATATCATCTACGGCAATTTAGTGTTTCACTAAATGTGTATTATTATTCATTTATTTCATATTACAACTACACATCGACCGATTTTCATACATTAATATTAACATTTAGGAAAAATAGGCTATAAAATGTAATACAGCAAAAACATTTTTTTATACGTAAATATAATATAAAAAAAATCCCTTTCGGCACACCGAAACGCGGAGGTAGACTTCACCGGTGCTAGGTAAGGAATAAAAAATATTTTCACCTTAAAATTAATAAAAACTACAAATTTACTCAATACAACAATGGCTGCATTTGAAAAAAAGTTTCACATGTTTAGCATACGACAAGCCCCATCTTCTTGCAATTTCTTCTTGTTATTTCTAAGAATTTTTATACCGTTTTAGTGTCGAGTAGTGTTAAATTTTAAGTTAACCGTAACGTTATGGACCTAACATATATACTTGAGTAATTATTATTAATTTTAAAAAAAATTTTTTCATAGCGTCACGAATAATTAACACATCACTCGACTAATTGCAGTCATTCGTACAAATTAAACTGTATATTAAACTATTATTATTATTAAATTTGTTTCCAGAACAATTTTAGTATTATTATGCCTTATCTTAAAATTTTCTTATCTACAAACAAATATCTTTTTTTTAAAATCAGACATTATTAATGTAGAAATAATCTGCAAGCCTTATTAAAGAAATAAGTTGAAAATTTAATTTTTAATTTTAAAAGATTTTTTTAAATTTTAAATAATACTTAAATTTGATTTTAATTTTTACATCCTTGTACGAAGTAAATTGTGATCACGAAAATTTTCGGTTTTCAGGTTTCAACGGAAATATTCATTTTGACCATCCCTGAATCCATTTTCACTAGTTTTGGCGTGACATATGTACGAACGTATGTATCAAAAACGATTAGCCGTAGAACGTTAAACTTTTGGATTTAGGACTGTTGTAACATCTGAATCAAAAGTGTCCAAAAAGCCCAACATCCATAAATATTTGGATTTTGGACTTTTTCTTAACTGCAGTTATAATCATCATTGAAAGCTTTTCAACGATATATCATAGGTGGTACTTATTTTCATTGGTTCCAGAGTTGGAAAAAGTACATTTTTTAAAGTAAAATAAAAATTACAAAACATTTTAGATTTTGGTGACTCCGCATACTGACATCGTACGAATCAACAAAACATAACCTACGCTCCCTTCACACACTAACCTAGTCTAATTAACTCAAGTAGCTTATAATATACATACATAACGTTAATTAGACGAAGTTAGCGAGCGTAGGTTACGTTGATATAACCCACCGGGTTGGTCTAATGGTGAACGCGTCTTCCCAAATCAGCTGATTTGGAAGTCGAGATTTCTAGCTTTCAAGTCCTAGTAAAAGCAATTACTTTTATACGGATTTGAATACTAGATCGTGGATACCGGTGTTCTTTGACGGTTGGGTTTCAATTAACCACTCATCTCAGGAACGGTAGAACTGAGACTGTACAAGACTACACTTCATTTACACTCTTACATATCATCCTCATTCATCCTCTGAAGTAATACCTGAACGGTAATTCCCGGAGGCTAAACAAGATGATTTCAGAACACAAAGTCAACATCATTTAAACAATCAACCTACGCTCGCTAACAGACATAATTTTTGTTTAATACATTGTAATAATCCGTTTAATACCTTGTTTTTTTTTTTATAAAGAACTTGCTCAAAAAAAGTGGAGGTGCGATAAAATAACAAGTACCTTTATTCCTAATGAAACAATCTACAATGATTTTTAAACGATATCATAAAAGGAGAAGGTTTCAAAATCCGCCTCGTATGTTGGTCTTTTTACAAACTTTTCGAAGAAAACTACGGTATTGCTTTTGATCACATAGTTAGAAACGTGGTTCATTATGATAATTTTCCCACCTCTACTCCCCTGGGCCGGACCGACTTGATGGTATTACGCCACCTAGGGGAGTGTCCGTTACTCTAATTAGCCCTCCCCACCTTCCGGCAATATACCGGCATGGCAGGTCGGGCTAACCGGCCTCAATCTTTTGAGGTTTCTTTCATTTTTGTCCTTTATGACACCACACCATACCTCAATGCCGTGGTGTGGCCCGTGGATCTTTTGATATTTTTTATTCCTACCAAACACACCCAAGGAGTCCTCAGCAGATCAGTGAAACCAGCACACCTCAGCATGCTGGCTCTCACTGCTGAAGCTGTCCACCCCACCTAACAAACTAGTACCCCATATTTCTTTCATCTATGTTCTTTTGCTTTAAAACTGTTCTTATGTAACCAGCAACCTTTTTCCATTTTACCTCACTATCTCACTGTTTCCTTCGGCGTTTTCCCTAATACCTGCATACTGCCTTAACTCCTGCCATTTGTGGCACCTCAAAATGGTATGCTCAACATCATCTTGTTCTACACAGTACATACACATAGGCTGATCTCTTTTGGCAATTTTATGAAGATTTGCATTGAAACAACCATGCCCTGTTAAAAATTGTGTAACATAATAATCCATTTCACCGTGACGCCTACTTGTCCAAATTAATATGTCAGGTATTAATAATCTAGTCCGATTAGCTACCCCTGCATCCAGCCATCTTTGCTGCCATAAGTTATATATCTCTTCTTTTACTTCATTATCTGTTCTGCCTAAGTATTTCTCAACTCTGTATTTAGCGATATGATCTATAGGGAAAACTCCAGAAAGGACACAGAGGGCCTCATAAGAGACCGTTCTGTAGGCCGATACAACTCCTAAGAGTACCCCTCTGTGTATCTTCTTCATTCTATCTCTATTCCTTCCAATATTGAATGCTGACCACCGTGCCGGAACGGCATACAACAATGCAGAAGTCACTGTCGACGCAAGAAGTCTTCTCTTCGAAGCCCTTGGTGCTCTCTTCTTTGACATTAACGCATTCAAACTTCTCATCGTTCTTTCTGCACTATCAAATATTTTTAAAACATGTTCTGTAAAACGACAGTACTTCTGCAATGTGACTCCCAAATATTTTAGTATCTGTACGTCCTCTATTCTGTGACCATCGATGTGTATATCAACCGATTCTAGTACCCTACATCCGGTGAACTTGACATATTTACATTTATTCACAGATAATTGTAACCCACTTGTACGCAACCATCTAGCTACTATTTCTAGTGACAGGTTTGTCTTATCTTTAACTTCTTCCATTGTTTTAGCTTGTACGAGCACAGCTAAATCATCAGCATAAGCAATAAGCTGTACCCCTTCTGGATATCTTAAACTAAGTATGCCATCTAAGACCAGGACCCATAGTAATGTGCCCAATTATGATACTGCAAGTTTAAAGGTTGACGTTTCTTTATTTCCGGTATCTATTGTTAACAATATTAAACCAAATTAAACAAAAAAAATTAAAACCAAATTAGATTAGCAAAAAGACGGTTTTCTTCCGTAGGGCCTTGCAAGGTTTTTTTTACTTATTTATATAAATTATTTATTTCTTATTTTAAAAGACTTCACTTTCACCAGAGTTATCAGTAAATTACTACAAGACTATAAGGGAACTTCCCCTACAATTTTATTCTTTTTTAAATTATGGAACTCGGTGTGTTTCATAAAAATGTTACGATTGAATTCTCTACAATAAAAATAAACTACATACAGGTTGGGTAGAAAATATGCTTTTCTATTTTAAGTCACAACAAAAATTATAATATACAGCGATGAAAAGTAAAACCTGTTGTTTTAGCTATAAAAAATGAATAACCATACTGAAAAACTATTATAATTTGTTTTATTAAATATTAAATCGTACAAAAATTCCCTTATAAAGTCAAATTGGATTTTACAACAACAAAAACGTTATCGTTACCAATTATCATTTCAATAAAAAGGAGAAAAAATGAGAAAATAATTTTAAAAATATATAAAGGAATAGGATTGGGGCGGTCGTGTCATTTAAATGAGATTTAAAAATAAAATGAATGATATTAAAATAAACAGAAAAATATATATAATAATCTTTAATCAATGATGAGGTCTTGTGAAAAGATATAAAAATCGTGTGTATGTATATTATATATATATACTTTTATAAAAATAAATCAAAAGGTGTTTTGATATTTCATATTTTATAAAATCACCAAACTGAACTAGTTTCCCAAAAGCCCGTCAGGTAGCTCCCTTATACTCTCTTTCTCTACTATAAGCCTACGGGATTTATTCTCCGTGCGTTAGTAAAGGTGTTAATTTCCTTTGATTTATGCCTCTACCTCTATTTACCAGTCAACTCTCCATAACACATTCACCCCCATGCCTTAACAGCCCTTCTTTATCATCATATTTTTCTTCTTCTCTTTTCATTTTCTACATTTATTTTTACCTTGTACTCAATAACGAACGACTACGGTTTTATATATATATATATATATATATATATATATATATATATCACCGCCAACGCCTTAGTTAATAAACTTCTCATCCAGTAAAATTGCTTGGAAAAATAAACCCTAGAGATTATTACAACATAAATTATACGTTATAACTAAAGAAAAATGTGAAGTTTAATAAAATTAACCGTAAAATATTACTTAAATTATCTGTTTCTTTAATTTTCTCTAAATTAAAGAATTAATGAAGATAACAATTTTATTACTGATTATTTTTGTTAAAAAAAGAAGTATATATATATATATATATATATTTCGTACATTATTATAAGTATTTTTTTTTTTTTCATTAAAATAGAAACTTATTATTAAATGAAGAAGTTTCTCTTATATTGTTTTTCATATATCCGTGTTATTTATTCATCAAGTTTTTAGAATCAACTGTATTCAAATATTAAACTAAATAATTTTTAATTTTCTGTTTAATATGATACATATCCCCCATTAAGTTAAAGCAATACGAATAACTCTGTTTTAAAATATAGATGGTACATCTGTCTCCTCAGACAGATGTACCCCTTATCTATTTTGCTTTATATATATTTGTGTGCTTCTATAGCTATGATTCACGTAAAACATCTGAGATACAAGTGGTGCCTACTTACGTTTGCTTTCTCTCAGTAAACAGTAAAATGATATTTATTAAACAGCCAATTCCTACAACAAACACAGTGAAGTGTCTTTTTTTTATTTTTTATTTTTTATTTTTGTATATCTGAATATCAGCAGCATTTCGGTGGATATATTGATGTGCATTTGTATATTCTGCTCGATGAATAAAATGTCATGAAATCATTTCACTCTTAAGTTTCCCTTAATACAGAATATTCAAAAAGTGACGCGACCTTATGGAAGAATGTTTCCTTCTTTTGTTGCGTGTTTAATTGAGGAAAAACGGGTTACACAATGCAGCAGAGAATATTCATCGTCTCCCGATACATTAAATGTGCCGGTTATGCCCAGACCCGTAATATCTTCACAGAAAGTACGGTGTGGATGCACCAAACAAGTTCTCTATCAAGCGGCTGTACAAGTTTCAAGAGACAGAAAATGTAGCAGATGCAGCCAAAAATGGTCGACCGAAAGACCTCACAACAGAAAAGTTGATTGACGTGCAAGCTGCATAGAAGTCTTTGCTATTCCCTATCTACCCAGTCTGGTCTCTCCGTTGGAACTGCGCAAACAGCACCGCGAAAGTGTTTAAAGATTCATCCGTACAGAATTCGTTTTGTTTACGAGTTGTTACCTGCCTGCAGACACTGGAAAACATGTAGCTTTCTGTTAGCGGTTCATGTCATCTGAAACGTCAGATGAGGAAGAACTCGATGATTGGTTTCTGGTCTCACGAGGCACGGTTAGTTATACCATGACAGATTCGTGAATGCACAGAATTCACGCATTTGGTGTAAGGAAAATCCATATAAGCTGCACGAGTCTACTCTTCACGGAAAAAGTGGATGTTTAGTCTGCAATTTTCATGACGTTCTTTCATGGTACTATGAACAGTGACCGCTAAATACAGATGGTGCAACAGTTTGTTAAACGCTATACCTGCAGACCGGCAAGAGTACACGAGGTTTCAGCAGAACAATGCTACGGCTACTAAACACCCAACAACATTATGACTTTCCGCGATCAGTGTTCTCATAAACAAGTGATTTCGAAGGGGTTGTGGCCCCCTCGGTCTCCTGATTTATCCCCTCCTGACCTTTTACTTGTGGTTATACCTTAAGGATGCCGCTTACAAAACTTATCCTCACACCGTTTCTGAATTGCGAATCAAAACAGAACCAAAGTATCGCTGCAATTTCTCAAAAAACGTGTGTTACAACATGAGCCACAAACGTGGGCCGACGGGATCACAAACGTGTGTGTGTTACATGTATTTAAGATCATGCAACTTTGTATTCGATTATGTGAACCGCATAATAGAGGCCAGTTTCACGAACTAATGTGACTTATTCATTTTTCTATAAGCTTGCATCACTTTTTGAATACTCTGTATGTCTGGCATACGATACTTGTTCTTTACAATAGATATGCTAATTTCGGCAGTAACATGCTTCTGGTAATAGATCATCTTTAATCGTTTCGCTCGGATACTAGAATCGCATCTCTGATTAGTGAATTTGATTACATGAATATTTTCCTATGAAAATTTAACTATATATTTGATCAATTATACTATACTTAAATTAAGATTATATATATATATATATATATATATATATATATATTGGTGGGAGTAGTCGTAAAGATTTTACGCAGGAAGAAAGTAATATAAGATTTAAATTTGACACAGCCTTAAATTTAAGGATTTATTTTATAATTTTAATAACTACGGTATTTAAAGAGAGTTTTTAATTTAATTTATTTTTTTTATAACCATATCCTTTGGCTGGCCCTATCTCATGAAAATATTAACAAAAAAACGGATGAATTAATAAGGCACTTCTTCTAGATATTGTAGAAATTTTAACCTTTATACCGGACTAGTTGATACCTTCAATATCTTAAAATTTCCCAAAACTTGGGAAAAGTATGTCTTGATAAGTAAAAACAAAAATCTACCGGTTAGTTACAATCCACAATACCTTCTGATCCGATTGTCCGATTGCAGTGAAAAAAGTAAATTCAAATAAATTTGAATTTTTATTTAATTTTCTGTTCATAAATCAAACTGTTGCAGAATGGATCGATCCTAAAAATGTTACCAGCAGGAAAACGTCGACTTGTATTTGGTTTAAAACTATAATAAAAATAAAATATTTTATTAAATTTCCAATATTATCGCAAAAAAATGTCAACTGAATGACGTATGGCTGAGATATGACATGTTTAATGACAAATATTATTATAATAGAAACCGATTAATAACCACACATATTATTATTAACAGTTGACAATAATGTTCTAAACGTTACAAAACAGCCGGCCTCCACGGCGTGAGTGGTAGAGTCTCGGCCTTTCATCCGGAGGTGCCGGGTTCCAAATCCGGTCAGGCATGGCATTTTCACACACACACACTACAAAATTGTTCATTACATCCTTTGAAGCAATAGCTAAAAGTGGTCCTGGAGGGTAAACAGGAGAGGAGGAAAAAACCCGTTACAAAACAAAACCAGCGTATTTTTATCGTATAATTTTTTTTTTAAATATTTATAATTAATAAGTTTTTGTAATTTTAAATATATTAATAAAATATGCTTATTAAAAGAATGGAAATGCGATTAATTAAATTAAAAAAATAATTAATTTATAAACTATAAATTTAAGTACAAAAATACTAATGGAACACTTCATTACTAATATTAAATAAACTTTTTGACATTTAAGAAAATAAATATTTCTCTTTATTTATTTATTTATAAATTTTTTTCTTAGTTAACTGAATTGAATTATTTAATTTACATTATTATATAAAGACCGCACTTTCTTACTTATATATCTTACATTAATAATGAACATTCTTTTATTTTCTATAATTAATACGTTTGGCGATCCGTAGAAAATAAAAAAATTAAAGCGACAGATAAATTATTTAAAGAAGATAATATAATAAATTGATAAAAGAGTAAGATTTGTGGATTAATGAAAGAATTTGTTAGAGTAGCGATCTAGATTATAATGAAACCAAGGGATGAATGTTAGGCTTGGCTAATGTTGGAATCTGCATAGCAATTTATCCCTTTGATCTTCTTTTGAAGTAACCCCCAACTTACTCATCATAGTCAACTTACTCATCGCATAGTGAAAGCTTATATAAGCTTAAATACATACACACACACTCAAAATTACACCGTCGCATACATGTACGAACTGCTTAGACTGCAAAATAGTTCGACTAGCAAGTAGACTAGAAACAATAAAATACCATGTCGAGAAGTGCGATGTAACAGTACGCAATAAAAATAAACAAAGAAGTGACGTAGAGAGGATGTAAAGAAAGAAAACAACGTACAATATTAAAATAAAATAAAATAAAAAAAAACAAGTTTCGTTTTGTGCAAACAACATTGATTATCTTTTCTCAACTCTTACAATCTTTCTCTCACCCCCAACATTCTCTTTCTCTTTTCTCTCTCCTTTATCATTTCCCTTCCTTTTTCCGCCAATATATTTATGTTTTTCTTCTTCCTATCACTTTTTTGCTTATTTTTATTAAACCAATTTACAGGTGAAAAATTTGAATCTGAAATCCGTTTTACTTTATATTCGCGTTACTTAATGTTGTACTTTAAAAAATATAAAATTAAAAAACATTCTACTAGGTTTTTTTTATTATAAAAACAACGAAGAGCCTTTTTCTCGGACAAGTGATTAATAAAGGTAAACTAAAAAGAAAAAATAATTTTAAAAAATCTTCATTTAATTATTTTTCTTATTCAAAAAAAACACAAAAATAATAATAAAAAGAAGAAGGAAAAAAGAAACAAAAAAAAATTAAATTAGAACTTTATTTTAATATAAACCAACACTTCCTTTATTTTTTATTTTTTCATTTATTCAACTCATCATTATTATTTAATTTTTTTTTTTTTTTATTTACCAGATAATTTAATTAAAAATATATTCATGTATTAAATAAAGTAAAGAAATTTTAAAATTAATTATATCTACCAATCAGTGTGTTTTTATTTTTAATTTAATAATCGCATATTTAATAATTGAAATTGTTTGAAAAGATAATGAATTTAATTACTTACCAATTATTTAATTTTTATAACACCAAGGCTATCGTGAAAAAAATATTCGTTTATTTTAAAGTCGTTTATTTTAATATAGCTTTTGGTTATATTTTATATATATATATATATTTTTTTTTTTTTAAACTGACTAGAAACGTTAATGGTGAGTTCACCCATTTTCCACTAGGATCGCTATCATGTAGAAAAAATAAAAAATAAATAAAAAAAATATATCGCCGATGAAAATATAAAGTTAATAAACTTTCTTACTCTGTTTACTATTTTAAACGCAACTACATAAACACTTTTACATATAAAATTTCTAGATTAAAAAAATTCATATATATTTATGTTATGCATTTAGTTATATATACATGTACATTAACTTCTTAATACGATTTTTTTTTCAAATCGACTAAATAAGGCGAAAGATTATACATGTACAGAAGTCATATAATACTTGATTTACGTAATTTTTTCTTTACTAAATGAATTAATTTACCACTGAAGCTTGTAACTGGGTATATGGAATTGTAAATTAGTAGTGTATGAAAAATACCGTGTCTGACCGAGATTCGAACCCGGGACCACCACGGATAATTCCTCAATACTGTTTTATTCTGGCTGGCAACCTGTAATAGCTACCATCGGATGATAATGAAATGTATTTCATTGTAATGTGTGAAAAATTGCCGTGCCTGACCGGGATCGAATCCCATACCTCAGGATGAAAGTCAGAGACGCTACCACAACTCTGCCACGGATGTTGGCTGTTAAAAACAATAAAACTTTACCTGCCGTAATAAATGTATTGAAAATATAAAATTAAAATAACAAAATATAACGCGTAATGATATACGATAATACAGAGTCATTCAATAGAATGGAGTGGTAGCGTCTCGGCCTTTCATCCGAAGGTCCCGGGTTCGAATCCCGGTCAGGATCGGTATTTTTCATTTGCTACAACATTCCATTTCCATATCCCATCATCAAACTTCAAGCTTATGTAATAATATTATCGAGAACAAGAATAAGAATAATAAAAGACGCAAATAGCTATGGAGGCAAAACACTTGGTAAGAGGGTATGTTACTTTCAGAACAGTAAGTTGGGTAACCGTGTTGTGAACTTTGATCAACTGTTCGAGTAAAAGTTTATAATCTAAAAATCATTTTACGATGGCGAATCCTCTTGAAGTCTGCGAAATACAGCTGTTCAACAGCTGTATTCCGCAGACTGATTTCTTCAGGCTGTTGAATAGCCTGCAGAAATCCATTTTTTGCTTTCCAAAAGTAAAAAACTGGTTAAAATTTACTTACATATGATGAAATAATATTTAAAATATTGTATGAACTTCAAAATGATTTACAAGCGGGTAAAAAAATTTAAAGACGCTCGAACCTCAATAACTGACTAGCATCGTTGCGGACGCCCGTTTGAAGTTTCAACTCCTGCACGCTTGAAATTCGCATGGGCTCTCTCGATGACCCGACGGAATACAATTCAAATTATATCTGAAAAATTACAAATAACTGTGCGACAGTTCATAACATTATCATCAACAAGTTCAAGTACAGTAAAACAAGCGCAAGATGGGTTTCCAAGAAAACTGTCAGCTCATCGTAAAGAAACGAGAGTTCGCAAGTACGCAGAGAGAAACAACGATATCGCGGGAAGTTATGTTTTTTACACAGTATCTTAACCTGAGTAACCCCAGATATGGATTCATCGTTATGAACCAGAATGAAAAAAAAACAGAGCCTGAATTGAAAGCAAACGAGTTCACTTATCAAGAAAAAATTCCGAACCGTAATATTTTTGGGATCAAAGGCTCGAGTTTTTAGAAGTTTCTAATTTTTTTCAGAATTTAACACCTGCATAAGTTAATACACACACCATTCATTATCTATATACGATTTTATTATTAAATATGAATAATAAACACTAAACATAATTTATTTCGTTTAAAAGTCCATGAAACCTGTTTATAAAAGAAAAATTTAAAAAACTTTTTTCCTGGGGAAATCATCACTTGAAACATTTTTGTTACAACCAATATACTAGGCATTGTATTACGACATGCAGAGTAAGTAGATTACGTTCTAGAAAATAGTATAGAACATAAAACAACCGTAAAGGAAGACAAAATGTACGAAACAATGGCTAGTTTAAAATAAATTGTGTTCAATTTATCATAAAAAATTAATAGTTTTTTATAAGAATAAAAATTAATAGGAATAAAATTCACACGATTATTTTTAAAAAAAATTTTTAAATTCTGAAAGAAAATTCCATTCTTCTCTAGTAAATGTAATTTACCAGCCTTTCCTTTCTCTGAGATTTTCCTTCTCTGCTGTTATTTCTAGCTGAAGATAGAGTTCATTTTATACACAGACTAGTAAAGTGTAGTATAATATATATATATATATATATATAGAATACATAGAAGTATACATAGAATAGTAAATATAAATATATAAGGAAACCCCATTTTAAGTGAACGGTATTTCTGTATGCCTCACACCTCAAAACATAAAGAAAATTCAATTTTAGCCACCATTCCCAAATTAACGAAAATCCAAAAATAAAAGAAATTAATATATTTTTCAATGTAGATTCCAAAAGGCTTTAAAAAAATAAATTTAAATTCTTTAAAATCAAGTTTATAATAAGTTCAGCGAATTTTATTTTCTACTATAAGACTATATAAAAAAATTATCAGATTGTCTCATGAAAAAATGGAGAGAATTTCAAAAAATATTCTTCTACAAACGAAAAGGAAAAAGTTTATATAAATATTCATCCGAAAACGCTTCATTTTCCAATTATATCTTACAAAGAATTTTCCCTTTTCTGTTCCAAGGGTTGAATGAAGCCATACTGAAATTACGGAGTAATTTTGAAGATATCATAAATTTTTTGATCGGCAAAATTATCAAAACAAATCCCAGATCCCAAAACTGTGCAGTAATTTTTTAGAAAATTATTATTATAAATTACTTCGCAATTTTTTACGTTTGATGTGTACAATAAGCTCATTAAATTTCCAATAAATACATAAAATTTGGTAAAAAATTTAATTTTCAGAAAATCTATATCTAAAACAAAAAGTCAACTAAACATGAAGACTGAAACTTGGCAAAAAATACTGCATCATAATTCTAAACCGATTCAAAAATAATTTTAACATCAGAAATCATCTGAAATAAAATAAATTATTCAAAATAAATAAATAAAAATGTATTTCAAACTTACTGATACATAAATGTACGAAAATGTACTGCTTCACTGTTTACACAATATTCTGCTCAATTTAAATTCCTCGGGTAGTTTTCTTAAAGTATTAAGCTTAGTTACGTACGAGTATAAATTGATTATATTTTATATAGACACACATATGAATCATAACTTTTAACCTCAAGTACCTCAACTACAACTAATAAAAAAATATTTTTATTTTTTGGAATTTCAAATACCTCGTTTTAAAATTTTCATTGATTTTCTACTGTTTTTTTTTTTCTGTTATAAAAAACCTTCTGTTTCTTTCTTACTTTCATATATCTAGATTACTATTCTGTCATAAAATGTAAATTTTGTGGTTTACGTTTTACGATTTAAACAATTTTTTTATATAAAAAATAAAAAAATTAAAAACAACTCGCTTCTAAATTCTTTTAAAGACTTTTCGAAGATAATCAGCATCTTTTTTTCTCTTCTCCACCACCACCTCTTCCTATTCTTCACTCTCATCTTATTCTTCTTTCAATAGCATTAACCAATTAGAAACTCAACTAAAGAAGATGCTAATGTAATTAGCTCCGAAAAATCTTTGTAAGAACAAGTTCTATTAATTTAAAAGCGAGTCGTTTAAAATTTTCAAGTATTATTAATGCTACGTCATGCTATTTGAAAAACAGAAATAATTTTTAAATTTAAAATACGTATAATGTTTTATTTAAAGAGATTTTTCTTCATTTTTTTTTCTTTTATTCATAAAAAGATAAAAATATCTTCCTTCTTTAATTACTTTCCCTGAGTTTTTTTTTTCATCTGGGAAAACTAGTTTCGCAATAACGATAGTCTTATAAGATTAACTTTATCTCTAGATAAAATAACAAATTTTATTATTTAATTTACGTATTTTGAAATGTATTTTACAGATAAACGAAACGGTTCTAATTGTTTTCATCTCTCAACAATAAAAAGATTTGCCCTAATAATCGCAAGTTGAATAAGTTAGATCTTTAGGGAACCAAAAATTAGACCGCAGAAAAGTTACATCAAGGAGTTAAAACTTCTTCTCTTTTGCATATTAAATTTATCCCTCGAGTGAAATAAGTTTAAGACAATGTTATAGTCCAAGTTGGACTATTCCCAAGAAGTAAAAAAAAAAAATTAATAAGAGTAAAAAGAAAATGTTCTATTTTTATAAATGTAGTTAGCAGGAGAAAAATATCTTTAAAGAATATATATTGACGTTTAAATTTAAACAGACTATACGGGCCATCTGTAAATTATGTAAGAATAAAATTATGATTTATAAATTCTTATCTCCCTTTCCAAATGTGAGAATTCATGAAATTTCAGAAGATCCCGTTTATTAGTCTGTTCTTAAATAATATATATAGTTTAAGAATAAAATTTTAAATTTCGGTTAAAAAATCTTTTTCAGAGATAGATTAATACATTTTAGAATAGTTACGGTTTATCGTTTACCGTAATGTATATACTCGCATGTTACGTTCCTACAACGCCGATGGTTGCTTATAACGTCGATGGTTATAGGTGACTTTTTTTCTTTTTTTTTTCTCTCAGCTCCCCTGGGCCGGACCTACTTGTTGGTATTACGCCACCCAGGGGAGTGTCTTTATACTCAAATAGGCCTCCCCACCTACCGGCTATATACCGGCATGGCAGGTCGGCCTACCGGTTAACTTTTTTTGAGAGTTCTTTATTATTATTGGCCTTTTGGACACCACGCCATACCTAGTGTGTCGTGACGTGGTGCCGGGTCTTTTCGGTATTCAGCGTGCTGTTACCTGACTGTTACCCACGGAGTCCTTGGTGGCTCATCAGTGCCAACACACCGCAGCATGCTGGACCTCACCAGCAAGGCTGTCCACCCGGTCCTTGTCTTCTGTCCCAACACCTTGTCTTCTCTCATCGGAGTATTTCTGTAGTACGACTTGTCTAACAAAACTAGCAAAATTATTCCGGTTTGACTCGCTTCTTAGCACGTATTCAATTGTTGTCTCTGGAGTTATACCTGTGAGTGCCTTACTATGTCTAAGTGTGTCCCACCTATTAAGGTCACCTAACGGGTGACCTGATTCAAGACGAAGACAAAGCAAGCTAAAATGGCAAGCTACTCTTAACAGTAACAGGAACCCGACCAAGCTTACTAAGGAGAAATGGGTTTCCCTTTCCGTCTTCACCGAGTCAAATACATTGTCAAGCCCGTTGAAATTCAAATAAGATTCAGCCAAACAAATGACACCTTAATTCTATTGACCGCAGAAACTGGCTGTTTTATAAACATCATTACTTCCAGGAAAAAGCAATCCTGTAAAGCAACAATCTAAATTTAACATTAACATATGTAATATTTTTATTTCTAAACATTATTATTTTTCTAATTTACATACTTTCCTGATTTTATCTCACTGCTATATAAGAGATAACGTCTTTTTCGTTCTTTACCGATAACTGTAAAAATTATTGAATCAATCATTACGAAGTTTTAACTATAGCTTTCTTATGACCCATCAGAATGTTTGAAACATTTGAAATCTAACCAATCTCGCAATTATATGAATCATAAATTAATAAAAACCTTTTCAGCACACCGGAAGGCGGATGTAGATCGGTGCTAAATAGGGGATAAAAAAGATTTTCACCCTAAAGTTAAGAAAAACTTTTCAAATTTACTCAATACAATGGTTGCATGTAAAAAAAAATTCACAAGTTTAGCTTAAGACAATCCCCATCTTCTTACAATTCCAGCAACACTTTGGTCATCCCTTGCCGTAAGAGTTGGTTGTATCAAAAACCAACTCTATTAAGGGAGGTATGATTACCTATTAAGGGAGGTATGATTTTTTTGCCTTCGAAACCCCATTATTCCACCCCCTGGACCAGTGGTTGGTGATATCGAAAAACCTTACCGAAATAAGTTTTATTACCTTATCCAAAGAATAGTAGGAACTTTAAACGAATTCGATATTTTACTTAATAAAAAAGTTATAGCGATATTGTTTTTTCGAAAAAGCGCCCCTATTTCCACCCCCATGGTCCGATTTTGGCCGTTAAAAAACTCGACCGAGATTTTGGGACGAGTTATTTTTAAGGAAAAATTTGAAAGTTATTGGCGTAAAATTACGGCAATTATCGTGTCCACAAGAAAGTATAAACGTTTGAGCTGACGGAGTTTTTGGGGTCTGGGAGATGTGTAACGCTAAGATATGTCAAAATTTTCCGGAAGTCGAATCACGGTATCAATACAATAGGTAGTTTTCTTACGAAATCTACCTAAAAAATTGTATAAATAAATAACCTAAAACTTCTTTTACTAAATTTAATGTAACTGTCAATATCGCTAGATATTCTTTATATCGATCATCGTCTATGTAAATATCGACTTCTGTAGAAAGTTAAGTGTTTTACTAAATTTTATGTCGTCTATTCTGGCGCTGACCTTTTTTTTGGTTTGTTTTACCTCCGGGTCCGCGCACTCGAGCAATTCATTCCGCAGAGGATGACATGAATGTTTTTGTAGCGTGTGTGAAAAATGCCATGCCTGACCGGGATTCGAACCCAGGACCTCCGGGTGAAAATCTGGCGCTGACCTGCGAGAACACATCCTCACATGAGTAAAGTAATAATCTGTAGATTTTTATATCCTGAACTAAGAAGTTCGATCGGGTTAAACCATACACATAATCGGCTCGGATCAAATTTCAGTTTGGTATTAATATTTTCATAATTCCTAGGTCAGTGACGTCATAGAAAGGAAGAAGAAGTTTTAGGTCTAGTAGAAACTATGATCATAGACAACGTGAATCTACGTCAAAGCGTTCTCAAACACTTGAAAAGTATCGTATACGCACGGTTCAAAATTAAATTCAACCTTTGAGAAATATAAGTTATAAATAGCGATAACTCTTGAGAACAAGAACCCACAAATAATAAAACTATTTCCAATTTTTGAAATTCTTTACGCGTAAATCCCGGACGAAACCGCGACGGGAGATACTAGAATATATATATATATATATTTGTTTGTTTCTAATAATTACATTGTAAGTTAATTTTTCCAGATGGCAGTTGTTTTGCCCCAATTTTGTGTTATTTCATTAATTTTTCTTCCGCTTATAGATTCCTTTGTAATACCATATTTTTGTTATCGTTTGATGTTTGCGTTCACAAAATTTTTTTTGCGTCTTTTTTATGTCCATTCTATTAAAGCGTTCATAACTTTTCTAAAATAAAATAATAAAACCCACGTTATCTGGAATTAAAAAATATATATATATATAAATTTTAATAATATAATTCAAGTGAAAAATTAGTAAATCAACATCGATATAAAATTCATTTAACTATTTTACGATGGAAGTTTGTAAATATGATCCTATCTACCTACCACGTCATCATTATTACTATCTCTTTTTGGAAAAAAATTAAAATTATCAAATAAATGGTTAATTTTTATTTAATTTATCAAATTATACCTTATCTTAGAATAATTCTTAGAATAAATGTGATTTTTACTGAAATATTTGTTCTGAAAATGAAACAGAATTTACATAAAAAATAATAACATTTAATAATCTAGAAAAAGGACAAAAAAAGTTTAATCTTTTTCGTTTAAAACAAGGGTTGAAATCCCCTATCGATTTCAAAGTGAGAAAAAAATAACGTAGAGATTTTTTTCTACTCTACATCCTCTATAATCTATTTATCTCAAAGTACAGCTCTTGTTTTATTTGTTTTACATGATTTTTTTTTTTTTTTTTTTGTAGGGTTAGAGAAGGTTTTGATTCAATTATTTAATCTTAATTAAAGTCCTAATAAAAGTATTCTAACTTAAGTAATTTATATCGATGTATTATTACACGGCTTATGAATGTTCTTTTTTTTCACTGAACAAAATTCATTAATTATTCTGTTGGAAAAAAAGTCAGTTTTTAACTTTTTTATCATATTAAATAATATAATTTAAAAACTCACTGTTCAGCATTCATCATATATAATAAAGAAGTAAAAATCAGCACTTTTAATACTGTTACCTACAAATATAATAATAATTAGAACTGTTTTTAACACTGAGTTAGGTAACGATAAAAAATCTTTTAAAAGGATTTTGAGTTTAAATGATTAAAAAAAAAGACAAAAATTTAAAAATATAGTAAAATACTAGGCTATTTATTTTTATTCACGTGAAATATTGATTTATTTACCTATACTAGTAATCTTAAATCTTAGTCGATTCGAATCTTAATCTCTTTACTCGTAACACGATTAAATAGCGAAGGGTAATCTTATTCTTCTGTTAACTTAGTAAACGTTTTATAGAATAACATTAATTTATGTAATTTACCAAAAAATAAATAAAAATACGACGTAGATTAGTATTTTTTTTTTTTTTGTCTTCAGTCATTTGACTGGTTTGATGCAGCTCTCCAAGATTCCCTATCTAGTGCTAGACGTTTCATTTCAGTATACCCTCTACATCCTACATCCCTAACAATTTGTTTTACATATTCCAAACGTGGCCTGCCTACACAATTTTTTCCTTCTACCTGTCCTTCCAATATCAAAGCGACTATTCCAGGACGCCTTAGTATGTAGCCTATAAGTCTGTCTCTTCTTTTAACTATATTTTTCCAAACGCTTCTTTCTTCATCTATTTGCCGCAATACCTCTTCATTTGTCGCTTTATCCACCCGTCTGATTTTTAACATTCTCCTACAGCACCGCATTTCAAAAGCTTCTAACCTTTTCTTCTCAGATATTCCGATCGTCCAAGTTTCACTTCCATATAAAGCGACACTCCAAACATACACTTTCAAAAATCTTTTCCTGACATTTAAATTCATTTTTGATGTAAACAAAGTATATTTCTTACTGAAGGCTCGTTTAGCTTGTGCTATTCGGCAATTTATATCGCTCCTGCTTCGTCCATCTTTAGTAATTCTACTTCCCAAATAACAAAATTCTTCTACCTCCATAATCTTTTCTCCTCCTATTTTCACATTCAGCGGTCCATCTTTGTTATTTTTACTACATTTCATTATTTTTGTTTTGTTCTTGTTTATTTTCACGCGATAGTTCTTGTGTAGGACTTCATCTATGCCGTTCATTGTTTCTTCTAAATCCTTTTTATTCTCGGCTAGAATTACTATATCATCGGCAAATCTGATCTTTATTTTTATCTTTTCGCCTTGTACTGTTACTCCGAATCTAAATTGTTCTTTAACATCATTAACTGCTAGTTCCGTGTAAAGATTAAAAAGTAACGGGGATAGGGAACATCCTTGTCGGACTTCCTTTCTTATTACGGCTTCTTTCTTATGTTCTTCAATTGTTACTGTTGCTGTTTGGTTCCTGTACATGTTAGCAATTCTTCTATCTCTATATTTGAACCATAATTTTTTTTAAATGCTGAACATTTTATTCCAGTCTACGTTATCGAATGCCTTTTCTAGGTTTATAAACGCCAAGTATGTCGGTTTGTTTTTCTTTAATCTTCCTTCTACTATTAATCTGAGGCCTAAAATTGCTTCCCTTGTCCCTATACTTTTCCTGAAACCAAATTGGTCTTCTCCTAACACTTCTTCCACTCTCCTCTCAATTCTTCTGTATAAAATTCTAGTTAAGATTTTTGATTCGTGACTAGTTAAACTAATTGTTCTGTATTCTTCACATTTATCTACCCCTGCTTTCTTTGGTATCATGACTATAACACTTTTTTTGAAGTCTGACGGAAATTCCCCTTTTTCATAAATATGATTAGTATATCAAAACAAATTATAAAAAGAAATCGTTTTTAAGAAAATATGTAACCATCTACACGGAAGAATGGCATGTTCCACAGTAAAACTGGCATACGACTCTGTGAATATATCCCAGGTTAGTTTTTCGAAAAAGAAGAAGAATATTTTTATGGAAAATATGTTTTTTTTAATATGACATTATGAGCCGGTAACTCTTTCTATGCGAATACCGTTAGACCTCTCCAAAATAAGATTGTACAGAGATTTCCATCTAAATTTAACATTGAAATAAAACATTGTAGAATTTTAATCAAATTTAACATTGTTGTTTTTTTAAATCCGGCTTTTCTAATTACTATAATTTCTGTTGTTTACTGTTTTGGAAAACCTATTTTGAACGGATAACGGTTTTCAGTAGTATTTTAAATTATTAAAGAAATTTTTAATAAATTTGTAAGCACACAAGATATGATTTAGTTTCTAAAGGCAGAAGATAATTAGGAATGCTTATTATGAACCTAAAAATCCTAAAAAAAAAAAATAATAAAAATTGTTAAACTATCTCATTTTTTCCTGCTTATAACCTTAACATGAATCCAGTACAAATTTTCTTAACATTACTTCAAAATTTCATTAAAAAAATTATAAAATCTAGTATCTATTCTGATGATATTTTAACCGCCAAAATAAATTCCAGCAATATTTTTTTTTTAACTCGATAAAACTACCTATCTCTTTTGACTGTCCGTAAAATTGTGGCTTTCCTTAATCCACCACAACAAATGATTTTTTCTTTAAGTGTAACATAAATAATTCCCGTAACCCGCAAAATATCGAGTCAAATTTAACGTTTTTTTTTCTTTCTTTCATATAAGCTGTGAAAAAGCATTTAGATTATTAGCATTACATAAAACCATTTACAGCGTAGTACATTACTATAGCATAAGAATACGATAAGAAATATTTGTGATTTTTTGAAAAAAAGCCAAGCTCGACCAGAATCGAAACCTTCCAGGTGAAAGGTGAACACACCTATTATTCCGCCTACTACGGAGGTAAGCGGTTTAATAAGACAAATGAAACAAAACCGTATACGTGCCGGTACATAAAGAATTTTACGATTAATTTTATTTCGTATTTTTCAACGCAAGAGATTTCAAAATTTGGAGAAATACAAAAATCCACAGGAAGGGTTTTATGAATTTTTTAGAGTAATTCCTCTATTATTTCTTGTCATTATAGCTCTAGAATCAGTTAAAAAGTAGGATACGGGTTTTTTTGCGTTTTTCGATGTTTCATGACCCAGCGACTCAAAAAAAAAACTGCGTACGAAGTTACGTATGTAGATATCTTTTTCTTTTTCTGTTTAGCCTCCTGAACCGCCGTAAGATATTACCACCTGAACGACGTAAAAGCATGAATGACGTTGTCATGTACGAATATAAATGAAGTGTGATCTTGTACAGTCTCAGGTCGACAATTACTATCCCACCGGACCGGTCTAGTGGATAACTCGTCATCGTAAATCAGCCGATTTCGAAGTCGAGAGTTCTATAGTTCAAATCCTAATAAAGGCGGTTACTTTTCTACGGATTTGAATACTAGATCGTGGATACCGGTGTTCTTCGGGGGTTGGGTTTAAATTAACCACGCATCTCAGGAACGGTCGACCTGAGGTTTTACAACACTACACTTCATTTACATTCATACATATCACCCTTTGAAGTAATATCTTACGGTGGTTCCGGAGGCCAAACAGAAAAAAAGGCCGACCGTTCCTGAGACGTATGTGGTTAATTGAAATCCAACCGCAAAGAACAACGGTATCCACAATCTAGTATTCAGATCCGTATAAAAGTAGCCTTTACTAGGATTTGAACCTTAGAACTTCGCCTTCGAAACGAGTTGATTTGCGTTGACGAATTCACCACTAGACCAACCCGGTGGGTATGTACGCATTTACGTACTTGTAAACGTATCGTACGTGTGCTGACATGTTTGAAGCTCAATAACTTTACACCGGATAAAGTCATTTTGATGAAATTTGGCAAAAGGCTCTTGAATATAAGGCAATTTGTCGATGAAAATTTAGAGTCAATACTTCCGGTGGGGGGATACATAATATTTTGGGGGTCGGTTTTCTCAAAACATTTTGCAAACATAACCTCATTTTATATTAACCTCAATACTTGCGAACATTCAATCTTACCGTTTAAAAAATGTTTTGCCGCTAAATTCTCCCCTTCCCTAAAAATCGAAAAAAGCAATCTTTTTATTTATCGCATATTTTTAATCGAGTTTGTTTGTCTTCTTAAGCATTATAGTAGTACAAGCAACCCAAAAAAAAAAATATTTTCGTGCAATACTGGGGACGCGGGAGCCGATCAAAGTTTACAAATATTGATCTTTTAAATTTTTCCACTATATAAGAATAAATAACCGACACCAGGAAAGTATAACAGCTTTGTTGTCAGATTTTCAGTAAATAAAATAAAATTCCAAATCAAATAAAGACAAACGAAAAGGAATGGCTTGCAACCGATAAATTTTTTGATCGTGACAAGAGATTTCTACTTATATTGGTTTTCTAATAAATATTACAAGAGCCGGGAAATTAAAAATAAAATAAAAGAACTAAATTCAAATTTTTTTTATTTTATTTAATCGACTCAAACGTACATTGCGTTGAATCCTAAGTATTTTAATTACAAAAAGAATTGGAAATGGTTTTACTGTCTGTAAGGAATTTGATGAAAAGGATAGATAGATAGATATATAGTATGTAATTCATTTACCGCAGTCGATACTGTTTAAATGACAGTATTAACTTCAAAAATTATCAGAATAAATTTTTTTAATGTTTATTTTTTATTCTTTAAAATGAAAAAACTTTCAAATATTTTGTTATTAGTTGAATTCAATCTTTTATTTTATCCACAATTTACTCTAAATAAAATAAAAACAATTAAAAAATGTAATTTATTACACAAAAAACAAAACGATCGGGCAGTCGGTTAAACAATTCTGATACAGAGTTCTAAATCGTCTGACCATTATTTTAGCTGCCTAGAATATTTTCATAATTCGTCATCTTCGTAGTAAAATTCCACGTATTAACAACGGTTTGCTAAAATCGTAGTAGCAAAAAAATTTATATTTTAACAAAAATACATAAGAAATAAAGAATTTGTTAAAAATCGTACCCTCAGATAATACCGGGTCTTCAAAAAGAAGGAGTAGGTTTTCGTAGGAAACTTTCATTTGATAATACTCAGGCTAAATATAAACCAAATCCATAGCGATGTATTTTAACAAGTTTCTTAATAACGGGATATGGTATTCATCCGTGAAATATATACCGAGTGTACTTAGAAAGAATACGAAGAACGATTATTATGCCGGGTGATAAACATTCCATTTTAGTCCTACAGATATTACCTAAGGCCAGCATCGCAATTACTTCCCGTGTGACAAATAAGGATGTAATTTTACCAGTCTACAAACCCTATAGTAGAGATCTGCATGAACTTTTTTTGGCATAACTAGACACCTCCGTACAATAACACCGATGATAGATGCAGGATTTTCTTGAGAAAACCCTTCAATCCCGTTATTAAATGGCCGTTTAGTATCTGAAGAAAAAAATTTTATTCCAGCATTTACGTAAACGGGTCTGCCAAAACATTATCCCGTAATGAGTTTCTTCCACCCGTAATAAATAGACGGAAATCATTCGACGAGTTTTGATCGGATGAGGACTCATTTTCTACATAGGTATTTGCTCTTATTTAAAATATTTTTTTTGGTAGATTTCCCTTTTTTCCCCGTCTTATACTCGGGACTTTTTATGGGGTTTTCATCAGACGATTCGTGTGAAGTATTTCCGAACTTGTGCAGTGACTGCTTCCTTAATATTTGTGTGACTTGGTGTGGGCGTTGAATTCTTCCTTTAGTCTTGTCCAGTAGCTGAACAAAAATTCCAGCCAGCATTAAGGTGTTTTACGGTAAAAGAAAAGTTCATAATCTAATACGCATATACATATACTTGAATATAAGAAAACAATAATATATGAGATAATCTAGAATGAATAAAATGTGTGTGTGTATATATATATATATATATATATATATATATATATACTGTTTTCGCTTTCTTTGGCGCATATTCAACTGCTTCTACCCACAGTTTGGTCTGTGGCTTTTAATGATGAATCCATGTTTTATCTACCGTTACAAAACGTCAAGAAACTCAATCGCGTATATACAACATGTCGTTCGAAAAGTTCTCAGCCTAACAAAGAAAACACAAAATTTTTCAGGATTTTTTTCAACGTAGTCAACTTGCAATTCGATACATTTAGACCAACGACTTTCCGACTTTTTATTTCGCTAAGTGTAATTATATTTGTCCCGCTCAATAAAATAAGTGGTTGTTTCAGCTTTGATATCGTTTGAGTTGAATCTTCGTCCGGCCATCATCTTAAGGTTTGGAAAGAAGTCACCGCCAGGAGACAAATCCAGTGATTACATGTTGAAAGATTTCGAAGCGTATATCATGGAGGTTTTTACCGATAACTCAAATTTACCGTCAAAAGCTAAGAAAAAGGATCCTTTAAGTTAGAATTAACTCTTTTTGTGAGTCGATCGATAGTATACCTTTTAAAATAAAATAGTTTATAATACCTCAAACTTCAATTTTATCCATTTTTCAGAAAATGTCAAAACTTATTTGCTTTACTCGATCGCCACAAACAAGCAACCACATGCACGCGTCCACAAAGCCTTCTAAAGGATCATACTTGATAAATATCATAATTAGTTGGTTACCCCTAAGTCTGGCCGATTAATTTTCCAAATGACCCGTATATATATATATATATATATATATATACGCATATACGCATATACGCACAGAATTTGCTGCTGTGCCGAGTCATGTTTACATACAGAAGACGCAGATCTTAACCGATTTTGACGAAACTTGGTGGGGTTGATGTAAACCTACTGGGAATAGATTTACAAGCCAAAAAACGAGGTTTTTTGGTACATTTTCAGCTTTTATCTTTCTACTGCGGACAGTTTTTAACTGATTTTGATGAAATTTTATAGAATGATGTAAATCAGTTAGAAATAGAACCATACTGATTTTCAAGCGAATTAATTCAATTTAAACTTTTCGTGGTTAACTAAACCCGGCAATCCTCCCTTTTGTTGCACTTATTGAGACAGAGATTTTTTTCTAATGCAAAAATTATTTAATTTTTAAGTATTTACCTAATTTAAACTTTAATCAATGTTGATAAAAAAAGTTTTTTACATATTTTGCATAATTTTTATTCCAAGCACACTATAATAACGTAATGAATGTAATGTCATCACAACAATTTTTTTTCTATTTTTTTTTTATTTATAAAGATGATTATCACTTAATCTATGAACAGTAAACCTCGCATATCTTATACTGAATTGTCGACCACAGTTGACTGTGTAGAGTTTACACAGTGCCAAAAATAATTCTTTTTTATAAGCAATATCGTAAATAATCTTTAAAAGGACAGCTGACGCCATTGACATATAACAACAAAAAGGAGATACTTTCGCTGTATCATATATTTGTTTTTTTTTTATTTCTTTCAATTTCTCCTTTTAAATTACAGTATATCTATAAAATATAAACGCTAAATATTTACAAGTATCGACAAAGATCATGAACTAACAATCGATGTTCTTCTCAGCAGGTTTACTAACCGTCATTTTGAACCATAAAATTTTATTAATATTTGAACATACACAACATACCGCCTAATATCAAGGAACCTTACTGGAAAAGATTCATAAAAATCGGAAAATACGTTCAGCTGTCATAAACAGATAAAATGCTTAAAAGTTCGAGTTAAAATAGGACCTACCACCCCTCGATAGAAATTATACACAACCTTTTTAACCTCCTATTTAGTAACACTTCCCTGCTCCTCATAGAGATGCTAGCGCCCCGAGTCAAATAATTACTTTGATCTGTACAGCTCTATACAGAGCGTATACAAAATCTCGTCCAATATTTTGACACTGTTTCCTAACTAAAAAAATCCAATAAATATAGATCCAGAATAATAATAAATATAGGGCCTTTTTGAATGTCTATCCACCAATTTTTACTAGTATTTTAAATAAAATTTTATATCCACAGAACGGATTACTATTTTAATGAATTCTGAAATCTTTTCTACTAAATAAATATGGAAATTATATGTTGGAAAATTTCAAAATGGTAGTCATCTTAATTTTTCAGCCAACAATAATTAAAAAATGACAAATATTAAGAATTAATTATTAGCTAAAATTTTAAGCGTTTCAGAGATTTCATTTTTTTGTGTCCCAAAAGCCGCTTGACCGAGAAATACAATATTTGTATTTATGTCATATGACTAATGTTATTTTAAAAATTTCATATTTTTAGATTGATAACACTGTTTCCATATTATACTGTTTCCATTTTTTTTCACGGTGATTTAGTAGTTCATCGTTCATTTTTACCAGTGTTGATTTGTAAATTAATCGTGAACCGTAAACCAACGACTGAAAAACGTGATTTTTCTCTTACAATGTTGGTGGAAGACCAACAAAAATTGTGATGAAGTCGTTTCGCAGTTTGAAGAAAGATTTTCTCAAACTCCAGCACCATCCAGACAAGAGATCTACGACCTGAATAAATGACTTGAGACAACCGGAAACGTACATGATTTGCCAAGGAATGGAAGGCCTGTAACAACCATTGCCGAATCAATTATTCAGAGTCCAAAGAAATCTTTTTCGTAAAAGATCTTCTAAGCTGGATATTGCTCGAAGTAGTGTGAATCGCATTTTGAAAGCATTGAAACTAAAAGCTTATCGTCCACAATTCCATCAAGGTTTAATAGAAGATGACTTCGATAGACGTCTTGACTTCTGTTAACGGTTTTTAATATGCTGTGAGGCAGAGCCTAACTTTTAAAATCTCATTTTGCAAACGGATAAAGCTTCCTTTAAACTAAACGGTAGTATCAATCGCCATTACTGTGTGTACTGGAGTGACACAAATCCGCACGAAGTACTTGAGCAAAAATTAAATGTTCCAGACATTAATGTGTGGGTTGATGTTTAGAGTAGTGGCAAAAAGTACGGTCCGTACTTTTTCGCTGCATTGAAAGCGGTAATTCTTACCTTTAAATGTTACAAGACAAAATGTACTTAAAATGTACTTTTATCTGAGCGACAAAACAATCTTTTGTTTAAAAATATTAATTTAATTTGGCAACAAGATGGTGTTCCACCGCATTACAGTTTATCGGTAAAAGAATGTACTGGCTGCAACTTTGACGAGTGGAACGGAAGACACGGTAGAATTGAACGACCACCAAGATCGTGTGATCTTACACAGTTAGACTTTTCAGTTTCAGGAATTTTGAAAAATAATGTTTTCTCTGAAAGCCTTGCAAGAAAGATTTGCAACAGTTGAAATAAATAACCGAAGATGAATTTGAAGCGTTAAACGCAAACAAAGATTTGTGTTAAAAAAATTTGTTACAAGTGTAAAAAACCGCTGATAATTGAACCGCATGAAAAGCATTTTGAGCGACTCTTGTAAGGTTTTTAAAAAATGTACAATAAATTTTAGTACGCATAAAAAATTTATTGTTGATTTAATAGCACGTGTATTGTTTTGAACTTTTGAAATATTGTATTTCTCGGTCAAGCGACTTAAGAGGCACTCGATATTTCTGAATTGCAGTAAAGGAGATAAAAATTACACCAAAATTATTTTGTAAGTTTGAGCATAGACGACGTGATAATTTATAATTCTAATTTGGCTATCTGAGATCCGATCTGGAAAAAAAAATGTCATTTTATTCATAATAAAACACTTAAAAACAGAAAATAGCAGAGACGGATGAAAAGCTTTTTCGTATTTATATTTGTAGGAAATGTTTTCTTGTTCTTATGTTTGGAAAATACCGTCAAATCAAATTATTGGACGAACCTTTTTAGACTGAATATAAAAGGTGATTTACGTAGTGTTACCAGCATTTTCTGAGCTCATTTTACTAGCAAAAATAATGGAAAAAAGTTCATATAAACATGCGTCTGGAAACACACCGTCAGCAAGTTATTGATAGCGAAAGATTTCGCTCTGATTCCTGGGAAAAGAGTAAAATAGAACCGTACTAAAATTTTAGAAAACTAAAAGATTACATGGTTTCTTATGGTTTTTGATCTGAAAAATTTAATAAAATAGGTCCCAGAACCATATCTCCAATAGTTTTCATAATATTCGACGTAAAACAGAAAAAAAATGTCTAAAAATACTTTTTTTTAAGTCTGTAATACAAAAACTTTGTTAAATAACTGATAAATGTGTAACATTTATCATCAAAACTTGTAGTGAAATTAATTCTGAGATTGTATGTACGAGTACAGTATATAAAAGCAGTAGCTTATCATTAAAAAGTAAATTATTATAATAATGTTATATCTTAAGACATATAAGAAATATAAATGAAATTTCCTTAAAGAAAGATCGTTTTAATATTTAATTATTTAATATTTGAAACCTCAGACGAAAGTTCTATGTACGTATGCGTGTGAGCGCACGCACACGCACACACATACACATAAAACATAACTGTAATGAGAGCCACAAAAAAGGAAGAAAAGAAAAAATTCCTGAATAAGTAATGAGAAATGATCTTATAAAGAAAGAACATCAGATAGTAATAATATATACCTTCCTTTTATAAAGAGGACTAAAAAAAAGATAAAAAATACTGAAATATTTTGCTGAAAAGAGCAAAAAGGTAAACTACGTTACTTAAGTACCGACATACCATATTTCTCTAACAGTAAGATTATTTGCATTCTTGCTGCATAGAAATTATTCTCGCCATTATATAAACTTTTCATCTTCAATAAAACTCTTTCAAGACAAATATTTAAGACTAAAAACATATTTTAAAACCTTTGAAATGAAAAGCTAAAAGGAAATACTAGGTCTACAGAATTTATCATCACAATCAACTTCTTTTTTTCTTTTTTTTTTAACAACAATCAAAATAATTAATAAGCTTTTAGTATCCGATTCAAGATTCTAATTTTTTTTAATTTTACTTTTTATTAATGTAAATTATTTTTCAGCAAAAAATATATTCAAACATACAAGAAAGAACATTGTTAAACGGTTATTAAATAAATTAAAAATTAAAAAATGCGTAAAAACCGTTTAAAAATATCACATAAAATCTAGATCTAAATGAAAAACAAAATTAATTTTAAAAGTTATAATATGGAGTATTTATATAAAAATGTTTTTAAAATAAAAATACCATCAAATATTGAAGTTTTAGTAAATTTTAGGTAACTTTAAAGCGTAAAGTTAGGTTAAAAACATCTAAAATAATGAAACTTCAATTGAGATTCCCATTAAGGTTGGAGAGGGAATCTGAGTTTAAAGATTTTACGCTTTCGACTGGGATTGCCAATGAGACAATAGTTTTTCTGATTTTTTTTTATATACTACTTTAGTACCTACCGATAAAAGCCTTTTAATAATCGAAATGAAGATCTAAATTTTAAGTACATTCTACGTAAATTTTTTTCGAGTGTTTTCTTTTTTTTCAGTATATACTACATGTTAACCTATGAACCAATGTTCATAAATTGTATAAAAAAGTCCAGACTACATTTAAAACCGCAGGAAAATTTTTATATATCATCAGCTATAACATTAAGTCAATTACATAATTATAAAAATAATAAACTTTTTCATTCCTCAAAGCGTTCAAAATATTCCATTATCACGACAGAAATGAAATTACTTCAAGTCTAATCAGATTTTTAATTAGGCTGGAAAAATATTTCTTTCCCTTTCTTTAAAATGTACGGTGTAATGAAACTTTCTTTAAATTATACGATGACTTTTTTTTTCAAAGTAAATCTTAAAATCACTACATGTAATTTTTTGCACTTTTCACATACGGTGAAATATATCTGTGTATATACATACATATATATTATAAAACGACATGTCCTGGCTGACTCATTTATCAACGCCTAGCAAAAACTACTGAAGGTAAATTGATAAAAGTTCTTATACAGGTTCTTCTTGCGGTGTAACTGCACAATAAGAAAGGATTTTTTGAAATTCCGAGTTTAAAGGGAGTAACAACAAAAATTTGTTTTTAATTTCTTGATAAAAAATGAAGATACAACGTGTAAATCATATGAATATCTAAAAATCAATTTCTAGGTTTTTAGAAATTTAATTTTGAAAGGGGGTAAGGAAAGGTAAAAATATTTCGAACAGTGATTGCAAATTTTACCCGTTTTTGACTAACAAGATATACACTAGATTTGGGCTTTGTTCTTTACTCTTCAGATAAATATCTCTCTTCTTTTTCTGTTTACCCTCCGGAACCACCGTAAGGTATTACTTCAGAGGATGAATAAGGATCAGATAAATATCTAAAAACCATTTTCGGGTTTTTTTAATTGCGATTTTTTTAAGGGGTGCAACAGGGAACGGCGCGGCGGCTCAACCAACACAGCCACTGCCACTGTTACTGTATGTGCGACACGACTGGCTGCACCTACCTCCAGTTACTTGTTTAAAAAGCATAAAATTAAAAAAAACTTTTAATTTAAAAAAAATGAGAAATGAAGTACGGTCATCTCTTTGTGTCGTTTGTCAGGTAACGCTAAGAACCGGGCAAAGCGCATTTTTACCCGTACGAAGGACGGGTAATCGGCTACAACTATTACTTTTAAAATTGAGGCTGACTATTTTGAAATCGGCATTCTTCAGGTCACTCAAAGTTTCGGGTCTAGTATTAACCAAACTGTAGCTCTGAAGAAATTACATTACACCGATAGTTTTTACCGATTGAACAGGCTTTAATTTTTATTTATTATTATTCTCACAAGCACGAGTTTAATGATCACAGGGAGGTCCAGGGAGCAGAGCCCTCATCGACTAAACACGCCTTGACCGCTACGGCAAACGCAAGTAACCATGTAACTTGGGCCAAGCCGCGACGGGAATGCTAATATATCCTTCCAGTATTATAAAATTGTAAATAAAATTCTGGAAATACAAAAATTTCAGTAAACCGAAATCTAATTGATTTCGGTCAATTTTAATTGAGAGTGTAGTTGTCAATTAAAGATATTCATTAAAAAAAAAAAAAAAAAAGATTGATCCTTTTACTTCATTATTACAACAGAAATAGGTTGTGGCGGTTTCCTCGTCAAAGGTCTGTGTATTTTAGTTACCACAGTTACTGCTATTCTGCCTTGTAATTTAGTGTCATTTTTAAGATCTCTGTAAAGCCAAAATACCTTAATTGTTATTTATCAGTATTATCCGCACAACCAAGAAGGTAACGAACAATGCCTCCCACGGCCCGGAGCTTTTGGGAGGCACCGGGATTCGCCAGGACCGACTTGGACCTCGGAGGTCCAGGGAAGCGAGACGGTCAGCCGAACGAAGCGAGTCCCCACTGGATAGTATATATACCTTTTATTTATTATTTCTTTGTCATTCTACGGCATAAACATTACTCGTCTTTTCTTTTGTGTGTAAATGATTTAATAATGTATTCAATAATGAGGAACTCTCCGCAAAAGCGCTCCTTATCTTAAGTATTCTTAAAAATGTTATTTTGTTTTGATCGTTAATTTGCGTTTAATTTGCCCGCGTGTATATTTGTATTCACCACCCCCTATGTATCTAGACCTATAATCACTTTACCTTTGTCGCTTGTACAAAACAGATCGTATTTTTTTATTTTACAAACAGTTTAAATATTTACAAATGTAGTTAAAATGAATCAGAAAAGTTCTCATTAGATTTACGGTAAATACGAAACAAAAATTTATTATGTGATTTGTTAACGATCCAGTGTATGTGTGTGTTTCATAAAATATAAAAATGTCTAGTCTGAAAAAGAATGAAGTCTTTTAATAGTCTTAATACGCGGAATGCGCACAGTTGCATACAATCATTCTTAATCGTAGACCTCCTTAGCGGAATCACAGCATCTCAGTCACAATAAGGTTCCCGAATTCGAATTCTGGTAAGGCGTGAAAATTCAGGTCGTACTCTAAAGCACACGTTTTAAGTTCATGAAGTAAATGAAAAATTATAAAAAGGAAAATACATTTAGAGTATTATTAAATATATATTAATTATTGAAGAACGTTTTTAATAGATAATGCATTATATTCAACTTATAAATTCCTTTCGTCTTAGATTTTAATTAAATCAAACAGCCTTAAGTTGAGTAAAATAACAAAGAAATAATCATAAAATCGTTTACAAAAAAAAAGATCTAAAAGTAAACGCACACCTCTATTGTTAAACGATCGCTTCAATATTATGAAAACAACAGTGAGATATAAAACAACATAAAGAAAACTCTAAGTATATTTGTATAATAAAATAAAAACGGAAAATTAAAAAATTGTCCAACTTTGCTGTAAGTAGTCGCAACAAGATAAAGTTGAGTTTGTACAACTTAATGTAGTCATACTTAATGTATGACTGTAGGCTAGATAAAGTACAAAATTTTTGAATAACAAGATGTAATGTATGCACGAATAGAAATTTAAAAATAACTTTTTAAGCTTCTTCATTCCCTCCTATTTTTATACGGTTCTTGAATTTTGTTTACGAAAACGAATAATAAAAACCAAAAAATTTATTCTTATTAATAATTTTCGATCACGAAAAAATAAAGAAGTGTAATACTTATTATTCCATTTCATTTATTATTTTTCAAATTATACTTCAGAAAATTAAACAGGATAAAAATCGTTGAATTAACTTAAGGAACTTGAAGATTAACCGCTGGATTAATAAAATTAAAAAAAAACACTGCTGATTAAGCAACCGATCTATAATTAAGATATGTAGGGTACTTTTAACCCTCTATCCTTCAGCGATTACACGATAAAATTCTTCATTTTACTTATCCGCTTAAGATTTCAAAGGATATAACCTGAGGATTTTTTTTTCAGATTTCGTTATTCTTAATTTTTCTTTTATTAATATAGCTAAAAGTATTATCAGAAAATATATAAAAAAGATATTTCTGTAAAAAAGAATTACAGTAACATCCGTTAAAATTAAAATAATAATAATAATAATAATGGTGATACAAAAGTAGACGAAACTTTTATGGCCTTCAACTTTAGCCCTTTTAATAAAATGTATAATCAGCGAGTATATGCAAATAAAATTTATTCTTTTAAAAATTGAAACTTTGTTTAATTTTGCATGAAAATATTGAAGTATTTTGAGAAATATTTAGTCAAAAAATCATTTTTATCATTACAAAAAGCAATAAGACGCACGTTGTTTATTTCTACATTATGAACCCGTAATCGTAAAGGTTGTTGTTACACGAGGTAATAATTAAACCAAAAACCGGCAAAACTATTCTGAAAATAACAATTATCTCATGCCAAGCTTACTAAAGAAGGTTTGAAAATTCTTAATGCCTTTTTCATCGAGTCGAAAATACCGTTACATGTCAGTACGACAAGCCACTGAGATGAAAGAGATGCTTAGAGCTTTACAAGCGGTACCGCAACTCTGTTTCCTAAATGAACTGGTTTTTAATATATTTAACATAATAACTCTCAGAAAAAGCAACTCTTTAGACGAAAGTTTATTAGCGTTATGATATTGACAATAAAATCTTGACAAAGGCTCGGTTAATTGCACTGATAATTCCTAAATCGGTATTAATTCTAAATCTCAGATTTGATTCCTTGTTAAATTGTATTTTATAATAAATCTAAATATCTTTTAATAATGGTTTCTCAATCGCAATCAAAATAAGAAGAATAAAAAAAGGTGATAAATAAAAGATAACTGCAATGAATCCATAGAACACTTATGTTTAATAAAAATCATCGTAACTTATGAGATGGTAAATTGCGCATTCAACAAAATATTAATAGTTTATTACATCAGAAACATTTCGGGGAATAAATTATGAAAAATAATAAAAGATAAAATGACAATTTATTCCGAGCTTGAAAGATTAGTTCCCGAAAGTATTAAATTAAACCGCAATAGACCCGATTTCAAACTTTCGGGAAGTTAACTGCTATCGACATTAATAACAAGTAATGATCTTTATAGTAGTCAGTCGTATTAATTACAAACGGTTAAGTAATTGTTAGAATATAAAATAACAATATTATGTAAAATATTTTTTTTTAAGATGAAAATTTTTCATCGGTCTTTAAATTTCGACTTTTTGAAGTTTGTACTAAATTAAAGACCAAATATCCAAGATTTTGAAAATAAGGAATTTAAAGTTAAAAAAGTTTGTTTTATTTTTAATGAGCTTTCTAATTCGGTTTTATTTCTTTTAAGTTTATTTTATTCTTTTATTTCTAAGTACCTATAAAAATAAGCACATAAAAACTATAAAAACATGAAAAAAACTTTTAAAAAAACGTGAAAGGTGAAATCTAAAATAATAAAAATTAAAAAAAAATACAGAAAAATTACCATATAAGAGATTACTACCGATCGTGAAATAAGATTCTCCAGAATTTAAAAACATATATTTTATCTTAAGTTTATACAATCGTAAAAAGTATAAAAGGATTTTCTAGAATCTGTTTTATTTTAAAACTACTTTTACAATTAGAACATGTAAACTCAAATTTTTAAACGATTATTTTTAAGTTTCAAGAGAAAATATTTATATCAGATTATTATTACATTATAACAATCAAATACTATGTAATAATATCGACAAATAAATTAAATTTACAAAAAATTTGCTTTGTAATTTTTTTTTCAAATATTTAGTGAAAGACAAATTAAAGTAACTCCCACAGATGAACTTTCCCAACAATATAAAAAAGTCATCTAAATTGAAGAATCAGGTGAAAAGTAAGAATTAAATAAAATCACTACTTTTTTCTTTAGTAAGTTAAAAATTTGTTTTTTTTTTAGAGATTACGTAAGTATTAAAAGTATTATATCAAATATTTAGCGTCGGTTTACACTGCCTTCTGGTTATTATAAGTAATAGTTTAATTCAAATTTCCCTTCCTTATTTTACTTTAGTTAGATTGTTTAGCGTATTTTTATTTAGAAAAAAGTTTTTAATACCGTAAATAATTTTTTCTAATATTTTGTTTTGTAATGTAATTATATGAAATGAAAATGCAGAAAAGAATTTTAGTTATCGCAATAAAATATATTTACTTTTGATAATGAAATAAATAGATATTATATAATATTATGTATTTATTAAAATTTATGCTCATCTAGCGAAATATAATACGTTACTTACATAATACTTATAAATATAATAAATACCTGTTATAAAATAAACCGAAAACATCCTGTTACATTGTAAAATAATTTTTAATAAAAAACCAAAGTTTAATGTATATCAGAACTAAATAGTTCTATAAAGACACAATATGTAGTAAAGCACGCACCAAATAACCGGTGAAATTTTAAGCGAAGCTTAATAAGAACAAATCTCACGAGATGAATACGGCTAACTTACTGACTGAGCCCAAACATTTGCAACGATTGAAAATTTCCCTACGTATAAAACTGAATTTCCCTTTAGCTTTATGTTTATCCCTTTTTTTTACAATAAACGATGTAAAATTACACACTATTTTTTTTTTTTTTTTTTTTCATTTCATAACAGCTCTTAAGTAACAAAATTAAATCTTTACTGCAGGATTCAGGCACTAACCTTAGCTAAAACAAAGTTTCATTTGTTAAAAAAAAAAAGTTTATTAAAGTTTGTTTGTATAAAATAAAACTTTTTTTTTAATTCTGTATTTTACAATACTCTTTATTACGAACCACTAGTTCTTCCTCGTTGAAAAATCAAGTAGAAAAAAATAAATAAAATGAATATTTTATAACGGTAGTTTTTTCATTAATAATAAAGTAAAAACAAAGTTTAAAAAATAAAAAATTTTATATAAATAAAACGCTAAATTTTTATACATAAACATGTTAATTTGTTTTATATATATATAAACGAAATAATAATAACTTTTAACGAGATATAACTTTTAAAATTAATTTCACCCTTATAAAAACTGCAGTTAATTATTATTACCGTTAATTAATCATCAAAAATAAAAATATGGAATTATACAGTCGGTTTGATGTTTAAGCATGCCTACTTCTGAATTGCAGATCTCAGATTAATTCTAAATAAGTGTTGATAAAAGACATCTGCAGCATGTGTAGAAGATCTTAACTCTTTCAGCTCTAAATACATATTATGCAATAAAAAACTTAATTTATTTTATGGATTTTAAAGAGCGTAAATGATAAATAATAACTTCTTAAATCCTGACTTTTATGTAAAGTTGATATCATCTGGCATCAGTGGAAATTTCAATCACCATCAAAACCAGAAAGCTGCATAAATTTTTTTCTTATATCTTTACTGATTTTTTATTTATATCGGTTTTTGAATTTAAAATAATAAATGTAAATATTATTAACCTGATATTATATTAATTTCAGAGACCTGAAATTACATTGAAGCGGGGTTCCAAAGAAATTTTAAAACCTCTGCTGCGTTCGTTGATTTATCAGCCGCTTACGACACTGTCTGGAGAGAAGGCATGATTTGTAAGGTCCTCCGTGTAATCCCATGCAAACTAGGAGCTCGCCTCCTTAACGACAGAATGTTCCAAGTTATCATGGGATCCGATATAAGGTCACCGAGGAAACTCAAGAATAGCCTGCCACAAAGGTCGGTACTTGCGCCTTTCCTTTTCAGCCTCTATGTTGCGGACATGCCAGAGACAAGATCTAAAAAGCATGGCTCCGCCGATGACTGGGGGCTAACAATAAAATAGAGATCATTTGAAGAGTCGGAGGAGGTCCTGATGGCTGACGTGGAGAAACTGGGGAGGTACTTCCGGAGATGGCGCCTCCAACCGAATGCTAGTAAAACAAGGTGTCATGCTTCCATCTGAGTAACAAGTTTGCTAATAGGGAGCTTAAAATTCTATTCGAGGATAGAACAGTGTGGCTTTTTCACAATAAGACACCGAAATACCTAAGCGTGACACTTGATAGAACGCTTTCATTTAAGGAGCACCTAATAAAAACTGCAGGGAAATTGAGAGCGAGAAACAACATCATACATAAGCTCTGTGGAACGACGTGGGGAGCATCGGTTTTTACTTTGCACACATCGGCTCTGAGCCTGGTCTTCTCGGCTGCTGAATATCGTGCGCCAGTGTGGCTTAACCGTCCTTATGTTCATAGAATTGATGCTCAACTTAATGACACTATGAGAATGATTGCCGGGGTTATCAGGTCTACTCCCGTGGAACGGCTCCCGGTATTGAGCCACATACCATCCCCGAACCTGCGTCGTATGAACGCTCTTGTAAGAGAGTACAAGAAGATTATGGACGATCGAAACCTGCCGATACATGAGGACATTGAGGATGCCAATGCGGTCGCCTTCGGTCTAGAAAGCCACCTATCAAAACAGCAATTGCTGCCACAGACGACGGATTTGACCTAACTGACGCCTGGTGTCGAGAATGGACCGCAAAGCAGAATAACCAAATCCCATGTATTATTCAAAAGCCGCCGGGTTTTGACTTGCCACGTAAGACATGGTCAACGCTAAACAGGATACGCATTCGGCATGGTAGATGCGCCTATTTCCTGCATAAATGGGGTAAAACACCGACGCCCCTTTGTGAGTGGGGTGAAAATCAAACTATCAGACACATCACAGAATTTTACCCAAGGACAGCTTATGAAGGGAATCCTGAAGATTATCTGATGGCGACTACAGAATCGATAGCATATATTAGTTTGTTTATAATTTTGACTGTAATTGGCGTTATGTTTTAGTGCCATACGCTAAATTTGTATATTAATGACTAATTATTTTTATTTTAAGTGACATATTTTATATATATATATATATATTACGTTTCAAAATGAATATCGGGGTTTTAAAGCTAAGTAATATTTCTCAAGTTTCACGTATATTGATTACATGAAATGAAAGATTAATACATGATACATTGATGCATGAAATGAAAGCAACTCAAACAGTTTTAGCTGAACGCAAGCTCATAAATTATTTCCTGTACGTTCCGCTTGAAAGCGCTTGTAGCAAAGATGGCGACCCCCAAGAGAAAGCGTTCTGTGTTTTGCAGTTTGCCAGGCGTAAACCTATTGTCGTATGTTCGCGGCTCGATCAGGATATTGAGAGATTGGCAATTGAAAATGTTTATATAATAACAATTTATTACTTAAGAACATAAGTAAAATAAGAAAAATCAGTAATAACAATGACAATAAGAATAAGGAACGAATATAATAAACAACTCACAATAATAATCAAAATAATAATAATGCCAACAGCAAACAATAATAATAATAATAAATGACAATAATAAACAAATAATAATCATAGTAATCACAACCGCAACAATAATAATGATAGATAGTGATTACATACAAAACAGAATTTAAATTAACCGTCAAGATTTATTGACAGGTAGTCAAATACTGAAAACCAGAATTCAGTCCCACTGATAAAAAATATTAGCAGACCGCTAATCTTAACACTTTTAACAACTAGTCTTGTATTAACAACAATAGTACAATATAGACAAGTATAAGGTTCTTTGACTGCAAATATCTTTGCTGTTCGTAAACAAAACAACCCTAAACAATTTACGAATGAAATTTAGTACATTATATGTTTCACTTATAATCTATCAGTAACTCATCCAACCATTTCTTGTTTTCATTTACTGTTCACACTGGAATTACTTACGACGTCACTTTAATCGCAACTAACGTGTAAGCCTAGAAATTCGCCTCTTCACTGACCCCTCGCAGAATACTCTCGCTTCAAACTCGCCTAACTCCTCGATTAGAACTCTCGCAAAACTCATCGTAGTACTCTCTTCGCAGATTGAGTGTCAATTGATCTTCCCCGGATTATATACTCCTATCCTCTTTACTTACAGGACCGGAACCAACTCCCATGAAATTTCAAACCTGGGTCCGATAACTCTTCCCACGGAACAACCTTTTTTTAGGTGTGTCAGTGGAGAGTATTACAAAGGACGATTGTTAAAGGACCTGTTACCTTTACTAAAATGGTACCTTTTAACCCCTTTTTGATTCCTCCCATTATTATATTTTCTACTACCATCTTTCTAATCGGTAGGAATCCGTTGCTCAGGTCCGTTATATCGGTCTTGTTACACTATAATTTACTGTTCAACGTGCGTTCCGTTTGAAGTTACGTTGTGATTGGGACTGATAATAACATTCGTAGACGGTATAAATATTTTGAAACCACTGGCTGTATTTGTAAAGGGAAGAATACAGGACGACCGGATGTATCCGAAGACAATATCGAACGTGTAAGAGAGTCTTTTGTGCGCAATCCTACCAAAATCCGTTTGCCGCGAATTAACAATTTCAGTATCCTCTGTATGGAGGATTTTAAGGAAACGCTAAAAACTGCGTCCGTATCGTTTACAGTTGTAACCAACTCTACAGATTATGATTTACCGGCTAGCTTCACGATGACGATGAAGACTTCCTTTACCGTATCGTATTCAGTATCGAATCGACATTATATGTTAATAAATACTCATAACGTGCTTATCTGGGAATCAGAAAATCTTATCGAAATATTGCAGTGTAATCGAGACTCCCCTAAGTTGAATGTTTTTTATACCGTATCCCGACGGTAAGTTTACGTTCTTTTTCGCGAAAGCAAGTGTGTCTGGAATGAACTATCTTGATGTGCTACAATTATAGCTTCGCTCAAACGCAATACGAACCACAGAACTTTATTTGGCAACAAGGTTGGTGCGCCTCCTCACTGGCATGACGCTGTACGTGACTGGTTGAATGAAATTCTCTCCGAGGCGCTAAATCAGTCGCCGGGAACCAGATGACAGAGCTTATTTGCCGTGGCCTCCATTTTCGCTCGATCTGACCCTGTGCGATTTTTTTCTTTGGGGGTTTATAAAAGATCAAGTGTATAAGCCACCGTTACCAGCCGACCTACCAAACTTGAGATACAGGATTGAAACTGCTGTCGCATCAATTGTTCCAAGTTACTTGATTAAAGTACGGGATGAACTCTCCTATCGGCTGGCTGTGCGTCGTGTAGCGAACGGTCTTATATTGAATACTTATAGGAAAAACTGTTTCTCTTTCATTTCATGTAAAATTTATCACTGCTAGTAAAACTAAATATTGCATAACTTTAAAACCCCGATATTCATTTTGGAACACACAGTATATCATGCAAATTCATTTCATTATGTATTTTAGATACGAAAAATTATTATTTTTTTTTAAATTACAAAAACTTAACGTTAGTCCTATCTACTAAATACAAACGCTTAAGAAAAAAACAATAAATATGCTATCTTGTATAGATTAACATTATGAAACTGTGGCTGAACCAGAAACATGGACTGCTATAGAATATTTACTACAAAAAAAGAAGACGGAATGAAAATAAATCAAAAGAAAGAGAGGAAACTTTTGTGGAAGATTCTAGGACCAACTAAAATAAATGGAGATATATAATGTAAAATAGAGTATGTAGCATATTACGATCTTCTTACGCCAGTAGAATACTATGAAAACCAGAAAACAACAACAAACTGGTTTAAAAAAGTTAAGGAAGACATGGAAAAGGAAATAACAGAATTGAAGATATTGAAAGTGGGAGTAATTTTAGAAATATAATAAAATGAATGAAGAATCCTCAGGTTGTCTTCATTTGATGTTTTCTTTTGAAACGGAGTGAAAAAAGAAGGAAAGCTCGTGAACTTAGAATACGAAAATATTGGGAAGAAAGGTAAAAAAAAACATCAGAAGAAGTTTCATAATTGTAAGCTTTTGACTGGTCGTATCAAACTACAACGAATTCAAAAAAAAAATTCTGCTCTTACTTCACTTTGTATGTTGTACGTATTTATTTATTACAAAACTAAAAAAAAAAAACCGTAAAAATAACAGTCTTTGTTGACATAAAAGCAAGTAAACATTTTTCACACTGCAATTTAGAATATGGTTTTATTTACGTATTTCTTTTTGTTTCTAAAACTTTAGGCTAGGACCCTCTCGGTTGATCGTAACAATTAACATCTGCGGTTCATGGAGGTTCTTTTCTTAACTGTCGAAGAATAGTGATTACCTGATGAAGATCAAATTCTTTTGTGAGAGAGAAAGTATTTTTCTAGCATTCAAATGTACATGACGTATGTCAGTTCTTAAACCATATGTCTTCTACCGAAGTCGTTTACAATTTCAGCGGAATATTAATCAGTTATTTACACAACCTATATACATCATTTGGAACGCAATACAAAGACGGTATCATTTAGACCTTACATTAATTTTTCATAATTATATTAACATACTATGCAAATCATAATCGTGTACGGTTATAGTCAATAATAACATCCGGACTAGAAACTTGTTTGCTTCTCTTTCCCGCATCTTGATCGGAGCCTACCAAAATATTTTGATATCCTAACAGATTTATTCTCAAACCACTGGACTGTTTTGGCATTGTTAGTAACTTGATACAACGTAAAAGTTTGCGTGAAACTGAGGATAACTTTCACGTAAACATTTCAACTTTTGAAGCAAGCTTACAGAGATAATACTCTGGGTCGTACGCGATGTTACGAACGGTTTTTACGATTTAAAAGTGGTCGTCAGTCGATTGAAGATGACCCTCGACCGGGAAGGCCATCGACTTCAACCGGTGACACCCGCATTCAGAAAATCGACGATTTGGTGCGTGAAAATCGCCGATTGACTGTCAGGGAACTTGCAGAAAGGGTTAGGGTCTCGATTGGATCGTGCCGTGACATTTTGACTGAAAAATTGAACGCGCATCGAGTTGCGGCAAAGTTTGTTCCTCGTTTAATGACCGAACAACAAAAAAAACATCGAGTGGACGTTTGCGGGAAACTTTTTGAACAAGCCGATGACGATGAAACATTCATGCAAAGGATCGTAACTAGAGACGAAAGCTGGATTTACGGCTACGATATCGAGACAAAAGTTCAGTCATCAAAAAATCGCTACTGACACTCAAATAACAATAACACGAAAACTAAACAAGATATCAACAATCCAAGAACATGTGGTTACAGAGAAGGTTATGCGGAATACAATGCTGCCAACCGTACGTTATTAAATATCTCCATCGGTGCGTAATGTTCTGTTTTTTTCTGAACCGACCTCGTATATTTCCAAATTAAAATGATTTCAGAAACACCAGTCCTAGTAATCGCTTTTAAAACCTGTTTGTGAGGATCGATAGTAAATACGATTTTAAAATACACGGCGTCCTCTGAAATAAACCCTCGTTTCATCTACGAATAGTTTTTCTTCAACATCAACTTTAGCAAGGTTAGCGTTAAATTTATTTTTATAAACGATGTAATTTTATATAAGCTGTCGTCCTTTTTGACAGGAAATGGAATACATATAATTTTATCATAAAGATGTAAATAAGTCCTCGGTTTGTCAGATCTGATTCGAACCGTAACACCTGTAACGATTGAAACTGCAATCTTTTCAGTCCAGTACATATTATAAGCCGTCACACGAATAATTTCAAACATAATTTAAATGCCTAGAAGTCTCTCAAAATTGCATTATTATTTTTATTTAACTAAACATCAGCCTGTTGCGGTAACTATAAATTTGTCTGATTAAGACATATTTTCAATCGTACTGTGGACGTAAACACATTTAAAAATATTAGTATACGATGCAGACTTCATTTGAATGATCAGAGAAATAAGATTCACAAACAGGACTTTCTTACCCCATCAAATTTATTTCTGCTGTTTAATTTGGTTTGTTTTCTGCGCGTATAGTAATTTATTGAATACGATTGAGCTCGTTAAATCACTGAAAATTGATCAACTCGAACGGGTGATCGAATTCGTCGAGTAGATTTTGGATCACAGTGAACAGATAAGATTTAATCAGGAGGATAATGAATTTGGTTGAAGTAATTTTTAATTAGGACGATGGACCGATCAAGTTACCATTTAAAGAACCTACATAAAATAAATCTTCAAAACCGTTTTTGTTTATTTCTATTTCGATGTTAGTAGTTATTTTACAAAAGTTAAATTTTCTTAGCATGGCACCGTTGGTATTTTATATAAAATATGTAAATAATATATTGTACATATGTATTATTGTATATTCATCCATCATCAGGAATAATCGATTAATTATAAAATTTATAGTTGCACATTTATCTGATAATATCAACATTTTTAGCATTAGATCTTACATATTAATGAGAATCCCTTCCGGACAAGACTTTTTTATTTAACTTATTTACATTTTTTTAATTATATTTACCTACTTTTAATTACTATTTTACTTTTAATTATATTCTATTTATTTTAATTTTTTAATTAATTTACTTTTAATACTTGGCAATCAACTGTAACGAATATACAAATTTTGATCATTAATTTTGTTTCATTTTAATTTCTATTCTACCATTTAAATTCACAACTATAAATTTTATAATTAATCCATTATTTCTGATGATATCCGATTAAAATCCGAGAGGCACGAATAATTTAACATTCACTATTATTGGCAAATTGAACCTTTATTATTTATATATTTTATATATACCTCAATCCAATTTTTTTTTAATTTGATCTTAAAATTTTCTTCTATCTATATTGTTATATTTATAGACTTCAACTTCCATTTTCACCGATGAGAACCATTAGACAGATTCTCATCAAGTAAATAATATAATATCTTATAAAAATCAAAAGATATTTTTTGTTGGTGCTGCCGTTATTAGCGATTAACATACAGGAAAACAGTTTGTAATAAAGTTTAAAAAGTAAGTTTTTAAATTTTAAAATCTCAGTTTTATCCGCTATAAATATTTCATACGAAGAAAAATAATCATTATATGATTTTATATATATATATATATATATATATATATATATATATATATATATATATATATATAAAATCATTATATATATATATAAAATCATTATATATATATATAAAATCAGAGGAAACTTACTAAATCACCTACCTTCAATACAGAAAATATATAACAAAGATGGAGCTTTGTTCATTTTCACCGTGATGAGAATGATGCCAAATGATGTTATACAGTCAATAATATTTTTTTTTTTAATTAATTAATCTTATTTGTACAGTCTCTAAAATCAGAATTTTTTTTTCTGAGCGAAGAGCGAGCGCTTTTGCGTTATCATCGCCTGGACACGATATATTTGATATAAAGATATATCACATAATACATCTCAAAATAATAAAATTACCATCTGCTTTACGGCAAATGGCATGAACAGCTGAAGCACACTACAGTAATTCAAATATTGATTATAAACGGACGGCCCTAAGAAATCGTAAAACGTATAACATTTCACTATCCCCTAGAATAATTTGCATGTTAGCTCCTAGGTTAAACCTGCGACGCAACGCCGCATAACAAATACAATCCACACGGAAACGGTGTACAGTTAGTTGTCGCAGTGGCAGTGAATACAAACGGGCGCATCGGTGTGAGTCGTTGAGATAACCACGAGCGAGTTTAGTGTGCCCTATTTGCAAACGGCAAATAATAACGTCCTCTAGACGGTTAATCCTGCATGTGGAGCTCCACGGTGATATAATGTTCTTAACAGGATGAAGTCTATTGTTAATATTAGCATCCCGTTCACTTTGCCAGTCATCATGAACCACCCTCTTTAGAAAACAGACGAGATCGTCCGAAGCGACGCGATTGGTGAATGGAGGCTGGAAACAAGCCTCCTTTGCCGCACCATCAGCGCGTTCATCGCCTGGAATTCCAATACGGCTGGTAATCCAGCACACTGCTGTATTACGCGATTCATTTGTGAAATAACACACTGAATCTCTCAGACAACAAGATGTCTTGGAGTACACGTCACTAATCGCCAGTGTAAGCCGCTCGTGAAATCTGAGCAAACAAGAACATGTCGAAATGTTGAGATAATTATATGTAAGGTTATCTCTAAAGTAAAGACCGTTTCATTCTGAAGAAATTTATTGTGAAAACTTTTGTAAATATTTTTTATTTCTCTTAAACTACTTCTCTATATAATCGCCACATGAATTAATACATTTATCGTAGCGATAAATCAGCTTCAATATACCGTCGTCGTATTCTTCTACCGCCAGTCCATTTAGTCACTGATTAACAGCATTTTTAAGTTCATCGTCATCCGCGAATCGCTTACCGCTCACAAATTCTTTCAATTTTCCAAACAAATGGTAATCGGAAGGAGCTAAGTCCGTACTATGCGGTGGGTGATCGTAAATTTCTCATCCAAATGTTCTCAGTAAATCACGTGTCGGACCCGCAACATATGGACGTGCATTATCATGCAGCAGGACGACGCCGTCGGTCAGCTGCCCACGTTGCAGATTTTTAATGGCGCCCCGTAACTCACGTAGAGTTTCGCAGTAGGCTTCTGCATTTATTGTCGTTCCAGGTGGCATGAAATCGATCAGCAGTATGCCAAACCGATCCCAAAAGACTGTGGCCATCAGTTTGCGTCCAAATGGCTATGGCTTGACCTTTTTTTGTCTGGTCGGTGTTGAGGATGACGCCATTCACTTGACTGCCGTTTTCTCTCTGGCGTGTAATAAATATGAAATCCGTTTCATCGTCGGTAACGACTGAATTAAGGAGCTCATCGCCTTTTTCTGTATAGCGCTTCAAACATTCCATAGCAGATCCCATTCGGATTTTTTGTGACGTTCTGTTAAGAAGTGCGGCACCCAACGTTCACAGACCTTTCTGAAGTCTAAATGGTCATGAACAATGCGACCGATAACAGCTCTTGAAACGTCAGGAAAAAGAAGAGCAAGATTGGAAATCGTTGAGCGACGATCTTTTCTGATTTCATCATCGACACGTTTCAACAAGTCCTCGGTGATTATCGAGGGCCTGCCCGAACGTTCTTCATCGCGCACATTAATTCTATTATTTCTAAACCTTTCACACCATTTTCGGACGTTTCTTTCATTCGTTACATTATCACCGTACACAGCAACCAACTGCTTATGAATTCAGCCGGCTTAACGTTTTGATCGTGTAAAAAACGTATGGCTCCACGTATTCACAGTCGGCGGCAACATCGATTTCCCGTATCATTTTATAACGTAATAACTCACACGTAATCAAAGATACTATAACGCAACAACTAACTGACAACAATGCAGCGAGTACATTATTGGCATGGCTATGAACACAGGTTTGTCAACCTTAAAGAGAGAAATTTCCCAGAAGTCTTTAATTTAGAGATATCCCTCGTAGTTCTGTTTTCATTCTCTTTTTTTTTTTGGATTTCATCGACATACTTCTCACTAATTTAAATTCTACGTTTATCCCGTTTTTTCATACTAAGTGCTCAGTTCTTACTTGATTACAAGCCCGACCCCTTGAACATGTCACATTTTGTTTGGTTTCCTTCATTAAATTAACTGACTGCCTCAAACAAACAAAAACCTCAATGTTGTTAGACCCAAAAAATCTGTTTTAGGTACAACTGACCAAAAAGTATTGTTGAGGCTCGCGTTGCGTTTTTCGTTTCTCCTGCAAGACATTTTTCCTTGGAGGAGGATCGGTCAGATCACGGTAAACCTTTTTTACACGTTTCATAGCAATTTCAGGAAGGTGAAAATGTTCAGTATGTATGTATGGTTTATTCTCCGCCTTTGCTTGAACGTCCAGCCAGCCATTAGAAACCACCAGTCGCCAAAAACCGCGTAGGTAGTTATCGTTGTACAAAAGTTTTTTCTTCTGCTTACCCGTTATTTGTAATCAAAACACAATTTTAAAAAGGAATTCCAGAGAACTTTTTAACATAAAAACAAAAATTTGATAAGATTTAATTTTTTTAATGCGGTGTTAAATAACAAAATATAAGTGAATAAAAATTCAGCTGTGGTATCCTCTATTCCACTGTTAGTTCAAATGACGTCAAGCATTATCGATAGGTGTAACAAATTGAAGTCACGTATTTTCAGATTATTGCTTTGAGGTAATTTTCTTTTTGAATCATCTACATAATACCAAAAAAACGTAATTGACATATAGTATTTTCATTAACTCTGCTTCTTATTTTTTAAACGCCAAGGCGCATCATTATGAAACGTAGAAATTTTTATTGGAGTTTTTTAATTAATTTCCTCATAGGATACTAAAATAAACATTTAAAAAAACTGCAATAATCAACAGAAAAAATAAATTCATGCAAGAATTTATAATTTAAAAAAAAAGTTGAGTTCGATAATAGCGGCTAACATCAGTCTTATAGATAATTTCATACCTATGCTACGTCACCATTGTAAAAACGAATCCAACGATACCTTATTTTTCAAAATCTATTCAGTCCTTCTAGAGAACTAATGAACACCATTAAATACGTAGGACACGTGAAACTTATTTTGGCAGGGCAAAAAAAGTAGTAAATAAAATTTTATGAACAATATCGGTTGATAAAAATCTGAAAAATGGGCCTAATGTTTATTTTAAAACGTATTTAATTAGCCAGTAGGACTGCTGTAAATTGTACATAAAAGTGAATCTTCACGCAATATTGTTAAGAAACTGCTCAAAAACTTAATTTTTTGGCTTTTTCAAAATTCCATAAACTTAACTAATCAAAAACATATAAATTTGAAAAAATAATATTTAATTTTCATTTGTATAATCTGAACTAATTAAAACAATTTTGATATCGAAAAATTACAGTCGCCGATTATGATCGGATTAACCGTATAAGACTGTAGCATTTAAGTCGTTCTCATTTTGTCATCAAAATAGCGTTACAGCGCGTAAAATGAAAGATAAAGCTTTTCTTTGAATTCACATATCTCACGCTGAGAAATCATAAAAATTTGACTTTGGAGGCTCGTTTTAAATTTTTTTTCTTAATTAATTAGCGATTATATTAATTAATAAGAAACCTTTTGCACAGATCTTCGCAAAAAGATCGACTTTTCGTTTCCGACGCCCTCACAATTTCGCAGTCAGAAACGCACTGATTTTGTTCAACGCACAACATACATTCGATTAACCGGTAGAACCTACACGCTAGCATCAAGTTTCAACTCCCTACTACTTTTTCGTTTTACTCTCCGCACTTTTTTCACATAAAAATGACTTAACATGGCATGTTTTATAATAATCGATGAATAAAACATTAGAGAAATACCGTAGTAACCCAATACACACTAACGTACCGGTCATTTTAAACATTTTCCATAACATATTAAAAATACAAGCAATGCTTATAATTATAATTTAATCTAACCATACTTAAACTACGCTCGTTAACCTTGAATAATACGTTAATATGTAAAATATGTTTTAAATGTTTAAAATTAACTGTATAAATCAACAAATTTTAGAATAGAAAGTTTTCTCTGTTTTATTCCTCAATTATTATAATTATACAACATGCTACATTAAGTAATTTTCATGTAAAAAATGCGAAAAAAAGTAGGGGGCGTAAAACGAAAACTACCTAACTCACTCACCACTGTGACTCGCTGCATAATTGCGTATGAAAAATATCACTAAAAGTCCACATAACCTCAACAGAGGATACGTTGTTTGTCCATCTTAAATTGATCATAACTCAAGAACTAAACCGATCTTCAAAAAATTTTCACATGCACTACTACAGCACATCTAAATTCCAATGAAATTGATCAAGTAGTTTTGGAGATTTTTAAGCCGTAAAACTTTATACGTGAATGGTATTTTGGACATTTTCGAGCCACTAAATTGTATACATCTTATACTCCTTATATCGCAAAACGTAAAGAAAATCAATTATCACCGCCTCCCCCAATCACCCGTGCGACTGAAAGTAATACCGTACTTTTATTCGAAAAATCGGTATAATCAGAATTCTTCATAGAAGTGAGAAAAATAAAAGTAGTTGTCAAACGTATCTTCGCATTTCAGATTATGAAAAAAATTAATTTCTACAATTTGATCGTAGAATTTAATTGTAGTTCGTTTCTTAATATCAATCGCGGAACGGTTTAAATCTCTAAATTAAGTTATTACGGTTGTTAAAATTTTCTTAAAATATTATTGGTTGCTATCATTTTATTATTGAACACTTTACACATTTTATAGAGCTGATTCTTTGCGAGAAACTAGTTTTTTTTAGAAACTGCTTTTCATTAAAGGCTCGTTCGTCGACTTTAAAAACCGTTCATCATAATCTTTCAAAAATCATCAAATTTTTGAATAAATCTATTTGCTGCTGGAACGATTGCTGATCATTTTTCTCCTCGAACTTAAAGTTGCCAAATTCCATGAAGTTATTTAAAATTACGCAGTACGTACTTAAAATTTTCCCTCGACACGTATATTAACAGCACTACAGTTAATTATATATACGGGACTCTATAAAGATCCGCGAATTTAAAGATCTTTATAGATGTATAAGCTTAAAATTTACCGGCTAGTAAAACTGCGCGCATTATGACGTCATGAAAATTACACAACCTACGCTTGTTTTTTTTGTTTAGCTCAGGAACCACCGTACAGTATTACTTCAGAGGACGCTGTCAGAATGTAACTGACGTGTACTCTACGATAGACAATCGCTTCTCGGCCTCTTGGCTAATACTAAGAAACTTGAACCAATAACTAAGATAGCAAAATGATGTTGCTTATAATATATCACTTTGACAAACAACGATGACAAAGTCTGTAAGAAAGCCATCTTCTAAGAAGTGCATCATCCAACAGTTACGACTAATCGTATTGTTCTATGCCATCGATTCTCGAACCTTTTAGCCCACCACCGACATTGAGAATCAAACATTTTCTAGCAGCACCAAAATTTTTAAGCTTACAATCTGTAAAAGATAATACTTGCAATGGGTGTTTATTTTTAAATGCCGCATATCCTATTTGAGTTGAAACTTATATTTTAGTTTGAAACATCTAGAAAACCTAATTTTTACTTTTTTTTTGTTTTTTGATCAGCCATCACCTTCCTAGACCACCTGAATGCCCTCAATTTACTGTGGGCCTACCCCCCCCCCCCCTCGAAGACCACCAGAGCACACAAGGGGGTGTCATCATCCACTTTGAGAATGAATGTTCTTTAATAACTAACTAATCATTTATAAATGCTTAATCGATACAATTTTTTAATCGTTAATGCATAATACCATAACATCACATTTCCATAATGTATATAACACTAAACAGGGTGTAACTTGAAAACTAAAGTTGATAGAGAAACATTCTATTAACATTTCTGAATTCAAGGGGGAACATATAAACAGAAATCACTTCTACTTGCTTTGAAACAAAAAAATTATCAAATCTTGTTTAATTATTATTATTATTATACCTAAGAGGGTCAAATAGTTAATCTCAGATTTTAATTTTCATCAATAATATTTATAATGCTAATATAAAAATATTAAATTTTAAAGAACAGCAAAAAGACAAGCACGGTTCCAAAAATAAAATCAAGAAAATATTCTCAATACTTAAACTTTCGGTTTATCAGTACCTGAAGCTTTACTTGCCTCTTACAAAGTTTCATATAAAATAGCCTCAGATTTTAAAAATGAGGCAAACATAGAGTGGAAAAATTGCATCAGAATATGCACCAACGGTGCTCATTCAATGTCTGGAGGATTCCAAAGTATACAAGCACTTGTAAAACAAAAATCTCCACAGCGTGTCTGGACACATTGCATGATCCGCAGAGCTCTGGCTTCCAAAGAAATGACTTCTGGTCTGAATATTGTGCTAACGGCGGTTGTAACCGTAGTAAATTATATAAAAGTAAGACCCCTAAAATCAAGAATCTTTTTTTCTGCATTTTGGAAACACATGGATGCAGTACAGTCAGCATTACTATTTTAGTGCAAGGCAAGATGATTATCGCATGGGAATTTTTTGCTGTGTTTAAGAATTATGAGATGAAATCACCATTTTTCTAGAAGAGGAAAACCGACCAGAAAGCAAGAAGTTTCAAGACGGTTTATTTGCGATGCAATTGAGCTACTTGGTAGACATATTCGAGAAATTAAATACCCTGAATCTACAACTCCAGGGAGCAAATACACATATGTTGGATACAAGTAATAAAGTTAATGCTTTTTGCAGAAAATTACATTGTAGAGCAGAAATTTAAAGAAAAACCCCAGAAATATTTGCGATTGCAGATAAATGTATTAAAACTTACAAGGTTGAAAAACTTGTGAAAGTTGTTTTTGTAATCATTGAAAATCATTTAGCCATGCTAGCAAAGAATTCTAACTTGGTAGCAAGCTAAGAGTGGGTTAGGGATCCGATTCAAAATACTACCAAAGGGCTCTCAACTGCCGAAGAAGAAATCTTCATAGATTTCACAAGTGGCGAAATCAAAAGAAAATTTAGTAATAAATCACTCTTCGAATTTTGCAAGGATGGATGATGAGTTTTCTGCGCTGAAAACAAGAGTATTTCATACACTATTACCATTTTCAACATCCTACATTTGCGAAACCAAATTTTCTGCGGTGGCTGCTTTGAAGACAAAATATAGATCTCAGCTAAATATAGAAAAAGAACTCTGAGTAACTATTTCTAATAAAAAGCATCCCTTCAAAAACCTTTGCTCGGCAAGACAGACCAAAGGAGTCGCTAATAATTATTGATAATTATTAAATACATTGTGCAGTACTGATGCAATCCTATTTATAAGTGTATCACATCACTGCAAATGTATATTTTATTATTTATTATGTCAGAACGTATTCCGTTTTGCTTTCCTTTCAGTAAATAATTAATTTTTTTAAATATTTTCTTTTCGATATGCTCACATCCCCCATTTAGTGTTATCACACCCCCCTGGGGAGCACATCCCACAGGTTTTGGAACACTATTTTACAGTAATATTTTTTACTGCTATGATGTAGTAGAGGTTAGTAATTATGGCCAATTTGTGGTTGGGATCAAGACATTGGTTATTCATTACATACCTTTTTTACATTATGATAAAATTTGCATAAAATTATCATGTTTATAGTAAAACAGTTGAAATGCAACAAAATAAATAATGAACAATAATAATAACAATCATTTTCTATGATTTAAATATAATTAGAAATTAATGAATTCACAATAAACTAAGGCTAACATTGGACTACATATATACGCAATTGAGCTATTACTTCTGCAAACCATTATATTTCAGTTTATATGTAAAAATTGGTAATACATATTGAATAAAATCTATAGAAAATGAATGAGGTTAATAAAATACAAATAAGATTTAATAACTTAGAACATTCTGACATTGTACGAGATAATAATTTCCAACCAGTCAGCAGTGGAGGTCAAAATGAGATATAGATATCTTACTGTTTTTCAACATTGCTGATAATTCTTAAGATTTAAATAAATCATTATTATAATACTGAAAATCAAATAATGCAAAATGTAGATTTTTTTTAAGTCCACTATTTATTTGTTATTTTATTTACAATTGACAATTGTATGTATCTTAAAATAATTACTCAAGAACCTTGTTATAAAAGACTAGGGCTATCAAACACAATTTAACACGTTATGAAAAAGTCTTTCCATCTATTAATTTCAGAGGCCTCTCGACGTGTAATAATTATTTTATTTGGCTTTCTTTCAAAATAGTACAATTCCTGCAGCCGGTAGAATATTAATATGGAGTGTGTAAATCAAATATTGATGCTTCTAAATTACCTTGCTATAAATAAGAAAAATTTCAGAGATCTGCAGGTTTTAGCTCTGACGGAATTATTTAGTTATTTGTGTACTTCAACCTCCTTCTTTGTAATGACTACATTGAAATGATGGCCTCAAACTTAATAAGATATGAATGACAGACAGTTAATGGATGATACCTTTAATCTAAAAATCAGAGGGTCTTTTTTTTAACAGAGGTAGTCAGTCTCACTGAGTCCCGTATAATGGAAGAAGTAAAACATTATTTTTTAGATTTGCACTTCTCCACAAACAAGTGATACATTACACGTATATATTCAGATCAGGTTGAAGATAATTCCGATCGAGATTATCTGCTCTTGAATAATGTCTCTGATAAGCTGAGAAAGATTTAATGTGACTAATTACATCACTATCATCTATTTTACTGGCTAAGCCTTTTTTCTGCAATTATTGTTCAACAGCAAACACCTCCATTTTAGTGAGGGCTTTGTATAACCTTTCCCAGGTTACCTGGAAGGTACTTAAAAACAGTTTACACACTTGTGTACTTTCATCCGAACTCCTAATAAAATTTGCAAAAGTATTTGCCTTAGCATTTCTGGAATAGTTAAGTAGGCGGTGTCTCTTACATTTTTTTTCTTTTTGTTCAGCAACCTGAACAAGTCTTAGAAAAGTCACCAAGTCTCTACAAAGATTCAAAACAGTTTTTAACGACATCTTCACTAACATTCTCTTTACACTTTCTGAAGTACTTGCAATCAAACTCTGAATAAACTCCTTCTTGACAACAACAGAATTTTTAGTATTATTATTTGCCTTACCAGAATTACAAAGCTGCTTTTTTATATTTATTTTCCACAAATGTTCCTCGAGTCCTTTTTCTTCCTCGTTGTTCAGTACACTTCGTCTTACTTTTCCTGCAAATGGATCTGAATATGCTGGTACACCCAAAAACAGTTTTTTCCTTTCTTGAAGTTATTTCTTACAGTTTACTACTCTTTGTAGTAACTTAGAGTAATTAACTATAATTGTCAGAAATGGTTTCTTATAAATAAAATTACTCAAAATTCATACGTAATTAAACTACAGTTTTCAAATTAAATTACAGAACTTTCTCTGGAACATTAACCTGCTCCTACACAAAAATATAATTTACATTTGCATAAACATTTTGATAAAATAGTACTGGTACTTAACAATCGTACAATTATTATTAACGTATTTCTTTGTTAACTTAGATCTATCTCTCTTTATGAATATTTGGTTTGTGAAAGCTGCTTCTAAATCTATGATCACTGGTTATTTTATTTTATCGATTGTTAAGAAACATTTTGTTTTTGTACCAATTTCCATAAATAAATAAATTGGTGTAATCCTCTTATACGTAACCTAAATTCTTGATTCTAGTTTATAAACTAAGTAAAAGAGAACTTACCTTCATTTTCATCGTCAGATGTTGAACTCTTCCAGGAAGATATTCATTGTGACTTTCCATTATAATTAACAAAAACAAATTCCAAAAGAACATTTTGTTTTTTACACTTTGTAAACTCCAGAATGGCTACATTAACTTTTAAGTAACAAGTATCTAATAATTTGTCTCGGTTGCATAATAATACTAGTTACACCAAAATTTGAAAAGAATATTATTCACACCCTGACATTCTTTTCAAACAAAAAAAAAAAGGATCATAACTGACTGAATCTCTTCAATCAAAGTGTATTTCACAAACCTCAGAGTTAAAGACGACCATCTAAGCCTTTCATCTGAGCCCATGGGTTCGAATCTTGATCATCTTTGATATTTACTATACAATAAAAAAAACTTCCACATTAGATATCCCAGCATAATTTCAAATAAAAATGGCCAAAAAAAGAAATATATACCAATAGTTGAATTTAATGTAGATTATGTGGTACTTAAAAATACTCTTGTTTAGCCAATTTTGGAAAATTACAAATAACATTACTATTTCAATGTGTTTTTCTTTTTTGGCGTTTTTTAGTGAAGACAGTAATTACAGAATTTCTGTGTAGATATGACATCACACTAAATTTCTGTTCCTCAATTTGGTTATAAGACAGTAGCTCACAAAAAACTTACGATACTGATGAATGAAAAAAAAAGGTATAATGAAAAACAATCCCAGAATACATCACTATGAATACCTAAATTACAAATCCCATTTTGTATTAAAATGTTAGATGTTTCGGACACTGCCAGACTTTTTCTGGTTCCTCCACATTTTGCTGAAGGTGCGTAAGTGGAAAATTTTGTCACAGACTATAACTACGGCATAATTCCAGTTAAGTTAAAATGTCTAGATAAATTTTAGAATTTTTTAACAGGTTTCAACTTTTCTTACTTCTTTCAAAACTCTGATACAAAAATGGCCACTTACCAATAACTATTTAGTCGACAAACTATGATCTACACTTCACAGTTAATCAGAGATGGTGCAATCTAATTGTCCGAAATTTGTAACAATAATTCTAAGGAAGAAAAATCAGAAATATAGGGAAAAAATCCATATGTATGTTATACATTTAATTACAAAAAAAAACCAGTATTTTGGCAAGTCATAATACATTATCAAAATGGATCAGGGCATTTCTTTTCAAGAAACATTGAAATTTTGATATCCATGACATATTGTGTTTAAAACTTATAAATTCATGTAAATTGTTATTATGGACTTATGTTGATCTTCTATATAAGTATAATCGCATCACATCTGAAATATTTTTTTTATACTATTATTGATTAAACATTTAATACACTCTAATACTTCTATCTAAGAACATTTAATTTATCCCTCAATATACTTTATAAAAACATTCAGAGTAACACAAAATAACAAGAGGTCCAACACTGTTATAAACTACAGAAACAGATTACATAACAATGAAATAGGACAATTCAAATGAAGGTCTAGAGAGCCAACACTTCCATCAACAAAAATAAAATATAAATTAATCAACAGCAAATTTCAAAAAAAAAAAGAAGAAAACAGAAGGAAAATATTTTAAAAACAACCAGGAGATATATCATCAAGCTTCCTGGTTAATTGCATCAGAAATATTCAATCATTTGTTCAACAACATAACCATCATTTATTTGTTCTGCTTATCACTTCCAACTTAATAAATGCTGAGCGAGTGCATGCCTGAGGTTTAATAGTAATAAAAACATACGATTAGTTCTGAATTTAATAAGTTATAAATTTATTTCATTATTTTTTTTTTTTATTTATTTTACTGCATCTAAATTTCTGAAAAGATATTTAAATGTAATACTCACTTTTTTTTTTATAATGCCATTTTCAATTTTTTATAAAATCCTCATTGAAATGTTTTAAACTATAAAACAGCATTGCATTTCACAATCTTCCATTACTCTACTTATTATATAATGAAAACAAGTTACAGCCATTTCTCACTCCTTTCTTCTGCAGAGTGCCTTCCTTGGCCGGTTTTCTATTGTCGCAAATGGCTTCGATGGCATGTAGGACTTTAAAACCTTATGATAGCCAAAACCTTATGGTAGCCCTGAAAAGGACTCAGGTTTCTGAAGTGATAACATTAAACAGCCGTTTTTGCATTAGCTCTGAGATCTGTTGGGTCTGGAAACTGGCCTCCGGTTATGTCAACTCGGCTGTAGACAGGGAGTTGGGGGCTTGTCCATTGAAATCAGACTGAGCTTCCCCTCCTCAGTGGCAGTTAGGTCCCCACTGCAGCATGACAGTGGTAGTCCCCAGAGCCCCACAGTGTCAGGTCTAGGTCGACTAGTTGGTAGTCTACCATCGGCCCAGCAAAGGCGATTTTTCCTGAGAAATCTCACACTGAGCTGGCTAATGCAGCTGAGTCTGCCGGTCAGGGCGACTGAAGTAGGAAGGTAGGATCTGCGCCCAGCGGCTCCTATGATAGGCCGACCAGGCCTGCTGTTCCGGCAGGCGGTCCCATGTTGAATGACATGGGCACCAGGGAACTTCTTCTGTCTTCTTGGTCTTCTCCAGAGGTGGTCAACAACAAATTCAAATTCACTCTGGTGTATGCTCTCTTACTGGAGTCTGCAAGTGGTGGGGCCACAGCACTGCTATGATGGGAGATTGTGCAGTCAGCTATATGGTGGAATGACGCATGTGCAAACACATACATATACTGTACTCCCGCTGAAATTTGAGCTGTTAAGTGTTGCACCCACTGATATTAAGCCAGGAATATATGTGCTAACACTATAAATACTGTGCAAAATTGTTTTAACTGCAAATTTGCTCCTTTTTCTACAATTCAATCCTAATATATTTTAATTAAGTTTTTTCTTCATCTTCCTTTAAATTTAATCTATGGGTTACAACTTGCTCATCTACTCTTACTTTTTTCCTGAATTTGTTTTCAGCAGCTTGTATTATTCTATAAATTGTCTAATCAGTACTTGGAAAGGATTATATCTGTATTTAAAACAAAAAATATCCTGGAAATGGATTTAAATAACTGCCAAATTTTTGAATTTTTACAAATCCTGAAATAGTAGAAATGTTTTAATCATTAATGCATTTATTATTTCTACCAAATTGTACCCAATAATTAAAACTTTTTAGCATTTTGCAACAGACAAACTAAACCAACCTTTAAATAACAAAGATGATATTAACAATTAGTCTACATATATAATTATTCCTTCGATAAACATTAATAATCAGACAGCAGCTATTTTTTTATAAAAATTACCATTATTTTTAGTTGTTCTAATGTTGTTATTACCATAAAGAATTGAGTTCTAATACCTACCTATATTTATTTTTCCGTACTTAATTTACGTTACATCTACTACTATGCATAAAGTTTATGCATAAATTTTGTGAAGATGCCACAATGATGTTTATGAAAACAAATTTATCTAAGTGCAAAATGACTTACCTGTTAGGCAAAGTACGAGGTCGGTTCAGAAAATAACTGAACATTTTTAATTACACAACGGAGATATTTATTTAATGACGTGCAGTTGACAGCATTGTGTTCCGCATAAACTCCCCTGTAACCAAATGTCCTTGGATTGTTGATATCTCATTAGTTTTTGTGTTATTGTTATTTGAGTGCAACATGTTTAAGTGCACAATTTTACTAAGTTTACTAATGCACAATTTTCAGGAGCAATTTGCATTAAACTGGGGGGAAACTTTTACAGAAACATTTCAACTTTTGAAACACTTATGATGCTCTGGTCGTACGCAATGTTATGAATGGTTTTCACAATTTAAAAGTGGTCATCAGTCAATCAATGATGACCCTCGACTAGGAAAGCCATCTTCAAATGATGACATACACATATTCAAAAAATAACTATCCGGTGCATGCATATAGTCGATTGACTATCATAGAACTTGCAGAAGGTTAGCATCTCAACTGGATCACGCCATGACATTTTGACTGAAAAATTGAACATGCATTGGGAGTTGCAGCAATGTTTGTTCCTCGTTTAATGACCAAACAGCACAAAGAATATCAACTGGACATTTGTCTGCAACTTCTTGAACAAGCCAATGACGATGAAACATTCATGTAAAAGATCATAACATAGAAAGGGGGGTTTGTCTTTTCTGTTTTTCCCTCACAATTTTTTTTTTTTTTTTTACGTTACATATTAGTAATCACTCATGTTATAATTAAATGCTTATTATTATAAACATAATCTTATAAATTAACCTTAGCTTAAAGCGAGCGTAGGTTAAGTTAGGTTACATTATTTTCTCTGCAAATACCATGTAACTAACATGGGCAAATTACTAATACATAACGTAAAAATAAACCATTGTGGGGAAAAACAGAAAAGACCCAATAAAGGGAAACAAAAGCTGGGTTTACGATTACAAGATCGAGACAAAAGTTCAATCATATTCTCACGTACAGGCATTAAGCTTGCACAATATAAGATAAATCATCTAAAAAGTCAACTAATACCCAGCAAATAATGGTAAGTAGAAAAATTATAATTAACATAAATATTTATTTGTAAATTCTCTTTTATAAATATGCAAACAATTTTTAAATTTCTTTTAAAATGTTTTATATTTTTCAATTTATAATGGTAGTATTTTCTAAATGGGTCTTTCTTATAAAACAGATTTAAAGTAATGTATAGTGCAAAAATTAAAATAAATAGTGAAAATTAAAAAATAACATTCTATGAGTCGGAGCGTGGAATGTTAGAAGTTTAAAAAAGGTTGGTAGGCTAGAAAATTTAAAAACTGAAATGGATAGGATAAATGTGGATGTAGTAGGAATTAATGAGGTTCGGTGGGAAGAGGAAGGCGACTTTTGGTCAGGTGATTTAAGAATAATTAACTCAGCTTCAAATAATGGGCAGGCAGGAGTAGGTTTCATAATGAACAAGAAGATAGGGAAGAGAGTAGAGTATTTCAAAACTCATACCGATAGAATCATTGTAATAAGGATAAAATCAAAACCTAAACAGACAACGATTGTTAACGTCTATATGCCTACAAGCGCCCATGATGATGATGATGAGGTAAAGTGTGTATACGAAGAGATTGATGAAGCAATTAAACACGTAAAAGGAGATGAAAATTTAATAATAGTTGGAGATTGGAATGCAAGCATTGGAAAAGGCAAGGAAGGAAATATAGTGGGTGAATACGGGCTGGGCAAAAGGAATGAAAGCGGGGACCGACTTATAGAGTTTTGCACGAAGTATAATTTAATAATTGCCAATACCCAATCTAAAAATCATAATAGAATATACACTTCGAAAAAGCCAGGTGATACTGCAAAGTATCAGATAGATTATATCATGGTTAAGCAAAGATTTAGAAATCAACTCGTTGACTACAAAACTTACCCTGGAGCAGACATTGATAGCAACCATAATTTGGTGATAATGAAATATAGATTGGGGTTTAAAAACCTGAAGAAAAGGTGTCAGATGAATCTGTGGAATTTAGAGAAGCTTGAGGAAGAGGAGGTAAAGAAGATTTTTGAGGAGGAATTCGCAAGAGGTCTGAGTAAAAAAGATAAGGTAGAAAATGTAGAAGTAGAATGGGAGAATGTTAAAAAGGAAATTCTTAAATCAGCAGAAGCGAACTTGAATAAAGAGAACTGGTAGAAAACCTTGGGTTTCAGACGATATATTGCAGCTGATGGATGAACGTAGAAAATATAAGAATGCTAGTGATGAAGAAAGTAAAAGGAACTATCGGCAATTAAGAAATGCTATAAACAGGAAGTGCAAACTGGCGAAAGAAGAGTGGATTAAAGAAAAGTGTTCAGAAGTGGAAAGAGAAATGAACATTGGTAAAATAGACGGAGCATACAGGAAAGTTAAGGAAAATTTTGGGGTACATAAATTAAAATCTAATAATGTGTTAAACAAAGATGGTACACCTATATATAATACGAAAGGTAAAGTCGATAGATGGGTGGAATATATTGAAGAGTTATACGGAGGAAATGAATTAGAAAATAGTGTTATAGAGGAAGAAGAGGAAGTTGAGGAGGATAAAATGGGAGAAACAATACTGAGATCTGAATTTAAGAGAGCATTAAAAGATTTAAATGGCAGAAAGGCTCCTGGAATAGACTGAATACCTGTAGAATTACTGCGCAGTGCAGGTGGGGAAGCGATTGATAGATTATACAAACTGGTGTGTAATATTTATGAAAAAGGGGAATTTCCATCAGAATTCAAAAAAAGTGTTATAGTCATGATACCAAAGAAAGCAGGGGCAGATAAATGTGAGGAATACAGAACAATTAGTTTAACTAGTCATGCATCAAAAATCTTAACTAGAATTCTATACAGAAGAATTGAGAGGAGAGTGGAAGAAGTGTTAAGAGAAGACCGATTTGGTTTCAGGAAAAGTATAGGGACAAGGAAAGCAATTTTAGGCCTCAGATTAATAGTAGAAAGAAGATTAAAGAAAAACACAAACCGACATACTTGGCGTTTATAGACCTAGAAAAGGCATTCGATAACGTAGACTGTAATAAAATGTTCAGCATTTAAAAAAAATTAGGGTTCAAATACAGAGATAGAAGAGCAATTGCTAACATGTACAGGAACCAAACAGCAACACTAATAATTGAAGAACATAAGAAAGAAGCTGTAATAAGAATAGGAGTCCAACAAGGATGTTCCCTATCTCCTTTACTTTTTAATCTTTACATGGAACTAGCGGTTAATGATGTTAAAGAACAATTTAGATTCGGAGTAACAGTACAAGGTGAAAAGATAAAGATGCTACGATTTGCTGATGATATAGTAATTCTAGCCGAGAATAAAAAGGATTTAGAAGAAACAATGAACGGCATAGATGAAGTCCTACACAAGAACTATCGCCTGAAAATAAACAAGAACAAAACAAAAGTAATGAAATGTAGTAGAAATAACAAAGATGGACCGCTGAATGTGAAAATAGGAGGAGAAAATATTATGGAGGTAGAAGAATTTTGTTATTTGGGAAGTAGAATTACTAAAGATGGACAAAGCAGGAGCGATATAAAATGCTGAATAGCACAAGCTAAACGAGCCTTCAGTAAGAAATATACTTTGTTTACATCAAAAATTAATTTAAATGTCAGGAAAAGATTTTTGAAAGTATATGTTTGGAGTGTCGCTTTATATGGAAGTGGAAACTGGAAGATCGGAGTATCTGAGAAGAAAAGATTAGAAGCTTTTGAAATGCGGTGCTATAGGAGAATGTTTAAAATCAGACGGGTGGATAAAGCGACAAATGAAGAGGTATTGCAGCAAATAGATGAAGAAAGAAGCGTTTGGAAAAATATAGTTAAAAGAAGAGACAGACTTATAGGCCACATACTAAAGCATCCTGGAATATTCGCTTTAATATTGGAAGGACAGATAGAAGGAAAAAATTGTGTAGGCAGGCCACCTTTGGAATATGTAAAACAAATTGTTAGGGATGTAGGATGTAGAGGGTATACTGAAATGAAACGACTAGCACTAGATAAGGAATCTGTCAAATGACTTCAAAAAAAAAAAAATGGAGCAAAACATTTTACCACAATAACAAAAAAGTGAAAAGCAGTGTTTGTAAAACTTCTCTTTCTAAATTAGTTTAAATTTTTTTTAAATATTAATGAAAGAAGACAAACATTCAATAAAAAAATATAAAACTTTTTTTTAATTTTTATATATAAATTTACATTGACTAATGCATCTATTTGAAAAGACTGTTTAATTGAAATGGTGATTTAACTTTTTTTGTTAACTGTCTTTCCAGCATTTTCTCTTTAAAACATTTCAAACTTTTTACAAAAGTAATAAATACTAATCATTTTCTCAAAACCAAAAGAAAAAATTCAAAACATTTTGCAAAGTTTTTTCGTTACAGCAGCATATTTTAAGGCATTACACACTTTAGTTAAAATTTGAAAGTTGTTAAAGCTGTTGTTTTTATTACTTTAGATTAAATAGCAATATTTCTTCCTTGTATATGTAAGCTGTGTTAACAAGCAAAAGTGAGCAAAACACCATACAGAATGTTTTTCAGCCTGGAGTCATGTTCACCTTTCCATAATGATCTGAAACAATTTATATCAACCCACCACCATAATACACATCCAAAAGATTTTAACATCAGCAATATTTTTTGTAGCTTTTATTGAGAAATTTAATATATCAGTTGTACACATTTTATATCAACAATAAGTAATTCTTAGAGTCGTAATAAATCAAACTTGAGTCAAAATTTTTTAAGTTGTTGTAAATCAAGACCACTAGCAAAGCATATGTGACTTGAAAAATAATCTTAACATTTTTGCTGTTGCAAATAGATCTCTTCGTTAAAGGAAGCACACCTATGTTAAGATCATATTTCAATCCTTTGCACAATTATTCTTCATTCTGAGATGTATACATCATTCCAGATTTGTGTGTGTAATTGCAACACTAGCAATCAATTTGATTTATTACTCAGTGTAAAATTTGGTATTTCTTATCCTGACCCCACAGAAGACACCCTCCATGTGACAGTTTTGGTCGCCATGCCACCCTCTCTGTACCAAGACCTTATGGGCTTTACCGGAGGTCATCTTCAGAACCTCGGCAAAAGGCATCTCTCAGCCTTGTTCATGCCTCAGTCAGGATGCCACTGATGCGAATACCACATGTGATATTCTCATTGGTGTACTACTAGAAAATGAACTCTTTAAAAAACAAAACACAAATATGTTGTCTTTAACGAGACTGAGCGACATGAAGAAACTGAAATTAAAAACGCAACTACCTACCTGATGGGTAAACGTAGAGTTCAACACACAATCATAACACAAAATAAGAAATATAAATAAAACTAAATAAACAAACATCAAACCTTGTAACACAAACAAAACCAAAACACAGTTAAGATCAGGCAGAACCCTAAATTCCCTTGGCAATCCATTCTCTTGCCATCTTATGTTGATGACTCTCACAACTCAATTTTGCATTCTGGTGGCTCGGAACCCAACTCCCCCTCCCCAAGCTTCCTTTGTCTAACAGTAACCCATTGTAGGCATAAGCCACAATGAGACATCCGCTGGGCAATCTCAGCCGAAGGAAATCAAACTCCACCACCCACAACATTGGACCCAACATACTGCCCCTGAGGACAATCCTTGGACGTCTTGCCTACTTCATGCCTGCCCTCACAAAGCAGCAATCTCAATGCCTGAACTAACTTAGCATTACTTGCAGTACACTATCAGTAATTGATAAATGACAGAAGGCCACCACAGGTTATTTAATGCAATGGAGATTTCCAGGAAATTTCCCAGGACTTATTTGTCCTACCTAGCTCTTGCCACACTCATCACAATTTAGTGAATGGTAAGTCTGACTATCTAATACTCTGATAGTCAAACTTCTATCACTCGATACCTACGTAGAATCTTTTAAATGTATGAAGGGAAAATACACCAAGAAAATTTATTGCCAATCATTTCACACACACACACCTCTGTTACAAGAGTTAGCATCAATCTTAACCACCCTTTGCTTCTTTCTAACCAATTGTTAACACTAATGCCCAATACTATTTACGGTTTTCTATTTCAGATACTCTACAAACATACCACTAGCTGATTCATTCAATCATTAATGTTACAAAATCCACAGATAAAATTAACTACATCTCAGGAAAATGGTTTCCATAGAATAAAAAATAAAAACACAGAATTTTAAAATATTCAGTTAAGACTTAACATTCCTCTAGTACTTATTTGCATAAAACGTCAACTATTATATCACATCCATTACGCAATCATAATATGAATACTTGGATTCCATTAAATTTCAATCACCATGTTCAATAAAGGACAAGGAAAACCACTTGGCATACTTTTCAGTTATATTACACATTTTAAGTAAATATAGTTCAAGTAAATAAAAACAAGCGACATTTTTCTTCAAAAAAAAAATTTATTATATGAATCTTAAAACATTTTATTAAAATAATTAGTACATTAAAAAAAAAATCACTTTACAATTTTAATTTCCAAAAAAATTACAAATAAAAATATCTTCCAAAAAACACAGAACCATTATTTTATTTTGTAGTAATCTTCAACCAGATGTTAATTAATGATGATTTTTATAATGCATATTAATAATGCATCAAAACCAGTTACCAAACCTATGTAAGGAGAAAATAATATCAACCAAAAACAATGATACAAACATTTTGCTGCATAACCTATACTAAATTAAAAGAAAAAACTTCCATTAAATCAACACCTCTTAAGCCTTTAGAAACAAACTGATATATAGAAAAAAAAAATTAAACAAATGCTTCAATGACAACCAACTGATTACAGATAGTCAGATTGTCATTATAGTTTTTTATGCATCAAACACTTCATTTCAAGAATAATTACATAATTATTTGCTTTTTTGATGAAATATCAGTGAAAAAATGGGTTATGGGAATTTTATATTTCTCAACTTATCACAATCCAGGGACCACAAAAAACAAAAAAAAAGTAGGGCTTACGTTTGTAAATATATATGTTGAAATGTTTGAAGCTTAAAGCTTAAAACTAAGACTAGATAAACCAATTTTGATGAATCTTGGTACAGTGACTCAAGTATGTTGGGCAATTTGTTGGTAAAATTTTGGTTTCAGTCTTCAGCAGGAGATACAATTTTGAGGGCCAATTTTCTGAAAATTTTGCAAACATAGACCCATTTTATATTAAGCTCAGATGAAGCATGCATGCCTCTTAAGTCTTAAAAAAAATTGCCCTAAATTGTTCCCCTTCACCAAAAAAGTTATCTTTTTATTTATTGCAATTTTTCACAACTATTTTGGCTTATTAGAATTTTTGATAATAACATTACAATAAAATTTACTCATAATTTACCCTGACACCTCCAAAAAAGAAGTCTTAGGTATTATTTATTGGTTTACAATTTTTTTGGGTGATTTTGGAGGGGACGTTGAAAGAAAATAAAAAAGTACCTAATTTTTTTAATTTTTTAAACTTCTTTTGTTTATTTAAACAAAATGATAATTTTAAACAAATTTATCATTTTATCATTTTAAATTGACAATACTTATTCAAAGATTACCCCATCCCACAAAAGAAAACTTGGGTAAATCTTTTTCATCTACTATTATTTTTTCACTATATAAGAATAAATACCTAATGTCAGGCACGTATTACAACTTTGTTGTCAACTTTTAAGATAATAACATTACCATTTTCATTCTGTGCAGTGGTAAGACGCATTTTAGGAGAGCAATGGGTTGTAAACTCAAATTGTGAAATTTCATACTATTCTGATTCTAATTTAACAATTATTTAATAATAGCATAGACAGTATAAAATTCAATCACTAACGTCTGAGAAAGACTGAAAAACCTTTTTACTTCAAATTCTAATAAAAAAAAATTTGATTTCAGATTATACGTACTAATATTTTTAAAAAAATTACTTTTTTCATAAAATCTATTCAAATTAGCTGCAAATGAAACAATACATAGAAAACAATTTTCTGATTTCATAAACCTTGACACAAATAGTTGTTTTAAGTTACTAATTGCAATTCAACTTTTTTTTAAACATGTTAAATACAAAACCTAAAGAAATGCATGAAACTGAATCTCAAAACTTGTCTAGTTTTTAGAAAAATTAAAAAAATTTTAGACAAATATCTTAGAATACACATTTCTATATTCACACGCTTCAATTTATTTTCAAAACCCTATTAATACTTCTTACAGTCTTAAGATAAATATTGTTATTCAAAAATAAAAGTGTTAATGCTATCTTAGTACTACCCTAATTAAACTGGTCAATAATGATTTTGCTAAAAGGTCAATTTTTCATAATCTTACGTATTTTTGGGTCCCAACTTTGAATAAGACATCAGAATTTCTCTGTCGCCTCAGTTTTTGTAATTGTCCTTCCCACTTTCTACTAAGTATATTTGCATGAAAAATGCAAGTAAAATATCTATTTATTGCAGCAATTAAGTTACTAAATAAAAGATAATTTATTTGATTTGATAAACAGCAATGAAAAATTAATATATTTACAGTAATTAAATGATTACAAATGGTACACACACGATTCATGCCTCATCTTCTTCTAAATGAAATTAAATAACCCGGTGTGAAGTGTATATGTATTCTGTTTCAAGATTCACTGTTGCATGTTATACGTAAAGAGTTAACAACATACCATGTTGGCTAGGAAAAATCTCAATTACATCAGTTGAATGCAAGCTCTCACGTGCAGCTAATTTTCCTACAAAATTTTATTTTTCCCTGTAGTCAGTGTAAATGACATATGACTGAAGGTTATTAAATCTTGTACTACATGTTAGCAAGTATACTGCAGTGAACTCTATAATATAAATGCCATGTTGCATTAACCATCCATCCAGTTTCTGCTTCAATTATGGTGACATGACATTAGTCTCAGAAAAAATATAACTTCACTGATAAAAAAAATTATATAAATTATATTTTGGATGTAAAGTGATAGGTCCCGAGCTCTTCATATTTACTGCAATTCTTGTCAGTGATCCAGTTGTCGAGATCCATTCAACCAGTTGATTGAATGGTTCAATTAACCACACATCTCATCTTAGGTATGGTCAACCTTCTTTCTTTCTTTCTTTTTCCTGTTTAGCCTCTAGTAATTACCATTCAAATAATACTTCAGAGGATGAATGAGGATGATAGATTTGAGTGTAAATGAAGTGTAGAGTCTTGTACAATCTCAATTCAACCATTCCTGAGATGTGTGGTTAACTGAAACCCAACCACCAAAGAACACCTGTAGTATTCAAATCCATGTAAAAATAACTGACTTTACTAGGAATTGAAGGTTGCAACTCCTGACTTCCAAATCAGCTGATTTGGGAAGACGCATTCGCCATTAGACCAACCCGGCTGGTTAGGTATAGTCAAGAAACTGTACAAGACTGCACTTGATTTACATTCATATTCATCATCCTCATTCATCCTCTGAAGTTATACCTTACAGTGGTTACAAAGACTAAACAGAAAAAGAGTTTGGAGAGAACAGAAGGATTGCTATTAGATACTAAGACTACTATTTTTTATAACGAATATATCTGGGATCACAGCTAAGACTAGACATACAATTAAATATCCAAATTATTTTCTTTCAAATAAATTTGTTCCCTGAATAATTAAAAAAGTGAATGATTTTAAAATAAAAGTAAAGAAGAAATTAAATGTTAATCATTAGTATTTTATGGCTATCATATTGAATGTTATAATTAAGTGAAAGTAGGTAATAAGAATTAGTGGGTAATACAAAACAACCCAGAAGCAGCAGTAAGCTATGTAAAGTTTTGTAGTGGCTATTTCTGAATTCTGGGAAATTCCATTCTTCCACTATTATGAAGTTTATGCAGCTAGTATGGTGATGGGAAGGATGAGTAATTTTTCAGTCTAATTCAGATAATATAACAGATTTTTTGCTGCTACATACAGTTGCATACATGTGAGTTAACTCATGTGTTAAAATCAATTCATTTTCAGCGAGCATGTTGTGGAGATTTTTGAGTAATGTCAGGCTTTAAAAAGAAAATTTTATCCATTTGGGACAAATTAAATATATTGAGGAATTTGAAAATAAGCGATCTAATTCTGACAAGTGTAAAACTCAAGGGCTTTTTACTTCCTCTATCAACGATTTGGAAGAACTGTGATAAATTAGCTTTCAAAAAAAATCTGATGATCTGACGTAAAGATGCCGAGTGACAAATGGCCACTAATAAAACCTGGTTATGAATGGGAAAATATACTTAATGCTGATAAAACAGCCTCATTTATAAATTAACTATGAACAAAAACATTTAAAGGAAAAAAATATTTTTGAGTGTATTAGAAAGTACGGCTAACTTTTCTGTCTTCAAATAAGACGAACTGAAAATAAAAAACTTATCATTGGAAAATCAAGAAACCAGTTTTATTTAAAAAATGTTTAAAAACTTCTGATTAAGTATTTAGCCAATACAAAGACATGGATGACTTATAACTGAGAAAAACAAAGAGAAAAATTTTACTGCTAATTGATAACTATCGAGCACGACCAGTACTGAATTTAATCCAATTTTTTTGAATCTATCAGAGGGTAAGATAATGTATCTTCAAGTACAATTCAAAATAGTTTTAAAAAAATCTGGTCTTGCAATAATTTCAGAAGAAGATTACGAGCCAGAAGATGAACTACAACTCTCAGAATGGATTCAGACCATGGATTCCAAAAATGTATTTAACAGATATAATATGGATGATTAAGTGCATGCTGACAACACTGTATTAATAACCAAAAATTCAGCAGATGAAGAAATGGCAAAGAAGTGAAACACAGGTCAATCGACAATGAAAGTGAAAAGATGACTGAGAATCCAGTCATTCCAACCATGCAGCTCAAGACAGTTTAGAATTGCTTAAGAAATCTTGTGAAACAAATAATGTCAGTGATGAGTTTATAAAATGATTAAATAATATAAAAATAAAAACAAACAACTTTATATTGCAAACATTTTTTTTTTTGTTAGGTTAATAAAATATTTAACATTTACAGTCGCACGTAATAATTCTACTTTTTAAGTATAGTATTAAAGTGTCATTAATATAAATTACTTAATTATTTAAGTACTTAACATGACACACAGTGAATCTGAATGTTTCTTCTTCCAGTAAAAGGGCTTAATTGACTGTAATGATGGAATCTTTACTAGAAGCTTTGGGTCATATGCACAATCCTGATGAATGATATATTGACTCAGGAAAAATAGTTTGAAAGTAATCCTTCATATTAAAAACAATATCCCATAATCCTTTAGTTCAAGAGATCTCACTGGAGTCATATGAATATATGAAACTCACATTGGATGCGATTCAGTATGAGAAACATTTGTGGAAACCTGAAAGTGAACACTGTTAACCTGGTTTACAAATGAGGTATGTTAAACTCTTGTGTGACTGGAAGCAGAGGTAGAATCATTGCATTAAAAAGTATGGCCAAAAAGAAAAAATCAACAGTAGAAGAGAAGTTTGCAAGTCCAATACTAATAAAACCTGAAAGTCTACTTTCCACCACTACACATTAAGCTAGATTTAACGAATAATTTCATTAAAGCAATGGATCATGATAAGACTGGATTTCTCTTTCTAAAGAAGCAAGTTCACTAATATAAATGATGCTAAGATAAAGGAAGATATATTTGATGGCAAATGAACGCTATTGAATTTGAAGTTAGTCTGAATGACTGTGAAGATTGTTACATGAAAATTTTTTAAAAAGGTTGTAACAACTTCCTTGGAACTCATAAAGCAGATAACTACATATAACTGAGCCTAGAAACTACTTGAATGTAATGTCAAAGAACCATTTCTTAAAATTCTTGACTGGTTTTTTCCCTACCAATCTTGAAGCTGTGAGTGACAGACATGGAAAACACTTTCACTAGGAAATATCCACCATGGAAACATGCTACCAGGGGAAATGGAATCCAAGAATGTTGGCTGATAACTGCTGGAATTTCAAGATTCCACATCGTTTGATGTACCTAAAACAAACTACACCAGAAAATCCAAAAGAAGCAAATTTTAGACATGTAGAAATTGCACGTATAATATTGAATTACGATCTTCACAAAGCTTTTTTCTTACAACAAAAATTTATAATTATAAAAACCTATGCATGAAAGACATTTCTATGGTTTAAAAATAATCATTTACATATTTCAAATCAGCCCTCAAAAATAATATAAGATTCAGGTATTAACAATCTTGTAATAAACAAAAAACAAAATTTTATTGTCCAGCATTATGAAACACAAAAATAATTTTAAAAAAAAATCACTGGATCCTGTTTCATTACACGTAAAAAAGCTGCTCAATTGCAACTTCCTATAACAAAATCATAATGATGATGCAATCAAAAAATTTTATTTAATTACAAGTAGATACAGTAAAACTCTGCTTACATTAAGTATATGAATAATAAATCACATTTCATAACTGTACATAGAAAACTAATCACATGTGTTTACAAAATTGGCATTTTAGTATTAAAGCACACTAAGTACTTGCTGATAAGCTGCTGGTTCAAAAACTAGTAGTTTTCAATTTAACCAAGTTTTTAATCTTGAGAAGTTATTTTGAAAATTGTGACAAAATGTACCAATTGTCCATATGTTTCCATATTTTAAAAATTGACAAACGTTTTTAGTCTTAAAATCTTCATACCATAATCATTTTTAATATTTCATATGGCCTAATTTATTTTGTTACCAATTTATTTCCACCTAAAAACTTACAGTTAAAATTTAAATAATCTTCATTTTTTACCCTACTTTTAAACTTGTTTAATATTAATAATTGATGTATAACAGCTATAATTTTCTGAATAAATTAAAATGAAATCTGCATTTCTAGTTATAAAATAAGTCATGTTTTTTCTAACTTAGATTGATAACCTAAATTTTAGCATCTGTTCTTACGAAAAAATAATACTCAGGAAACTTAGTAAAAAAAAATTACAATTAACACTTTAGTACAAGTATTTAAATGTATATATAAGTAAAAACACATTCAAAACATATTGCAACAATTACTAAACCAAGCACAAAGTTAAAACTGCTTTTTAAGAATTAGTAAATGACAGACAATCATTCCAATTATTGAGAAAATTGATACAGAAGCGTTTTTTTAATACTGAAAAAATGAACATATATACTTATGACACCAGTCGTGATTTCAAAGTGCTGCATTTACTTGAAGATTAAGTCACTGGAATCTCGCACAAGAGCAGGGTCATGATATGGACACTAACCATTAAGGGGTTAAAACAGCACATTCTGATATTTTTCTAGATGTGGTAACATTAATAACATTGAACTAACAAAATTACACTACTTTAACTATTAGTTAATGCACTAACCAGGTAAGATAAAATTAATTTTTAATGAGTTAAGAACTTCTGATACATTAATCCTTTGAATATTTCTACTCTTTCTTCCAAAACTCCCTGACTTTTAATTAATAATGATGATCAAATATTCTTAGTACCTTCCATTTCCCCAATTCTATTCTCAACTTAATTCCAGTTATACATTCTAGTATGGAAATTGTATACCCTTAAATAAAATTACAGCAGCTATATCAACTGTCCACTCCACAATCATGTAACAGCATATGTTCATGATCTTACTTATCTGGATAATAATACTTGCTTAGAAGTAAAGTGGCATAAGTAAAAATAATATATTGTTATGTATTGTTAATTACAATACAATTTCAATAAGTTATTACAAATTCAATATAATTTTTAATTAAATAATTAGTTAGGAAACCTTATACAGTTTATCATTAACCTTTTTACTGCATTACTTCTATTTTGTCATAGTTTAAGCAATTTTTCTTGGAAAGAAATCTGAATAAATACAGGTAGACAGTTGCTTCATATTCACCTCATCCATCCCACTAATCAACCAATTTCTCCTCTCTTGTTACTGGTTGTGTTGTAAACAATTCTTCAAATGAATTTACTTCATACTTTATCCTTCTATAATATCTCCCATAAATAATACTTTTTAACACTCTCAACAAAAAGTTTATTAACTCCATAATGTTTGTTTTAGTCATTACACCATGACATTTAATTCAACATTTTTAAGAAAAGGTTCATTAACTTTGTTTATATAAAAAGTCTTGATTTTAATCATTACATCTTGATGTTTAATTCAAAATTATTTTGCTTCACTTGGAGCATTATCAGACAGTTTGTAATCAGAAAATTTGTTATAAAATCCAACTTGAACAAAAAAAGATCCTTATTACTGTTTTCTTTACAATATGTAAACCCAACAATCAGCATCTGTCAATCAATCATGTGTACACCTGCGTGTAAATGTAGGTCAGCACAGTAGCATGCAAATTAATCCAAGCACAGATGTTATTTAATAAAATTAATTTTATTTAGAAAAAAATCATACCTGTACATTTGTGAATATTTAATTAATATGTCATCCTTTATTCTTAAATCACTTCACGTACACAATTTATCAATTCAAAAAGTATCTTTTTTATTTATTCATCATGAAACCATATTGATGCTATAAACTGAGAACAATTTTTGTGGTAAAATTAATTTTTAAACGACTGCTCAAAGATTCTGAATTAGGTTTAAGTCTGGGGGGAGTTGCCTGGCCCAGGAGCACTTTACTGTTTTGTTCTTCAAAAAAGATCCCCTATTTTGGCAGTATGGCATGGCACCAAATTTTGTTAGAATACTCCATTAGTTTTGAAGTTGTATCACAACCCATCCTTTCCTTCAGGATTTTGATATATTCATAAATTTTCAATATAGCAACTGCTGGAAGTAATAAACAAGAGCATTCAAATGTGAAACAACCCTAAACCACTATTTTACCATGTGTTTTCATCTTTTACTTTTCTAATATATGAATGGCCCTGATCATAAAAGTATGACTCATCAGAAAACTTACATTTTTCCAGTCTTCTTAAGTCGAGTTAGCGTTGCTTTAACCTACAAGAGCCTTTTTTTGCACATTGCTGGACTTAAAAGCTGCTTTTTAGCTGGTCAATGAGCTTTCCATCCTACTGTAATAAGTTTACGTCTAACAACTGACAGAGGCAAATCCGTTCCACTGGCTGACAATTCTCTATTTAAGTCCACAGCAGATCAAGTTTTCTTTTTGTTACTAATAAGTGAACCTGTGTTGGAGTAGTTTCTCTTCTATAGCCACATTTGCCTTTGTTTTTAAGATGAAAAAGAACCAGTTTCTTTACATATAGCAATCATTGTTCTAGCCCAACACCACATTCAGATGCTATTTATTTGTCTGTCATATTGGTAAGCTCAGAGAGAAACAATTTTCAAACACTTTCTTGGAGTTACATTCATTATTATATATTCAATCCACACAGAACAGATGATTTTGTAATAAAAAAAATTTAACTTGAAAATTGTTCAAACTGCCAAAATGCAACACCCTCACATTAAACATAAAGAATGGGTGTGGTCAAGCAATGTAGCCACAACAAAAAAATTAATTCCCCATGTTCAGATTAATTTGCACACTACTGTATACATATCTATGTGTGTATGTGTATGCATGTGTGTTAGTATGCATATATGTACATGTGTATGTATCGATTTTAAATATTCATACATCCTGTTCATAGTGAAGATAAAACTGTCTCATTAGTAAAATAAATTTGAGTGTTTTATTATAATACAATACGTATGCTATTTACATGCGTGTACACACACACACGTATTCAATTAGCATCTAGCACTGATAAGGTTTGAATGAGTATTACTATCTGTTCTGTTCAGTTGTTGTTATTATATCTAAGAATCATATTCTGTTTTTACATTCCAGTAAGTCAAAGAATGAAATCTTGTTCCAAAATTTCAAACAATAAATGTAGCTGATGAAATTACACTTTTTACTGACAAATTTTAGAATTTTTTTTGGAAATATGCGTAGGAACACCTACCTGTTCCTGTCAACTCATGATTATAAGTTTTACATTTTTATAATTGTTACTAACAAAATTTTTATGAAATAGAAATTTGTAAACACTCTAAAACAACTGTTCCTAACATGAATTGCTCTATAAAGAATTTGTGTGCTCTAAACCTGATGTGAAAAGAAGTTTTTGACCCAGGGAGTTACTGTGACTGCATATTTTTTTATCACTGCATATAACGCATAGGATTAATACCAAAGGCAAATCAAAATAGTCGCTAGCTTTGAGTCATAGAGGTTGTTTTTTTTTTTTATAAGAGTAATAAACACTGCTCCAATTATAGAAAAAATTTTATTTATGAAATTCTGTATTATAAAACATTTTATATTAATAAATTCATAAAGTAAACGGATATATTATAAATACATTAATGATGACCATAAAAAATTACAGTAAGAATTGGACAGTAGCTCAATATTTTACTCTTGGATGTAGAACACTGTACACGTTCAAAACTTTTCAGGCAACAATTGCAAATTCATGCAATTCATTTCAAGTATATGAAAATTAATTTCATATACTAAATGAATTAATGAATCCATTTCAAGTAAAATTGTGAATTATGAGACTAGCCAGAATATGCATTCCAGAGATGAATGTGCCATTAGACTATAATCAAATTATGCAGAAAGATGGTTAACAAGAAAATTATAAATGTGAAATCAAGGTGTATATAATATCTAATAGTAAATAAATTACATTAAAAAGCTGTCTTGTAAAAAAAAAAAAATATACTAATGCATCAATTTACTGGATCAACCGACTGTTTTTTCAACTGCATCAAATACGTTGTTCAATGAGCACATCTAAAAATAATATGGTGATATTATACAAAGAAACACACAAAAACAGAGAAACTTTACCTCAATGCTACATCCACAGGATTTTGTTACAAGATATGATTACTTAATTTTTACTTTTTTATTACTTACTACTTACAATAAATAAGCCAAAAAAATTATATCCAAAACAACTTAAGGCAAAAGAAATTAATTTATAATAAAAGAAAATTGCAAGTATTATACAAAACTATCTCAATTTTAAATCAAATAATGATCACTAAACCCATAAAATATACTACTAATGTAAATATATCACATCACTTCAAAAATGTAAATTTGTCTTTTTATGCGAGAATATGGCACGTGACATTTCAAAACAGCATTATTAATCCTTAACAACTCTGAATGCAAAGTATTTTTACAATTTTGACATAATGACCACAATCTGAAATATTTTCCCCACGAAATATAAATAATAAACCAATAAAACTAACTCATTTCCACTACCCAAAATGTAATTAATAAAAAAGAAAGTTACCCATAATTATTAGCGTAATTGAACTTTTTTCTTTTTTTTCTTAACTGTTAACCAAAAGTAAAAATGTCTTCGGGACTGAAAAAAAATTACTAATGATCACTTAATATATCGTATCAACTAAACACTGAATTAAGTAATAATAAAGCTTTACCAATGATTTACAGCGAAGATATAGAATCTTGAACAAGTAACAAAGATATCCACCCACAACAAAATAATGGATAGTTTTAAAATCATCTGAAACCCTACCAACTTACCCCTTAACAACTACCAAATTTAATTTATTGTACAGTTTTTCATGCTTTTTCATGGTCATATATTTACTCACGAGTTTAGGTCAAAAATTTAAGCAAAATCTAGTCTAGATTTTATTTAAAAAGAATTAATAATCTCACAAGAAACTTTTCATAAACTTTTTTTGGCTTTTACCTTTTTAACTAAAATTTTAATTGTGTGCAAATAAACAGTTTATTTCATTTACTACTGTTTTTTACAGCTTTCATTATAATGGTGTGGAGATTTTATCCTCAACCAGCTGGGTGATTTTGTTGTTAGATTCATTAACTTTCAAGAATAGCAACTAATAGGTAATATTTATAGTATTTTATTACCTTTTTTTTTAATCTCAACTGTTTTATTCAAAGCAAAAATGAATATCAAACAAAAAAATTAATTAGAAAAGGAGATTAAAGAAAGATAACATTTTACAGTCCTTTTTTTCTAAATGGGACATCTCCCTGCTAGGACTAACTCTTTACAATAAAATCCATTAATAAACAGAATTACAGTTTGCACATAAATTTCTCTATAAAACGTTTCTTGACAACAAAATAAAAAAGTAGAAGAAAGCACGGGCAGAGAAAATAAACAGTACTATACCGTTTTAAAGTAAAATGCCATTACTCAGCAATACTGGTTTTGCTGACAAGTCACACTAGGCAAATATTAACAATGTTTGTAACAAAAATATTGCAACCTTTAACTATGGAAAAGAAGTAGAGAAATTTAATATGCTAATTAACAATAATCCAATTAAGATTATAATACAACTAGTGGTAACTAAGAAGCTAATGCAAAGTGGGGAATGGATAAGTAGGAAAATTCCCATACTTGTTACACAAAACAACTTACCAAAATATAAATATGCTTCATAAAGATATCTGACATTCCATACGAAGTTAACAAACTTAAGACATTTGTTTGCCTCAATATTTCCATATATTTTAATTTCACAAGTTTGTGAAAAATTTTAAGAGTTCAAAATTAACTTACAATTTTTTTTACTTAATTCAAGTTTGTAGTAAATTTCAATTTCTGGAACAGAGAATTTTTATGCCTTTAAGGATCACCAGTATCAGTAACGTCCTTCAAATTTTTCTCCCTGAATTCAATGCAATAGAGAAATTCAATTTATTTTTCTTATAAAATATTACGTTATCCTTAAATAAATGTCATTAAAATCTCAATACATCCACTTCCTCTTTTGAGATAAGTGTGCAAAATCTGTTTTTTCCTAAACTTAAGAAAAATGAAAATTCATGAGTTCAACATTCACACCTTAATATCTGCCATTAAAAGTTTGAATGAAAATATGTTACAAAAAATGCTCTTCTAAACCTGGTTCACTGAATATAAATGGAAAATAAGGGAGTTGTGCAAATTATATATAATTATATATATATATATATATATATATATATATATATATACATATATTTTACATTTGTAATCAAATATTTCCTAATCATGAAGTCAAGAATTGTCAATGTGACAAACAACTTTTTTGAAATTAGTTTTGATCACTTTACATATCCACAAACTTTTAAAAAATATATAAATATATGAGCGACTAGTGTTTGTCATATTTGTAAGGAATGTCAGTCACGTCATGAAAACTATGTATTGACATAATTTCCTTCTCACACAAATAAAAAGAAAAACCAATTAATGAGCAAAAAAAGGTTAATTATCATAACACTAATATATTACCATATCTACTAAATACCACAAACCATGAGAAAAACAGAAACCTTTTATAAGTAATCCAAAGATTTCTTAACATAATCCAGTGTAATATTTTATTCATCCAGTCAACAGATTTCTTCATTCTTCAGTCTTCACATTTTATAACTGTTCATCTTTTATTATATTATTTTTTCTATGTAAAGGATTACATAATTTAATCATTGTTGTTTTAAAAAGATAACCTAAAAAAATTAAAAACTTTTTATTCTAACTTACCTGATACTTCATTATGTCCCTGGAACATTTAATACAATAACAACCCTAATGTAATATGATTACCATTTCTCCCATTGTATGTAAAACAAAACTCAAAAACCTGACATTTTAAAAAAAACCCTAGGATAATATAAACTTTTTTAAATTCAGAAACCCCAGAGAAAATTTATTAAATATTGATTACTCTTTTAATTAAAAAAAAATAAATAAAATAAAAAATACATTTCAATACTCTCCTTAAAGAATGACAAGTTAGAAAAGTGACTGTGAGCACAAATCTGATCATGAATATAAATTGTCCTATTTAACTATTAGATATCCTATAATTTTATTCTTGAATTTAAGTTTGTAAAATATTTTTCTAATAATCACTCTAATCTATTATTAATCTCAAATTTCTAAATTTATTTTCTTTACTTGTCCTTTTTGTGCCCTTTAGAAAAGTACTATCTATGGCAGAACTCCTAATGTTTAACAAGAAAATACAAAAGATAATTTAGAACCAAGATTTATAATAATAATGATATAAAAAATAATAATTAGAAGAATTATTAAGAAATTTAATTCAAGTTTAAAATGAACCCAGAAAAATTTTTTTATCACTAAGATAATTTATTTTTTATTGCTCTGTTTAGGTAATTTGAAATCCATTGTTCATTTTAGTTAACACCGGTATACCACCTGTATTTAAATACTATGTTAAAATAATAAAACTGGATAATGTCATTACAAGAAAATATTCAAATTTCATATATTAGGAAACAATAGATTAACACTTAACTTTCCTACACATGTAATATAGTTTTACATATGAATTTTCCATTTACCTCGCTTTCCCTAACTGAATAAGCATCCTTGGACAGGCATATAGACATCACACTACTAAGGTACAATAAACGTGGTGCCTTGCTGGCCACCCAAGGTGCCCGTGCCACCAAACAGATGGGAGCCACAGCAACTAAACAAATTCCATTCAATGATTTCTATAATGGGCAGTTTAACTGCCTCTGATTAAGGCTGACAATATTACATTTTCAAGCTCCCAAGATAAGTGGTTAATACTTTCATTGCCAGGATCATTTGCTACTACCCAAAACTGCCACTGCAGCTTTAAAAGTATTTATTTTAAGGTTTGAAATACCAACAACATCCACAGAAAATGAAACTAAAATGCATTGAATCAATGTTATAGACTGATAAATATAGATTTTACTAATCCCATTTTATCTGCCTTTTATTTAGCTATTCTATTATTTAGTCCATATTATTCGGTTGAAAATGGTAAATATTTGTAAAACATAAAAACTGATCAAATGAAACTGATGTCAGTATTAATTTCAGGTGTGATCACTATGAAGTTTTTATATTATGAATGAAATAAAAAAAGTTTCAGTTAAATACAACAAAGTTAATATTACGTTGTCAATAATATTAATAAAATATGAATTCACAGGATTCAGTGTTTTATTATATCGATCTTTATTTATTATTTGAGTGTTCATACTTTGTTTTTGTTTTCAGAAACAGGGGGTAATATAAAAAAGAAGCTTTTTAGCTTGCTAATTTTTTTAAAGGCAAGTTCTATAATTTTATTCTTTAAACCCACTCATTAATCAAAGTTTTTGACACCTTTTAATCACAAGCCTAGAGCAGCAGGTACCTCGGTGCACTACACCATGATGTTATAAATGTATGATTTAATCTTATGTAATGAATGCAATTGACCAATTATCAATTCTGAAGTGGGATTTAACTGGGATTTATAATTAAGAAGTTATTACAAACTTAACAAAAACTGCTAAATAATGAAACCTTCACTTAACTAATTAACAAATATAAACCTGTAACAATTAAAACTTTTATTGCTTATTTACGTTGGCACAATTTTTAGAGGTACATACATCAAGAGCATAGCACTCTGCTGGCAACTTTGCAAACATAAAGCAAAAGCCAGTTTCTAATTGCTGGAAAATGTGGGCCACTAATTTTTAAACAGGGGGGTCTAACTGCACAGGAATATTCGTTTTACCAGCGCAAAAGTATTTATTATTTCATTGTTGGCTTATTTTGTCTACTTGTTCATAATTTTATGACAGTTCTGTAAATTTTTAATTAGTAAATATTTAAGTTTATTGATAAATTTTAAAGCAAATTGATTTCATACAAATCTAGTAATTTAAACTGTTTTTAAAAGTTCTGAACAAATAATTTTGTCACTGTAATAAAATAATATTATCAAGGGAGTAATCATATTGTCTAATAATGATATGCTGAAGGGATTAAATGATTAACTCACAAATTACCAGATACATCATCGAAAAAAGTCATCAATTTATATTAAATCTATCCTTACCCTTAGGAAATCCCAATCAAAATTTTAAAAAATGTTTCCTATAAAAGTCTACAATCTAAATATTTTTATATCAACTCTTCTTTACTACAAAGCATCTTTAAGAGTTATGATTTCTGTAAACCTTTTTAAACGCTTATTTTAAACACAAACACTTACTTCCATATTCAACCTCAAAAATAGTCGTAGAAAATATTCTTTTTGAGAGTACTGAAATGATATTTTAATTTTATCAATAATTAAAAAAATTTTGTGTTAAAAAAATTGCCCTCTAGCTGCACTGTAATGTCTGCATACCCCTGCCTGCGTCTACACCCCTTCTATTTTCACTCTCTTTCTGCAGCCTGAAGGCCGCAAAACTCAGGCACAGCTTACAGTTTTCTCATTCCCGCAACCGCAACACCGCTACAAACCGCAATGCTCGGCAACACCCCAACACAGCAAACACCACACTGCTAAACTGCATCCTCTCCTGCCTGCGGCATTAAAACAGACCGTTAGGTTGTTTATGTACTTATTTTTTTAATTCTCAAGTGTTTATTTGCACTGAATAAAACAAAGATAATTATTCATCAATGCAAATCAATCAACCCCCAATATTATTTCCTCTCCAAAACATCCCTCAATACTCAAGAAAAATAAACCAGGGATGCAAACTGGAGTAATAAAATCATCAACTATTGCCCTGCATTCTTTTCTTTTTTTTTTAAATTATATGAACTACTAGAAAAAAATGTTAAGATTAATAAAGCAAAATAGTAATATTATTTCATATGCTAACATAAAAACATAAATTATACAAAACAAATTAAATTAGCTAGCAATTTATCACAGGGCAAATTCCACAACAGCTTAATTTGCTAAAAAAAAAAAAAGATAAGCGTACGCAAATTCTTAAGCAGCATTTTACTCACTTCAATCTGTTGATTTACCTAGATGTAAATAAGCATACCGCCTTCTAACTGAATAATTATAACTTATGGTTAAAATCAACATGAAATTCACTTGTTATCTGCTGAAGTTTTCTCCTTTCATAAAAATTTTTTTAAATTTCAATTGCCTCAAAAGAAATTTAAGTAAATTCTTCTATATCCTACATCCTGTTTAACTTTACACGACAAAATATCAAATATCACCATTTATAATAACCGCTAAAACTACAAGAAGAGGGCAACACACAATGTTTGTCAAATATTTACTTCTTGTCCATTAAAGATCGACCCAATTCAAAATTAAACATTAATAAAATGTGTACAAAAATAAACCCTTTAATACTTATCTTTAAACACATTCAATTTGATTTACTAATATTCCTTAATTGGAAGACATATTCTTTAAAGTACCAATAAAGTAAAACTAGTCTAGTCACATTGTATCTTTACCTATGAATTTGAAATTTATGTAATTAACTTTACAAACGGTAAAAACTCATGAGCAATCTCATATATATCCGAATCAATTTTGTTTTTAACTAAGCAGAATTTCATTTTAGTACTAAAATTTATGTTTAAAAAAAAGAGCATCCTGTTTTTACTAATTTATAGTTAACTAGAAAAATCCCTATAAACTACCTACCTACCTAATCACTATCTTTGTCTTCACCCTGACTGTCACAACCTAATCACCTATCTTTGTCTTCACACAGACTGGTAGTTACCAATCCTTGTCAGAAATTTTCCAATTAACAGCCATTTTCAATCAGTAGCTATTTCAGTCAGGAATGGTATTGAGAAAAACTAAGTTCCTCCTTAATAAGAAAATATGTAAATACAAATTAAACATTACAATGGAGTAAATTGTTTAAATTACATTTAGAAAGTGATAATTAAAAGAAAACTAATATTTTTAAAACTACTAAGGAGAGGAAGCAATTACAGTAACAATTATGTAATAACATGACTACACAACTGAGACTGCTCATAGAAGAATGAGCCAACTAATCATTCCTGTGAGTTTTGCAATGCATCATGCAATAACAGAAAATATTTAATGGCATTTTTTTAATGACAAATATATAAATTCAAGTGAAACAAAATCTTTGGTTTTAATATTGTACATATTTTCTTACATTACTTGATTGAACCCAATAATGTCAAGTTTAAAAATGTAAAAAAAAAATAAGATTGCCAAGGGCAAAAAAAAAGATTAGTTACTATTAGGAAGTTAACAAATTTTTTCAGCAATGAAGTTTTTAGTTAATAGATGTGATGTTTCTCATTAAGATTAATGTGGTTTATTAAAAAAAAATTTTTTTTAATATTTTTGTTTACTGTTCCCTAAGCTGTTATAAATCAAATCTGGGCCAACTTTTAATTCTCAACAAAATGAAATTGAGCAATTAACAGAAAGCTGACTTTAATAAAAAAAGACCACTCTTAATTGTTTTTTTACTTTATTACAAAGATTTTTAGGCTTCAAACTCAATGACAAAGAATAATTGCCAAACATAGGGAAATATTAGATTTTCAATAAACTCTAGATTCATTCCTAGGGAACTGTATGATTTTAAGAAACACTTTTATACTTAAAAATTACATGATAGGTATAAAAGTGACTTAGAAAATTCTGTCTACAAATGGACATTTAGAATAGAATGTGATTCCCATTCAACAGTTTGATATCAAATAGGTAGTTTTTTGTCTGTTGCTTAATATAGGGGAATGGTGAGAGAGTATAGTTAAACACATACTATTCATATCAGATAAACATAAGTTGATTCTGTGAACTACTGTAACAGTGATGATGCAGTTAACCTCAATTCTGCGCAAGGCTAAAAAAAAAATAATTCTGTTTTAATAATTAATTTTAATTTTATTCTTAAGTGTCAAATTGGCTTTCAAAAATGCAAAATCCCTGCTTTTTATTTTGTTTTATTTTTTTAAGAAAAATAAAAACTTTTCTAGGAACAGATTTTCAAATTCAAAAGAAATTCAAATTCTACCTACTTCTACCTCCAGAGTTTTAAGCTTCTCTTAATAAAAACATCACTTAAACCCTTTTCATTTTCTCATTAACAGTAATTAAGTCGGCAGTATTTCAAAGTCTACTGATTTAACTTTTAACGAGGTTAAGTTTAGCTGTCATGGATTCGTAAAAAACCTGTTTATTACAACAAAGAAGAAAGCTATCTTGCTACCCACATGACCTTCATGAGAAAGATAGCAGCACTATGCTGTTACACTACATTTAACGACCTATTTATAAAAGATTTATTAGTTATCTAAATTTATGCACAGAATGAAAAAACAAGAAAGTTGTTTATAAAAGTTTTTCTTTATATACATAAATAAACATGAACCTTTTCTAAATATTACAGAAATAGGCTTCCAGAAGATCTCCCCTGAACTATGATGAAGTTCCTTCCTCAACGGCATTGCTGAAAGATTTAAGTAGTTTGAAAATTTTGCTATTTTGTGAAAAATAGTATATTTGATCTGTTGTGCTTGTTTAGTATGAATTTTTTGTCAATCAAGTTTTTTTTTAAATCATACTGTTCAAATGTATTTGAACACTAATAAAATACTACACGAATACTGACAGTACATCTACAAAAACACACTGACAACATTACTAAGAACAGAATGAATCATCAGAAAACATACTCTGGAAGAAAGTCTTCAACAAACACTTAAGTTATATTCAAAACAAATTTGTTACTAGTTTAAACCCAATACCATGCTTAGTATAATACCTTTTTACATATCTACACATCGGGAAATTAGATAGTCCTCTCCGTTTTAACAATGGTATAGTTTGTCTCTTAATTTTTTATGAGTAGGATTTAGTTATAAAAACTTGTAAATGAAAAATGCAATTCTGTTTAACTGTAACAGGCAATATTCTTACAAGTTATTCTGATTAAATGGGGATCATAATCCTTCAATGATTAAAATTAAATCATTTAATATAAGAAAAAACTAACAGCAGTGAAATAAAAACATATCTCGAGGAACCAAACACATCACGAATGAAAAATGTTCTGGATAAGTGAAGGGTGAAAAAAAAGTTTTTCCTAACATAATTTGTCAGAAATTTTTTTTGACAAATGCTTTGGTATTAATAAGCAATTTGCTATAGACAATATAACAGGCCCTCCTGATCACCTAACCTAGTGACGAAAAGGATGAAATGAAATAAAATGACAGTATGTATACAAATTTTCAGAAAATAGGTCAATAAAATTATTCTAGCACGATATTATTCCACTAACATATGAAAATCCAGTAATTTTTCATTAAAGTAAAATCATCATCACTAAAAAATTATAAGATAAAATAAAAATTTAACATTAATTATATCATCCTACTGTTTCAAAATAATATTTAATTTCTTAGAAACATGTTGACTAACTTTATAATGTACAACACCATTTATATCTTTTAATTTAGAAGAAATCAAACAAATTAGGGACATTCCATTTGAAATCGCCAGAAAATATTCTATTTTAAACTTGACGCTTCCAAGTCCAAATAAAAATTAATAGGAATGTTTTTTAATATAACTGTTTGTTCACTAAAACTCAGAAATGTTATAGCTCTAACTAGTTGCAAGTTTTTTACCAAACCTTAATACCTTTAAAAGCAAACCCTGTTCTACTTGAAATTATAAATTTGGACTTTTTCTAAAATGAAGAAATAACCTTACTCATATAAATGTTAAAATATTGTTATTAAAAAGCTAATTATATTAAATTTAAAATTTTATAAATTTTTATTTTTCAACAAAAAGAATGTTATAGTTGATTGCTATATTATATACATATACAAATTTGAAAATTGGATTAAACTGGAATGACTATTATAAAATTTTATAACTTACTTAGGAAAAGAAATAGTAGTAACGATACTAGACATAAAGCATAATAAGAAAACTGCCAAAGTTAACAATTGCAAGTTGTTAGACAGTGGTAAGAATGCTCATGTTATTATAGGAAACACTCAAACAACATAACTGAGAAACTCACATTATTTACTTGTTAACTAACAACAGTACAGATTATCTCTTACTTTTTTAATCAGCTTTAAAGTAGATAAATATTATTCAATTAAAACTTGCATTAGAAAATAACATAAATTTGTTTACTCCAACAGTCAAACTGAATAAAGGTATAATAGTAATTTTATTGTTCACACATATTTGCATGCGTGCAAAATTATTGCAGCATACATGTTTGGAAAAAGTTTTTTCCATGTTTTCCAAAATTCACGGTCAAAATTAAATCAGAGTATTAGGCAATTTTAAATTTAACAATTCTTTTGTATTTTACTTTAAAATGCATGTCAAAACAAGTGTATTTTCCCAACTTTAAAATGAGTTCAAGATCAACATTTTAGCCAAAACAGGACACAGGAATACCACTTTAGATATGAAAGTTCGTAAAAAAAATGCTTTAGATTTTTATAACAAAAATTAATCAAAGATGTTTATACGGGCCTGAAATTTCAAGTTCCACAATTCCAATTATATGTACAAACTACTATTTCCATCATATTGTTTTTGACATTTACAAATTCAAGATGAAGTTACAAATGATTTAAAAACATTGAATGATACATTAACAAAAATTAGATATAATTGTTAATTTATAATATTTTTAAAACAGGAAATAAACAGGTAACTTTCCATTCACAAAAATCAGATTAGATGATAGACTACTGCAAGTCAGATAATGGAGACTTTATATTAAAAAAATTAACCTTTCTCTAATCTTTCTTTATTGAATGACATCATTATAAAAGAATTTTTCAACAATATATTTATTGATGAGAAATGCAGAACATATTTTTCATTGAAGAAGATACTTACTTTTAATGAATTAATCATTAGAATCCACAAACGTTGTAATTTCTTTCAGAGAAAAATATCAACAAAATAATAGTTATATTATTAAAAATGTGCTAGGATACAAGGAGGTAAGCCAACATTAAATACACTTCCACTTTACTTAATTTAGATCATAATTATACATGTATTAAAAAAAAGTTAAGATACAAACCTAATTTAGATGAAAAAAAAAATTACATTAAGATTAACTTAGATTTAACACTAAAATTATTTTAAACAAATGAACAAAAAAAGATTGTATTACATGGATAAACAAAACATTAACTTCTGTAAACATATAATCCATTTAATGTTTTAAGATAATATTTTCCTATAACTGCCATAGATACTTAAAATTGACAAACAAGCTGTAGTATTTTAGAAAGAAAAAACAATAAATTTAAATAGATAACCCTGTAAATTCATAATTCTATAATCAATTTAAAGATTTTATAAACAGTATGAAAAAAAATTTATTGTGTTAGAGAAAATAAAAGTTATACGCAAAGAAAAAACAACATTAACTATTGTCCAATAAATGTTGAAAGTAACATTTACTCATAATGACAATGATAAATAAGTATACAAATACATTGTTTTAATCTATCAAACCTATTATTTACTAATACAAGCATCAATATTTAAGGCAATCGTCTAATTATACAACAATTAACCATATTAACAGAGGCTGAATGATTGAATCTGTTTTACACCAATTATTGTTACACATCTATTATTAATAACGTAATGAATTAAAAATTATTAGTTTGTCCAATGACCAGAAAATGTTAGAAGTAATTATCACTAAAAAATAATAATAATATCAACAAAGCAATAACATATGTTCATTGATCAATCATTTCAGTCTATCAACTTATAATAATTAATTTATAATACATTAGGTTTAAACACATAAATTACTAATGTTTGAAATAAAGTAGTACCTTTAAAAAAAAAAAAATCAGCAGTTACACTAGTCCAAAAATATGCTCTGCATTGACAATCATTAAGCATCCTTTCTTTCTCCTATAGAAAAAAGTAAAGAAGAAAATTAGACAAGAATTATAATAAAGCCGTACAATATTTATTACTTTTTTTTTTATAAATTTGTAATTTAAAAATGTAAATGAATAGTAAAAAAATAAATTTAATAAGAAACTGGTAGGAATAATTTTGCAGAAGTCATTGGTACCAAATAATCATAAATAACTGTTATCACGTCATACAGATGTTTGTACAACATTTAGACATTATGAAGACCATACCATAAGAAGTGCATGGTTCATGCATCACTACCACAAAACACAGGTCACGTCAAATGATCCTGACCAATTCAAGTTCAGCTGCTTTCAGTAACTTGTTGTCACAATCAATGTACTCCTTGTTTTAAAAACTTGTAAATGTACTCATTTTTTGTTTCTCTCTTTCTGTTTAACCTCAGAACCACCATAAGGTATTACTTAAGAGGATGAATGAGAATGATATGCAAATTAAATGAAGTGTAGTCTTGTACAACAATCTCAGGTCGACCATTCCTGAGATGTATGATTAATTGAAACCAAACTACCAAAGAACAGCAGTATCCACAACCTAGTATGCAACTCCATACAGAAGTAACCTGTCTAAAATTTGAACCTTAAACAAACATGTCCGACTGTCAACAAAAATTATGTGGTGTATCATGCTTATCATGCTGTTGAATTAAGTAGAATCAGCATCACAATAACAGCCATCAGGGATCAAAATGGTTTACTCCTTATCAAACAATGGTAATGAAACAAGTTTTGATGTGCACTGCAAAACACTCAAGTGATTGCAATGGGCAATTCAGAAAAACTGTAAACTGATCAAAACTTCAAATGGAAAGTTTTGGATCATATGCATGTAAGTTTTGGATATGCAATATCCACACCTTCACATACTACTGAAGAACTTGTTTTAAAGTACAAATTTTCTGAGTAACATATGAGCTGAAGGAAATAAGAACATTTTTGAATGGACTAATGGTAGTCAAATATAATAAGGATATTTAACACTCAAAACAAATTACTTTTGCACAGTAAATGTTCAGGCTAATTATATGGATAAATGGTTTATTAAATGGTCAATAATGATATAAAAATTAAGTGTTGTCAAATTTCTGTCCGTACTTTCTTATTCTACAATTATTTTCAGTATGAAGGGAATGATGTCAATGTTGAATTACCACTTGGGAGGCAAAAGGTAATAAACTTACACTTCCACATGTGTAAAAAAAGGTTTTAAGGGCAGCATTACTTGAAAACAATTGATTTTAGGATTTTTCATGTAAACTGTAGTCTGAAATTCTCGCTTTAAAATGATGTCTAAATCACGTTTCTATGTTAACTAGAAATTAATTTATACTTTTTTTTGTACTGTTTATATTATCAACATTAGAATATTCAGTCATGATTTTAATGACCGTTTTACTGTATTTTTTCCATAGCTGTTCACATTTTTTTCTTTATTTCCTAGTATTTTAGGTCGGCATTATAAACAGCTGAGATTCTGCTAACCTCAACTGCTAGCATAAAAAAATTGAAGACCATTCTTTTCAGCCATCAAGTGCTCAGAGAATTCCTGTTTCATCTGGAAATTTAACAAAACAGAGTTCTAGTTTTAAGTTGTAATTACAAGAGCATTTGGATACTTATGATAATAAATCTTTAGAATACAATATTATAAATTTGAAACAGCTGGAAAATATGATGAAAGACATTGCTGTATGTAAGCATTGTAGCAAGCTTGTCATTAGAAAAGAAATCTGTTATTGAGCTGATACAAGATTTTTTTTGTTCTAATTGTAAAGAATTCTTTAATTGTGAAAGCATTGATGTAAAAATGAAAAAGACATCAAAAAGGTATTACATTTAAAACTTGCGACTTGTTTATAGTTTACAAACAATGGGAAAAATATATACTTCAGCACAGTTATTTGTGGTATTATGAATTTAGCACCACCTCCTACACATTATGGTGATCATGAGTTTGTTTTGGGAACTGTTATGCAACAGACCATTCATTCAAAGTCAATGAAAAATAGTGTTGAGGAAGCAGTAGTAATGATTGGGGAAACAGAGATCTGTTTGTTGCTGTTGATGGCTCATGGCAGAGAAGAGGCCTCACCTTGTTAATCGTTGTCATAACTGCGACTTCTGTTTATAGTAGTAAAATCCTGTTGACTGTGGGAAAGTTGACAGTTATCTAAATATTGCAGTTGTTCAGGTAGAAATAATAATGAACATGAAGAATTGTACTGCTAATTATTTGGGCATTAGTGGAGAGATGGAGCATACACATATAAAATATACCTATGCAATTCGAAGGAATTTGCATAGTATTGCTACGATGAAGCAAACTGTACGGGCAGAACTCTTTCACATTGGTTCTTCAAATGAAAACTCATGTATCAGTTGTAGCCCTACAGATGCAAAGACCTGGTGCAAGTATAATCAAATGCTTCAGAAAAAAGAATATGATCACAGGCAGCACTTTCATCTTCCTGCCATAGAAAAGTGTTTGAAAGGGAAATCTCAAAACCAAAATGAATTGTTGAACAATGTTACTTGGACTCTACTCTTGAAACGGACACTTGTTACGTTACCAACATTTCAATTTAGGGGTTTTGATGCTATTCCTTGTTTCAATGATAGCTATATTAGTACATGTAAGGTGGGTCATGGAACTTACAGGACTCAGTGCTGGGAAGTATCTAGTAGAAGCAATGAAAGACCTTGATAGGAGGATATTCCAAGGTAAAAAAGGAGTATCTGACCTCAAATTAAAAGCCTGAGAAGCCCGCATTGTGGTAAAAAAACATCTGGAAGACTTGTATGCAGAAGAGAAAGGTTCAGATGAACCAATATATGAACCTGGTGCTTAATAGAACACTACAGAAAAGATTGCTGATTAACAAACAAAATGAAGGCTCTATCTAAATTATAAGCTGAGAAATCATGCAAATGGTTAACATTACGAAGATAGGAAGAATTACTGCCCTTAAATAGCTGATGATATTTAAAATTTACATTTACTTGGTAAAAAAATTGCATTACATTACTCATATTACTACTAATACCTACTAATACTACTCAGTAAAATAGCAGTATGCAAATTTGTAATTAAACAACATTTCAAAAAGCTATTTCTTTGCCAGTGCACCTTAGTTCTACTTATCAATCTAATGAAGAAAACAAAATCAAAATATTATACAAAAATTACAAGAGACCTGTCACTCACTTTCACTTTGATCGGGAACGAGACTTAGACCCAGACCTTGAACGGCTATGAGATCTTCCCCGTGAACTCTTGCTATCTGAACGAGAACGGCTGTGACTGCGAGAACGTGAACGACTGTAAGAACGACGTCGAGAACGTGACCTTGAACGACTGCGTGAACGACGTCGAGAACGTGACCTTGACCTAATTAAAAACAGAAATTCTACGGTTAAAAAGAAACAAAAAATCATTTTTGGTAACCAGCCAAAAAGTAAATATTTAAATCCACCAAGCTATTTACATAAATTAGCTATTACAATATTTTTTACTTACATAACTTATTAAGATTTAACATCAAACAAAAGCTAGCAAACAAAGAGAATCAAAATTAATAATCTTAACAAGTCACAAAATTTTAAAATAAATACCCACAAAACACAAACTATAAATAAAATAACCACATCACAGAATTTTTCAGTAACTATTAAAAATAAATATCACTTAATTTAAAAAAAAAATCTTATCCTAAAAATACCTAAAAAAAATATTGGTAATCCACGAGAAAATATTACCATTTATAACTTAATATATTAAATAACAAAAGCACGTAGTACACAAACAGTGCAACTACACCAGTAATAACTTCATCAACCCAAAGAAGTTATTTTATTAAACACTAACTGTTAGGTAGCATTTATCGTTACTTTACTTCTCCTACTTTAATTTTCCATTATGTTCTACACCCTGCCACATCTCTGATATTTTGGACCAATCAGGAGATGCAATATGCAACCGCAAACAGGATAACACTAACCTTGTGCAAATAAATATCAGCAATTTCAAACCTTGAAGTTTTTGGATTTCAAATACATCAACACTCTAATAAACCATTTTTTATGCGATTCTAAGGTTTGCTGCTAATGTTTAAGAACAAATAAACTTACTTAAATAAACTAACTGAGATTTAGATTCCACACAAGATTACCAGTGACTGATGTGAGATTATTTTTACCTGGACTGCCACGCAATAATAAGTTTATAAAAAGCTACCCATTTTACTATTATATGAAGAATGGCAGCAAACCACAATCTAAACATTGGAAATCAAAGAAAACTCTTCTAACTCAAGGGGGGCTACTGAAAGTAGAGAAAATTTAAGATGAAGAAAAACAATTTTACATTAACAATAACAATAATTAAATCAAAATGAAGAGATTTTTGGGGCTCATCTGTAATCAGGTTAAAAAATAAATAAATCTTACAAGCATAGAATGTGCATGCACATTGCTAAGTACATGAACCAAGTAACATTAAACCATTTTTAACAAACTGGTTTCTCTAGGTTGCTGCACTTGCTCAACATATGAATTTATTTCCCTATAAAACATGCAACAAATTAGCCAATTTCTAAAATTCAATGAACATTTTTTTTAAATGTTTTTTATTACTTTCTTTATTCTTTTTTAATACTCATAATTAACAATAAGTATATCAAATGTTAAGAAATAATAAATGATTTAAGAAAAATTAAAATGTTAACAAAAAGGCAAAATAAGCCACAAGTATAATGGGCTTATCCCTCTTAATTTAGGCTTAGCTTAGACAAATTAAAATAGACTATACTGGAAAAGTTATAGCTTGCACACTGAGAGCAGTCAAATTAATTCATATCTTCTGTATAGAAATAACCACAAATATATTTAAAAAGCAGATAAAACTTATCTAACTTCAGCGCAGCATATAAAGACTAATTGTCAGTCAAAATAAACCATAATGTAATTCTAAAATTTTACTGAATTAGGCAAGTTCTGGAAATAGTTTAATTTTCTCCCAGATAAATATAAAAGGCAAATGAATCCACAGCAAAATCTAATTTATTTGAATTAAGTCAGACTTTCCAAGGTGTCCATCAACAATTGATTCAAATTAATCGATTCAATTAGAATTTTTAATTAATTTTCCTTTCAGAAGTAAATAATGTTTATCAATTATGTAATTTAATTCTTTAACAAAGCAAGACAGTAATCAGTAAATCATCAGGTATCAGCAGCAGGTAATCATAATCAAGTATCAGCAAGACAGGGGTGTAAAGCTAGTTCGTTCGCCTTCACCTGGTGCACTCTGGGTAACGCTAAATGAGCTAGCAGATACTGGCGGTCAGACAAACCAAGAAGATAGGTTCTTCTGACCATGCAGACACAAGCCTACAAAATTACAAACTGCAGACCATGTCACCGGATATACCCAACAGCCCTTTTGGAGACTTGCAGACAAAAAAATCTTGAACCATTGGTCCAAATTTGCCACATAAATATAAGAAGCATAAATTATTATAAGAGCCTGTATTCATCAAAACTACTGAAGAATGACAATATTGATCTGGTCGCAATCCAGGAAATGCATTTTAACACTAAGGAACAATTACGGAAAAGGGACAAAATATCTGGATAAGAATTACTTGGTGCCACGTACCATAATGCATACGGCGTCACTACTTACATTAGACACAATATAGAAAACATCACTCTCATCTCCACCTCCACAGGTAATTAAATTCATAATGTTGTAGTTAAAATCGGAAGTATAACAGTGTCCAATATCTATAAACCAACAGCTGTCTCGTGGCCAACCTCAGTAACCCAAATGCAAACTTTCCCTGTGGTCTACTTGGGTGATTTTAACAGGCATCACAAGCAGTGGAAGTATGGGGATTGTGATGCGAACGGTGAGGCTTTGGTGAAATAGGCTGAAGATGAGCATCTTTGCTTGTCTTTGATGCTAAGGACAAATTTACTTTTAAATCAACAGCTTGGAGGCATAAGAATAACCCAGATATATGTTCCAGCACAACTGACAGCAAAAGTCGGCCACTGCTAGTCACCTGAAAAGTTCTCTGCGACTTAACCCACAGCCAGTATCATCCAGTTATTATACAGGTAGGTAGCCACAGCCACATTCCACTCATGACCTCTGTACCCCACCCTAGATGAAACTTCAAAAAGGGTATTGAGAAAACTTTTCTAGCGATCTGGATAAATGCCTAGGCTGGATACCACCATCAGCAAAAACTATAGCAAATTTATTGGAGCAGTAACAAGTACCACTAAGAAGTACAACTCTAGAGTTTCGCAGAGAATATATCCCAAGGTGGTCCCAACACAGCAAAGTTCTCTACTGAAGCTTCCTTGAGATGGGCAATATCAAGAGGTGGCAGATGAGCTTCTCCATAGCCTCGATGCCACAAGACAACAGAAATGGTCAGAAACAGTGGGAAGTCGTAACTTTCAGACCTCGAGTCGTCATGCATGGACTCTGCTAAGAAAATTAGGAAGCGGAGTTCCTATTCAGAGACAAAAAGCAAATGTCTCCCCAAACACCGTATCATCCCACATAGTGGCAACGTACACAGCACCAAGAGACAGGACACACACAATTGAGATAAAACATGAACTAAGAAACTTGAGGGAGAGGCGAGAAAGACTAGGTATGCTCATCCTTTTACACTTGGAAGAGACTGAGTCGGCGCTCAAAGATATTGCTCCAGGAAAAGCACCAGGATTCAATGGCATCCAGAATTCCTACTAAACCATGGAAAATACACAAAACTTTGACTGGCCAAATTCTTCACTGACATAATCCAGACCGGCAGCATATCCAGAGTTCAAACAATCGAAGGTAGTAGCCATCTTAAAACCACGGAAACCAGCAAACTTACCTAAGAGCTACAGGCCTATAGTATTGCTATCAGTGACATATAAATTACTAGAAAGGCTTATCTACAACAGAATCTCGGAGAATGTCTGACATTATACAGATTGAACAAACAAAGCAGGCTTTAGACTAAAACGAAGTTGAACCAACCAAGTTTTCTCACTCACAACATACATACATTGAAGCGGAAATCCAAAGAAATCTTAAAACCTCTGCTGCATTCATTGATTTATCAGCCACTTACGACACTGGAGAGAAGCCATGATTTGTAAGGTCCTCCGTGTAATCCCATGCAAATTAACAGCTCGCCTGCTTAATAACATGCTGAAGAAGAGAATGTTCCAACTTATCCTGGGATCTGATATAAGCTCACCAAGGAAACTAAACAATGCTCTGTCACAAGGGTTGTTACTTGCAACTCTCCTTTTCAGCCTCTATGTTGCAGACATGCCAGAGACAAGATCTAAAAAGCATGGCTACACCGATGTCTGGGTGCAAACAAAAAAATGTAATCATTTAAAGAGTCAAGAGAAGGTGCTGATGGCCAACCTGGAGAAACTGGGAAGTTACTTCTAAAGATGGTGCCTCTAACCAAATGCTAGTAAAACAGAGGTACCATGCTTCCATCTAAGAAACAAGTTTGCTAACAGGGTGCTTAAAATTCTATTCGAGGATACGTGGCTCTTTCACAATAAGACACCAAAATAGCTAGGCGTGACACTTGATAGAACCTTTTCATTTAAGTAGCACCTAATGAAAACTGCAAGGAAATTAAGAGCGAGAAACATCATGCATAAGCTCTGTGGAATGACATCGGGAGCATTGGCTTCCACTTTGCGCACATCAGCTCTGAGCCTGGTTTTCTCGGCTGCTGAATATTGTGTGCCAGTGTGGCTTAAGACCCCTTATGTTCATAGAATTGATGCTCAACTTAATTAATGACACTATGAGAATGATTGCCAGGGTTATCAGGTCCACTCCCGTGGAATGGACCCCAGTATTGAGCCACATACCATCCCTGAATCTGCGCCGTATAAACGCTCTTGTAAGAGTACAAGATAATGGACAATCGAAACCTACCACTAGAGGACACTGAAGATGCCAATCATGGTCGCCTTCGACCTAGAAAGCCATCTATCAAAACAGCAATTGCTGTCATAGAGGAAGAATTCAACCTGACTGATGCCTGGCAACAAGAATTTACCACACAAAGTAGAATAACCAAATTCCATGTATTACTCAAAAGCCGCCAGGTTTTGACTTGTCATGTACAACATGGTCAACATTAAACAGAATACGAACTCAGCATGGTAGGTGCGCCTATTGTCTGAGTAAATGAGGTAAAACACAAGACTTGTTTTCGCAGACCTCTTTGCAAGTGTAGTGAAAATCAAACCGTTAAACACATCTCAGAAGTTTGCCCTAGGATACCTTCAGCTTATATTAATTTGTTAGGTGTTTGTAATTTTTGACTGTAATTGGTGTTGTGTCTTGGTGCCATACGCTAAATAAAGTACCAGTGATTAGAAAGAGAGTAATAAAGAGCTATTAACAAAGAACTAAAAAAAATGCTTCAACATTATTTTTATTGAATGTGCATTATAGCTATTTCACACCCTAATCAAGAATGCAATAAAACTAGTTTATCATCAACTATTAACTTTATGGTGATCACCTATCTTTTTTACAGCTTTGTTCCTGTGAGCATTCTTCTAGGTTGCTTTAGGCCCAATACTTTTATATCTTTATTTGAGACTCATACTTATTTGAAGAAAGCTGAGTGCTCAATAATAAAATAAATATTTTTTATCAAATGTATCAACTCTTAAAATTACAAATAATTTTTTTTTTGTTAATTTATATCGTTTATTTATTTATATTTAATTTGTAAATTAAGCCTAATTTTTAAAATTAAGATAAAATTTTCTATAATTTGGGGCTGTTCTACAATGGTAGTCTGATTTATTCTCAATGACTATTCAATTTGTAATTGTGCAGTGAAAATAATCCACATATAGGCAGGCATTATATATTTTCTAACTATGATAAACTTTGATAATCACTTTTTAAAATTTTTTCTCTATAACAAAAATGCATCCAACAAATCAGATGTACACATACACTGCAAATGACAAAGTAGCAGCAACTTTCAAAGTTCAAATTAGAATTCATAATATTTTATCTGCAATAAAATATTATTCAATATATATATACTAAAAGTGTTTTTTCAGCAACTTTTCAGGGGGAAAACTGCACAGTTAATATCAGAATTAGATAAAAAATATATAAACAGACATTCTAGATTGACGTTCAAAGCCAGTAAAAACAAATTATTGTAACAGCATTCCAAACTTTAAAGAAAAAAGCAAATTTCTGTCACTAAGTGTTATAGTGAGAGTAACCCCCTCCCACTTCTTTTTCTTACAAGATTGAGAATATATTGTGTTCCACATATTCATTGTAAACTTGTATTAAAATTAACTACAAAAATAAGGAAAAACAATATCCAGATGATGTCACAATATTTTGTTTAAGAAGTCATGTCTAGCAGATGTAAATCATTTAAGAATTCTACATGCTAATTTATTTACAAAACTCTGGCATTAGTTGATCTTCAATTTAGTGCTAACAGTGACTAAACGTACTTCAGATTTCATGCTCTTCATATTATTTTCTTCATTATTGTTAATTAATACGCCTGCCTGCAAGGTCTACATCTCAATAGCAACAATGTATACTTCAATTTTCTGAAAAGTTTTACTATAAAATTATAAGATAACCTTAAAAATAACTTAATGTCAATACTTAGTTAATTGACAAAGTTAATACAAAGTTAAAAACTGAAATTGATGTACTCACAGGCATGTAAATTTATTACTTACAAAAGAAAAACTGCATGATTTATCACATCACACAATATTAATTTTATATATAAAAGTGTATACAACTGTATAGTGAGCTACTTTTCTCTCTCCCTCTTTCTCTTTCATATATCTCCAACCAGTTTTCCAGCTATTACCAGGTTTGGGTGTTTATATAGACAAACGCATAGCTGCAGACTTCTTTCTCTATGTAACATACTAACTGGGTTGTTTTGTTACAAATAAATATGTTTATAATAAAAGTATCTGACAGTTTGTTATGACCAGGGGCAGACCTGCTTACTCAGAATCCCTATCAAAAGAATCTTCTTTACAGGAAATAGTTTACCTTTCCTGTTATCAGTCTTCATTTATTCATGGGCAAAAACAAACTAGCAGTAACAATATATTAAAGAATTAAACATACCAGCTACATCCAACAGCTATTGACTAGAAACTATATGGTTAAGATAACTTAGTTTTTCATTAAAATACAAATATTGTTGGTGTCCTATCATTATTTAATCTGTCGAATTACAAATAAGGATGAGGTTTTGCCACCATAGTGGATATTAGGACAATGTATGTCATGAAACAAGTTTTTTAACAGCTGTACCAGAGCATTCTGCTTAACATTAATTGAAATTAAAAGTAAGAATTGCTTTATAGAGCGAGTCTGAAGTATAGAAAACCCCTCAGTAACTTTAAAACCATTCCAGATAGAATACTGTAACTTTCAGGATAGGTATTGGTCAACTAGTTTACCTTTTGATTAGAAGTAGAATTTTAACCCCTTCTTGGGGGATGACCCACCATTTGTTAATTCAAATATTTTCAAGGATAACATTTGTGTGATACATAATTTTAAAGGTCTCCAAGACAAAATAGTATAAATAAAAAGTTAGTACGATTCTGTATCCAAAATGGTAGCAGGATAGTTTGATAAATAAATTTATAAAAGTAAGATTAAATAGATATTATCAAATAAATTATTTATTAATAGACTATTTATTAAGCATAACATTTCCTTATTTACTTACATTCATTTTAATAAATGTTCAAAATGTCCTCCTACCCAAATGCCCAGGTGCCAGTTGGTTGTAAAAGGATGATATTGCACTATTCAATGATTCCCTAGTAATATTTTGTTGTTTCTCAAATTCTATTTTGTAAATTATTGATAAATCTTGGGTCTTATGATAAACAATAGTTTTTGAGTGGTCTCATAGAAACTAATCTGACAGTGACAAGTCAGGTAATCTCACTAGCCTCCATTTGACTCCTTCGGCCAACACATCTTCCAAAAAAAATGCATTTAAAATTTCACATACCTAAAGACCAAAATGAGACTAGGCACCATCTTGTTGAAACCAAATATTTTGGAAGTTGGGGCCAACATTTTGAATGTTTGGAATGACATGGTCAAGAGGCAAAACCTCATATTTCACTGTTTAAATTTCTATCAGTAATATAGGTCCTATCAATCATCCACCAACAATACCTGCCCATATATTTACTTTGACTGGATACTGTGTTGATGTCTCATGATAATAATTTGGTGTAACATCAGTCCAGTAATGACAATTATGGTAATTTACATTGCCATTTAAAAAAAATGTGGCAATCACTAAAAACTATGCTGTTTAATAAATTAGAATCTGCACAAACATTGAACATCACAATTTCAAACACTACAGAAATCAAGTGTCTTTGACCGTAGACATCTTCATTAAGTTCTTGCAACTGATGAATTTTCAAGAGTTTGACATTTTTACTTTTTAATGTTCGAATAACTTTAGAACATAACTTTAAAGTTATGTTCTCATGCTTTTATAAGTCAATTAATGAAGATTCTCAATAAATCCTCATATAATTCCTTAATTTATTATTGTTGCACATCTAGGCCTCCCTGGTTTTTCCTATTATTAATGCTCCCAGTTTCTTCAAATCATCTGATAAATTTTTGATACTGTAGCTTTTGAAATAGGGCTACAATTATTAAATGCTGCCTTGAGCAATTTACAACCTTCATTGTATGACCTAACTCTTAAGCCCCTCATCATTAAAAGTGTGACCCTCTCCTGTTCACTAAGCGACATATTCATACGATATTAGCAGGTAGCACAAAAAAAATTAATTCAGTAAAAACAATTAGAAAAAATAAAAAAGATTAAATAACAAAAAAGGCTTACAAATGTGGTAAGGTAAACCAAAATCAATTAGCCAACCGATAAAAAATTCTCATAAACTTTAAGTGTAGTAATGAAACATTAAATTGAATATTACACAACAGTGAAGTAAACTTCATTTCTGCAGTAATGATAAAGAGACCATCAATGATCAGCTGATCAGCATGATTGGGTGATATTTTTATTTATTTATTTATTTATTTATTTACTCATTAAATTGCAACAAAAACTAAAAAATAAAATTATTTTAATTTTATAAGATATAAATTTACGTTTAAAAATAAATTTTAAATTAGATTAAATTTTTTATTTAATTCAGTTTTTTCTTTTAATTTTATTATATTTAACTTTCTAAATTTAGTAATTCTCAAAATCCAACTTTATTCTTCCACCATTTTGGGTACAATTCTCGTACTAACTTTTTATTTATACTATTTTCTTGTCTTAGAGAGACCTTTAAAATGATATATCACACAAAAGGTGTTACCATTGTAAATATTTGAGTCAACTCAACAAGGAGTTGAAATTCCATTTCTTGTCAAAATGTAAAGTAGTTGGCAGATACCTTATCATGAAAGTTACAGTATTCTGTTTGGAAGTTTTAAAATTGTTGAGGGGTTTCCATACTTTTGACTCTCTGTAAAAAATAATTACATCAAATGAATGGAAGGGATACAGCAGTTTAACACATCCTAAATATCCAACTTTGAAGGTAGACCACTGTATCTTCTTTAAAAGTTGACTCGCTCTATAAAAAGCAATTAATTCAAATGAATGGAAAGTATAAACAGCAGTTTGAAACATCCTGAATATCCAATTTCATTACTCATTACAATTTGTCACTGGTGAAATGAAGCTTATATGCAAAGAACTATTCTAATTAAAGATGAAATCCTAAATAAAACAAAAATGTGTTGTACCGGTCATGCAATTTTGGACAGCTACTTATATGAATTAATATAGAAAAAGAAAGTAAAAATGAAAACTGTACGTTTCAGAAAATGTTAAGATTCTCGCCAAATAAATAATTTTATAAATCTGATAGTAAAGTTTCAGTTAATGAATCTGAACTTTCATTAATGGTGCGGCATTGTTAATTGATAACTTTAAATATGAAAAAATTAAAATCACTATACAGACCAGAGTTAACACGAAAGCCATGACATGTTAAACAGATAAAATTATCTACAAATACAATTCTGCAATTCTGAAGAGAATTTAGAAATGGCAGAAGTAGCTCAAAATTTAACTGCATTTCTTCTGGATTTGTCACAAGTCTATTTACAGTCCCTATAGGAAGAAATAATTCTAGAAAGTAAACTCTACCTACATAAAAATTTAATTTTCAAATATGGTGAACTGAAAATTTCAAAGCCATAATATAAAAATATAATACAGCTGAGTAAAATTTTTCTGAACTTAAATTTTTTAATTGTAATCAAACATTAAATTTTGAAGAAAACAAATTATTTTACAGCTTCAAAGAAGAAAAGCCGAAGTTACGAAAAACCAAATGCTGTACAACAAAACATGTACATAGCCTACAGAACAATTTTTTCCTCTTGCCCATTATACATCAGCAGCCAACACAAATATTAAAAAAAAAGAAGCAAAAGAAAAATATCAAATTCGATATACTGACTTTTACCGTTATGTATGTATGATAACAATGTGTGTAATGTATTACACAACTCAATAAAAGATTCTATAATATGTATTCTACAACTCACACACCACAATTTTCACCAAGAATAGAAAAAGGAGATATTAAGTATATAAGTATACACAATAAACTCTAAAAGTATGTATTCCATTTCATAACAAACATATAATTTTTTTTTTTTAAGTGACCTAAAAGAAAAAATAATAAATTAATATGTGAAAAGTTTTTATAGTTAAATATAGAGAGAAAAATGGGCATAAGAAAAAACCGCTAATGACCGAACACAGTATCAAAGACGCAGCAGTTTAAACAATTACTAATGTCGTAAGATAATTACAAAAACTAAAATAAAATATAACGCAAACAATTTAAAATACATAACTCTTTTCATGAAATTTAGACTTTTATCAATTTAAAATTCATACATTAAAAATTATATTTACTAAATAACCCTATAGGCACAACAATAAAATCAAACAAAAAAAAAATTTAATTACACTATAATCAAATTTTTGATATAATATATCATAATTTTACAATAATTAAGCTAGTTGAAATTATTTTTATATAAGAATATATTAACATATAGAGTAAATAAATAGAAAAAAAAACTCACTTATTATTATAAGCATTTGGGTAGAAACCGCTCCTGAAATATTAAAAAAAATGTAAATTGGTACCAAAAATATTCATCAATAATACTTTTTTCAGTCATTTTTCTTGTAATTTAAAAGGAATAGAACACTAAACTAATATACTAAAAGTAAAAAAGTCTAACGAACAGAAAAATATAATCATTTTCTTTAAAATCAGATGTAAACATTAACAAAATTTTGAGTAATTAAAAATAAAATGTAAAATAGTCTGTGCAAGAATTTAAAAAAAAAAATTTAAAGGATCTTTTATACACTAATCTAAAAAATTACATTAACCCTTTCCCGTTAATTTACTTTTCAAATATCTTAAATTAAAAAAAATCCTTCATATTAACACACATTCAAACAGTACCTTAGTGTGCTTTACATAAAACAGCATCATAATTATAATAAAAGATCATACTTCTTAAATTGCTTCAAAAAATATTTGACCTTTTCAGTTGTACTCCACTCATGTACTCAAATTCTAAAAACATACAATTACAGAAGTAATAACTCCTGCTAACCTTTAATACTGTCTTTGGTCATCGTTTATTTTAAAATTAAAAAGTATTGCACTTCAGTTTATAAACATAAACATTGTTTCTTCTTCATTGCATAAATAAACGTCTGATCAAAAAACCATTCAGAACAAGTCTTGTAAAATTCAATAAATAAATACAGCATATACATAGCTGCCAATATATTCCAGTATAATATGCTCATTTCACTTTCACGCAATCACTAAGAGATTGCAAACTAAACAATATATCAAAATACAAACACACTTTATGTACTATACCCAATACACAAATTTTGAATGTATGGTTCATCACTACTTACCACTAATTAATTACTGAAAAATCCACAATTAAAATAACTTTTGTTTAATCTAATAACATTAAAAACCAAAATTAAATCACAGATACTGAGGGAATTAATAATCATTTAATATGAGCCCAAAGACCTACTTCTATGATCTTCAAAATGCAATAAGATGATAGATACATAAATTTCCAGCTTAAATAAAATTATAATCCATAATAGTTGACTATTTTCAAGAACCAATTTTACAACACCAGTCGAATTGCTTTCTCTGAAAAATACCAAATTAACCCAAGATTTAACTGAGAGGTCATTTGTACAGTAGTCAATAAAAATTAGGTTTACTAGATGAGAAAACCATTAAGTCACCTAAGCCATTAAACAAATATTTCCCAATGTACAAGATCAGCAAAATATGCAATTACTTCTATTCATATCAACTCCTTAGCTGATTCAATGGTTGACTAATTTGTTATTTTAAACAAACACTCTCGCTGTAACCATCAAACTATTATTAACAAGTGAACTATTCAGTTAGACAAAATAAATACTGTCATTAAACCATAATGCTACTTGGAAGGGTTCTCTTTTTTTTGGGACTGATTCTCTTTTTAAAGATAGCAATTCCTTTCATAAACAATAACTCTTTCTTGATAAGAGTAAAAATTAATCAATTACACATTTAACACTTTTCACCTACAAAGCCAATTGACCTTTTTCTTGCCTGATGAATGATATAAATTATTTCCAACTATCAATCTGAATGCCCATTCACTAATCCTTTTGTCTTCCTTTTACAGTTTACAGTTGCAACTGTATCATAATTTTATCAGAATTTTTTTTATAACATTTTTTTTAACCTGATCAAAGGAAACAATAGAGTGAATTTATAATACTTTTATGCTATTATTAAATGAAGGTTCTTTTTTAGAAAAATAAGTACGAAGGATATCTCTAAAGTAAAGACTGCTGGGAAATTTCCTTAGCCCAATGATATAATATTTAAATGCCTACACAGCTGACTTAGAAATCATATTTAAATCCCCTAACAGTATGCTGGCGAACACAGTAAAACATAAAAAATCAGCCAGTAAATATTTTTCACTGAAAATGTCCCACAGTTTCAATTACATTTGTTTTTCTCTCTGTTAGCCTTCTACATACATCTAGAGAAGAGTAGCAATTACCTAAAAACAATGTGTGACCTCGGTCCAACACTAGTTCATACATGTAGATCACAACATTACTACTAGCAGAAAGATTAGTCATATGACCTACATAAACAATAGCCTGCACTAGATTCACAAATTTTGTAAAATTTTATTCCAAATCTTGATCAATTAGATTTATTGCGGTGCACAAATGAAAGGCGACCTCTGCATTTTATTAGACTTTCATCCAAAGCTACGTTCTAAGGGAGATGTAATTCGGAAAATTTTGTAGAAAATGTTGTATGATAGGCCAATTTTTTTTAGTTTATCATTTACATTGTTGTCAGTAATGAAATGCAAGAAACATGAAATTAGCTTAATTCTCTCTCTGCTCATTGTTTCGCGAAATATGGGTGTGTTAATGCATCTATTTTTACTCCAAAATACCATTGGAGTAGTACCAGTAGTCTGCAGTAGTTTGAAACCATTTATCGTTATCTTTCAACTATTTCCTAACGGGATTGTTTAGTTCCTTCATAGCAGATGCATTAGTTTCGTCAAAAATTTTATCAAGGTTCCACATGTTCTGAAAATATTTGAAGTTCTGAAGGTATATCTGACTGAAACTTATTCAATACATCTTCACAAACACAACTATGTTTCATAAAAAAAATATATAATGGAGTTATTATAATGAATTTTTTTATGCGTCGCAGTACATATGCGCTTAGAATGGCCCGGTGCATCATTATCACTGCTTCTCTCACTAACTTAATTACTAGATTCACTAGAACTATTACTACAACTTTCTTCAGACTTTGATTCATCATCAGAAAATTCACTACATTCATTATCACTGTTTGAAATGCTTTCTCAACACTTTGTCAATTCTTCTTCATCTTCATCACAAAACCTTTTCTCTGCCATAATGACTACTGAGGTCATCAAAAAAATACAAACAGATTATTTTATTTTGATAAGAAGCAGTGAGCAATGCTAGAATGGGGGATTTATGAAATTCACATGTCAGCACTTCATTTTAGAACACATTGCAATGGCATCTATGAGCTACAAACTAAAATATATACATGTATATGGAGCACTGCATTATTGCAACCTGAGATTGTCAAATGACTTGTGCCAAAAAATCGTGTGACAACCTCTGGGCATCATATGATTCAAATAGGTTGAGGTTGGCTAACCTGTGTTGTTCATGGCCATGCTAATAACATACATATAGCATTGTTGTCTGTAAGTTGTTCCGTTATAGTATCTTTCATTAAGTATGAGTTATTATGTTATAAAATGAATAGGAAAATCAATGTTGTCATCTACTGTGAAATATATGTAGTCATCTTTTCATTTTTTTAAACCATCAAAACATTATGCCAGCTGAAATGCATAGGCAGTTGGTTGCTGTGTACAGTGACAATGTAATGAATGAAAGAAATAACCAAACATGGTGTGAAAGGTTTAGAAATAACAGAATTAATGTGCATGAAGAATGTTCGGGGAGGCCCTCATCATCACCGAGGACTTGTTGAAACGCGTTGATGATGAAATCGAAAAATATGTCACACAACGATTTCTAACCTGTCCTTTCTTTTTCCTGATGTTTTAAGAGCTGTTATTAGTTGCATTATTCATGATCATTTTGGTTTAAGAAAAGGTTTGCGCACGTTGGGTGCCGCATGTCTTAAAGGAATATCACAAAAAAATCCAAATGGGATCTCCTTTGGAAGGAATTTTTGATGTGCTACACAGAAAAAATTGATGAGTTCCTTAATTCAATTGTTACCAGCAATCAAACATGGATTTTGTATTACACACCAGAGAAAAAACACCAGTCAAGTGAATGGAGTCATCTTCAATCACCAACTAAGGTCAAGCCACAGCCATTTGGATGCAAACTGGTAGCTAGTCTTTTGGAATTAGTTTGGCATACTGCTGATTGTTTCATGCCACATGAAATGACTATAAATGCAGAAGCCTACTGCAAAACACAGCGCGCCATTCAAAATCGCCAACGTGGGCGGTTGACCGTCGGCATCGTCCTGCTGCACGATAATGCATCTTGCAGGCCTGACATGTGATTTACTGAGAACATTTGGATGGGAAATTTACGATCATCCACCATATAGTCTTGGACTTAGCTCCTTCTGATTACTATCTGTTTGGGAAATTGAAAGAATTTTTGAGTGGTAAGCAATTCGCAGGTAACGATGAACTTAAATATGCTGTTAATCAATGACTAAATGGACTGGTGGCAGAAGAAAACGATGAGAGTATATTGAAACTGGTGATCACTACAATAAATGTCTTAGAAATAAAAAAATAATAAACCTTTTTAACAATGAAACTGTCTTTACTTTAGAGATAACCTATCATATTATTTAATTTTTAAATTTATCATTTTATTTTGGTTGAATCAACACTTAAAAGATTTTTGGAAGCAAAAATAATGAATTTTCATAACTTAACAAAATTATCAAAACTAGAAATTACTGATATTTTGATTTAACTGATGACTTTTAGTAGTGGAACTATAGATTTTCGTACACAAAAACTTATGTAATGGGCAGAGTAATAATTTTATATCTCAAATACTTTACAAGTTCATACTTAAAGTGGATAAATTTCTGTAAAATAGCACAATTGGTATTTTATAATAATATATAAATAATGAAAATTCAGCTTAACAACAATCACAAATATTTAAATATATTCTAGAGCACTTTCGGACCTTCATCCATCCTCCTCAAGAATATCCATATAACTAAGTACAAAAATGTTACAAATATTCATTTAAAATAGTATAAAACAGAATAAAATGAAATAAAATTTTAAAAAACCAAATTTTTTATATATACATAAAAATTGATTGTCATTGTATAAGACTGACTGGCAAAACATAATGGGCTTTTGTCCAGTCGAACAGAAGTAGACATGAGAACTAAGTAAAATAATCTGGATAAAGGAATAATCTTCCTCGTGTAAAGCTCTTAATGTAGACCTCCCAGGGCCCTTCCTATAGGATAAACCCAACTGGTTCTACATTTCCTTAAGTATATATCAAAGCTTAATTCTGTTTTTCTTCATGCATAAAGTAAAATTGGTTTGGAAAAAAATGATTCAGATGTCACTGGCACCATGTATGCCAGCATATAAGTATAGTATAGTTAGGTTAAGTATACGTATCTTTCATAAGTTTAAGGACACCTTAGAAAAACTGTTTATGTCAATTTGTCTTTAAACTAATTAACTGCATACACATCTTATATGTGTCTCTGAGAAACAGCTTTAAAAAATACATCTTTGGTGAAATCCACAAACTTCTAAGTTAGATGCTTCAAATTTTATGGAGTCATTTAAATATTTTAAATGAGCTAAAATTAGCCCGGTTTTTTATAAAGAAATTACTATTTCTCGTAAAATATGTAACCTAGGCTAATGAGTGTGATATTATTTTAAAGCTGTGTTTTAGAGTTTTTCAATAGAGTAATAACAAAAATTCTAAAAAAATTATTTTTTGAAGTGATTTTAAAATTTTCATGAAATTTTTGTTTTTAAGAGAGTAATGTTAAAAATGTACAAATCACTTTAAAGTGTCAGGCATACAAACCGAAATTAAAAATGTCAAGTTGACACTATTATCAGCTGTTTCCCACCAAAATAGTGATGAATTATAATTTGTTTCTTTGATGTTAGGTTGGTGAAAAGGTTTTTATTAACAATGGGTAAGAAAAGTGTTAGTGTATAAGTAAAATGGCAAGTAATCAGTCTCTGAAAAGCAAATAAAACATGTGTACAGCAATCTGTTAAAAAATATCGTGATCAAGAAACTGTCGTTGATCTTTCACAATCTGGTCGACCACAAAAAAACATCAATGAGGCAAGACAGAGCAATTATAAAGTTATCAAAACTTAATCAGTCTGCTAGTTTGCCTGATAAAGCGACAGAAGTAGCACAAAATCATGGAATTCAGGTTAATACTGCCACTCTTTCTAGACGTTTAAAAGAATCTGGAATGGAATCACATTTCGCATTAGCAAAGCCTCTTTTAAGCATTGTCCACAAGTCAAAACGTCGTCAGTTTTGCAAGCAAACAAAGAACTGGTTGAAAGAAGCTTGGTGAAGGGTTGTCTTTTCTGATGAAAGCAGATTGATGAAAAGTTTCTACCAGCCTGCATCACTCCTGCAGTGCAAGGTGGAGATGCTGTATTGGTGTGGGGTTGCATAACTTGAGAGGGCGCTGGACACCTTAAAATAATGGACGGGACAATGAAGAGCATACAGTGCATAAAAACAATGGAAGAATTCATGCTTCCTAGTGTCCATAACCTGTTGGGTGAGAATTTCATCTTCCAGCAAGACAACGCACCTTGTCATAAATCACAAGTTGCCAAGGCATGGTTTGATGCAAATGATGTGGAACTATGCCTGCTCAAAGTCCTGACCTAAATCCTTGGATGGCACTGCAACTTGCTAAAAGAAAACCTAAAAATAAGGCTGAGTTACGACTTCAAATCGCAAGTCTGTGGCAACAGGTGATGAAAGAAAAATGTCTGGAATAGATTTTGAATCAATGACTGATAATAGTTGACTAAAATCGTATGGAGGTCAAAAAAAATACTAAACATTTTAAAAATGATGTAGCATTATCTGTTATTTTTATTTTTAATTTTTACTTGTATAAAATAAAGATTTTATCATGAAATACTGATTTTTCGGTTATTTTTAACTTGTCAAACTTATGAAAGATACTGTAGTTGGGTATTGCACCTCAGATGAACTTCAATGGTTATGATATCGCCACTGTGCAAAGTAACAGGTTCGAATCCCGGTCAGGCATGGCATTTTCATACATGCTACAAATCATTCATCTCATTCTCTAAGCGTACCTAATGGTGGATGTGGAGGTTAAACAAAAAAAAAAGTATAGTATAGGTAAATATAGTGTAGCTGGGAATGGGTGAAGTATAGTATAAGTTTTTTGATCTGAAAAATCGAATAACACAGGTTGCGAACTATATTTCCCATAATTTTCATGATATCAAACGTAAAACAGAAATATTCAATGACAAAACACATTTTTTTTAGATTTAAACTACTTTGTTGAATACATAATCATAGCATGTTTATGTTATAAATGTGTAACATTTAACATAAATGTGTAAATTAAATTACCAAAAACTTTGAGAGAATTAATTATGAGAAAATTGGGTTTAATAAATTCTATGAAAAACAAAAAAATATTTTACTTTTATTATTAAAAACAAAACAGAACAATTCTTACAGAAAAATGTTACGAATTTGTAAAAATTAAAAACAATTTGTTATTACAAGGGTGAATCAAATATAAACAGGACCTTTGTTCCTGATTGTCTATAGTTGATAGGATTGGGTGTGCGCTTCTAGTATGCTTAGGTGGGGTCATTACGAGTGAGAAGAGCCAGCCGCCCACTCTATACTCCCAACAAGTTCGTCAGTAATGCTCACGATGTCGGAGCAACAGGTGCACCCCTCCACTGCACAACAATTAAAAAATTTCTTGCTCGTGAAGGAGTTCAAGCGACGAAAATTTTCCAAGATTGACTGCACAGTTCGGGGACCAAACATTGTCCAAGGACTTATGTTTGCCTGGCATAAAAGAGTTCAAGGAAGAACAAGACCAAGTGGAAAATCAGAAACACGATCACCGTCCTCAAACCGGCATTACAGATGAAAACATTCAGGTAGTTCGAGACATTCTTGAAGACAATAGAAGAGTGAGAGTATCTGAAATTGCAGAACAGGTCAAGATTATGGGTGCTATCAAGCAATCACAAGCGACCTACAGTTCTGTAAAGTGTGTACCACGTGGGTCCCTTGCCTTTTGACTGCAGATCAGAATTTGAAACGTTTGGAGCTCTATCAAAGGCTTACAGCAAGGTTTGCATAAGATGATGCATCGTTGAGTTGGATCGTAATCTGCAACGAAATGTAGGTCCACCACTACAACTCCCCAGTCAAAACAAGCCACTATGGAGCGGTGGAGAAAAGAGGAGGCAGCCCCAGTGAAAGCAAAGACTCGACTGGCAAGGTTCATTCAACCATTTTTTTCAACCCGGCGAGGCATTTTGTACATTGATTTTTTTCATCAATCAATGCTGCTTGACCAACTAATTCGAGAGCCATCCTCCACAACGCAAGGCCCCACACTGCAGCTCTAACTGTCTCAAAACTAGAAGAAATCCACTAGACTAAACTTGATTATCCTCCCTACAGCCCGGACCTATCACCCTGCAATTTGTTTGGACCGCTTAAAGAAGCTCTACAACGATTTTAAGATGACAAGGGCATGGAGGGATTCGTGTACAATTGGCTCCTGACACAACCAGCTTCATTATAATTTATGTGGAATTTATAAAATAAAGTGTAATGATTGTGACTATATATAATACTAATAGGTATTTTAAAACTAGATTTTTACTACAAATTAGAAATTATAAAAATGGTAAATTGGGTTTATCTAATGTTGCTTATTATTATCTGATATTCTTATACCTTATTATCTGATATTCTGACAAATTTGGAAATAGTGGAAATCAAGAAATTTAATTTAAATAATAATATTAAAAGTTTGGACATTTTGGAGAGATTTTATATTTGTAAATACAAAAGAATTTCCAACTCAATCAACTTTCAGACAGAAAATGAAGATAACACTCAAAAGCAGCAACAGACTACAACACATTTTTAGATAAAAATAGATATAATTATACTGTATAAATAATTTAATTCAAAACCACTCAGTAATGTAACATTGGCTAGACAGGTTACATATTATAATTTTGTTATCTATTTATTATATTTTAAATTTAATTTTTTTAAATTTTTAATGACATCATATTTACCAATATGTAGTTATTACATTAATTGACGTTATGTTTTTGTATATATATTTTTATTTTTCAGATTTAATTTTAAAAAGTTATGTTTGATATGTAATTTTGTATAAACTATATCTTTTATATACAACTGATGATGCAGGATCCTGCGAAAGTGCTTTTGGAATAAGAATAAAAATAAGGTAAGTGTAATTTCATTTACTTAGTAATTTTGTACTTGGGTTGTTCAGATTGGTTTTTATAAAAAAATACAATATATTGGTAGCGAGGAATATGGGTCTTATAAGTACTGATTTTAGAAAAATATATATAATAATGCAATACCAAAATTCAAACTGAAATCTAACAATTTTAACAATATTTACATACAGTAGAGTAATAGAGTGAAATTTTTAAGGCGCATAGGGACTATAAAAACCAACAAAACTAAAAAAATTAATAAAGATAATTAACTCAAAAGTTATGGGATAATCAATCATATTAATAACAAGCACAGCATCAAATGCAGAGAGTGTAATTTTCAAAGTCTAGGAATGTCCTATTTAGAAAATTTGTAGAATTACATTTAAAATTCAAAAATAAAGAGTTGATCAATGACCAGAACCTGTAGAAACTATGGATACTATAGATACTATGATATTTATCATCCTGCAGATACTATGATATTTAAATTTTTTTATAAAAAAATCTTTACAAAACTTAAGTAAAAAAAAGAAAAAACTGTCTAATTTTTTTTCTATATTTTTTGTAGCAGTAGAGCTACCAAGTATAATACTACTTTCTTTTTTTGACATTTATGGAAATGAATGAATGTATATCATCTGCCTTACAAGATTAATTATACATTTGAATTGTTTTTCTTTCAGATGAAGTTGAATTATAAATCTTGTACATTTAGTTACATTTAATTTCATAATAAAACAGAATTTATAATAATTATTACATAATAAAACAGAATCAATAATAATTATTAATTAATAACTTTATTTCAACTGAGATTGTGGCTAATTCATAATTTTTTTCTGCAGAAAAACTATTTTAATTTCCACAAATGACACTACTAATAAAAAAATGTATGATGAATTTAAACGGTAAAGTAAATAGTAATGGCATTCTCCAATATGTTTTTATGAATGTATAAACCAATGTATGAACAGGTGTAATTTTGATATGCAACAATTCTGATGGATGGCAGAGGGAAAATAAAAGAGTAAAATAGGAAATACTGACTGCAGGCAAAAATATAAAAATATTGATTGCTGGCAAAATGAGATTAAACCCTTTAAAATAAACAATCTAGGCTATGGTAAAACTATTACAAAGTTTGAAAATTTAATTTGGCAAAAGAAGACTAAGAAACTCAACTTTGATCCATTCCAAAGATTGGAGTGTCATATTACTAAAAACATTAACTATTTAACTGGAGACAAAAAAATCATAAATGTAGTAAGAAGCTTGTGTGGCTGTTTGCTAGATCTTCCCTTTTTTTGATGAACCACCATTTACTCTGAAAATCCAATATTTTTAAGGCTGATCATATTAAATAAAAATAAATATAGTGATCATTCATTAATGTCTTGACTTGCTGATGTCCTAAAAGCATGGACATTCACAATTTGTAACTACAAATGTATTTATTATTACTTGAGTTATTCATTAATTGAACAACTTAATAGGCAACAGAAGCAAACAAATTAATATACTTGCACAGATAATCATCACTTAGCTGCCTATACGGCAACGTATTGCAATATCAAATAAAATAGTCACATTAATTACAAAACATAATCAGGTTCTATTCTATATAACTACAAGACACTAAGTAAAGATATTGAGGTAAGAGCACTTAAAACATACAATAAAATAAGAGTTTATTCTTTAGTACTGATGAAGAAAAAAAATAAAATTAAAGTAAACTTTCAGGCCCAACTGCCAAAGTACTTCCATTTAATTAAACAGTTACAAGACTTAATCGGCAGAAATTTTAATATATTGCAAATCCCATGTAAACTAAAGCTAACTAAAATAAAAAAAAACAGAAAATGGACAGCAACCCCACTCACTTATTATTGGATTCCTAATTATTAATACGTTTAGTTGTTTAAAATTATTTAAATGTCTTTCAGTTAATGAAATATAAACCAACAATGGCAATCAGACTTGAGTTCTATTAGCAGCTAGAACTAGAATTGTTACTTCTTAGCAAGTAGTAACAATTGAAGGATGGTGTGCTATTATGCTATTATAGTGCTAACAACAAATAACAGATAAACTTTTTTTTCACTATCATCCCTTCATAAAGTAAAACTTTAGTTAATGATGAAAAGCAAATAGCAACACGGTTATAAACAAAATTATACTAAAATAAATTATGACTTTAATGACTACTACAAAATAGACATTAACAAAAAGTAAATATATTATCCACTTTAGTAAATATTCATCTTTAAAAAATACACTAATAACTAATCAAAATTATTATTATTAATTAAACTCTATACACGCAAATCTATAATGTTAAACGTATTTTAAAATTTTATCTGCAAAAACAAATTTTGCTTGTACAGATGAAGCATCACTGTTTAACCAAATTATCTGGGAACAAAATATCCAGATAAATTTAAAAAACAAATTCATGTAATTTTTTATTGGATATTTTCTTTATATAAAATGAACAAATCACAAAATAATATTATTGCAATTTCAATAAAATCACAAATTAGAATGAGTATAACTGCATATTAAAAATGCAGAACAAAACGTTATACACTCAAATAGGTTAATCCAATAATGTAATGTACAAATTTCCTGCAGCTCTACCTATATTTGAATTTTATTTATTCATAAAGTACACGTTTTCTACTTTTAACAACTGTACTTCCTCCTTGCTTTAACTATAATCAATTTAAGTCTTATAATAAGAAGCTGAACACTATTTTCAACAGCAGCCTCTGCCTACAGCACCAGTGCTATGATGCTGCTCAAGTATCTAATGATTTAATTTGTCATTACATATAAATGAAGTTATTTAAATTATCATTCATTACTGACATGAGTTGTACACTTCAAAAAAAAATAAAATCCTAGTATAGATATAATCCTGGTAATTGATATAGTTCTTCAAACTTCTCCAATAATCTTATTATATTTACAGTAAAATGTGTACACAAAAAATCATTAAAACCAATTTTCAAACTTATAATTATTAATGAGCCAGACAAGTTTAAAAAAAAATTAGTTTGCAGCAAGTAGAAATATTTATAAAGCACTTATCTACTTACCAACTTTATAATTTTGCATTACAATTTCAATAAAACTTTAAAAGATAGAAGAAAAATTATATTAAAACCATTAAAACAGATTTAATAATGAAAATTGCACAAACTTTATTAGATAGTCATTCGGATAACCAATAATCTACAAAAACAGTTTATTATGTCAATAAGCAACTTGGAAAATGATTAACTAATTGTGCAAGTTAATAAAAATGATTTAGATATATATGCTGGGAAAGGGTTAAGGTAATAAATACATAATTTAAAAAAAACCATAAATCAGTTGTTAAAATTACCTTCTCCTGCGTCCACGTCTATATGGAGATGAAGGACGTCCGTAACGAGCCATTTGCACACGCAATTCCCTTCCATCCAACAAACGGCCATCCATTGCATCTAATGCATCTTCAGCATCCCTCTTATCATAAAATCTGAAAATTTTTTAAATACATTTTACATTTAATTATTAACACAAAATACTTACGTAAAAACTGAACTAATTATTTTGATAATTTATATGACCGAGGAAAATAAACTTGTAATATTTGAGAACAATGTTGAGAAGAATTTGGACCTCTGAAGAATGGAGATAAAGGAGTAATGAATGAGATGTACAATGATGATGAAGAAATTGTGAAGGTGGTGCGGATGAATAAGGCAAGATTGGTGGGTCGATGTGGTCACTCTGACCAGCACGGTGACCAAGATCAGGTGGTTAATAAAATGTAAATAAGGTGTATAATTTACAACTGTAGTTTGTCCTCACCATGTAACACCAAATTCATTGAATAGAAAGACAATAAATGCTAATATATGCCTAATGTGTTAAGTAAAAAGGGAGATCAGAAAGGTAAGGAGAAAAATGGATCTTTGTAAACTTATCCATTATTTAATGGTCGACATCTACATTTATAAGATTTCAAACTAGATACTTTACTAATATTAATTTATACATTAGTTCCACAAAGTTAAGAACTCCATTGTGTAGCGTCTGTAAAAATTTCAAATACATATTTACCTTCACACAGTAATTACCAAATTAACTCTGTTAAATATCTATCTAAATATGTAAACTATACGTTGCTATATTTTTTACTACTCCATTTTGCATGTTCTACTTCTTACACAAAACCATGATGTCTATAATATCTTTGTCTTGTCTATATCTTTGCTAGTATGGTACAAAGTAAAACATTTATTTAATTCAAAGATATAACCTATGCAAAACTGATTAATTAATCTCTTTCTTCATGCAGTAATCAAATAACAGACTAGTACCCAATAATAGCCGCTATGATAGATAAGGGGTATTCCACTTTAAATCAACAAATTTTCACAAATTTTAGCGCATCACTATTTTTGATTTTGATATTGGTGTATAACTACTACCCACCTTGTAGTGGACAAAAAATATTTTTTTTATATTTTAAAAAAATGTTTTTCTTGAGTAATAGATTATTTGTTAACTTGCCAGCAAGTAAAAACAGCAATTTGTCACTTTTCCATGAGTTATAGCATTCTTATTTTACATTGCAAAGAGGTCAAAAAGAGCTTTTTGGAAAGAATAAAAAATTGAACTTCATCTTGGCGTTCTCAAAATTCATTTTGTTACATAACCAAATCTTGTAATGTTTACTGAAGTTATGTTTACAAATTTTTTTTTTTTTTCAAATTTTGGGCTCAAAATAAATAATGATGGCCTTAGGGGTAACAAGCTTGGAGTTTTTTTACCTTTAAACTCTTACGTACTAGTAGTACTTATAAAAAAAATTGGACTGTTACTGAGTGTCCTTCATTAAAAAAAATGGCCACCAGATGTTAAGCTTTAGAAAATGTCTCATTTTTAAGACCCAAAAACCATATGTGGGACAGGCGGCAAAAATCTGAAATGTTTACAGCAGTAAGCACTTTTTATGTACTTTAAAACCATATAAAATTTATTTTTTACCCAAAGGGGTTGACGAATAATGAAGCCATCAAAACCACTAAACACACAGTTCCTTCTAACCGTGAACAATGTATCCAAAAACTTCACCGCATGTATTTTTTCAGATAATAATGCAGGCCTACTATACAAAATATTTTTATATATCTATAATGAGATAGCTTATATTCTAAATAGTTTGTTATTTAGTAATAAGTATGACTCGCACAAACTAATGTTTGAACACGAAAGTGAAGAGACACGCATGCTCATGAATGTTTGCATAATCCTAAATGTAAACATTGCAGAAGGCTCAGTTACCGTTTAGATTTCAATATGATATGGTGTATTACTGTTGCTAGTGTTAATACTGTGGTTAGGTAATGTATACTTGTTTATAAAAGTAATTTTAATAGTAGTGAAATTCTCTTTTATGCAACATCTTTTATTTTTAATTTTATTAATTAGAGAAATTTTTATTTTAGCTGAAGAGAAACTGCGATAAGACAAAGTGAGGTGCAATTGGTAGTTTTATAATTTATACTTTTTTCTTTTTCTGTTTAGCCTCCGAAACCACAGTCAGGATTGCTTCGGAGGATGATATGGAGTGTAAATGAAGTGTATAGTCTAAGGTCGACCCATTTGTGAGATTTACGGTTAATTATCCACGATCTAGTATTCAAATCCGTATAAAAGTAACTAACTGCCTTTACAAGGATTTGGACCTTAGAACTCAACTTCGAAATCAGCTGATAGGCGAAGATGAATTCACCACAAGACCAACCCGGTGGGTTTTATAATTTATACTAACTGTATTATTATAGTAAGAACCCTTGCATTTTATAAAAACTGATTAAGGAGTGTTCAATTGGCATTCACACTGAAACAGTATGTCACAAATTGAGTTACAATAGAACTGCAGTATTGCACAATATTTCAGAGTTTACTGAATAGCAAATAACATTGATATCTTTAAGAAGTAGATGTACTGAAACATAAAATAAATGTACTTTTCATAAAACCGAATATTTAGATAAATATTTTCATATTAATGGAAAAAGTTGCTCTGACCCATTTAGCTGTCACACTAAATCAGTTAAGAATCTCTTCGAGAAATATATTTGACACTTTCAACAAGCAATCTAAATTTAAAATTAATTCCAGGCAGAGCACTGTGTACAAAATGCTTGAACAAAATAAAAAAACCACAGGATGACACAGAAAGCGAACTGGAATGTCAAGATGTATCTGAGCCTCAATCTGTTATAGTACAGTCTGTGAATAAAGCTTGTTCAGCACTTGGCACTTTCTCCGTTAAGATTCCAATATTATAGAACCGTGCAAAGTAACTTCAAAAATAAAGTTACAAAAACAGTGAAGTCAGTTCAACAGTAAATTAAACGATTCCTTTAATTTAAATATTTCTGGTCTAAGGACCATGTATTGGTATTGGTGGAACTGTAAAATTAACAGTAACCAAAAGCAAGCCTTTAAAGAACAGTCAAATTGTTACACCTTCTGAAATGTACAATTATTGTAAAGACAATATTAAAAAAAAATATTAACATTTATTTTCTGTTCTAATAAAGATATTCAAGAGACTGAACACCTCAGTGCTCATTAGGTAACCACAACAGTCCAAGAAACAAGAACCTTTCATCACAATTATGTTCAAACAAGTCAGAAATGTATTCTCAAAGTCCAGGCGACTTCTCAATCAGAAACATTTACATTAATATTGATACAAAAGGACATTAGTGTTTCTAAAATTATGTTTGTCATAAAAATTATGTTTGCTGCACATACTACGGCAAGTGGTGGTTAAGTAAAGTCATTGAGGTCAAAATACATGAAAATGAAAAAGAATATCGAATACACTTTTTCCATTGACAGGGTCCTGGTACTTCATTCAAGAAATCATTGAGGGATTATCAAACATGGGTTCAACTGGAAAATACTTTAAAGATTCAGTTCTTTCTATCAACTCCTGGAATAGGGCACATTACACAAAAGATGAATGAGGACTTACCAATTCTACTCAATAAAAAAATGGCAGGAGCATTATGTTATGTTAGTTAAGTTTGTTATCAAAAAGTGCAAGATTTATTCATAACTTCATTAGCAGGAGTAAAATAAGGTAAAAGTAATTGAACAACTTGTTAATGTATTTGAATTTTCATTTTGTAATTATTTATCATTCTGTAATTGACTATTTATCATTTTGTAATTCACTATTAATTATCAATTTATTCATGCATGGATAATTATTCACTAATTATCAATTTTTGGATACGTTGTTTACGGTTAGAAAGAATGTTTCTAGCGGTTTTGTTGGTTTCATTACTCGTCAATCCCATTGAGTAATAAAATAAATTTTATATGGTTTTAAGGTGCATAAAAAGTACTTACTGCCATAAACATTACAGATTTTTTCCACCTATCCCACGTGTGGTTTCTGGACCCCAAAAATGAGACATTTTCAAAATCTTATGATTTGGTAACCATTTGTTTTAATTAAAGACACTTGGTAACAGACCATTTTTTTATTTATAAGTACTACTAATACCTAAAAGTTAAAAGGTAAAAACCAGGCCTGTTACACTAAGTCCTTCCTTATTTATCTTGTACTCAAAATTGAAAAACAATTTATAAATGTTAACTTCAATAAGCATTTGAGAAAGCCAAGATGAAGTTCCATCTTTACTCTTTCCAAAAAGCCTTTTTTAATCCTCTGTACAATGTAAAATAAGAATGCTACAGGTCATGGAAAAAGTGACGAAAATTGCCGTTTTTACCAGTTGGCGAGTTCGAAAATAGTCTCTTTCTCAAGGAAAGAACTTTTTAAAAATATCACAAAAAATATTTTTTGGCCACTACAACATGGATAGTTATATACCAAATATCCTCAAAATCAAAAATAGTGATGCGCTGATAATTTTTTTAATTAAAATGGAATACCCCATAATAGTGAATTTTATAGCATATAAAAAATGCTGTGCGTCTGACACACAATCCAGAACCTCCAGATAAGGCTGAAACCCTGCCATTCTTCCAGAGATTTGATTTGCAGATTTTCAATTTGTAAAATAATATAGCAATAACCACTCTATAATCTACAATATTCTTTTGAACTAGTAATAACTGCATATCAAGAAGATATTACTATTTCATGCTGTCTGCCTCCTCCACTAGTCTTAAAAATAAAGTATCTCTCTTCTAGTATGAAGTCACAAAAGTGCTGTACACATTTTGGGCTTCAACTCCAGTTAAATCCCAGCTAAAAAAAAAACTGATGATGTAATTAAAACGAATAAAACATTCCGTCTCAATCATCAGTTTAAAACCTACAATGAGTTTCAGAAAATTTTGAAACATTCCCTACTACCAAGCTGTTTTGCAAGTGGAAAAAAGTTAAGAAAATTACGGCCAGGAAGAGTAAGACAGCAACTGGCCCTTTGGTACAAAAAATATGTAACCTGAACTGCAATTACTGACAATTATTAAAAATAAATTATATTTAAAAATATTAACAAATATACTTCTTATCTATACTATTATGTAAAGCGGAAGAGGATTTTTGTTCAGGATAACAAAAAAAAAAAACTACAGGTTCAATCGCAACCACATTTTTACCAATGTTTCTTGGCGCAACTGAGAAGGTTTCTGGATATATTTCATCTTGTAAAATTTCTAACGTATAAATATATATATAAAATGTAGTATTGTAGATTTGCCAGCTGAAGCACACAAACTTTAATGAATTGTGAACTGTAGTGTCATCACTGTGTGAGACAGGTTTGAACTGAATAATTATGAAATTTCTAAATTTTTTAAATGCGAGTTTTAAGGATTAAAATGGATTTTTGAAACCCTGTTATTTTTTAATTTCTTGGTTAACAAATGATGAAATCAACCTGATTTTTGGAAGTGCAATCTTCATGTTAATAAACCAAGTTCTATATTTTTGAAATTCAACCCTGAGATGAAGGTAAAAAAAATCTTGAACAATGACTGTAAATTTTCCAAATCCAGATTGTAGTAAATATAAGCTATTCAGTAGATCTGGGCTAGCAAATACTCTTCAGATAAATATTTAAAAACCATTTTAGGGTTCTGTTTAATTTAAATTTTTTGTTAAGGTGTGTGAAGGTATATATGGCTCAACCAGCACAGCCACTGCCACCGTTACTGTATGTTTAATTGGCTGCATGTGCCTCCAGTTACTTGACTAAAAAAATAAAAAGATTGATCACTACAGAAAATGCATGCAGCCATACAGCATGGTCGAAAATGTGGTGGGGAAGCTAGTTTTACATAAAAGCAATAGTTTAAAATTACTTTAAATAGTAATATAAATTGAAACTAATACTAGTGCTTGTGCATTAACTGGCATGCATATTTTTTTTACTTATACTGTAATTATACAAACATATAAAGCTATTATTTTAGATATTAAAGCCAAAGTTATTACATACTATTATTAATATTATTATAAAAGAAATATTTACAAAAAAATATATTCATATTTTTTACTAAAAAAATAAGGTTGCTAAGGTATCCTTCAAAGGATACCTTAGCTACAATATTAACTTAAAGGATAAGTTTCTAACATCTAGATAAATCCATTACCAGTGAGAATTAAAGAAATATAGTTAAAACAACCAAAGAAGATGAGATCTACCTTCTTTTCTATGCAGCAATGCTGATTTCTAAGAATAAAAAAAGCCAAACTTTAAAACTTTGTAAATTCCCTTCATCAACTAAACTTAAAATTGTTATTTGCTTTTATTGAAGCCTTTAAAGATTCATGTAGAGTAAAGAAGAGAAGACAACAGAATCTTCTAATTGAAATGGTGATATATTTCAAAAATTGTTTCAATTTTTTTGACTTCAAAACACATGTACACAGTATGCAATCTAGCACACATCTGACTGAAACACATTCAAACCATAGATTTTCTACAGCAATGTCAGCAAGTTGATGCAACCATTTCTAGGAAAGTATATACTTTATACTTACTGCTTAGGGATCATCAGTTCCCTGTTAGTTCTTATTTGCATAAAAACAAAAAAAAATAAAATGTATGTAGTACTTCACATTATATATGTGCCAATATGTAGGAGTATGATAAAAGGAGAAAATTAGGAACAATTACAACTCTTGTGAATTGGTATGAAAGGTATAATAATATGCATATCCTCGTTATAAGACATGAAGTTACTATGATGCATGCAACTAAGTATCAGCAAATATAATGGAAAATGGGGAAAGAGGGTTTGTATGTTAACAGAAGATAGAAAATGTAGGTTTATATGACAAAGTAGAGATAATACTAAATTTAAATTCCCATTGGTGGGTTACAGAAACCTGCTAATGTGGTTTAAAGAAAAAATACATAAAATATACCACACACTAGCAAACTCAATAAATTGGGACCATTAAGAAAAAAATTCAAGACACTAGTAAATTAAATTTACATTCTTTTGTGAAAATTCCTGTTCTGAAAACTGTAACACTTTGTCAATAAATACAAAGATTTTTATATAAATATAAATTATTTTTTATACTTGTGCAAAAAAATAATATTCTTTAAAAAAAACCTCCATCATTTAAACCTTATGTAGGGCGGATGGATCAATCATCAAAGATTTAAATTATTTTTTAAAAAGTGACTACATGATTGTAATTAATTAAACAAGGTAATTATTAAAACATTTTATGTAAAAAAAAAAAATGTTTACAATAGTTTCGGGATTAAGATGTATTGGTAGATGTATACTGATTTACATTCATACACTTATTACATCCCGAATTTAGTTTCCGGGAATTAGGTCCCCACATACTGCAATACTGACCATCATTCCAATAAACAAAGCTAACTGAATGCAATAAAAATAATTTAATGTAAGGTACCTTAAAAAAGTTGAAGTTTTAATAAATTGCTATGATAACTAACCACAATGAAAATAATTGTCTTCACATTTATCAAATTGCTGAAATGCTTCCACAACCTACCGGGTTTACGCATACAATGCTTCCACAAAAAAATACATTTAAATGGCTAGTTAGATTTAATCGCGCGTTTACACTTCCTTCTTAACTAGTAATATTAAAACTATACATCACACCTAAATGGGCTTTATTTAATCACATAAGCACAGAACCATAAACAAATTTGCTAATTTTTAACAATAGACACGAGCTAACCACCATTAGCAAATCGATCTCTCAGCACACGTTAAAGATGCACAACTTATAAAACGCAAACAAGCATTCCTCATTTGCAATAAATTGGAGTAATTACTATCGACAAAAAAATATACTCACCTAACAAAGGCAAACCCACGGCTCTCCCTAGAAAATCTGTCTCGAGGAATGTATATGTCTCCTACCTCTCCACATCTTTCGAAAACACGACGCAAGTCTTCTGGAGTCGTTCGATAAGTTAAATTATCAACTTTCAATGATACCATACCCTCAATACGAGGAGGTGGCCTACCGTAGCTCATTTTGTACCTTTAAATTAAGAACTGACACTAATTTCTGACAAAAGCAACGCAAGAAACGCCGCCACAGACGCTTGCTGATAACAAAATGGCGGATCACATAAGCAGCAACGGCTTCACTTACGATGACGACACTACTAAAGCCAACAAAAGTATTGCAAAGTAATTTTTTTCCAAATAAACAACTAAAATCATCGTATATGTTTATTTGATTTGAAAAATAATAATTTTTATTATAGTCTTTTTTACACAGCCAGTTTTTTAACAAAACTAAATTAATTATAAAAAATAAACACCAATTTGATTACTAATTTGAAAAGTACACAGCAACAACGTACATCAATTGCAAAGCTATTCATATAATAGATTTTCAAGACTTCAACAAACTTACCTGACAAATGCAAACCCTCTGCTTTGCCTAGAAAACCTATCTTTAGGTATATATACATCTCCAATGCTTCCATATTTACTAAATATACACCTCAAATCATCAGAAGTAGTTCTGTAAGTCAAATTACTAACTTTCAACGAAACCATACCATCTAGTTTGGGTGGCGGTCTTCCATAACTCATAATTAACCTTTGGTACTAATTATCATGAAATAATATTAGCCTCCTAAGAGGTACTTCAGAACTTATAAATCATCCGTAAGTACAATATTTAAGTAAAACAAACCAAAAATTATTGCAACAACAATCAACGCCTTATTCCATGATCTTGGCGGTAGATATGATATTTACATGACGTCAAACGAACGACAAATCAAATTGAATCCCGCGTTAATTTTTTAATTTCTTATTCACGTCTACACACATTATACAACACTACGAATAAAGTTGACCCTTATAAAGTCTTATTTTTACATTATTTTTCTTCTTTTACATTAATTTAAAATAAATATTTATATTAAAGAAATTATCCCCAAAAAATACTTATTTTATGGACGTAATTAAATATTTATGACTGACTGTTTGGTGAGTACGCTTTGGTCTCTTTTCATTTCGAACTGTTTAGCGAGCTGATCTGCGTACTAGTTCATTCAATCAGTCCTGAATCTAAATTATGACAGTCTAAAAACTAAAGTTTAGGTGTTTGTCATGAACAGTAACAAATTTTTTTTACGGACTTCGAAGAAAAGTACGGTAATACTTTTGGTCATATGGTAGTAGAGGGTAAATGAATTTTGAGGTAAGCGAAAACGAAAATACCATATACTTAAAATGGTGGGGGTTTCCTTATATATATAGGCCTATGTACCAAATTTTGTGGTTCGAATATGTCAAAAACTATTCCATCAATTTCATTGAATTTTAGTTATGCTGTAGTAGTGTATCTGAAGTTGTGCATATGAAAATTTGATGGTTGGTTCAAAACGTTGAGGTTATGTTGACTGTGTAGTGGTGTTTTTACATGCGCTTATGTAATGAGTCACAGTGGTGAGTAAGCTGAAACTTTTTTTTTCTATTTTACTGTGCAAAATTGATTTTTTTATGTGTAACCAAGTTTTAAACTCCAAAGTTTTTTTGTAAAATTTTAGATAGAATGAGTAGATACTTTTTCACAATGAAAAGTAAGTCTTGTGCAAAACTCCACAAGATTTTTTTTTAATATTCAAAAACAGTAATAAAAAGATTATAAATTGATTTTTGCTTACCCTTTCTTGTAGCAAACTATGAAATTGAAATGCCATGGATATTAACTTTTTTCAAGATAAAAACAAATGATTAAATCTGATAAAAATGGTAATTCTATAAACATTTATTTTGTTCAGATCCATACACAATCATACAAGTAATAGATAGATGTACTATTGTGCCATACGTTTAAAAAAATAAACTGCTTCAGCATTTAATTTAAAGGAACAAGGGAAACTATGGAAAAATTATTTTTACAATACAGCCTAAATTAAAAATAATTATTTTGAAAAACAGTAATGGTAAAAATTATCACATAAATGAAAAAAATCAGTACTTATGATTTATACTAATACCAGACATACTTATGTAACAGTTCATTTTTACCACTCTGAAAAGTTGTTCTAACTTTCTGAAGGAGCCCCATGTTGTATTATTTCAGATGAAGATATGCATAGGAATAATAAGATTTAATAACAAAAATATTAACATTTGTGAATGACTCGCTTTAATTCTTTAGAAGGACTTGCAGGACTAATCAGTTACTTCTTCATTGCACTTTCCAATAATGATGTTGATAATAACACCAATCTTAAAACGCTTAGGAAAATTCTTAAGTATGTATTTGAGAATACAGACAGAAAATCTGCCCCATATATTTATTTGTACAGAGTTCTTCAGTCTAGTTGTCAGCTGACAAAAGGTATTATACACCAGTCTAATAAAATATTTGCTACTACCACGAAAGCTGTACTTTATAAAATGAGTCCTACTTCCATACAAAAGTGCATAACTAAAAATTAAAAGTTCTTTGCCTAACAGTTGATAGCATTAGTGAATCAAAGAATTATGCATCTGTGTATAGTCAAACTTCATTTTGATAGGGGTTTTGGATAATTAATAAAGATCTAGCTTAGAATTCTTATTTAAATTGTGATTATTTAAGAAATAAATTAACTTATCCAATGAGGAATAGTTCAATAACAACAAAAGCTCACGCCACACAACCACAAACACACACATTAATCAATCCTGAAAATATAGATACAATGAGTATCAGTTTTCTAAAATAAAATTAATACAGTAGATTATGATAAACTTTAAGCAGTTTCTAGAAAGCATGTTAGTCAAAAACTTGGTTATGATTGGTATAAAAGCAAAGATATTACTAAAAAAAAGAAAAATATATGACTTGATCAAATCAAGATGTAGTACATAATCAGGCAAAACATGTTGACCTCATCACTAACCAATTTGACAAATAGAGATTTGAAAACCAACAGAGATCATGCTACTTATAAAAAAAAAATTGCTATTACTTAATGTTTATCAGTAACAACAATATGATTCACATATATCCACTTTAGCTATTACTAAGGGATTTAAGTAACTGATTCAGAACATCAAAATAAACAAAAATTTTGTTTTTTTCCAATAAAAAATTGATATATTTTAACAAAATTTGGTGTAAGTGTACCAAATACTTACAAAAAAATTAACAAGTTTGAAAATTATTGAGATATGGCTAAGATGAATTGCAAAACTTTTACATGCCTGTTCCATTATTACCATAACAAATTTTTATTATATTTAATTCAGTACTGAAGTAAATGAAAACAAGCTGATCATCAAGCAATCTGAACAAATGAGATGTCATTTTGTTCACAACAAAGGGCTTAACATTTGATTTAATAAAGCACAATTCAACAGAACAAATATTTATAGAACTATTAATGATGATTAACCACCATTAATTTTGAATGGGTGAATGTTAATTTATTTATTTTGAAGATGTTAGATATATGTACACCCAAGTTTCATTACAAATTAAAAAACACAAATGCCAAAAAAGCATTTTTGACAAACATTGCTCTTTAATATAGGACAATTAGAGCGTGTGGGTGACCATTTTTTATATAGTATAATTTTTTTCAGATTTTTTAAATTTATTTAAACATAGCTTATGACAATCCTGGTAACGTAACGATTCCAATGTGGTATCATACATTTAAATCGGTTCAGCTGCTACTGTGGAGCAAACATAGATATACCCTAAATATAATACACTCCTTTTTGGGCAATCATGTAAAAAAACACAAAATGGCAGTCAGGAGGAAAATGAATCAAGAGGAAATTCAATTTTTTGTTTATTTTAATGTCCTGAATCAATTCCTTAAATCTGTCCACACGACTGTTTCATTAATTCTGATCTCTGAATCAGTCTTAAGTTTGGCTAACACCTTTCCCCTGATATCTGGTATACAGCTTTAATTTTAATACAGTATTTTTTCATAATTTTCCTTTTATTTGAATAAAAAAATTAAGCATTTAGCCCTGATAAGTCAACCTCTGATTTTTTTAATTATGTCTTATGTTTCAAAATCTCTATTTATAAACCAACAGTTACAAAAGATTTCATGTAGCTGACTATATAGTCCATAATAGTCTGGTTGAAGCCATATCATCATAATTAAGTATATTTGTTTCTTAATGGTAATTCCTGAATCTTCAAGTGAACTATTAGAAAACGTTTATTGGTAACAGAAACAAATCAATCAATTTATATGATATTTGAAGATGAATTTGTCAAGTTTGTTATATCGTACATTCATATCATACATTCTCATTCATATTTATGAAACTAAATAAGCTCATCTATAAACTGCTGACCTGAAACCACTTTTTAACCAGACAAAACAACAATGTTGTGTTTACCTTTCTATAATTTTACAGCCTGGAGAGATTTTATAGTTTTTGTTAAATAATCATTTTTCATCTTTTTTTCTTTCAAAATTAAAGAAAATTTATTTATATTGCTTATGTATTCTCAATAGACTTATACAATCAGTAATATATTTAAAATGTATTAACACAAAAAATGTTAATAAAGAAATTACAAGGTAAGTGATAAACACTTTGTGATAAACAAAGTTAAAATTTAACACTTTATTAAGTTAAAATTTAGCACTTTTATTAATAAGAAAATATTAAAATTATAACAAATGATATATAATTCTATTTCTTAATTTTTTCATCGTCGTTTTCTTCCTTTTGCTTTTTTATGGGGATTTCGTCTTCCTTTACCAGCTGCTGGTTTTTTACTACCCGATGGTTTACCAATACCATGCTTTTTCCCTTGTTTCTTTCCACCTTTCCCTTTAAATTTTTTCTTTTCTTCAGCTCGCCTACAAAATACAATTTTATAAATGTTACAGAATACAAAAACAGTAACACACATAATTATATTAATTAAAAACAATGATTGCATATAATGTGAATCATTATTGAAAAATTATACAAAAATTACCCCTTTGCATTCTTTTGTTGAATACAGTTTGACATCATAATTTACTGGTACCGCTCCTTTGTTGAGTATGGCTCTATATTTTTAAACTAATCACAGCTTTGCACAGATATTCAAAAATAAATTGACATCTGCTTGTAAGATCATAAAACCCATGTAATATCGATATTCAATAGAATTGAAAATATGTAATTTTATGCTTAATTACGTACTCAATGTAACGTTATGTACTCAATGAGTCAGCATAGCATCTACCACTGGTTCTGGTAGCTTTTTAACTGATTCTGATATTGAAAATGATAATATTGATAAAGAATCTGATTACCAATTCATATTTTAAATAAAATACTTGATAATAAACACAAGAATTATGCTATGTGCTCCAATCGTTCAGTCAAAGGTGGTAGAAGAGAGTGTATTTTGACGTGAAACAGCTTCTAGAAACTTTACACCCAAAAAATTGTTTCAAGAAATATCACTGTGAAAAAATTATCTTAAATGACATGAGGGTCCTATTTTTTGATTGAATGAAGGTTTTTGTGAAAAAAATTAATTTTTTTTTACATAAGCAATTTTACCATATAAATAGGTAATAAATAAATTTAATTAACAGCTGACAAGGAACCACGTGATGAAAAAATTGCACACCAATGGTACTACCTGATTTTATAATTGGAGGGTAAAGTGTTAAAAGTAGTTTAGGAGATAATACTTATAACTAGAAGTGACCCTTCTGGCAAGTCTTCTACAAAAAGTTCTAATTAAAAAGCTTTAATTAAACAAAATCATCGTTTGATAGAGAAGATAATCTCATGATTCTAAAAGCTATGATTTCAAAAACCTTGAGAATTGGGGTTGAGCCACATGGCTGCAAGATTTGATTCAGTTACTGACAAAGAAAGATAAAAAAAAAAAATTATCGGCTGGAAATCGCTCAGGACAATCAAGAACTGTTAGAATAAACTTGGAATGTTTAAAAACATTACTAGGGATGAAACATGAGTTTAAGATTATGCAAAAAAAAGTCCAATTTTCACAGTGGAAGAAGCTGCAAACAAGCCAGCTCTTATAGCTGCAAGAGCTGTAAACCAAGAAAGTATAACAGTATTACAACATGAACATTGAAGCAATCCTTACTCTTTTCTTCAACCCTATATAGTCCTGTCCTGGCTCTCTTTTATTTCTTGCTGTTCTCTAAATTGAAAAATCCTCTAAAAAGAAGATTTGATAGCATGGGAGAAATTAAAAATGCTATGAAGCAGCTGTAACTGTAACCTATTAAAAAATAAATAAAATACACGAAGTGGTTTCAAAAGTGGAATCATTGGCAAAAGATGTGGCTTTCAAAGAAAATTACTTTAAAGGGGATATCACCATTGACTCTTACACCAGTTACAGTCCAAGGTCAGATACTTTCCAGACAGACCTCATACATAGTAATTCATCTGCATGTATTTGATGATGACTGTTTAACAATCAAAATGACCAACTGATTTTAGATTTTATGAATTTTTTTTAAACCATTTTCAGCCTTTCTTGTTTCTTAATTTATATAACACAATAATAGTTCCATATTTATGGGACTATATTAATAGTCATATATACTACTATTGTCATTGATGGTCTTGTATTTATACTAACTGCTCTCTGGAGGGTATGTTGGAGTTGGTGTCTATAGTTCTCTTTTCAGTTTTTATTTATCTATAGGATGACATTAAACTAATTTTGATTGAGAGCTGGAGGCAATTAACATTGCTTTAAAAAAAGGTGTTGGCCAGAAATGAGATTCCCAAGAAAGTAGTATTGTTTATAAATCTAAATTTGCCCTCCAAGAGATCTCGTCATTTTATCTCCCAATTATGTCAAGAATATCTGAAATTAAGCCGTCTATTGATAGATTAGGTGAAATTGATATTTCAGTTATCTTTCAATAGATACAATCTCACACTATGAATTGAAGAAGATGAGAAGGCTGACTTGGCAAAGCGAGGAACCACAATAATGATGACTAAAACATGTAACTTGTCTTACCACTCCATTAAAAATGTTATAAACTGAAGGTTTAAACGAAAGTTCTTAAATTATCTAACAACTCAGGCCGGAGGTAAACAGTATATAGCTCTAATTAATGGCAAAAATGTAATTCCTGACAACCCTCAAAGGGAATCTGCAGCAGTATTCAGGATGACTGCAAGTCATGACTGCCTTGCAGAACATCTTTTCAGGATTAAAATCCTCAAATCTCCTATGTATGTTATCTGTAGAAGTACTTGATAGCTTTAAAATTGCAAAATGATAACAATGACTTACATGTTTACATTAACATGTGTTCAGAAACATGTTTTTGTGACAAACTTTTTTTTTTCAAAAAACAAAATTATTAGCGCATAAAATTATAGTCAAGTTAGGGGTTTTATGTTATTTGATGTAATAAAATTAATATTAGTTTTTGTAACTAGAAATAAAATCATTCATTGTATCTTCTCAAAAGAACTTTATTGACATCATTAACATATGTCAACTGATTTCTTGTCTTTACATATGCCAACAATAAATAAAAATTATAATTTTAAAATTACTGAAAGTAATATTAAATATTAACTAAAATACCATCAAAACTACCAGATGAATTTGACACATGAACTTAACAACAATTCTATTACAATATGATTAACTATGCTTTTTATAAACAATCAAGGTGCCACTTTAAGAAAGTACCATGAAAATAAATAACTAATAATTTTAGTTGTTTAAATGACAGTAATTTGAATTTTGGTTTGGTTTACAAATAATAAAATTCTCTAACATAAGACAATTTTTGAAAAGTTCATCAATTTCCAATTGACTTTTATTAAAATTAATTTTCTCGGTGTTAAATTCTCTACAAATATCATTGAAAATTTTTTTTTGTTTAATGCAACTTTACTAAACTTAAAAAGTTTGTTTTTCAACAATTTTCTTGAAAACTAATAAACACATAGTTCTGGGACCTCTTTTATTTATTAATTTTCAAAGTAAAATACAACAAAAAATTATTCTGGAACCATAATTTATAACCCAAGAATACTTGTATTATCTTTAATTCTTTTGATAATTGTAGTAATTTGAAAATAAGTAATTTCAAGACAAATTAGTATGAATTTTTTGCTTCTAATAATGTAAAACGGTTGAACGTTATCATCGCCCGGAAAATAAATAAATAAAAGTAATTAAAGTTGTTAGATAAAATTAAAACTTAAAACTACTATCACAAAAACAAAATCCGGAAACCCATTCTCGAATAACAAAAACACTAACATGTAACTTAAAACTACGTTAAAAACTATCACATTAAAAATAAATAAAACTTAAAACTAAAAAAGGAGATAAAACTTAAAACTATTACGTTTAAAGTCTTACAACTAATATCACAAAAATCTTACAACTAATATCACACACGAATTTAAAAAAACAAACAAAAAAATATGAATATATTTATATAGAAAAAAAAAAAAAAAAAAAAAATTCCGATAGGGAGTGTAAAAGGCTCGCTACTCGGATAACAAAAACAATACATAGGACAATACATACAATTACGAAAGAGTACATACTTATTAAATTTTTTGCATTAACCCTATACTACGTAAAAATATAAACATCCGGTTTAAAACCTCCTTATCGTCACGCAAGATACCACGGATGTTACTAGGTAGTTTAAATTTACGACGCAATGCCGCATAACATATGCAGTCCATGAGTATGTGGCGCACAGTCACGCGGCAGTTGCATCTTGCGCATAGAGGTGGTTGTCCTCTTGTAAACAGGTACTCGTGTGTGACTCTCGTGTGTCCTATCCGCAATCGACAGAGAACTACTTCCTCACGCCGGGGTTTTCTGTATGAGGAGTTCCATGGTAACACAGAATCTTTAATCTGACGGAGTTTATTATCAACGGTAGCTGTCCAATCACCTTGCCACCTTGTTCTTAATAATTGTTTTACATAGTTAATGAAATCAGAAGTAGCAACTCGGGTGGTGAAAGGAGGCTGGTTACATGCTTCTTTGGCAGCGGAATCTGCATGTTCATTACCTGGAATCCCTACATGGCTAGGGACCCAGCAAAAACTTAATTCTGTGTTGCGATTATTCAACTCAGCGATTGCGTTGTAAATTTCAATGACGATAGGATGTTTGGAATAAAAGTTTTTTAAGGCTTGGAGAGCACTACACGAGTCACTGCAAATAAGAATTTTTCTATATTTAGGGTTAATGATGTTTAGAGCCTTATTTATAGCGTATAGTTCAGCGGTAAACACACTCGTAATACCGGGTAGACCAAACATATAAGTTCTCTCATTAACAACAAATGCACACCCAACTGTATCATTTTGTTTCGATCCATCAGTGTATACAACCGCGTCTGGTTTCATCTTGGAGAGAACACACTAAAACATTTGCTGAAAGACAATAGATGGTGTTGATTGTTTATTGTATGTGGTCAGGTCAAAATTAAAATTTATAAGGTTTATTCTCCACGGAGGATATGAGCAAGGATATATAGGAAAGAATGACGGTTTGTCAACATTTATATGCTGCAGCAGACGCCAGGTACGGATACCTACCGGTGCAGTACGACATGGATGGTCCTCATACTTTCCTAGATTAGGATTTCTAAAGACTGACTCAAGAGCCGGGTGATTTGGTTGTCCTCTGAGACGAGCAAAATACGATAATAAAAGCTGGTCTTGTCTATCCCAAAGTGATGGTTCACCACAGTCTACCAGTAAGCTTGCGACAGGACTAGATCTAAACGCGCCTGTGGCAAGCCGAAGGAAAGCATGATGTACACTATCCAGCATTTTAAGCACGGTTTGACGAGCTGATGAGTAGGCCACACAACCGTAATCTAAACGGGAGCGAACAAAGGAATAGTAAAAACGTATCATACATGATCTATCGGCTCCCCAGTTGGTGTTAGTAAGGACTCGCATCATATCTAGAATTTTGGAACATTTTGTTTTCAATTCTTTTAAATGTTTGACCCAAGTAACACGGCTATCAAAAATTAAACCTAAAAACTTAACGTAAGTAGAGATAGTAATAGTCTCACCGTTAAGAAAAATTTGCGGAATAGAAGGGTTTCATAGCCGAGAAAAAACTACACATTTTGTTTTTTCGGATGAAAATGTGAAACCAGTAATCTTGGACCAAGCTTCAAGGTGATATATAGTGTTCTGCAGTAGTCTCTCTGCTGTAGGTGCCGAACGGCTTGCAATGTAGATAGCAAAGTCGTCAGCAAATAGAGAGCATGAGACAGGAGCCTGAACACATTTGGTAATATCATTTATGGCTACAGAAAATAAGGTGGCACTTAATACACTACCTTGGGGCACTCCATTCTCCAAGATGACACTATCTGAGAGCGAATCATCCACACGAACACGAGCCGTTCGGTGATTTAAGAATCCCCGGATAAAAGCAAGCATATTGCCCTTGATTCCCCATTTTTTGAGAGTGTTAAGAATACCACGTCGCCAGGCTGTGTCATACGCCTTTTTTATATCGAAGAAGATAGGACGAGGTGCTGCCGATTTAGGAAAGCGTTTTGTATGGCTGTTTCCAGTGACACTAAATGGTCAATAGAAGATCGTCCTTGTCAAAAACCACACTGTTCTGGAGATAGAAAGCCATGTTTCTCCAAGTACCATGTAAGTCTGCGGTTTACTATTCTCTCCATTATTTTACACAAAACGCTTGTTAATGAAATAGGGCGATAGCTTGAGGGGTTCGTCTGGTCTTTACCAGGTTTTAGTACTGGTATAATAAATGCTTCTGACCAGCCGGGTGGGAAGACTTGTTCGGAGAATAAACCGTTGAAAATATTCAAAAGTTGTTGTAGTGCCGAATTAGGAAGGTGTGAAAGCATGGAAAGGCGAATGTTGTCCGGTCCAGGGGAAGTGTCCCGTGAATTTTTAAGTGCATGTAACAATTCTTTAAATACGAATGGAGTGTTTAATTCACCAACCGAATCACCAATGTTTAACGACAACACCTCCATTTGTATCTTGTACCGTTGAAAATCGTTATTATATGATGAGGTGAGAGACACCGAGCGGAAAGATTTTGCTAGACTATTTGCCACTTCCGAGGATGATGAAAGGAGTTCTCCTTCATCAATAAGACCAAGAATAGATTGTTTTGGTGATCCGAAGATTGCACGAATTTTCTTCCATACAGTAGACGTGGAAGTAGTGCGTGAGATAGTGCTCACGTATTTCGTCCATGAATTCCTCTTAGCGTCCAAGAATACTCGACGGCACACCGCTCTAGCCCTGCGGTATAAATTTAGATGTTCTGTTGTAGGCCTACGATTAAATTTACGTAGTGCCTGCCGTCGATTCCTAATAGCATTTTTGCATTCATCGTTCCACCATGGAACAAAAGGACGTCTAGGATTACCCGATGTTTGTGGGATATATCTGTTGGCATTCTTAAGTATCATGGACGTAAAAGAAGAATATTGGTCGAGGATGTTCGCTCCATCGTCATACTGAGATTGGAATGCTTTACGGTATCCGTTCCAATCTGCCTTTTCAACAATCCATCTCCGTGGCCTTCTTTTAATCTCGCAGTCTACACCGAAACTAATAATAATTGGTCTATGATCACTGCCGTGAAAGTCATCACAAATCGACCAATTAAAATGAGGGAGTACATTCGGTGAGCATATGGAAAGATCAAGGTTAGATACAGCACCAGTTGATAAGGACATAAATGTGTGTGATCCATTATTCAGTAGGCAAAGGTCAAAATCTTGTCTCAATCTGTTTATCATATTTCCTCGAGTGGAGCAGAAGGTTGAGCCCCAGGAAATATGATGGGTATTGAAGTCTCCTACTATTAACGATGGAGATGGTATTTGTGTGAGGAGATTCGAGACATCTAAAACACTGAACTCAGTGTTCGGTGAGAGATACAGATTGCAGATATGCAATTTGAAGGGAATAGAGACCTTTACTGCAACAGCAGGAATGACAGTGGTTAGTTGAATTCTTGTAGCTGACACCCCATTCTTCGTGAAAATCGCTACTCCACCACTCTCCCTTCTGTCTACTAGGCAGTCGTATCTCTCGCAGAAGTATCCTCTAAGTGTAATTCGGTCATGTTGTAGAAGGTGAGTTTCCTGGAAACACATGATTAGTGGATCATGTGTGTGCGCCAGTACTCTAATATCTTCAATGCGGGACCGAATACCTCTAACATTCCACTGAATAATGTTCATAAGTGTAAAAAACAAATAAAAAAATAAATTTCGGAAACTATATAAAAATTAGTTGTACGTGATTCGGTTTTTCTTTTTTGTATTTTTTATTTTAAAGAACTCCGATGCCCTAGGGTCGGGTGGTTCTTCAACCATATCCTCCAGTATATGAGGTGATGGTGGAGGAGATTTATTTGAATGGGATGCTGTAGTTGACATCCCAGAAGAGATAGTTATGTGGGTTCCCTTTATGAAGAGCTTATTAGGTGGCTTACTGCCAGCTGTGATAGTCGCTATTCGTGGCGGTACGACTTTGGGAATAGGAACTTTCGTATGTATCATACTGTTTGATTCACTAGCTGGGACGGAGGACTTTTTATTCATTTTTGTCAGCTCTGAGATAGTGGCTGTAAGTGAAGCTACTTGATCAGATAGCATCTGAACAAGTTTTTTAAGCTCATTGCAGGATTCGCACTGCTGATTATTAGCATTTGTAGGAATTTGGTTAGTTGTAGCGGTGGCAAAAGATACGTCTGGTTTAACCAGGTTCCGTGAGTTGTTTATCTTTTTATATTCTCTACGTGCAGCCGGAAAAGATAGTTTTTGCTCCGTACAGATTTTGAGAATTGCCTTTTCTTCTTTAAAAGTTGGGCAATCTCGGGAGCGGGCTGTATGTGGACCACTGCAGTTTGCGCATTTTTCACTTTCTTCGCAGTTAGTGTCATTGTGTCCTTCTTTAGAACATCGAGCACAGATCTCCGTTTTTGTACAAGATGTTGTAGTATGACCAAAACCTTGGCATCTGAAACATCGCCGTGGGTTGGGTATGAATGGTCGTACCCGAACCGAGAGGTAACCCACTTTAATCTTTTCTGGTGGAACAGGAAGATTGAATGTTAATATAAGAGACGGTGTCGGTTCTTCTGTTCCGTTCTGCCGTTTCATTATACGTTTCACTTCAACAACATCTTGGTGGCAAAGCTCATCAACTATTTCATTGCTATGTATATCTAAGAGGTCTCGACAAAAAATTTCACCCCTGCTCGTATTTAAAGTTTTGTGGCTTTCAGCACTTATATTTATACCACCCATATTACGGAGATGTAAGATTGATCGACTCTGTTCGTCGTTGAATGTTTCAACCAGAATCGATCCGTCGCGTAATTTCCTGATGTTCTTTGGGGAGCCACTTGCACCTGTTAGAGTTTTATTTATAAGGAAAGGTGAAACCTTTTGGAGGGAGCCACCTTCCTGACTATTTCGGAGAACAATGAATCGAATATTTTTAGTGTTCAAGTCTAAAGATTTGTAGTTCTCTTCCATAGGACTTTTATCGTCGTCAGACAAAGCTGACCGAGGTCTCTTCGCAAGACATAATTTGGTGGTTTTTTCAGATGGACCACCAACCATCATTGTGTTTATTGTTGGAATTGAAATTTTGGTCCCATGAGTACCGGCGAAAGATGGACCACTCCAGCAGAGCGCACGCGTACTGGAGCTAGAGCTAAGTACAACTGGGTTCGCCCTGGTGCCCAGAGGACATCGTTCAAGACTCACTATGTAGAGCCATTCACCCATCGGCACGATTTGTTCCCACCTTGGGTTACGGTTGCGTTTCGTAAGATGTCGCAACACCACCGAGTGTTAATGTAAGAAATATCAGTGTAGGATGTTGTTGTGTAATTGTGTAAGTGTGTATGTTGTAATTTATGTAGTGTTCTTGGTGTAGTGTATGTGTATAATGTAAAGTGTTCTGCAGCTCACTGTATAGTGGGAAGAATAGCTGCAGAGGCTAGGCCCGTGGGGACGCCAACCCCCAAAGTCTTAAAGAATAAGACTCCCCGTCGGGGGGGCTCTAATAATGTTAAACCGTATCACAAATGAGAAGCCACTTAATTGTAAAAAATCAAACAATTTTTTAAACCATACTTATCCTGGATCCACAACAGAAAATCATTAGCTATAAAAGTTACAAAATTAAAAATTTTGATACTCCCACTAAAAATAAAAGGAAGGAAATATAGTGGGTGAATACGGGCTGAGCAAAAAGAAAGAAAGAGGGGACAGACTTATAGAGTTTTGGACGAAGTATAATTTAGTAATTGCAACACCCAGTTTAAAAATCATACTAGAAGAATATACAGATGGAAATAGCCAGATGATACTGCAAGTATCAGATATATATCATGGTTAAGCAGAGATTTAGAAATAAACTTGTTGACTGCAAAGCTTACCCTGGAGCAGACATTGATAATGACCATAATTTAGTGATAATGAAATGTAGATTGGGGTTTAAAATCCTGAAGAAAAGGTGTCGCATGAATCAGTGGAATTTAGAGAAGCTTGAGGAAGAGGAATTAAAGAAGATTTTTGAGGAGGACATCACTAGAGGTCTGAGTAAAAAAGATAAGGTAGAAAATGTAGAAGAATGTTAAAAAGGAAATTCTTAAATTAGCAGAAGCAAACTTAGGCAGAACAAAGAGAACTGATAGAAAAACTTGGATTTCAGACGATATATTGCAGCTAATGGATGAACATAGATAATATAAGAATGCTAGTGATGGAGAAAGTAAAAGGAACCATCAACAATTAAGAAATACTACAAACAAGAAGTGCAAACTAGCAAATGAAGAATGGATTAAAGAAAAGTGTTCAGAAGTGGAAAGAGAAATGAACAATGATAAAATAGATGGAGCATACAGGAAAGTTTTGTGGTACATAAATTAAAATTTAATAATGTGTTAAACAAAGATGGTACACCAATTTATAGAACGAAAGGAAAAGTCGATAGGTGGGTGGAATATACTGAAGACTTTTATATGGAGGAAATGAATTATAAAATGAGGAAGAAGAGGAAGTTGAACAGGATGAAAGGAGAGGCATAATACTGAGATCTGAATTTAAGAGGGCATTAAAAGATTTGAATGGCAGAAAGGCTCCTGGAATAGATGGAATACCTGCAGAATTACTGTGCAGTGCAGGTGAGGAAGTGATTGATAGATTATACAAACTGATGTGTAATATTTATGAAAAAGGGGAAGTTTCATCACTCTTCAAAAAGAGTGTTATAATCATGATACCAAAGAAAGCAGGAGCAGATAAATGTGAAGAATACAGAACAATTAGTTTAACTAGTCGTGCATAAAAAATCTTAACTAGAATTCTGTACAGAAAAATTGAGGGGAGTGGAAGAAGTGTTACGAGAAGACCAATTTGGTTTCAGGAAAAGTATAGGGACAAGGAAAGCAATTTTAGAGCTCAGATTAATAATAGAAGGATAGAAGAATAAAGAAAAGCAAACCTGTTGGTTGCATTTGTAGACCTAGAAAAGGCATATGATAACGTAGACTGGAATAAAATGTTCAGCATTTTAAAAAAATTAGGGTTTAAATACAGAGATAGAAGAACGAATGCTAACATTTACAGGAACCAAACAGTAACAGTAATGATTGAAGAACATAAAAAAGGGAGTCTGACAAGGATGTTCCCTATCACCGTTACTTTTTAATCTTTACATAAAACTAGCAGTTAATGATGTTAAAGAATAATTTAGATCCAAAGTAACCATACAAGGTGAAAAGATAAAGATGCTACGATTTGCTGATGATATAGTAATTCTTGCTGAGAGTAAAAAAGATTTAGAACAAACAATGAACGACATGGATGAAGTCCTACGCAAGAACTATCACATGAAAATAAACAAGAACAAAACGAAAGTAATGAAATGTAATAGAAATAATGAAGACAGACCACTGAATGTAAAAATAGGAAGCGAAACAATTATAGAGGTAGAAGAATTTTGTAATTTGGGAAGTAGAATTACTAAAAATGGATGAAGCAGGAGCGATATAAAATTCCAAATAGCACAGGTGAAATGAGCCTTCAGCCAGAAATATAATTAGTTTACATCAAAAATTAATTTAAACGTCAGGAAAAGATATTTGAAAGTATACGTTTGGAGGGCAGCTTTATATGGAAGTGAAACTTGGAAGATTGGAGTACCAATTGAGAAGAAAAGATTAGAAGCTTTTGAATATGGTGCCACAGACTAATGTTAAAAATCAGATGGATGGATAAATGAAGAGGTGTTGCGGCAAATTGATGAAGAAAGAAGCATTTGGAAAAATATAGTTAAAAGAAGAGACAGATTCATAAGCCACATATTAAGGCACCCTGGAATAGTCGCTTTAATATTGTAGGGACAGGTAGAAGGAAAAAATTGTGCAGGCAACATTTGGAATATGTAAAACAAATTGTTAGGGATATAGGATGTAGGGCATATACTGAAGGGAAACAACTAGCACTAGATAGGGAATCTTGGAGAGCTGCATCAAACCAGTCAAATGACTGAAGACAAAAAAAAATGTTATATGTTTATATAAGTCATTCAGTTTTATATTCTACTTACAAAACACCCTATTCAATACAAAAGGCAAGTAAAATGATGATCATATGTTAATCAGTTAATGAAAATCAATGTTAAATCTATTCAGGAGTTCAGCCAGTAGACTTTCACTAAAAAAGGACGCAAAAATTTTAACATTTAATTAAGATATATTAAGACTTAAGCCCATATTTTACATACTCCCTATACTTGTGATTTAAATAAAAATGCACAGCAACAACAGCATAGTTGCAAAGCAGAATGGAGAACTAAGTACAGATAAGTAACTATTGTATATAATTGTACATTATGAAAATAATGTATATATACGAAAAGAATAATTTAGCATGTAAGAACGAACATTCTAAGATTTTTATTATTATAGCAATAAGAAATATTTAAAATACTTACTGTGACTGTTCCTCAAATATCTGTTTATTGACAGCTTTACTAATATCCAATTTCGGTTTCTTGTTTAATATACTATTTATAATACCTAAATTAGATTCCTTTTCTTCAGCAGCAGGCTAAAACAAAAAGAGAAAAACACTAAGTGCAAATGATTCTGAGTACCAGGGTAATTAAATCAATTTACAACCTAGCACCTGGATAAATAAATAATCAATTTTCCAGGTTCCATAGCACCTGGAATATCTCAAGAGAACAGTATCCTAGAAATCAAATACGATGTCAAGTAAAGATTAATCACTACTAAAGACAAGTTTAATTAATTAGTTCCCATAGATCACTGAAGACAGCAATGCTGGGTATAGTTTTAAGGCATATTGTTGACATTTATTAATGGCAAATCTCCATATCTAGTACCAATTAAATTCATTTATTTTTAAAATATACATATTCAAAAACAGAAAACTTTGTATACGATTTATTAGAGTTGTACTTGAATTGTAGACGAAATTAAATTAAAGCTACCAATAGTTAATTAAAACACTTGTCGATTTTTTTTTTAAAAACATACAAACAATAATTTAATACCATTTTAGTAATAATTTCAGTAATTCCAACGTGAATTCAGCTTAGCTTGAATTGTCCAAAAATAAAAAAAGTATTCTTGTTTTTTTATATAAAAGAAGATAAACATGGTAACTCACAGTTTTGTTTAACTAAATATAAATTTTATCACAACCTCGGTATATTTTAAATATCGCTTACATTTTTCCAGATGCTATTATAATTAATATGTAATATATTAATCAGTTATGGCAAAAAAATAATATTTACTGAAATCTGTATATAAAAAATGTAACTTTTGTCATTTGATCATAACAGTTTTTTTATATCTTACTATTAAAAAAACTGATACAATCAAGCCTATATCTTCACTTTTAATAATTAATGTTTTGCTTACCACACAACAAAATTCCTTTTAATAAAACATGATCACGATGTTAATTGTAACCATTATTAAAATATATTTTATCAACATTAAATATTTCTGGAAGAAGGAAGGTTGCCAATCATTTACAGATTTGGAATATTTTTTACCTTTAATGATTTATCATCTATTAAGAATGAAATAGTAAAAACAAAAGTGCATATTATTTTACATAACAATGGTAGAAGCATTTAAAATTTTAGCAAAACAACCTTTTCGTGACTTAGTCTGTTGACATTCATTTTAGCAAATATTTCAATTAAAAATAAAAAGGACAATTTCTTTTTAATTTTAAGGTTATTCTATGCAAACATTTTCTACATGAAGATGGCTGTCCTGCTACAATATGATGAATTATTTACAAGTATAATCAATCTATACTTGCATTTACAATATGATATACACCATTAATGTTTTAGTATAATTCTTTTATATCTTCAACTGTAACACTGTTGAGTATAGTATTTCTATAAATTTAATTTGTTTTAGAAGTATATTTACTATGAAAATTCTGAAAAAAAAGATTACTTCTTAAAAACACTATTACTTTATTAAAATAATTACCACAGGTGCAATTTTCCTCTTTTTAGTTCCTGGTAGTTTTTTTTCTTTAGCTTTCTCTTTAGGAAGACGTGGTTGAAATTTACCGATTGAAGCTGTTGAAATTCTTGCAAGTCCTTCTGCAGTCTCCAACTATAAAAACAAAAAATGAGAGTACGAATTTCTAAATAAAAAATTAATTTTACTTTATCAATAATTAATAGTTACTAATAATATGATATTTATATAGAACAATTATTACCATGAAGAAAGAATCAGGAAGTCTGAATTTATCTGGTATGCATTTCAACCATTAAGCTAGCATAGAACTGAGCAAACAGAAAGAAAGGATCTACTTTCAAAATAGCTTTAAAAATATAAAAGTTGTATGTGGAAGATTTTGAATGTGTACTTTTTCAATTATTTGTTTTTTAAGTTGACTCATAATTATTTACTAAACCTTAATTTGACACCAACCTCAAAATATAGTACTTTTTTAAATAACTGAGTTAAGTATCATTGTTCAATTTAATTTTTAGTGCATTTCTTTAATTAGATTTATTCACTTTAAAAAGTTTATTTCATTTTACATTTTTTGACTAAAATATGGAATAGCCATACATAAACAGATTTTTGCAAGTAATACAAAAGCAAAAAATCTGTCTCTTGTAATATTAATAAAGGAATCCAGAAAAATTATGCACAGAGTCCTTAATCAAGCATAACCTAAAACCTAATATGCAATATAGTAAATATAACATTTTTACTTAATTGTATGAAGTAAAGAATGTACTATGATCATGAATAATTTCGGTTTTCAGATTTCAATGAAAATATCCATTTTGATCATCCCTGAATCCATTTTAACTAGTTTCGGCGTGATGTCTGTACATACGTTTGTATCTCCCATAATTGAAAAACCAGTCGTAGGATATTGAAATTTTTGACTTAGGACTGTTGTAACATCTAGTTGTGCACCTCCCCTTTTGATTGCAATCAACTGAACCAAAAGTGTCCAAAAAAGCCCAAAATCAAAAAAATAACCCGATTTTGGGTTTTTTCTTAATTGCAGTAGCCCTCATTGAGAGCTTTTCAACAATATATCATACATACATGGTACTTATTTTCATTGGTTCCCAGAGTTATAGCCAAATAAAATTTTAATTAATGAAATATTTGGATCTTACAAGGCACATCAGATCAAATCAGATTTAAAAAAAAGGAGATGAAGTCTTTCATCTCCTTTTTTTTAAATCTAAATATATTGATTTATTAATAATTATTAACCTCCTAATTGTAAAAAAAATGTACGATAAATAAAAATTCAATAACAATAAAAAAAAATGAAAAAATATAAAGTTATTAATAAAATAAAATTTTACATACTTTTCATTTCAAAAAAATGTGTATATGTAATTCAATAGGCGTACAAGGAAGTCATGTGGTGTTCACATCAGATATTTTAACCAAACTTCCACAACTAACTTTTTTTTTTTTAAGTAATATCTAAAATTAATTTGAAAGTAGAATTGCACCAAGGTGTTTTATCATTATGCTGCAACAATCCAACACAAAGTATTGAGGATGGCAAAAAAATAAAATATACTTCTAAATCCTTCATGAAGACAACAAATTTTTAATTTAAACAAATTTTAACTTTAGTTAAAAAATATTAATCTAAGTTAAAAATTTGACCACAGAGGAACTTCTCTACAGATTAAAAAACTTCAGATACACTACTACAGCATATCTAAATTTAAATGAAATAGATACAATAGTTTTTGAGATTTTGGAACAATTAAGTGTAACTCAAGAATAACTCAACCAATCTTCATTCTGCACAACTTCAGATACACTACTACAGCATATCTAAATCTCAGTGAAATTCTTGAGTAATTTTGGATATTTTTGAGCTACAAAATTTTATACACGAATGGTGTTTTCAGTAAAAAAAAAAAACCCATTGCAATTGTGGTTCATTAGGTAAGGCTTATACATTACTGATTCTATATGAAAATGATTCTTATATTATTCCAAAAAAGGAAAACTGAAAAAAAACTACTATAATTTATAGGTGTTGGTTATTTTAGATGAGAAGATAAAAATAACTAGATAACTGCAGGGAGGGGTTCTTTAATTCTGAAATTAAAAATGAATGAAATATGAATTGTTAAAACTACATACAAAAATTAAGAAATTTTTATTATAACTACCAAATAAATATTATTTAATTAATTATTTTAAATTTATTATACCCTAACATTTTATACTTCAGGACAGCCCTTGTATTTATAACTATTCTTTCACTAGCAATATTGCATAAATTTTGCATTACAATATGACATACAAAAACATTTGTTAAAGGAATTTATTGAATACATCATTTTATTCAGAAAACCAGAAAAAATAAATCTTATACATTTTAAAATTATTTAAAAATAACTTTTGCAAATAATCTGCAAATTTTCAGAATTTTATTCAAAATTATCATGGGGGGTCAACTGTATTAACATTTTAATGTTGAAAATGTCTCAGCATAGAGTATTTATATTTAAACCTGTCACATTATTATTGTATGAGTACAAACAGAAAGTGGGTTAGTTATTATCCATGGTTTCAGATAGCTGCAACAAGCCTTGGAATGTTCATCTACAAATAAGAAGAAGAAAAATGAGAGGGTTGTAGACATTTTAATGAAGCAACGAGTCATCAAAGCAAACAAAATATTAAATAATAATATTATTCTAACTACAACTGATATTATCATTACCTGTGCTGATGTTAATTTTTCTGTAGGTGGTACTCCCATGTGAGGTACTTTGATATTATGTGCTGTAGCAATATTACGTAATCTCTGGTATTCATTTTTAGCAACTTTCTCCCTTTGAGTAGCAATTTTCTTTTCAAACTGATCCTCATAAGGATCTGCATTAGCTGGAACTTCAAGGAGCCAATTTTTCTCTTTTTCAGCAGCAGCTCTTCGAAATCCATGTACAGGAACCCATTTCTGCAAAGAGATAAGCACACTTTAACATATGATTTGGTACAAATCAGCAAATAGTAAATACATGAAAAAAAATTATTAGAAGAAAATGTAAATGAAAACTATCTGTATTCTTTTAAATTTTCTTCTAGTAATTTTCCTTTATGTATTTACCATTAATCACTACTCTGTATCATATATCCATCAATATTTACAATAATCATGAACATTTTCAGATATTTTGAAATCGTAATGATGTTAAAACATACAACAGAAAAAGACATCAATTACCTTAAGAATATCATCCCATGTAACTTTAGCCTTCTTCTTTTTCTGCAAACCTTTCTCTTTAGCAAATACTTCCCATTTAGATAGTTGCCTTGGTTTCGGCAAAGGTTTTTCTCTTGGAAGAATATATGATTGTTGTGGTAATTTTACTACTGTAGCTTCTTCAACTTTTTCAAATGGAAGTTCCCATAATCTATTTATTAATAATTGAGTATTATCACGTGCCAAATTCAATAAATACTCATCTTTTTTATTTGACCTAAAAAAAATAAGTCGGTAAATAAAACAATTTTAAATTAAATGTTCATATGAAATTCCTTTTAACACCTCTACCAGTCATATAAGTAAAAAAAAAATATTTAAATACATATATATAAATATTATATGTACAAAGAAAAATAGACATCCATTTTTTTATTAACAAAAAGATCAACTTCAAATAAATAGAATAACTGACAATAGATAATCAACAGTAGTTATTCAGAGGATTAATTTTACAAAATACATAAACATTTTTTGTAAAGAATTCAGGCAACAGAACCAAGATATCAGGCAAACCATGAGCCAGGGATACCATACATGCATATTATCAGTGGATATTTAGTGATGACATCGAGTTAAATGTTCTAGTTTAGATGCTGCAGAGAGAGAAATTATTTCATGTCTGAACAAGTATTTAGTTACACATGGTTGCATACTGCATACAGTGGCTCAACCTCTCCAGTACAACAATAATAATTAAAATAATATTATTTGCAATATTTTTGTCTATAAGTGGCAGTAAATATTACAACACAGTAATTTGTTATAATAAAATCACCTATAAATAACAAAATCTATTCAATATAATGTTTTAAAAATTTATGTTGAAATGTTTTCAGTTATTTTCTGGTGGCAGCTGATAGCAGTTTTCTTGACTTAAGAAAATATGAATTTAGAATGTAATTGAAAATTGTCTGAGATCATAATTGTGTCTGTTCATTTAACATACTGTTGCTGAATGATTTTGTGTGTGAATATATTTCATAATATTTGATTGTGTTAAGATACATCCTTTTTTGTATAAATGTTTAATACCAAATTTGTTGTTAAAGTTGGTGAAACTTTTTTGATCTACAATGTGATTGGCAAATGTTAATGCTATGTGTTTTTATGAGTTACTTGTATCTGAAGCTGTATCTTGTTCGTCCAGTATAGAATATTACATAGTTAGTGCAACTCAGTTTATACAATAAAAGGCATTGTATCTGATGACTATGTTTTGTATGTAACCGTTTACTTAATTTTCTTTCAAAGGCTCATTATATCTATCTTTTTAAATTTGTAAGATATTTTTTCAGTCTTTGTTTATGAAAATTACTGTAATATATTTTTTGTTTTTGTTATCTTTAATTTTATTTTTAATTTTATTCAGGAGTGAGTTAATGAATGTGCTGCTCTCTTTATATGTGGTAAGGGTATGTACAGTAAGTATATAGTACTTCTAAAAGTTTACTGAGATTAAGCGTGTCCATAATCTTACAATAATATTTAAATTATATAATTTCTGTATATTTCAGACATTAGCTCTAGTTGGTTGTTTTATATGATAGTAAGGTGAAGAACATTTATTTGATTATTTTTTCATATTCACGTGTAAAGTTTAATTTATGGGAAAATATATATGCTTAGTTAATTTATGGTTCGATATGTACCCATTTATTTTATATAAATAAGAATCTTCAAAAAACAACTTTATTACCAAACACAGCAACAGAAAAACCCAAAAAAGAAATATTATAACCCAAAAGAAACATTTAAACCAGCATACAAGCCTAATAACCACATTAAAAAACAAAAATAATAATAAAATAATTACTCTATGTACAATTTAAAAAATTAAATGTATTTACATAGAAAGAAAGAAATAGATCCTTCAAAACTAGATTTCTTGAACATTATAAAAATTACAAAAATAATAAATTAGGTTTATCTAACATGGCAGACCAGCTAATAACCAATAAACATTCTACTTCTGATATTAACACAAATTTAGAAATATCAGAAATTAATAAAGATGACAAATATATTGCATACATAAATACAAACAAAATTTCAGTTTTATAAACCATCAGATGGAGTTTGAGGGAGACGGTCTTAAAAAAATTGAAACTAGAGTGAAAAACAGAAGCACCAGTTATAAAAATAGCTTCTTTGAAAGCATTATAAAATAAGCTTCCACAACCTACTTAAATAAATCTGACTCGGTTTGGCATAAAAAAATTAATAGCAATAGATTATATTATTTTGAATAAAACCAATACTTCAGCAAAAAAAAAATACCAATACATTTAATTAGATATTTAAAATATCTAAATATTTAATAAAAATATCCATCTTTACACAGTTTTTTTTCTAAACAGTGTTCATAATAATGGTTTTTAAATTTGATTCTTTGACTTGTCTGTGGTACAACCCTTAAAAAATCAAGTCCCGCAGAAGAATATAATGGTTTTGGTGGGTAAACAGAGAGACTGAATCAATTAGATTGGAAACCACAACCATGAACATGCTACACACTTATTCTAACAAAGATGATGAATGAAATGATAAGTGGAAAAATAACAGCTTAAATTTAACTTGCTCAATAATTTTTAATGGACGATGCCATTGTAATAAGAAAAATACAGTAAAGAGAACTTTATTTAATCAAATTCTGTGTTCTTTTTTGGTCTTGGGTCTCTGTAAGCTTCCATCAGGATGACTGAGCTTTCATTTCAATTTATAACATGTTTGAGTAATTCTGAATCATTAAGAATGCCAAGATAACAAACTGGCAGCAGATAACAATTGTTTTGCAATGTTACTTTTGTTGAAAATTAAATCATCAGTTTTAGGACAAATTTTGCTGCTACTCATTTCATATCTAAAATTCAGACAAAATTATTTCACACAAGCCATAAGAGATTCCCATCTCTTCCATTTTCTATAATAGTGATTCTATAATTAATGATCAGAATATCCTTTATTTTGTCCGATATTTTTATCTACTGTTTTGTGCTAGAACATCCATCCAATCCTGTTATCGACTTCAGAGCCTTCTTGAAACCATTTTCATTTTTCAAACAAAATAAACCACCTCTAGTAATAAAATACATCCTAATTATAATTATACATATATATATATATATATATAACATAAACGCAATGCAACATATGAGAGATATCTCTAAAGTAAAGATCGCTGGGAAATCTCTCTCTCTTAAAGTTGGCGAACCTGTGTTGTTCATTGCCACGCTAGTAATGTACACACTGCATTGTTGTGTGTAAGTTGTCGTGTTGTATCTTTGATTACGTGTGAGTTATTGCATTATAAAATAAACAGGAAAATTCATGTTATCGCCAACTACGAAATACATAGTTTCATACATTTTGTAAACCATCAAAACATTAAGCCGGCTGAAAGTCATAGGCAGTTGGTTGCTGTGTACAGTGATAATGTAATAAATGAAAGAAACGTCCAAAAATGGCGTGAAAGGTTTAGAAATAACAGAATTAATGTGCATGATGAAGAACGTTCTGGGAGGCCCTCAATAATCACAAAGGACTTGTTGAGACATGTTGATGATGAAATCAGAAAAGATGATCGCTCAACAATTTCCAACCTGGCCTTTCTTTTTCCTGATGTTTCAAGAGCTGTTATCAGTCGCATTGTTCATGATCATTTAGGCTTCAGAAAAGTTGGTGCATGTTGGGAGTTGCACATCTTAACAGAACATAACAAAAAAATCCAAGTGGGATCTGCTTTGGAATTTTTGATGCGCTACACAGAAAAAGGTGATGAGTTCCTTAATTAAATTGTTACTGGCGATGAAACATGGATTTTGTATTACATGTCAGAGAGAAAACAGCAGTCAAGTGAATGGCATCATCCTCAATCACCAAACTGCACAAACAGAGGTCAAACCACAATCATTTGGATGCAAACTGATGCCCACAGTCTTTTGGGATCGGTCTGGCACACTGCTGATCGATTTCATGCCACATGAAACGACTATAAATGCAGAAGCTCGCTGTGAAACTCTAAATAAGTTACGGCATGCCATTCAAAATCAGCAGCATGGGCAGCTGACTGACGGTGTCATCCTGCTGCACGATAATGCACCTCCACATGTTGGCGATTAATACATTTGGATGGGAAATTTAGGATCACCCACCATATAGTATGGACTTAGCTCCTTCAGATTACTATTTGTTTGGGAAATGAAAAGAATTTTTGAGTGGTAAGCAATTCAGGTGACAATGAACTTAAAAATGATGTTAATCAGTGGCTAAATGGACTGATGGCGAAAGAATACAATGAGGGTGTATTGATGCTGGTGTATCGCTACAATAAATGTCATTCATGTGGTGATTATATAGAGAAGTAGTACAAGTTATGTAGTTTAAGAGAAATAAAAAATATTTATAGAGTTTTCAGAATAAATTTTTTTTACAATGAAACGGTCTTTACTTTAGAGATAACCTCTCGTACATTTGACAAATAGGAAGAAAATTAAGATTAAGATACAAAGAACATATCAGAGCTTTTAAAAATCAAAAACAAGATCCTAATTATGCAACGTTTTTAATAAAAGAAGGACATATATACCCCAATTAAAATGGAAGAATCAATGAAATTAATTCACAATTGTATTAAAGGAAGAATGAATATTTTAGAAAATTTAGACATTTTCAAATTAAAAAGTACAATCAAGCATATATCCTTTTCAAGAACCTCAATTTACTGCAAATAGATAAATAAAATTAAAAGATAAGTATAAACATTAATAACAAATAAATACTAAGAAGGCCAGATAAATATGAAGGCCATGACATCAAATAAAGGAAGGATCGTTGACTAAACATTATATAAAGACTAATAGAAATTTAAAAATACCAGTACAATAAGTTTTGACAATGCAGTTATTCTGAAACGTGTCAAAATATAATAAAAGAATGACACTAAGAAAGGTAAACAGTATTCAACACAGAAATCACAGTGTTCTAAACAGAAAATATAATAATAATTATCTTAATTACAACAATAAAGTACACAAAAAGAATGGTCATACTACTAAATTAAAAATCAATTTAGGATTAAGAAGTATATTTCATTGCAGAAACAATTAGGGATTTGTTTAGATGAGTATATCTAATGTTGTTTCTGGCGTTCATGAAAAGTGACATTATCTATGTTACAATTACATGTTTTATTGTCCACTTCTTATCAGAAGTATTTGGCGTTCTTTTACATTGTACATTACCTATCTATCTTTGTGCTCAGCCTTTTGATCTATTTTCTTTGTGCACATAATTTTCTTGTTAATCATAATCTTTTTGTCAGTTTGTTACAAAAATGGGTAAAATTTTTGATGATCAATTTTTCAGTGAATGTAAATAATTTTGTTTACAGTATCTCTATTAAATTACCTAAGATAATGAGAACCTGCTTGGAATGATTACAAAACAATAAATTATTTTTCAAAGAACAGATATGCAAAGTTGAAACATGCAAAAAACCAATACGGATGTTGAATTCAAGTCTTCTGATGGTCTGCATTGGCGTTGTTCTGATTCAAAGTGCCATAAAGAGTATGACTTCAGGGTGGTCACATTTTTTTCGGATCAAAACGATTAATTTCTCAGATTTTTAAATTTATTTATTCTTGGGCTCATGAGGTTAATAAAAAAGAATTTTTACAGTTTAACTGGGCAATAAAAGTTCACAATTCAGCAGTACTGCTGTAGTTGGCAGGAAAAACTTTTGTCGGGATATTTAAAAGTAGCATTTACTGACATCTATTAAACATTGGGGAACTTGAGATCTATGTTGAAAACTATGAGACTATCAGTGTGTCAGAAGTACAATGTTGGTCGCATTGTGCAACTGTAGTGGGTATTTGAGGGGCTGGAAATCTGTACTTATCATTGTTTTATGGTACCTATTAAAGATCAGTCACCAGATACTCTTTTATCAGTGTTGAATGATTACGTTTTAGGCGAGTCCATTTTTGTATCTGAAATCTGGAAGGCATATATTAACATTCATGGCCAACAACATACGTGCATTTTACTGTCAACCAATCAGAAAATTTTTGTCGGCCCATCAGGTGCATGCATTAATCGAATAGAGTCCAGATAGCAAAAAGCCAATCAAAAGCATAAAGAACGATACGCTCACACAGAATGCTATTCCAGTCGTACATCTTTATGTGGCACAAGTTGTACGGTGAAAATTCACCGTTTTTTTATTTTTGGAAAAATCAGTGAAGAGTGTCCTTGTTTTTAATTGTGTTTGTATGTCAATTGTTTTGATTGTCTAATAAAAATTCAGTTTTGTTTGTGGCGTCAAAAAATACGGAGATGGACTCATCTAAATAAGAATAAACAGTTAAACGTAATAAAAATGATAAATTAGACAAATGAAACTGACAAAATAAACAACTCGGCTATTTTATAAAAAATAAACTAAAATAAAAACAATAAAAAAATGCCAAAAACAAAAGAATATTACCTCAGTTCTTTCATGTTGATTTCGTTCGTGTCAATTGCTAACAACGTTCCTAAATCATACTCAAGATCCAATAACTTTTCAACATTAGTTGATTTATACTTTCCCTTTTCTTTTGCAACTTTATTGAAAGCTTCAGTGACAATATCTACATCCATTTTTAATAAAAATGTTACAAAGAAAGAGCACTTAACCTACCAAACACATGTGTGAAGAAAACATAAGACAGGAATCAAAAGTTTACTTTGATGATTATCGATACTATTGAATCGAGATATTTGAAACTGACCTCGTTATCGATTTTGGCAGAATTATTATTTTCAATTATGTTTAAGAAATGAAAAACGATTATAAATTTTTTGTTGAAAAAATTATTTTCTCCATGTTGAATACTGCTTACCTTTCTTAGCATCTTAACTCTTTTATCATTTGTTTCTGAAGTCAAAATACTACTGTACTAAATACAATAAGTTTTGACAGTGTAGTGGTTCCAAAACGCTTCAAGTGATAAAAGAATGAAGGTAAGAAAGGTAAGCAGTACTGATCATAGAAACTCTAGGGATCTTAGTAGAAAAGATAATAGTAATTATTATATTAATAACAACAATTTTAAATATTTTCTGTATTATTTTGATTCTAACATATGATAATTATTTAATAATAGCTCATTTTATGAAAACAAACCGTGCTATCATTTTTTTTTCCAGTAAAATAATGTATCAAAAACATTAAAAAGTGTTTATTTTCTGAAACAGAAAAGAATAAATACTAAATATATATATATATATAATATTTTTATCTAAAATTTCATTCTTTTCATGACTTTTTTTTTAGCATGTATCTTTGTTATTGTTATTCATACAAGATAAAGGAAGAGTGCGATATTTTATTAAAGAAAATTAAAAAAATCTTTTTTAATGTTACGATATCAAGAAACAAACTACATATATTTTATTAACGTAACTGCTAAACAATAACTAATTTGACATTTTTTTGATCAACCAGTCTGCATAACTATGACCTCTGTCAATCAAATTATATATAAAAACATTTAACTTTTTTGTATGGAAAGTTGTCAACATAAATTTTCTATGGAAAAGATAAAACTCTTTGGTGTTATTGTTCTCTTCTTTGAAAATAAAAATACAATTTTGCCTTTAGTTCAACAAAATTTGTTTCGTATGGTGATTAATTCACACTGGAATACAATATTTTCTTTTGTTTTTAACAGTGTATAGTATTATAAAAAATGAATTATTACAGAAGAGTTACAGAACCTTCTTGTACTTAATACTAAATTATATTAATGTTTTTTCTCAAAACTAATAGCAGCTTTATCAGAATGTTCATTGGTTTTAGTTTATGTCACATTAGTGTAAGATAAAAACAGTACCTTACAGAATATCCCGGCTTCTTGCTTTCCTTTTCATCCAACTAATACCATTATTCTTTTACATAAAATAGTTATAATGCATTAAACAAGAATTACAGCAAATGACCATGAAGAGTAAAGAAATCAAGTTAATCAATTACAATATTTTATTCATGAGAGTCGATTAGGATTTTTAAAAATGTTTATTTTTTTGTTAAAGGTAAACCAACTAAAATTAAACTTACCATATTTTTTACTTATGTCAAAGCATTTTCAACTATGTATGCAGTTGCCAGTGAAAATTTAATCATTCTGTAAAGTAAATAAATTGCAATTAATTAATCTATTTACACATTTTCATGTTAAAATTGGATGAGTTTGTTTACAAGTTATACTATATATTAAATACACCTGCCATTCATAGGTAAAATAGATATGAAAACAAAAATATGCTCAATTAGAAGGAAACAACATGCTTGTATGGAAGAAAAGAATCCCATATATATATATACACACATACAGTGAGAGAGAGGGGGGGGGGGGTGTTTCTGAAATGGTGGGCTGGCTATACTTTTTCGGATTCTACTTGTAAAACTAAACAAAAAACATCTGTAGGAGAAATGGCAATTTCTCCTTCGTTCTCCCCCTGTCTGCCATTTTTATATAAAAGTTTATATCCCAAGTTTGGATAGACAAATCACATTAATATTTGGTAAGCATCTCGGTAATAAAGTTTTACACTTAGAAAAAAAATCAGGACTTAAATACCTTTGCAAATTACAAAATGGTGGCCCTATTTATTTTTCAATTCATTATATCTCCATAAATATAAGCTTTATCAATATGTATGTTTTGCTAAAATATTAAGCCTTTTATTTTGAACAAAATGACATTTTATTTTTTTAATCTGGTTAACAAATAGTTGAGTTAACAAACAGCAGAAAATTGATGTAATTTTGTGTCTGTTTTTATGTCCTCCACTTTACGTTCTATTCGATTAAATATTGTTTTTATTTATTGTTAATTCTAATATTGTAAATTAGTATCAAATTAAGTAGTAATTTTCTCACAATAAAATTTTAATAATAAAACAATTGATATTAATTTTTCATGTTTGAATAATTTTACACAGTAACTATTACTGCTGATCATGTTAACAATATAAAAATGAAGCTTCTTTCAACAGGAATGGTGTTCAAAACTATCACAACCAGCATATCTGGAGCAACGAGAATCCCCATGTTACCTTCCAAAGTAGCTATCAACAAAGATTTTTCCTGAACATACAGGCAGATATTTTCAATGATTATCTTTTGGGTTTTGTCATTCTACCAAATCAATTAAATGGAAAAAAAACTATCTTGCTCATTTGCCAAAAATCTTCCACATTTTTTTGAACCTCTACAATTAAGAGGAAATATATGGTTTCACCACGATGGAGATTCAGCACATTTCAGTCAGTTGGTATCAGATTTGCTGCATGAAATTTTCCATGAAAAAATGGATAAGCTGTGGAAGGCCAGTGTGCTGGACTGCCCAGGGGGTGATCACTTGACTTAAACTCTCTTGATTTCTACATGTGAGGCCATTTGAAACATATTGTTTATTCAACTCCAATACTGAACATTGAGGATTTTCAACAAATGATCCAAAATGGATTTCAAGAAATCAGAAATACTCCCAGACGTTTTGAACGGTTAAGACAATTTCTCAGAAAAAGAGTGGAGACTTGTGTAATCTCTAATGGTGGACACTTTCAAAATCAATTATAACTTTTAACAATTGCTAACAGTTTATTTTTAAAAAAGTATACCTAATGTTGTACAACAATTAACGTAAGATTATCACAAGTAGTTGTTTTATTTTTTTAATTATTAGGTCTATTATTGTGAGAAAATTATTACTTAATTTGACATTGATTTACAATATTGGAATTAACAATAAATATTTAACTGAATTGAATGTAAAGTGGAGGACATGAAAACAGACACAAAATTACATCAATTTTCTGCCACATTTTGGCTATTTGTTAACCAATTTAAAAAAATAAAATGTCATTTTGTTCAAAATAAAAGGCTTAATATTTTAGCAAAACATACATTTTTATAAAACTTATATTTATGGAAATATAACAGATTAAAAAATAAACATGGCCACCATTTTGTAATTTGCAAAGGTATTTAAGTTCTCTTTTTTTGTTAAGTGTAAAACTTTATTACTGAGATGATTACCAAATATTAATGTGATTTGTCTATCCAAACTTGGAATACAAATTTTTATATAAAAATGGCAGACAGGGGGAGAACGAAGGAGAAATTGCCATTTTTCCTAAGGATATTTTTTCTTTAGTTTTACAAGTAGAATCCGAAAAGTATAGCCAACCACCATTTTAGAAACACTGCATATACTGCAGTACTTGCAATAATCCTTTGAAATGATTACTATTAATTTCACAATATTTATTTATAAACAGAAAAAAAATTACTTTCTAACTATTTGCAATAAACAAATTTGAATAAACATTTAGGCATGAAAGAATATGGAATAATTTAAAAAAATTAAATTTGTAAAAATGTACAAAAAGAAGGTTTAAAAGAAATTACAAACTAATTACGTAGAGAAAAAAATCACAATTTTTTTTTTTGTAATTATTTTATTTCACCAATTGGTTTATATGAGTTTGAAATACTTATTATTAATACCCAACAAAGAGAGCACTACTGTATGGAAATATTTTTTTAATACTTAACATAATAACTAAAAAAAACTAACTTAATTTTATATAATTGTAAAATAAATATATGTTACACACCAATAAAACAAACTGATTTTTTAAATAAATAATAAATAAAAAAATAAAAAAATTAGTAAATAAAAAATCTAACAAAAATGTTAATACTGTCTCATACTTTTTTAACAGATGATTTCAAGAATGAAAAACAACTTGATAATTCATCACCTACATTAAAATTAACAATGTTACTCGATTATTCTTTTGTTTTTAGGAATGCAAGTGCAACGAGAAATTTATGTGTAATTTTTAAAACAAATTTTTAGTCAATTTCTTCTTTGATTGATTGGCATATTTAAATTCTGGTATTGTTTATTAATCTTTTTTTATTATAATTATTATTATCTTCTGTTAAAAGTATTATTAATAATATAAACAGTTATTACTTATCTTTCAAAAACAAATCAATAGATAAAATATCATAATTTTTAGTTCATAAACAAAAAAATGGCAATCATTAAATTATCAATAAAGGGAAAAGAAAATCTGTCTTGATGCAAATATGATTACTTAATGAGCTCTCCTAGTAAGCAATTTCAGAAGGTTTAATCTCTTATATTTTTTTTGTTTACAAATGAAAAGCTTCTAACGCTTTTAGCTAAAATTTTAAATAAAATAAAAATAGAACAAAATTTCAGTTGTCACTAAAAAAAAATACTGGACGGTTTTGATGTTTTCAGTTTCATTCTATGTTATATCTATATCTTTAATATTAAATCCAAAGTTATATCAATTATGCAGTATTATGTATTCGAATCTTCAATTTAATCTTATCTAAAAACTGAATTTGTAAAAAATGAAATTTATTTACACTAAAATTTTTATTCTTAATATAAAACATTTTTTTTAAAAAGCTAATACTAAATAATAGCATAGTGAATGGAATTTTTAACATAAACTTAAATTTTTATCTTTTTACCTAATGTTTACCATGCATTTGAAGACTTAGTACAAAAAGTCAGTAGTACAAATACTACTGAAAATATATTTCATAGTTTTGAATGCAGTCTTATGTATGTACTAGTAAATACTAGTTTATAGTATTTTAATTTTTTATTTTAATTTTTTTTTTATAACAGAATAGCTCTCTTTCTCACCACAGTAGTTTTAATAGTACGTAATTATTTCAGGCGTGGTGAGACTTCTAACACCTTAAGTCATGGGGGAATCCATTGAAGATCTGGATTATGACTGCATCTACAATATGTTCTTAACAAAGATTATTCTAAAGAACTTGGCGTCAATCCCTGGTAAGTAAGACAATGTTTTGAACTATTTCACTGGTGGCTTAAGCACAAAATTCTAATTTCCTGCCAAGTTCACTTTACAAGGTCTAATGCTTATAATCCATCTACAGTTAAAAGCTCTGAAAATAAACTGAAATTCCAATTTCTAAAATCAATTTTTTCTTGTACATAGTATGAAGAAAAATTTCCTGATTACTTAATCAGAAAAAATGTATTTCTCTACATAAAGGTTATTATACTATAAATATCACATATTTACAAGAATTATTTGCTTTTATAAACTTATTTACAAAATATTTGTAAAAATTAGCTGTTTTTCTGCAGTGTGTTTCTACTGTAAGCTTTTGCTGGCCACAATGGAATTTGAGGCAATGTAGCTGCTGAGGAAGCTTTTATGTATATTTATACTCCACACTATGAACTATACAAAAACAGCATGTTAAAGAAATGCAAGATTGAATGTATTATGCATTAAAATATAGTATTTAAGGGTGTTTTCTTACTAGATAGGCTCCATTAACAACAAATATAGGTAATTCCATTGAAAGAGCTGATCACTCAAGTGATCTTCAGCTAGAAAAAATTTTGTGATGTTGAACAAATTTAAATTCTTTAAATAATTGTTTAATCACTGACAATAGGATAGAACAATACTGTATTTACACCTAAATACAGTATTAATGTAAAAAATATTTTCCAAATCTTGATAATAAAAAGCATCACACTGCAACCTTGGCATGATCCCAACTTCTACTTTTCAGATTTAATAAGCTTTATAAGAAAGGTCCTTAGTAGTGAAGAGTTAAAAATAGGGTGAAAGCATACACGACAAAAAAATGGCATAACTGATAAAACACAAGAACAATCATTGTGTAAGAAATAAATATAGAAAGAAAAGCAAAAACTATCCAAAGAGGAACAATTTTACACTTGGATGAATGTTCTGAAGATCATCCAAGCTTTTTATTGAACTTGTGAACTAAGTTCAGGATTAGTTTTATAATAATTATCAAAGTAGAAAACTCAATTTAAATTTAACACTTCTACTATTTACTATTTTTCACTTTCAGATCGTCAACGGGTACTCAGATGGACCAGGAAACTGACAACTTGTAACCGAACACTAGATGAACGAAAATTAAGAAATGATTTTATGTACTATTTAACATTAAATGTTCAGACTGGAGAACTGAGACCTCCATTTACTGAAGATCCTCCAGCTGGTCCTTTGCCTGCTATGGCTCAGTTGTTGGTGAGACAAAATTTGACAATTTACTAAACTCACTTTTTAGTAGAAAATAAATTTGTAAGATGTCACCTTTAAAGAATTTATTTTCCTTTGGATAGTCCTCTCCCTGAAGTGTATATTACTCTTAATTATTGGTAGTGATCCTTTTGTGTGCTGTATTTGTATATACTCTAGTGATACTCCTAATATCTTGCTTGGCTAACTGCCATGGAATTGTTACATATTATTAGCTCCTTCCATATATTGGCAATTCATTCGTTTATTTTTTTAAGTTTATATGCAATTTTAATTTTTGTATGGGATCCCATTACAACCCTATACGTGTTACTTTACTTAATTTGCTTCATAAGTGCTTGTTAAACAAAGACTGTTATCTTTGTTTACTATACTTTAGATTATTTGTATCATTTGTAAGTTTTATTAAAGGATTCCACTTTGAAGCATGGGAGCTGAAATCCTTACCTCTCGTGGCATTTATTTTACAAAACTAATACATTTTTCACTAAATTTCCTTCCAAGTTTTTCTCATTGTCAGTAAGATGGTATTTGGCAAGAAGTTGTAGTTATTTTTGGTATTTCTGAAAATATACTCTTTCTATCAACTGTGATACAATCTGTATCACAGTTGATAGAACTTTTTGTTTTAAAAGCAGGTGCCAATTATACACTTTATTTTCTTATATTGGTGCACTTCACAGCACTGCTTGAAAGCATGTGATACAGCAGCTACAAAATTTGAGAAATGCTCTGAGATAAATCTGCTACTCAAGGCCCCTCACTTTCATCAAATTAGAAAATTACTACTGCATTTACAAAGCGTATATATGGCTACTGTAAAAGAATGGTGCAGAGCTTAAGGCATGAATTAGAGAAAAAAAAACTATTGTTCTATCATCATTCCCATATGAAATGGTTTCATACAAAATAACTTCAATTTGCGCATGCTCTTTGTCTCTTGATAAATGTTCAATTGACATTCTTTTTCTACCCATACATGATATTATGGTTAATTTCTTCCTTAATTATTTCAGTTCACATAATTTTTACTAGCAATGTTTTTGTGCCGCACAAGGGTAAGGTCTGGATTTCTTGGAAGACACAATATTAGGGCCTTCTTGGCATAAAAAATCTGGCTTTTCATCCAAAAATTTTGAAGAACTAATTTTTTGGAAAAATTATTCAGTTTTTGAAAAAGTACTTTTTCAATTTTAATTCAGTTGAGGAAAGCAATAGTCATTAAACATTTTTTAGAAAAGAAAAAGGCTCAAACATTTGATTTTTCATCAAACCACACCAAACATTAACTTGGTTTCATGTGTTTTCTAAAAATTGTTTCCAAATCCCATCATGTGCTTTCTAAAAATTGTTACCAAATCCCAATATTTGTGAATTGCATCTATTAAGACATATATTAAGGTGAAAAGCAACTTCATCTGTAAAAATTAGTTTAAAAAAAGACAGAGAATTTCCAAAAAAAAGTATCTAATACACCACGACTTAATATTGGTATAAAAAAATTAAAAGCATCACTCATATTAAAGATTCCTGCAAAGATATTATACTCAAAAAACGTGTTATTGGATTTCGCATAGGTTTCATGCGCATGTCCATTCATCCGGTGTATTGTTGAATCAGCATTGTTAGTAGTACAAAGAATGTTTTCCTGTAAGGTTGGAGTTGAAAATGGGCCTTACAACTGAGGAAGAAGTTTTCATTGTGAAGTATTTTTGCTAATACAGAAATGGCAATCAAGGCAGGCAGGGTTTGAAGTTAGTGACTGGTAGTGTATTCTGTCAACAGAAGGGAAGTCTGGTGACTGTGTGTCCACAAATGAGAAGTGGCCTAAAGGAAGTGTTTGACGAACATCCTTTAAAATAAACATCAGCAATACGTTGCTTCAGCGATTGTTTAGACATAAGTGCTGAATTCAGGTTTGACAATAAAAAGAATACAGAATAACAGCTCAAGTACTGTATAGTTGGCACATTTTGTAAATTTAAGAAATTGATAGAAAACTAAATTTCTGAAACGTAGTGAAATTAAATTCATATCATTTGATATGAAATTCAAATAAAATGCTATGCAAAAGTACTGATATTTACTCTGCAGTGAGGAATGTATTTTGGAAGATGGTTCAAAATTTATCAGCTCCTTGATTACTGTCTTGGTCACATTTTTATTTCTAATTAATAAATCTTGGCCTAAAATTCAAGAATGTAACAAAAAACTACATGAACAATGGATGTAAATAATAAAACAATGGACTACAGGCTCACATTCAACTTGGATATCTGAAAACTTCCAGAATATTATAACAAATAAGGATCATTATGTATTTTAATAATTCTATTTTCATGAACATGGAATGTGCATTTTCTTCCAAACTTTGTCTCCACTTTCATCCTGGTTTCCTATTAAATAAATAGAGCAGCTTTCCCACAACAATTGAAGGCAGCTTTCCCATCATATTTGTCTTTAACAATTTTATAAGTTCAAGTGTTACTAAAGCAGATGTTACACATGCAAAGTTAGTGTGCTTATTCACTAGTTTGTGCTATGCGCATGATGCAGATGCAGATGCGAGCCATCTACAAAGGAATACTTTATGAAGAAAACAATGTCCTTACAAGATAAAATCCTTCTTGTTGCTTGCCTAAAATGGTTTTGTAAAAATTCAGTTTTTAACATTTGTCCAGTATTAAAGAGAAATTAATCTGAAATGATATTTATGAAATTGTAACTTGAACAAACTGTAACATTTACTTTTATTAATATAACAATTATCTTGTTAATTAACTGTTAATTGTCAATTATCTTGAGTAATACTAATAGGTTAGCGGAAAAACACACTTAAGACATTATTTGTATTATTCTTTGATAGCCAGGAGGCGCCGAGGCGACTGCAGAGGCACTAGAGATGGAGGCAAGAAAAGGTTGCTGGGGTGATGATGTAGATGGAGCAAGCGGAGAACGTCCAATGTTGATGAGACAGTCGCCAGACGGTGGAGCATTTTTGGCAGCTCAACCAATACCAAAATGCGGTGCATTTTGTTATCTAGCAGTCGTATCAAAGAAGAAAGAGGATTCACCTTGAAACCACTCAAAACAAAAAAAAATTCATTCGCTTATATACACACACACACACACACACACGCACAATATACACATACTCCTCGTATACTCACACAAACAGGCACCACAGAGATTGGATATGTTAAATTTTTTTAACACATGTTCATTGCAGCCAGTAACACTTCTATTGTAACATACATTCAACAATAACATTATTGTAATTTGTAATAATAAATTTAACACTTTAAAAATAGGAAAAATGATTTGAAAATATTTCATGTTTTAAAAACATTTTTTGAACTTTTAAAATATTTTTATATTAATATCCACTGTATTTTATTGATTATTAATCATATTAAATACAGTAATAACAGAATTTGCCAATTGAAAGAATTCCTTTTCAATTTTTTTTAATTTGTAATTTTTAAATTAAAAAAAAAATTTATCGTGGACTGGTAACTGGATGATCTTGATAATCAGATCTTAAGATCAGATAATTCTTTTCTGGTAAAGTTATGAAACTAATGCAAAAAAAGTTTCATTTAAAGAAAATGTGAAAAGATTTGTGAGGAAACAATGAATTAACTGTGATATTTTATAACCCTCTGAGAACAATTAAAATATTAGTGTCATTGCCATTACATTATTACATTTTTTTGGAAGAATTTGGTAAAATAAAAGCTGTAAAGTTAGTAAAAATAAAACTGTAAATTGGTAAAAATCTACAAAAATAAACAGGTTGATTCTTGTAACATATATATATTACTATTTTTATATTGATATATTCAAGAACAAAAATTTGACCACAAAGCTAATTTACATAACTTGGTGTTCAGATTCTAAATTTACATTACTTAGTGTTCAGATTCTAAATTTACATTACTTAGTGTTCAGATTCTAAATTTTAAATAAGTTAAATGACAATTTTAATTTTATGGAACATAAATTTATTACAGAAAAGCAAAATACCAGGGCATTTTATAAGCATATAATCTATATTTATAAAATAGTTTTTTTGTTTTCCAATTTGCTAACTCTCTGGAGCAAATTAACTTTTTTATAATACTCAGCTTTTTGGTCTATTTTTATTATATTAAAGTTTAAGATGTCAGATTCTGGTGTTTGCATACTGTAGAAATGTTTTTATGTATAAAATATATGCTATATTAAAATTTCCAAATTTTTCATGATTTTTTTCAATTCATCTACATCTTTACTATCCAGACATGAAAGGGAAACTTAGTATTTGTAGTTGAATTATGATCTATTGCATTCACGCAACATTGGCAGTCCTGTGAGTTGTGGTGTTGCATTAACGCAATGTTTGGAAAAGTAAATTGTAAACTGTAAACATATGACTGATAATTACATGAAACATTAATTATAATACATATTAATAATCTTCAGTTCAATACTGTTGTCTGTAATGTAATTTTTTTTTACATTTTACTTTTGTAAAATGTGAAATAACAGTCGACATGTAAAAACACTTAAGCATTTCTGATAAATAACAGTTTGACTAGTTTCATTTGTCTGTGTTAATTTTGTGTATTTGGCTAATTTTAATTTCTGTTGATAAAATATAAAAACAGCAGTATCAATGCTACTTACAGATAACATCCACCACAACTTTTTACCTCTTGCTCAGATCCTGTAATCTACTCCTCTGTTACCTTGAAAAAGTCTGTGAAAAATACCTTCAGAAAAGTTTTCTCTAAGTGTGTCTTCCAGTTACTATTAAATTCTTTTTCATCAGTTTACTTAGTTGTAAAAATTAAATAAATTATCAGAGAAAATATGATTTTTAATTACTTCCAACAAATCACTACTACTTATATCTGTCCTTCGTTATACAATTTTTTCTTAATATGGCTCAATCCTGTAGGAATAACATCAATTGGCTAAATTTGACATAAAATTCATTATAATATTGGAGTTTTTAAAATTGTTTTTAAAATTGAGTTTTTTGGGTTGTCAAATAAATTCAGTTTTTAATTTCATCAACTGTATATTGATGTTGGCTTGTACAAAAGGGGGTAGTATACCTAAGCTTATTGGCATCTTAACTCAGTACATTTTATTTGGGGAAGTAACAGACAGCCTATCAGAAGAATTCCAAGAAATCTTTTAAGTCTGGACAAATTAAAAGCTATGGTTCCTTAGCGTAAGAGATAAAAAAGTAATAATGTCCAGGAACACATCAAAAATTAAATTGAATGTTTCAATAACTGTTAACCACCATATTAGTTCACTGGTTTCACTACTGTCTAGAACTTTTAATGTAGTTTGTACTTTTTGTTTTCTGTTCAGTACTAATGGAATTATGGATTCAAAAAAGAATCAGCAATATCCAAAGTAATGAGATCACTGCTCATCATTAACAATTTGGTTATCAATATTTTCTTTATATTTTTGTCTTCAGGTGGTATAATTACTGCATTGATCAGTGCTGCAAACAGCTCTTCTGTAACATTCTTATTGAATAATCATTGCAGAACATACTGGTCAATGTAATGTCAATTATGCTTACCTGCTTGATTACAGATTGCACAACTAGGAAATAAAAAAACATTTTGTCAAATTATATGGTATGCTAATTGTGACAAAACTATATTATGAAATAAAGTATTTTACGTACAAGCAAGGTGCTGCTGCGCTCAATCATGTTCAGTGCAATAGTAGTACTATCATCTTGCTTTTACAAAGTATAGTGATATAAAAATTTTGGTTTTCAGATTTCAGTGGAAGTATCCATTTTTACTAGTTTTGGTGAAATGTATCTATGAATCTCGCACAACTCAAAAATGATTAGCTGCAGCATGTTAAAATTTTTTATTTAGGCCTTGTAACATCTAGTTTTACACCTCCCCTTTTGATTGTAATTGACTGGACCAAAAGTGTCCAAAAACCCAAAATCCAACAAAATATGATCAAGGTTGTGGTTTTTCAATATATTTGTTTCAGCATCTACATAACTTTTTTATATTTTGATATTGATTTTGAGAGGATATATGTTCATACCAAACCATGCTCATTTAATTCAAATCTAATAAAGTTGCTCTTTCCACAGAAGTAAGCTCTCATAAATTACTCTGGATTACAGATCAAAAACAGTTGATTTTTTGTAGTTTTAAAACAAGATTACACAGGAGGGTTATTGTCTGTAAAAAGCAAGAAAGAAAGTACAAATAAAGATTTACACAAATTTTTTCTATCTTTCTTTGTGGCATCCAAATTATACCAGTAATGTTCACAGCCTCTAATGTGCAGCTAAGAATAATATATTAGTAGTTTCCAGTGGTGAAATGTGAATTTTTTCAGCCTCTTATAAATTCAGTTACAAATTCAGCCTTTTGTAAATTCAGTTATTTACAATATCACATGTGGTTTGGATTGAACATAGATAGTTCAAAAGAACTATCTATACAGATGCACAGCAACAAAATATTTTGTCAAAATATCACTTAAAATGTGCAGATGAAATTTATTTGAAGCACTTTTTGTTGTAGTGAGTAACAAGATGTATCATCAGGGGCAATTGTTATTGTGATGAGATATTTCATCAAAATCCAGTAACGAGTGCAAAAAATATGTGGTATTTTGCACATTGTCTGTTTTAAAAAACCCATAAATAATTAAGATTCTTTACGATGTATTTATTTATGTGATGCTCTTAGCTGCTGTTTTATTCAATAGAACAGCTCTGGTGTAAAAAGCAACCTGGAAATTTGAATGTACATTTTGCTTACAAAAGCATGTTCAATGTACCTCTTGATATCCATTTTGACTAGTTTTGGAGTGACATCTGTACATATGTATGCATAACTCAAAAATGATTTAGCTATAGAATGTTGAGAGCATTACGCAACTTTACAAAATTTAACCTTTCCCCCTTTTTCCTTCCCTTCTCTTCTTTCCTTTCTCGCAAAAATATTTCTTTTAATATAACTAATACACATATATTCTGACAATGAGCCAAATCTGACCATAAATACAATTTTCTGAATTATCTCAACCCCAGTGCCACCTAGCTGGTATAAATTAATTCAGAAACCTTCACGGACATGTGCATAACTCACCAAAGTTTCATCAGAATTGGATGAATGGTATAGGAACACATACAGGACAAACAACATTCATTTTTATATATATATATATATTTGCAAACCTGGCAATGCTTTACTATTGCTAGTTTGATAAAACATTAAAAAAACTGAACATTACAGAATCCACACAACCTAACTTTTCACTTTATCCCCTTTCTCCATTTCTCTTTCCCCCTTCTTCCTTTTTTTCTTTCTCCCACATGTAAGTCGGTGCAAATATGAACATTGCCTTTATATATATATATATATAGAAGAAACTCTGTTTGTATATTTGTTTTGTAAAAATCTTGACATCAATGCCATCTAGCATGTTTAATTTTTGCATTTTTTTTTTATGTAACTAATATATATTCTGAGTATGAGCCAAATTGGACCATAAATACAATTTTTTGAAATATCTCAACACCAGCGCCACCTAGCAGGTTCAAACTAATTCAGAAACCTTCGCTGGCATGCGCACAACTCCTCACCAAAGTTTCATTGCAATTGGATATGAATGGTATAGGAACACATAAAACATTCATTTCTAAATATATATAAGATTAATTAAAACCTGTGATTGAAAAAAGATTTTTACAATAAATAATAATAATTCAATAATAACAAAAAAAAATTGAAAAAATATGTAATTTAATAGCCGTACAAGGAAGTCATTTTTTTTTTTTTCATTGAAGCTAATCAGTCACAAAGTATCAAGTTTTATTACGTAATGATAAAAAAAATAATTGAATGCAATCATAAATTGGAATCACTTTAATTAAAAAACTATAATATACATAAATAAGATAATTTAAAAAAAAAATAATATAACAGAATCATCAATTGTAAAAATACTTAATATTTAATTTACTGCAATAAAATTATGAACTTGTCTTGTTAGAAATTTCACTTTTTAAGTATTTAATCAGTTTGTTAGAAACATCTTCTTCACGAAATGAATCGACTGTAATTTTATTTAACAATTCTTCTGGGTTTGCTTTACCCACATCCTTTAAGGTATCTGGAAAAATGTAAAATAATTCATATTCAAACAAAATATAAGCATGCAAAAGTAGCAGTGCTTATTAAGCAATAAAGTAGCAAAATAATATAGACTTAAATTCTACCACTACTTTATTCATACTCTCAATTACTTAATTAATCTTACTGTAACTATAAACTGAAAATAATTATAACTACTTTTTTTGTTTTGCAATTAGGATATATTAATTTAGAAAAATCCCTTATCCATCACTTATGGTTCTGTCAAGACTCCTGACTGCATGAGTAGTCTATCTTTTACCATCATCATAATCTCATTCCATCCATCTGAGAAATGTATAAATTATCTCTTATCACATAATTTACTATCATCTGATTAAACATCAGTTCAAATATTTGCATGTCAAAGTTTGAAAAAACTCTCCACCAAGTTTTATGAAAAAAAAACCTTTGCAAAAGAAGTGAAAAAAATTCTGTGTTGAGAAAAATTAGGGTCATAAGAAACAACTCGGAGTCAAATTTCCAGACTTCAAAAATGTTTATATTAACATAACATTTTAATGAACGTGAAATTCAAGATTTTCTGATAACATGTTTAGCCCCAAGGGAGATTTTTCATTTCAAAGTTAGCACTTTGCGTTAAAGGGAAGTCCAAATTAAGAGAACAAGCCTACGTGGGTTCAGCAGTTTTTCTGTTTAGTCAGAACATGTTAGTCTTAACATAAATTCTGTAATTCCTGATCCCACCAAGTGTGAAGTGATAGCCCTCATCTGATAAAGCACTATTGCTATGATGAAACATCTGTGAAATTGTTTCTGTTTATGGTGATGTGATGTGATAAAATAACAAAATGGTTTACCATTCGTACACAAAAGAGAAAAAAAAATAGAATCTGTATTAAATGTACAATAAATTCAAAAAACTTCACCTAATTAATTTAACTGCTATAAATATTTTTCTAAAAGCACTTTTCTCCAGTTCTGTATGATGCATTATGGTGATTTGAAAAAATATGCCGTTTTGTGATTATTATTATTCTTTAATTTTTATTGAGATTTTTATTAGTTTTTGTTATAAAATGATTGAAGGAAATGATTTACAGGAAAAATAGGAACAGAATGTATCATCTATCACCATAATGCATCATACACAACTGGAGTGCTTTTAGAAAAATATTTATAGTAGTTAAATTAATTAGGTGAAATTTTTTTTAATTTATTGTGCATTTAAACCAAATAGATTATGATTAATTGTATTAAAATATCAAGAAACAGTAGCGCAAGTTTTTAACAGGATTTAAGCTGAACAAAGTGAAAGTAAAACAAAGGCATTTTTGTCCCGCTTTCATCTCAATACAATATTTTAGAATGGTTGGAAAAATTAAGTTTTACCACCAAAACACAAAAATGAAAAAGCCAGAATTTATTGCTGATCAAATTAATATTGATTAATCATTTTTTTTTTCTTTTCAGTACAAACCTTCATACTTTGGTCTATATTTTTTCTGAACATACAGTACTTTGCTAATACATAACTGTTATAATATAACATTATATTAAAAACAATGAGGAATTTATCAATAAAAACGAATGACTGACCCAAAACAGTGTTACGAATTTCTTCATTAGTATCATCCATATGTATAAGTAACGTATTATGTAATAGTCCAACAATATGATCACCACAAACCGCAGTTGGTTCTTTATAAACCACTCTAATTATTTTTAATGAAGCTAATCGTACTACATCACTTACATCATCCAATCTTTTTAATACAACTGAAAAAAACATTTTTTAGGAATGTAAAATCATCAGAAAGCTTTTTGGCTTCATCTTAAATAAACACTTTATTTAATATCTGTATTATTCCCTGCAAGTATTCAAAAAAATTATACATATTTTCTTTATGTTTATAACATTACACGAGTAAATTATAATTGATATATATGTTGATTGTATTTTTTTTACTGTTAATTATTCCTAGAGCTATTATTTTTAGGAAAGTAAGACACTGTAAACAATAACCCACCTGTAGGTTGCATGCTGATAGGAAGAATTTGTAAGATTAAACAAGTCAGTAGTAGTCGTGATGAAAAAGAAAGTGAGATAATTATACAAAAATAAAAAATAAATTTTTTTTATTATATCAACCAAATCTTGCAATAAATAACTTTAACCTTTAAAAAAAGTTCCACAGATTACTCAACATTTTCATGTCAAAAATTATCAAATACAAGAAATTAACACTATAATAACCCAGTCAAATAGAAACCAATATATATATATAAAACACATTTATTGAGTTTATTCTGATACAACTTCATAAAAATAAATAAAATTACAAAACATAATTGTATGGAACACCATTGTTTGTTTGTGTGTAATCTGGCTTTTGACAATATCCTAAATACAAATCTTTTTATTTTGAAAAAAATTATAATTAGTTACTAATCCCTGGAATCACAATAGAACAATACTTGTCATATATGAGAACTACACAAGTTAAAAAATATTTTGGAGTTAAGTTAATAATTATATAAATGTGGTTTGGTTCGCCTTCAAAATAATGAAACTACACAGAAATAAAATATCATTCAGCAATCTTTTGGAATACACAACCCCTTCTAGAAAATTCTGCAGTCCATAAAAGATAAGTGAAAGAGTAATTTCATTAATTAATAATAGAAAAGTTAACCAAAGATGAAATATATTTACCAGGTATTAATGTGTTTACATGTTCTTCACTCAAAATATTTCCATATTTTGCACCACGTATTAGCATCTGTAATGATTCTAAACTATATAAACGAGTTTTAATGACGCTGTCTTCAACTAAACTAAGAAGATGTGGTAAAAACAGATTGAGCATATCACTTGAAATTTTATTCGAAGAAAATTTCATCATGTTATATAAACCTTGACTGAGACATGCAGCAGATGCTGTTCTTAGAGCTTCTGCTGAACGACCAGCTTTCCAGACCAACTGTTTTATCAAAACCTCTGAAACAAAAGTATAATCACTTTTTAGTTTAAATTATGATTATTTGTAATTATTATAACTAGTATTACAATTAAAAATATTAATAGATGCTACTTCTTTAACTTTTACATCAACTTACTTCACTATAATCAAATTAGCACCTTGCTTTGACAAATGTGAATAAAGTTTATAAGATCTAAAAACTGCTACTACAATATTGTTGTAAGTATTTTCATGAACAAAAATAAATGCATTTCATTAATTGTACTATCTAATAACAAAAAATATTTAAACCTATGTCTATCAGGTCTATATTAAACTTTTATACATAACTCAATGACTAACATTAGTTGAATCATTTTTTAATATTTTTGACTAAATTGACTAATTAGATGATTAAGTTTTATCGGATGATATTTACATTATAAAAAAAACTTTAAATTGTCAACTATTAAGATTGACTTTTGAAGAAAAAAATGATAAAATACTGAAATTACGCAGAATATTTGAATAATATGTCCTGTATGGAAATGCTTCAAGAACACAAAAAAGGGACCTGCCTCTAGTTGTTTTTAGTAGGAACTTTTTGTGGTACCTAATAATTTAATTTTTTTTTTTTAATTTACAAAATGCTGGGTGCTGGAACTTCTTCACTAGCAAAAATTTAAACAGATACAATTTATTCCTAATTCCCAGGTTATTTCATAAAATATTTGCACTACTTGTGTATTTTAAACTATTGCAGAAAAAGTTTAACCAGTTGACGCAAAGAAAATTCAATATTGTTGCAAAATTTGGCAGAAAATCATTACTATTAAACATACATTTTTATTTTAATTAATCATGGTAAGGATATTCTTTGCACAATCAAATAAACAGTGCAACCATATGATGTAAAATCTACAAAATTAATTTGGATATATAAATTATTATTGTCTCTAAGTTACTAAAACTAATAAAAAAATTAAATAAACAAAAAAAAATTAATAATTATTTGGAAATAATTCAAAATATGACTCTAATTGGGTGTAGAAGGAATAAGAAATTGCTTACTAGGAATTGCGCGTAAAAAAAAAAATTATATCCATAAAAATGGAAGAGACTGCTGAAAAGCTATAACAATGAATAAATTAAATAAAAATTTAACAAAGCATATTTACCTGTCAACAAAACTTCAAAAAAATATTTTTTATCATCTAAAATAGATATCAGTTTATCATTTTGTAAAATATCAAATATTGCCCATAAGATTTTTAAAACAACTTCTGGATCTATGCCTTCTTCCATTGCAGATTTTAAAATTATTAAAATTATATCCAAACTAGCCACTACACCATATTCTGTAAATAATTTAAAAGAAAATTGGTAAACAACAAATTATTAGTAATAGACTAATTGAGTTACTTAGCTGCTACTTCTAAAACATAACTGGCATCACAATGAAGAAGTGAAATAAACAGTCTATATCATTACTGAATCTATTTATATATATGTTGGTCAAATTTTATCTGCTGACTAATTTATTACCTGGCAAAGTTCAGTCCTAAAAATTTCCTTATTACATTCATGTGATATTTACAAAAAAAAAAAAAATACAAACACATTTGATTTAGTTATTTTAAACCAAATCTTCATACTTGTACAATATTTTATAAAAAAATATTTTATAATTATTAATCTAGTTACATCAATAATAAATTCAGAATAAGAAAAAGCACTGTTAACTTATATGGCAGAGCTAAAACTGAATGTGTAAGTTTTCTAACTTAATTCATTAAAGTGCAAATAATGTAGAACATGACTTATTTGAACAGAAAAAGGATATACGAGGTCTGTAAATAAAGTAATGAGACTAACTTTTTTTGGCAGCCAAAATGGTAACACTGTAAAGTTACTAGTAAACATATGGTTATATGAACAGCTGATTTATATTAGGTATTAATATTTTTAGTTTATTGTTGCCACGTGAGAAGTAAACTTTTTGTGAAACGAGTTTTTGTTGTTACAAAAATGAGTGATACTGATTACGAGCAACGTTGTGCAATCAAGTTTTGTGTTCAACTTCATGAGAATGCTACTGAAACTTTTTCAAAATTCAAAAAAATACATATGTTTGAGATGATGCTCTGTCACAAGTCCAAGTTTTTAGGTGGTTTAAAGAATTTCAGATGGTCGGGAATCAGTTATGGACAATCCACGCTCTGGAAAACCATTAACGTCCAAAAGTGACGACAATGTTGAGCAAATCAGGGGCGAAATGAAACTGATCCTGATTTTCTGAAAACATGTTATTATTGGTGATGGATATTTGAGTACGACCCAGAAAAAAAACACCAGAGCAAGGAGTAGCAAACTTCACAAATGTCCCAAATGAGCAAATAAAAAATCAAAACCATGCTAATTTGTTTCTTCAACAGTAATGACATTGTCCATAAGGAGTTTTTTCCTATAGGAAAATCAATAAATCAATATGTTTACCGAGAAATTCTTGAAAGACTGTGGAAAAGAGTTGCCCACATAAGATCAACCATCAAAGACAACTGGATGCTGCATCATGACAATGCACCTTGTCACACTGGACTCTCAATTAATATGTTTTTGGCAAAGAAAAACATTCCTGTAGTTACTCAACCATCTTATTCACCTGACTTGAATTCCTGCAACTTTTTCCTATTCCCAACTTTAAAAAACACCTCAAAGGACAACATTTTGGAACAGTAGAAAACATTAAAAAAATGTAACCAACCATCTGAAGGATATTCCGGTTTCTAAGTTCCAACACTACTATGAAGAGTGGGAAAACCGTTTGAAGCCTTGCTTGGCTAAAAAAAGGGAACTATTTCAAAGGTGTTGAGTCCATGTATAATTGGATTGTAAATAAAATGTTTTTCTGAATCAGTTTCATTACTTTATTTACAGACCTTGTGTGTGTGTGTGTGTGTGTGTGTGTATATATATTTTAGCTAATTATATAATATAAACTTATTCAACCTCTCTACAAAGCACAGAATTAAAGAACACTCTTACCTTATTTTTTTTCATTTTCAAAGCACTTTTGAGCCTAAGCCCATCTTCAGTAATTTTTTCTTTTTTACAATTACATATTAAAATACATGATGATACGTTAACATTTTTGGAACAAATATTTGTCTAGTCAATAAAAGTTTTTTTTTTTAATTTAAAATCGTTAACATACTGTCAATAATGTCAATACTGTAATGTACTGTACTGTCAGTATGTCAATATAACACTGTACTGTATTGATATATTGACAGTATGTTAAAGATTTTAAATAATAATGTTTTAAATTTTAACGTTTGACTTGCATGCTGGGTTGACAATACACACACAACAATGAATTATGACAATTTGGAGAAAAATTAAATAACCACTAACAAATAATTAACAACAGAAATTAAAATTTGCTATGATTCAATTATGGTTGGTAATTAAACTATTTAAATGTATAAATTTTTGAAATGACAAAGAAAACCAAATGTTTTCATAAAATTTGTTTTAGTTTGGTGTTTTAAAAGTTTAGTTTTAAAAAATTTAAATTAAACCATAGCTCCAACCCTAAGAAAATATAACAAATAAAATAAAAATTATTTTCAAACATCTCCATAAGCTAAAGAACATATTTATAAGCAATATTTTAATAAATGTACTTTATATAAAGTGTTACACCAGGAAAAACCACAAAATTTTGTAGAAAATTTAACTGAGAAAATTGATTAAATCAAGTCTTAAAAAAAATATTAACATGAGAAATTCAATTCTAATTAAAAGCATACAACGTTCAAGCTAACCGAGAAAAGTCAGAATGCAGTTTAATATAATATTTTATTTGAAAATCAGCTCATTACTGTAAATTTTTAACTCAATTTTATTAATTGGCATTACTGGCTATGAAGTGAAATTTAATTTAAATATGATTTACTGTTGTCCACACAGTATTATGCACTAGACATTTTGATATTCCAAAAACTACTGTAGAATGAACATTACATTTTCATGGATTTCATATATGAAAAACAGTGCCTTCAGACAAAAGATAATTTGCGCGACTCCAATTTTGTGAATGGATTACGTTGTTATTAATTACAATTACATACTTTCATGACTACTGTCTATACATGAAGCTACTTTTATCGGTGACATTATCAACAGCATCACAAACCCAAATTATCATCACTGATCAAGGGAATCCATATGCTATAATGGATAAAAATTTTCAGTATAGATTTAAAGAGCCAAGTTAATTAATTGATCAATAAACAAGTTAAATGGGCCTCTCAAACTGGAAAATTCATCTCACTTGGCAAAGTTGTACTGAAAATGGCTGACTACCAAAATGACTAGACATGTACATTCAATTCAACAGAGTATGTGTATATTCTACTTATCATTAACAGAATTTTAAATTAACACATTTTTGTTGAAGGATTGTTTCTGGAAGATTTGTTAATTGGCTACCAAGGTTTCCAAAAACTCATAATTATTACTTACATAGTTGGATTAAAAGTGAATTTTATAAACTAAAAATGAATATGAGAGATGAACTGACCGCTTGAGTATTACATATTTCTGCTCTTGTAAAGATTCATGAAAATGTTTTGAGATGAGAAACATAAAATTTTTGAAATGAATTAACAAGTGCATCGGTTTTAATGGTGGAACTTTTGAGCACTCTAGAAGCTAATGACATTTTGTTTTATTTTCACAATATTTTAGCATACGGGTTGGTAATCTTTATTTTTGTGTGATTATAATTTAGACTTTTAATTGAAATTTCTGCAATTGTAAATAAAGTTTAATTTCGCAAGCTGTAATCATCTTTATTGAATATCTACATTACTTGGAATATTGAATACCTATTACATTAATTTTCTCAGCATTAAATTCTCTACAAAATTTTTTTACAAAGCTGTTGTAAAACCGAAAAATAGTGGTTTTGACTTCAATTTTTTGATGTCCATTTTTCATTTTTCTAAAAAAAAATAGAAAATTTTAGAACAGTTTTAGAAATTTTTTTTTAATAATTTTCTGAACAAATAGAATAAAGATATGCATAACTAGTGTCCAAGAATTTTTAGTGTTGAATATTACCTATGGAGAAAATATGGGGGGAATTCTTTAAGCGGGTGTAACTCAAAACATTTTCAAGACCTATGCTTGTATGATTTTAACTCTGTAAGATCACCTCTTCTAATATTATACTTTGGAGGACACACTATATATGACTGCAAATCATCCTTTAATAAATTAATTTAACCTTTAATAATTTTTCTGTAAATTTATTTTTAATGGTAATATTATGCGTGCGCTTAATTATATAACATCCATATTTTTAATACAGATATAGGGCTAACAATCAGATCATCCAAACTTTTACAACTAAATTTATCAGTCTTACAAATATACATGTGGGCGTAATGTTTAGGATCCAATTTTTTATCAAATTAACAACTTTAACAAGTCAGAATGAGCTTCCATGAGGTGCACCTTCTTGAACAAACAGGTGAAATTTGTCCACAAAATGAAAAATAAAGTCATACCCCACTATCAACTCACTAGATCATATCTAGAGTTGAAACTTTGAACCTGGTCTCCCACCACAGGTGACCCTTGATATTCAACCATGAAAGGTATTTTAAGGAATACTACACCAGCTGATCCAAGCAACACCAGAGTTCAATTGTAAGCACTGGAATGCTCTATTACTGTTTAGATGAACAAAAAGAATATGAGATCCAAAATCAAGCCAAAGAAAATCACGTACAATTCCATACACAGCGTACATAATGGGTTACACTCCTGCATAATGGGAAACTAAAAATAATAAAAGACTTGTGGACCAACACAAAATTCTCATCATGGGACTGTAGATAATAAGAATCACTGACCAGGATGCTATGGAACCTCAAGGATATAGACTGTACAAAGATGTTCGCAGGAAGAGAGTGATGAAAAGTGTCCCTCAGTTTGGAACAGGCTTTTTGGTCAACCTCAAAATAATAATCTCCATACAATAATTCAAGTCACATTCTCCAAGAATCTCAATAATCACTCTAAAAGCATCTAATAAAATCTACATCTTAATAAACGTCCACGCCCCCACTAATAAACAAATCGCCAAAAAAACACTGTAAAGAAACAGAAAAGGTCCGGGACCTACTCGACCAGACCATAAATAACATCTACAAAGATCACATTAAACAACTAATAGGAGACTACCATGACATCATCATGAAAATACCATGACATCACTGGAAAATCTGCCTGCCCAAAAGAGAACAAATGAAAGCGGATAGAGACTCATTGTTCTCTGCAGAAACCACAAAATCCACATAATTAAAAAATCCACATATTTCAAGAGGAAACCTCAAAACTCAAAACCTGGAAACATCTTGACTATACTACAGGAGAATGACTACTAGATCATGTCTTGAGGAATAGACATAAATCTTCTGAGGAATAGACATAGGCTCACATCAGCAGTCAAAATTAAAATTAAATCCACTCCCTAAAGGAAGCACCAAAACCAAGCCCCTAAAACTAAGAGAAAAACAGATGCTGCCCAACTAATCTAGAATGAAAATCTCCAAAACGCAATAAAAAAACAACAATCATGGATGAACTCAAAAACCTAGTCAACAACCTTAAAAAAATTGCAGAAGAATTGGCCCCAATAAAACCAAAAAAAAAGTTATCAATGATGGAACGGTGAGTGCGACAAAACAGTGGAGAAGAGACATCAAGCATGGTTATTACATAGATCCCAAAAATCAGAAACATCCTTCCAAAATCTAGTAAAATAAAGAAAATAAACCACCCAAATTCTAACAAAAATAAACAGACATCATTATAAAGATACACTGATATCAATAGAAGAAGAATTCAAAAAAATGCAGTCGAGAGACTATCACAAACCTTCAAAAAACAACTCCAAAAATACAAATCCCCCAACCCTATTAAAGAAAGAAGAAAACCATAATCTGGCTAATATCAAGAAAAACAATGTGGAACACCTAGCTAAATATTTCAACAAACTATTAAATTATGTAGAACAGATAGAACTCCTAAACTTCAATGCCGGCCCCCAATAACAATACCACCCCCCTCCCATAATAAAAGTCTACAAAGTACTGTGAGAGATGAAAAATTAAAAAGCGGCAGGAGAAGATCATACATTTGTAGAGGTCTGGGAACATGCAGGAAAACCAGCAAAGATTACCCTTCATCAACAACTTGTCAACATCTGGATCAAACAACTACCAGAACACTGGACAACAGCCCTCATCCACCAACTACACAAAAAATCAGACAAAGCAGACCCTAACAACTACAGGGGAATCTCACTCCTAGACACAGAAAAAAAAATTCTTTCAAGAATCATCCTCAACAGGATTTTCAGACCCTGAAGCTGTCCACACTAGATCATGAGTCTCAAGCTAATAATGGATTACAACAGAAAAAGAAGCAAAGATATGGTGATAATATTTGTGGACTTTAATAATGATCTGACTAAAGTAATCCTATGCAATCATAAAAGATGAAAATATATATATATATATATATATATATATATATATATATATATATATGCACATGTGATGGAATAATTTATTGCTACACTATTTTGAATTCATGCAGCAACAATACTGATGATCTCCTACCTATATTGAGTAGTTACAGAAAAAAGAAACTGCAAAATTTATTATAACAATTTTAATATAAACAACATGAACGAGACCATACACAGCATATGATGGAGCCAATATCAAGTAAATGTCTCTTGCAGTTTGTCTCTCTTGGTAACTATCTTTTGTCATTATTTCAATTCTCTCCCTACTATCAAAGTCTGGGTATCATCATCATTTCTTACCCTACATGTCTCCATTCTCCTCTATTTCTAACTAAACTTTCAAGTTCCTGACAGCTCCCATTTCCATTTAGATGATCTATAATTTTTAAGTTTTCACACTTGTAATTTTTTCACCTCCTACTGATCAGTCTAACACTATTTTAATCAATCATCCCATAATATCTCTCTGACATTAGCTTTCCTTTTCTGAACTGTTCTGATTAACCCATTATTCATTTATTTTCTATTATTTCTCTATTTTTCACTCCATCTGTTCAATTAATTTTCTTCACCTCCATGCCCTTATTTCAAAAGTTTCCACCTTTCATAGTGTCTGTGTTTTACAATATTTTTACAGATTACATAAAATTTGCTGATTATATGAAGCAACTGAGGTACACAGCTGCTTCCTCAACTGTGCAACAATACCAGTAAAATGAAAATATTCAGTACAACACAATAATAAATAGAACCCAATTACAAAACAAATGCAAAGAATTTAATTACCAAGTTCAGCCAAGATGAACTTAAATACATGTAACTGTGGACTATATAAAGTCCAATGAAATACACTAGTTTGAATTTGCTGTAACAAATGTCTGGTGCATTGTTTATGTAATTCTTCAACATTATTTAAACCACCATTTTCATATAATTTTTCAAGGATCCCTAAAACAATTGATAAAAATATATCATGATTAGAAATATATAATTAAATTACACTTTCTTATCAGTCTATCTTGGTAATAATAGGATATTAACTAATCATTATAAATGTTACCCAAAATTAATTGTAATAGAATGCAAAAATAATTAGTCAAATTGCTATTTAATGTGGCTACAATACACGCAAAACTTGATAAACAGCACTTCGATATATGTCAGTGCTATATCTTCTGATTACTGCTGCTAAAGTGAACTTATTTTCTTTTTCACTTTCATAATTCCTCCTCTCTGTTCTCTGATTGTCTTAATCGGTTCTGGAGGTAAATAACTAATTAAAAAATATGTCTGGTGCTGTTGTTGTGTGTAATATTATGTATATGCTTAATACATATTAGCAGGTAAAACAACCAATATTTTAATATATACAATGAACAAATGATCCCTTCTATCACACTATTTGGTGAGTTCATACACGTATAGAAAAGGAACATTTGATACATCTACCAAATTGTTTTCTAAAAGATCATTACTTTTTTTAAACTTTCACAACATTAGAGTTTACTTTTACTCATTTTCAGAAGAATATGTCATTTGGTGTGATCATATATCAAAGCAACACAAATTGGGCAATGATTATCCAAGAGATATTCTAGGGTTTAGGTATATAGCTATATGAAAACATTTTATTACAGATTTTCAAAACAAATGAATACAACACACATATTTGAAAGAGATAAAAACTGATTTCAAGCTTAACAGGGTCCTACAAATTTGACTTTAAATAAAGAATTAAACTTGATCTTAAAATAAGAAGGTTATTTACAAATAAAAAAAAGTCAGATATCTTGTTACTGAGTTTTTTCGGGAATGTTATGGATTAACTGGTGGTATATTATACCTCTATTAATTATATGATTAACCAATACCAAGAAATTAAAATGTAAGTGAAAACTAACTGGAATTACAAAATTCTTTAAGGGAAAATAAATTTTTCATTATTATTATTTTCTACTTAATCTATATTATTTTATTTTACTGGCAAGTATAAAACATACTATAACAACTTACTTTATCTTATTATAAAATTAATATATATTAACTTAGCAAAAACAATTATTTTGTTATTGTATTTGTCCATATTCCCTTCTGTACTAATATCTCAAAGACAAAAGTATAAATACTGTTTATCACCAAGAGTACAGAATTTGATAATGCTTACCTTATGCTTATTATTTTTTTCTAGTAGCGCTTTCGAGGTGCTATTAGAAAAAAATAATTAGCGTACGGTAAGAAGCATTATCGAATTCTGTACTCTTGGTGGTAAACGGTTTTTATACTTTTGTCTTTGATATATACATATATAAATATATATATATTTTTTTAAAATCAATTCTTTCATGAACCATACTCCTCTGTACCAATACAATTTAATTTATATTTAATAGATCAACCCAAGTACAGAACAACTGAAATAGGATTACTTACCTTATTTCATTACATAAACAGAAGAGCTTTGTGAGCTTAATTCACATCATCAGCTGCATTACATTTATACACATATTTCAAAAACATCATAACCTCGCAAAATATATAATATCATACCAATTATTAATTTATATTTTATTTTAAACATTGTTTAAACTAATTAAATATTATTAAAATCATTTAAATTAAATTTAAACATTTTAAATATGAATTAGGCAAAAAATAATTTCACCTGTTTATCAAAAACAAGTCCTCAGTTGTAAGAACTTTTTTAAATGAATTTGATATTTTACTTAATAAGAAGGTTATAACGATATTTTGTTTTTTCAATAAACCCCCCATTTTCACCTCCATGGTCCGATTTTGAACTTGACCGACATTTTGGGTCATTATATTTTATGTATCAATTTGAAAGTGATTGGCGAAAAATTTGGCAGTTATTGTGTTCACAAGAAAGTGAAATATGTATAGATATATATGTGAATATATCTATAAATTTTTGAACTGATGGTGGTTTTGGGATCTGGGAGATATGAAACGCGAAGATATGCCAAAAGTTTCTGGAAGTCAAATCATGGTACTCATTGCAATAGGTAGCTTTCTTATGAAATCTACCTAAAACTGAATATCAGGAATTTTAATTCACAGTGTCAATTTTGAAAAATATATTGTCTTACTAGTTTTATGTTAATGTTCACATAAAAATTGCCAAAATTCTATTAACAAAAAAATCATTATATTTTCTGTTTATTTAGATGTTAAATACTACATAACAGCTTTGATAGTTTTTTATCCCTTCTCCATTCAATGCTATTGAGATTGAACAATTGATATTGTCACTGATACTGACATCTGTTTAACAATGGATGTCAAGTTATTTGCCTAAATAGTTTTAAAATAAGATCTGCCAAGACATTTTCTCTGGTAAACCTATAAATTAACCTAATAAAAATCTAAGATTTAACAAATACAAATCTTCTCTAAAAATTCATAATTTCTGAATGTGGATGAGCATGTGTTCTTATAGTATATTTCAACTAATATCAAAATGTTTTTTTATAATAAATACATCATAGAATTCACATTTCAATATCACACAAAATAAATAAGTAAAATAAACAAATCATGTTAAGATGTTCATAAATAATACTAAAAACTTTGGAAGAGAAAAATTAACAACTAAATTTGTTTTATCAGTATTAATATATCCTTTCAAATATCACTAAACAAATTCTCTTACTAAAGAACTTGATATATTACCTTTTGCATCTTTTTTTATATCTTCATTCCCTGTGATGCCTTGTATATAGACAAGAACATTAAATAACTGCTGTAAAACAGTGTTGCACCATTCTTTAGGACAATTTCTTAAAAGTCCTGATATAAGATTTAATAACTGCTCCTGTTCTTTAACCTGAAAATATAACAATACCCTTTTTAACTAGTAACATTAAACAAATTTAAAATCAAATTTTGTCATACTGGTATTGAAATTCAATGACATAAATATTTTTTTATCATATAAAAACACACATATAATTTAACCTGGAAATACCCCACCCTACTGGCAGGAAATACCAATTAGACCATGTAGCAATGGACAAAAGCTATCCTAGAGAAATCTATAATGTAAAAGTATTAAAAGGGAGTTGACATACGACTCAAATTTAAAAAATAAAACTAACCAAAAAGGAAGTCTAAAAGCAATAATAAATCCCAAGACAAAAGAAAATACGCCCACAAAAATAATAATCACACATCAAAAGTATCAACTAAAACCATACTGAATAGACTAGAAGTATTGACCAGTAAACTCAACAGATCAATGAAGAAATTGTTCCTCCAAATACAAAGAAAAATACATCAGTGGTGGAACAAAGAATGTGATGATATCCTAGAAAAACACCCCCAGTCTGACTAAACCATCAAAACAGGAAGACCAGAGAATCCTATAAAAACCTTCAAGAGGAAAGAAAAAACGCAGCGAAAAACAAAAGGAGAGTCAAATGCGAGCATCAAAAATCTATCCTAGATACTATTGAAGAAGAATTTAACAAAAATAACACTAAAGGCTTTTATAAAACTTTTAAATTTCACCTCTCTAAATATTCCTCTCCAATCCTAATGCTTAAAAATAAGGAACGGAAATTGGCACACAATAATTCAAAGAACACAGAAATATTAGCAGACTACTTTTAAAATTAAAACTGTGAAGAATCCCAAAACCTCTTAAATTTCTACCTTCAAACAAAAAATAAAACATATTTGGAAAATACTGTCCCTCCAACATAAAAGAAGTAAGATCCCAAATAAAAGAAGCAAGTTCCAAAAGAAGTAAGAAGTAAGGTTCCCAAGAAAAAAGCAGTTTCCTTAAAGCAGGTTTCCTTAAAAATTACAAAGCTGCAGGAGAAAATCAATTAACAGCGGAACTGTGAAAAAATGCTAATGATCAAACAACTGAAAATCTCCATAAACATTTAAAAGAAATTTGGAAATACAGAGGAACTGCTCAAGAACTGGCCTGAACCAACCCTCTGCACAAGAAAATAAACAAGACAGATCCCAACAATTACACAGGAATCTCGATGTAACCTACAAGACAGGCGCTAATGCCAAGTTTTCCGCCTGGGGTTCACCACTCACTGACCCCAGAGGTGCTGTATGTTGAAGCCACGTACCCCTACTAACGAGGCAGAACAACCACCGACTTTCTTTTTCGAACTGCGGGAAAGTTACATCGCCATCACCTTGGTGACTGTGATCTGCTTAGGTGTACAAGTAGTTAGACTGTCTGGCTTGAGGCCAATATGAGTGATCATAGGCTTATAACCTATGAAATTGCTTACGGTGGCAGTCCAAGAGTTCCAGACTCGGGTTGCTAACACCTAAGGGGCATGGATCAGTACAGGCTGCAATGTAAGTGTGCAGCAGACTTACAGGGATTGGATTGGCACATGGAGCACAGGGAGGAAGTGGAATTGATGGATGAACAACTCGGCTGGGCCATCAAGACTGGTTGCGATAAGAGTCCTACAGCGCCCTCGGCCAATGGTTGGACCTTTGGTAGTAACCATTCCGCTGATCTGCGAGTGTCTGGCTGGAGCCATCATGACCTCTGCTTCTGAGGAGCCATCTGTTAACTGCAGGCAAAGACCTGGGAAAAAGTGGTGATCCTCTGACCTTAGCATGCTGCGTGCAAGAGTTAGGTCCGCTAGGAGAAGATAGCAGCATCGCCCCCTAACAGGGATTATCATTGACGACATGTGCGCTGAGAGTCTGCGGATCTACCAGCACGTCCATAGTGAGTATGTTCATGCCATTGAGGAAGCCAAACTCAAGTTTTGGTAAGACTCCGTGCGCGAGTTGCAGTGCAACCCCTGGCAGTTCACAAAGTCATGTTACCGTCCAAAGCTATTGCACGTGCTCTCCAGTGTTTGATGCAGGTTTGGTGGTTGGAACCACACTTTAACATCTGTGGCGAATTACCAGGTGTTCCTGGATAATCTGTTTCCAGATGATCCGAAGAGTGAAGTAGAAGTCAGCGTTAGAGTGGGTGAGACACCATTCCCTGGTGTTCAGGGTGTGGAACCCATAGATATAGACAGAGTGGTTTCTCAAATGGCACTGAGAAAGGCACCAGTAATTGACCAACTTCACCTGGATATTTTCTACCATCTGCTGTCTGTCATAAGAGAGCTGCCTGGCAGGCTGTTCTTAGGATGCCTAAGCTGGGGTTGCTTTGCAAATTGTTGGAAGGTGGCTTTGCTGAGCGTGCTCTTAAAATCAGGAAAAGGTCCAAGTGAGGTCGGCAGTTATCGAACCATCAGCCTCTTGTAAGTAATTGGCAAATTGCTTGAATTGGCTGCTTGTGGAACAGCTCTGGGAAAACATCAATATGAGCTCTCTTCTAAATCGAGACCAATATGATTTCATGGAAGGGATTGGCACCAAGGATTGCATCTTAAATGCTCTTGCTGAGGTGGAAAGCACCGACTGTAAATATGTTTTGACAATTTTTATTGACATAGAGACAGGCATTTCCTTCCTTGTGTTGGAGTACTGTCCTCTATGAGTTGGAACGCCGCAATTTTCCCGTAGCCCTGCAGGCCATAGTACATGATTACTTGGCTGATCGCACAGCTCTGTTTAAGGACGTGCACATAGTTGCGAAAAAATCTGTTACCAGGGGAAGCCTGCAGGGTTCTGTTCTCAGCCCCTGGCTGAAGAGCCTGGTATTCAACGGATTTCTGGGACTGACATTCTCAGAAGGGAAATGGCCCAGGCTTTCACCGATGACTGTCTCCTGTTAGTTCATGGTAATTCACGACTGCAGCAGAAGATCGAGCATAAACGGCTTTGTCAACCACAGAGGGCTAGATGGACATTCAAAATTTAAAGATTTCTGTGCCCAAAATGAAGTTCATGCTTCTCAAGGATACAGACAAATTATCATATACTCGTAACCCCCATAATAAGTATAAAGGCTGTGTAATCAGCCAAGTTTGAATTCATAAGTACCAAGGTGTTTTGTTTGATGAGAAGTTGTAGTTTAGCATCACATTAAACAAGTAGTGGTGGATGCCATCTCTGTGATGCACAAGCTTAGGAGGATTGCTTGAAAGGATTACGGGCTGTCAGGTCGTCATTTGTACATGGTGTACCAAGGTGTTTTCAAAAGCATAACCTCTTTTGCGGCATCCATTTGGGCACACAGATTGCAAAGAAAACGAGCACTTATTCAAAATTTAAGGAGTACCCAGCACAGAACCTTAATTGTACGCACTAGTATTTTTAAAACAACCTCCTATGAGGCTACCACTGTATTAGGAAAGGCTCTCCCAATTGATTTAGTGGTGAAAGTTTGGGCCACCATGTGGAGATTGTGAAGAGACAGGGAGGCCGAGATATTTGGGATGTGGTTTTGAGCCGAGCCTGTACCGGAGCAGAACAGTGATCTCAATGCACCAATTCTAAATTTTTAATAGTTGCCCATCTCCTGCCTGTGGAGGAGGCTTTACAGCCTCACGATGGAAGCATGGCAGCAAGAATGGCACACATACCCCGACTAAGGGAAGGTCTTTGTATAGATATATACTGGATCTGGGGGATGGTATGCCCCTCCTTCGTTTTTAAGGGCAACGGGAGCCTGAGTGCTCTCCAACCATGTATAATAAAACCAATATTTGTTTCAGTTCCACCTGGCAGATAATAAGCTGTGCGTCTGCGAGGAGGTCCAATCGAACAAACACATGATGTTCGATTGCCTAGCTCTTGAGGAGGCCAGAACTCAGGCCGCCCTGGAACATAGAGGTCAAGGGGAAAATCGACCACTCACAAGCAACGAGTCAAAATGGCGAGAGCCCATTCTCAGACCATGTGGGAGTTCCTTGATGCGGTTGCTTTGTTCAACCGACATCAGTAGTTCACCTAAGGGAAAAGACTCCTACCACGCTACTGTAGGAAGCTAACTGAGAAATATGGCTGGCTACCAGTCAAATTAAGGCTCCAAGTGCTTTAATGGACAGGTACTTGCTGGCATGCAGCGGCCTAGGCATGGTAGTGAATTGCTGTCTTTGACGAGATTAATTTAATTATCGATAGTCATATATGTTTCAGTAGTTGCACCTACCCATTTTAGTTATATATAACAAATGGGCAGTGGGACATTCAAGCAAATGGTGTATGTCACCACGCTTATTCCGCTCATGCTTTTAGGTTAGCTCTAGGAGCTAGTTAGGACACTGGTCGCTAAACTCCCTTTCAAGGCTCAGTAGCCATTTGTGGCACAGACATTCGGTCGTATGCTTTAGGCGACCAAAAGGGATGGTGGCAGGAGAAATGCCAAGCAAACCAAAACATATAACCTACATGATATTATCTAACATTCTTTTGTGTAGAATCCAAGGCCAACCAAACACGAAATTGTATGATGTTCATAGCATCACATTCCAAAAAAAAAATATTAACAGTAACATTAAAATACTCTCAGACTGAGTAGTATTACCAAGGAAGAGGGAGTTAAACAAAGGTGCTGCCTATTAACATCTTATATGTTTAATGTCTTTTAAGGATCTGATCAAAAATGCATTGAAGAAGAGTCAATGTAATAGTTAAGAGAATAAATTATATAAGGTTCCCAGATGACACGGTTTTATTTTATAAAATAAAGCACAGTATATTCAAAATTAGAAGAACATTTAACAGAAAGAAACAATTTCTATATAGTAAGTTAGAGTTGAAAAAGTACCCTGTGAAATGTTATCTTCAAAATATACTTCTGTATGGATGTGAAATATTGATATAAAAAAAGAAAAAAAAAGTAGGAGATTTTTGAAATTTGGAGATTGAAGACAAACGATTATATGGATAAACAAACTGAAAGATAAAGAAGTAATGAGAACAGTTAGTGCAAGTTGAAGATTAAGCAGAACAATTCAGAATCACAAAGCAAACAGGCCAAGACATGTGATGAAAGGAAAATAATTTAATAGAACAGTCCTAGAAGAATCAGGAGAAGGAAAAAAGAAGAGAGGCCAGAAAAAAATAAAAATTGCAAAAGGAAATGTGGCTCTCTTAAAAATTTAGCTTGGAAGAGGAGAATGAAGATAGATATGATAAAGGGAACTTGCCTCAGGGTAGATAACCTGATGGTGATGATGATGATGATAACAACATGAAAAAAAAAGCAAATAGTACAAGTAATAAAAAATTATACAAGTAAATGTGATAAACTAGTAAATTTAGGATTGGACACACAGATGCAAAGGTCAACTAAATGATAAGTGGTATAAAGAACAAAATGATAAAAAATGACAAATGTAGTAAAACAACTGATTTACAACACTACTGTGAGAAATTTGTTTTTATAGACATCTGGATTTCATTCCATGAAGACCAGATGCTATGATCTGCTGAATGTATAAACTGCTTAGATCTATTTATATTTTACTACCTTTCAGAGAAGTTAAAGAACAAAAAAAAAAGCACAGTAGCATCTGGATTCTAAGTACATGTTTTTATTTTGTCAATTTCTTAATAACAGATTATTGATTTTATCAAATTAATTAAAAAATAAAACTGAATTTAAACAATTTAATCCTTTTATAGTAAATAGGATCACTAAGTTGAGTGCTACAATACATGTACATTCTGTTATTTCTTTATCTGTATTTTATTATTAATTTCACATAAATATGCAATTTATTTATTACTTTTAAAAGTTATTTGACCATAAATAAGGTTAAGATAATTTTGAAATTTAGAATGCTTTTGTGAATAGTGCAATTAATTATATTCAGTTGATTCATACAAGTATTATAATACAAAAAGTCTTAGGTTCTTTTCAAGCTGTTATACCAGCTCAAAGAATATTTACTGAAAGTAACACTACAAATACATAATAGCTCAGCAACTTGGTCGGTCACCTGCTCATTCATTCTAGTAATAAAGAAGATCAAAATTGAATGCCTACCTCTAAAGCAGATGGACACAAAATCTATTAACCACCATCAATTATAAAATATAAATACACTGATACTTTACCTTATTAGTATAACATATCTCTCCTCTATCAATTATGTTTGCAATTTCTTTAATTTTAGGTGTAGTAGTTCCTTTTGGTGAATATTTTATTGCACATGCTAGAACTCCTAAATTTCCATAGTTTGCACCATCTTCTATAGCAGGCAAAATCTGTCCACAATATACTTCAGGAAGCACAAAATAACCAATTAATTCTGCAGATTTTTGTATCTGTAATAAAATAAATACATCAGAAAAAATTAATAAGTAATAAAAAACAATCACTGAATAAACTGTATTATTCTAATATACATAAAAAATGGTTTTATTAAATACATATTAAAACAGTTTATATTTATATAAATGTGACAATTTTATTTATAAGTTTTTACTAATATTTTTTTTATGCCATTAGGTTTTTGCTGATTTTTCAGAATGTTTAAAATCTAAAAATTCAACAAACCCCTTTTTTTAATAAAATTAAAACTTTTTTGTTAAATATATTTTTTCATCTTAAAAATATTTAGTCACTTAAAAAAATGATAATAATATTATTAGATGTTAAATAACTAATTAATAGAAAAAATAATAATAAAATTTTATTAACATTAAAAAACCTGAAAATAAACATCACATAAAATTCCTACATATTTGTATATTTTTTGAATATCATACCTGCTTGTAAGAATGAAGTTATCATATAATGGTGATTCCAAAACTGATTTATCATTGGCTTGTAATGCATGAGTGAATGAAATTTAAATGGTAATTTTGCTATTCTATGCAGCAAGCAGTTCCAGGCTGGATGGCAGCATGGGGGGGTTAATGTTCGGTGTGTTAGAAAGGGTGAACCAGCTTGTTTAGCTCCTCTGCTCTGTTCTGTGGTCAGTACAGCCATGAATGAGCAAGAGGTTCTGTTTTCTGTTGCAGAATGTATAATCATAAAGTTTTTAACTAATGAAGGCGTTACACCCACAAAATTTTTAACTTAATTTAAAGGTACAGATTGGGGACGCTACACTGTCCAGAACTGAGTGAATGGGCCAGACAATTTAAGGATGGGCAAGAAAATGAAGGTCATGATCAACACCCAAGGTCAAGTCTCACAGTTGACAACATACATGCTGTTCAAGCTTATGGAAGGTGATAACCGGTTCACTGTTGAAGAAATCGCATCAAAAGTGGGTATCAACTATGGGAGTGTGCAATCCATTACCACTGATCATCTTGGCTTTAGAAAGATTAGTGCTTGATGGGTTCCAAGGTTGTTGACCGAAAATCAAAAACAGGTCAGGTTGGAAATTTGTGAGAGACTTCTGAATTGTTTTCAGCAAGGAGGATTTTTTTTAGGCACATCATCACATGTGATGAGACACGGGTCCATCGTTAAACTCCGCAATCAAAAATGGCGAGTAAGGAGTGGCAAAGCAAGGATGAGGACTATCCCCAGTAAAGGCCAAAACCCATCTGTCAGCCGGAAAAGTTCTTACAATGATGAGAGTTTTACTCATTGATTTTCTCCACAATCAATGAACAGTGAATGCGGCTTACTACTGCCAGCTGCTACAGCCAACAAAAGCTACCTATCGAAACAAAAGGTGGGGTATGCCTACCAGAGATGTCATCCTCCTCCATGACAACACCAGACCACCACCACGGTTTTGACAAGAGATAATTTGAAAAAAACACACTGGGAGACCCTCAACCATTCTCCCTACAGTTCAGATTTGTCCCCCTGTGACTATTTTTTGATTGCTCCCTTGAAAGAATTGCTTGGAAGGGAATGATTCAAAAACAATGAAAACATCGAGGAGCGCGTGCACAATTGGTTGACAATTCGTCCTCAAACTTTTTATGAACAAAGAATATTCAAGCTTCCAAATTGTTGGCAAAAGTCTGAAGATCGTGCAGAAGATGATATAGAAAAATGATGAAGGAATGAATTGCGTATATTATTAATCAATAAATTTATAAAAAGAAATTATTTATATTTGATTCACCCTCATATCATAGTATAAATCTGTCATAAAATCTGTTGATGAAACTGTCATTATTACCCCTAACAACTGTGAAATGGATGGTGTGATTAGGTTTTTTCCAGTAGAGCACAGAGCATAAAGAGATCTACCAATGACTGCAGTATGTTTAAGGTAAGTAATAATGCATTATATTTAACAGAGGGAATGAATGGATACTCATAAATGAATGAATAAACGTTTATAGCTATAAAAGTTCAAGCAAAACATTAGAGTTCGACTATTTATGAACCACATGAGAACTTGATTATGGATGATGAAACCCAGTAACATTAAAAGTTAAGAGTGAATGCTGAAAAATCTTTGGAAATAATAAAAAATAAACAGTTTGGAATACTCACAAAGGGTATTTTTCTACCACAAATTACAAAAAGGTTACTTGAGCAATTTAAGTGGAAGATTTATCATCCTTTACAGTCCAGATATGGCAACAAATGGCTACCATACCATCTCTTCACTGTGATTAACTAACTAGTCTAGTAGTTACTCATCATAAAACTAGACTTAGGTCTAGTTAGTTGTTTTGAAAGCAATGAAGAGCTCATTTTATGGAGGTTAATAACTGTCTGGATACCTGGGTAATGGAGTTCTTCAATTAACATCTACAAAAGCTGGTATCACAGTACAACAGATAAATAAATGGGAAATAAATTTGTTTTCTCCTCTATAACATCCTCTACATTAATTGTTATAATTGGTCAAACTGTTAATATTTACTTAATGAATGCATAGTTTATGCTTAAATGTTTTTAGCTGACTGCTCAAAAAAAGGTCGCCAGAGCATCATAATGTCATATAGTGTAAAACACAAATTTTTTTTAAGAAAAGAAATCAATTCATCCTTGTAATAAATGAACAAACATTTATTTCTAAATATATAGTTTGTGGTTTGTCAGAACTACATAAACTTATATTTAATGCAAATTTTTCTATTAAAGGAAAATACAAAAATAAAAATAAAAAATAATTACATTTTCAACAACTCGTTTATCTTCATCACAAAAAGCTTTGTACATAGCTGGTAGTATCTTAGATATATGCTGAGTAATTTTCTGTTCAGCATGTTGAATAGTTGTACATAATAATTGCGCTGATTTAACTTTAATATCAACTTTCCAATCGGTCAATTCATTAACAATAGCAGGTAGATATTTGGACATCTCACGTTGAACTAATTCACGACAGCCAATATTTGGACGTCTAACTGTTAACAAGAAAAAGAAGACAGATTAGATAGAAGATAGATAGATTACATCTTATTTTCTAAATTATATTAACAACAATCTGAAAATTATTACAGCCTATATAATAGTCGATATCACATATCAGGCACGAAACAAAATGACATGAGTATTAGCATAACCTAAAAAATTCTTCTATAGTAACAGAAATGGAGTTATGGAGTATCAGAAAGACAAAAAATATAGGATGTTAATTGAAGATGGCTTTAAAGAATATAGTATGGCTTTAAAGAAAAGTGGAACTATATGAGAGTAGAACCCGTGTTAGGAATGAATAAACAAGTTTTTCAGAAAATTTTTTTTTTAGCATAATCTCCTTTAGGAGGATACACTTTTCCCAATGTTATTGCTGTTTTTTAAATCCTCTAAAAAATATAATTTGTCAAACTCTCCAAAAGGGTTCTGTATCAAGATGACCTCTTCGTTTGAGACAATTTTTTTTCCTGTAAGCTAAATTGTCATGTTTGGGAACAAAAATAATTTGCAGAGAGCCAGGTTGGGCAAGTACAGTTGATGTGGCAGCAGCAATTCATAGTGCAATTCATGCAATTTGGCAGTGATGATTTCGGATGAGTGAGCTGGTGCGTTGTCATGATGAAACAGCACTTGTTTCTGTTTGAACTTATGATTGAATTGGTCCAATAAGTTACTGTAGTACTGCCCCATGATTGTGCTTCCTTTTTGCAGACAGTTTATGAGGATTATTCCCTTTGCATCCCAAAAAATCGTAGCCATGATCTTTCCAGTTGACGGGACCGTCTGCTTTCTTTGGAGCAGATCAGCCTGGAAAAACCCATTGTTTTGATTGCCATTTGGTCTCTGGGGTACAGTAATGGATCCAGGTTTTATCAATGGTGACAACTCGATATAAAAACTCCAGCGGATTTCGCTTAAAGAGCTCCCAAAACTGCTTCAAAGTTGACAGCTGTATCCACTTGTCCGAAATGAGCAATTGCATCAACCATCAGTGTGAAAGCTTTCTCATCTTAACTTATCATGTAAAATGTTTATTGCTGTTTTGTATGACACACCTACTACCTCTACTACTTCACGCACTTTCATTCAGCGATCAGCAAGAATCACATTATGGACCTTTTCAACAATTTCCTCAGTAACTACATCTGCTGGACGCTCATCAAAAACAGACAAATGGCCCCATTTGAATTCATTAAATATCTCAGAGCTGTCAAAGATGGTGAAGAGGCCCTGTGTACAGAATCCAACTTCACTTTTATTTCTTTGCAAATATTCCCATCCAAAAATAAAAAGCAAATTATGAATTGATATTGTTATTTTTCAACTATATCAAAAACACCAAAATGCATCATTTGATAGATGGTAGTATACTGTAGTAATGCCAACTTCCCTCAGCAATGCCATCTGTCTTCAAACATGGGTACTTATTGATCTGTCCTTGAATAAGTTAACAGGATATAAAATATAAAATAAAAATTTGTAGATAAAAAAAATTTGCTAATTCTCATTTTCAGAGTTAAAGACACTAAAAATCTTTTTATTTCTTTGTTGCTTCCCTGTATTGTTATGAACAATGTGCCTGCCAAATTTCAAATCACCATGGCATCAGGGAAGTGCTCTTTTTTATAATGGGTAAAGATAGAGAAAATGGCAATTTTTATTAAATATGAGGAGGCAGCTGAAAAAATAATACCAAATAGAAAGGCTGGCAAATAGAAAGAGATGCATGATAAGGATTTCCAAGGACTACATCAAAAGCCGGGTGATTTGGCTGTCCTTTACGATGGGTAAAATAAAATGCTAAAACCTGGTCCCATCTCTTCTACAGTGATGGCTTACTGCAGTCAACAAGGGTGCTTACAACAGGGCAACCTGTAGCAAGCCGAAGGAAAGCATAATGTACATCATCCAGCATTTTAAGCATGGTATTGCACACTGAAGAGTAGGCAACACAACCATAATCTAAATGGGAATGAACAAGGAATAAAAAATGTAAAAAAATGAATGTCATCAAGGTCCTTCTGTAAATTCAGATCTGAAAATTACAGGGTTCTAAATCCAGCAGGTATGAATTAAGGGTGTGCAGTGAGTTCAAATTTCAACTTCACAAGACCTTTGGTAGAAGCATTCTTTCTATATGGTTGAACATTATCATGTTGTAGGATTATTGCCTTAGTTGTCAGGTGATATAAGTCACTTTGAATCATCTATCCATTTTTTTTTTGTTTCTCATTGTTCAGACTCAGTTTCAGTGCATGTTATTAAAAATTTATTTAAGGACTTTAAAATTCTTTCTATCCTCCTGTTAGCTGCATTCAGCTCTGTACACTTCACACAGCTCCTTTTGGATGCACTCGGCTCCTGACGATTCAGCATAACATTTCATATATGATTCAATCATACTTACAAAATATATATATATATATATATATATTCAGATAAAAATAATTGAATATAAATTACAAAGGCTTATTTATTCATGAACCAGCACTACTAATGGATTAGAATAATTATATCTAATCAAGTTACTACATCAAGACGGTGATTATCCTACATTCATTGATCATAGAAACAGGTCAACAACTGCAAGCGAGGTTTAATCTCAGTAGCTACTGGTAGTAGAACTTTTATAGTATTTTATTCTATTCAGTGTAGTTTAATCAACAGTATCACTCTAGTTTTCACTTTTTTGGCTGTTAAAACACCGTTGCATTTTGTTTTAAGATAACAAGCATAATTGACTTTGGCAGTGGCTAGTAAAAAAGAACATATAATTGGAATTCAATGAGAATATGGCAGATTAGTAATGGGGGAATGTAGCATGGGACAATGTGCAACAGTCCAGTATTTTTAACTCTTTTTATGAACAACTGTATGTTAAAGTTAAGCTGTCCCTTGTATGTAAATTTTCTTTATCTTCAATAAAAAAAGATTATAAATTATAAAGAGATGTACGTTCTTTTTATTTTTAATTATAATTAAGAACACTGTAAAGAAAGTTGTATAACTATTTATTTTTACTACCTCCATTTGGATACCAAGAAACCTCCTCAGGCAGAAAATCTAGTTTATCTTTAATATCATTCTCATTCTCTGTAACCCACTGTGATCCAGCAATTTCCCATAGTTTCCATGCTTCTTCTGCTTGGGAATGAATTTCATCACACAAACTTAACAAAAAAAAAAGTATCTATTACTATAGTAGACATGTCACCTTATTTATGCTCTGTTAATGAAACTAAATACATTCACCACAAGATAAATGACAACATTACTGTTAAAACAATATGAAGTTACTGAAATAAAATTTGAATTTTATTGAAATTAAAGATAATAGTGGTAATGAATTTTTCATAGAGGCACTTATAAACTGAATATTTAATATCAGTTTGCACTATTAGCTTGCTGATAATGTACACTGCCACAGCTAGCAATGCAGAGAGTCTGAAATCAATTCCAAGTTGAATTAAAAAGTAAACATTTTATAATTTTATCATAATTCATAATTAGAAGTATAATTAAATTCAAATTCAAAAATAAATAAAAATTTTAAATTCTAATTATAAACAATCACAGTAGAGTAATGCAATGTATAACAATATTATTGTGAACAAACAATAATAATTATCATTTTGTTGAATTAATTATGTCCATTTGCTTATATTAACTGTTCAATCATATTTATCTGCAGGGATTCCCTGCTTAAACAAAAAATACTATATATCTGCATACATTTCTTTATGATATTAAATTAAAAAAATAATAATAATAATTTTATTAAATAATTATAATAATAATAATATTTAATATGATTTAATAATTTTATTTTATATTAATTAACAAATCAAAACATAACCAAAACATTGTGGTACCATGTAATGCACAGGCCTAAGCAGAATTTACCAACTCAAATATATAAAATATGTATGTTATAATTAAAGGTTAATGCTAGTTCTATGATCCATGATCCCAGTAAAAATAAACAATATAGAATGTGACATAGTAGACAGCCATGTGAAGATGAACATGAACAAGTTGCCTTGATATAATCAAAATATTCTGGCTGTATATAAACAGCTACATGGGGCTATGTAAATGAACTTCAAGCTACATGCATCTCAGCAAGTTGATTTGAATTACATTAACATGGTGTTTGGCAAAAATAAATAAAATGTAAAAATACAAATATCTCCTGCCCTCACCTACTGTAAAAGTGATAAACATAGAAAAAGTAGCACGAGATTAATCTACAATTAAAATGTAGATATAAAAATTAACAATTTACTAATAAATATTATAAAGCTAGCAAGGAATTACTCTGACCACCAAGAGCTTCATCCTTTACAGACTACTTCTTAGAAGCTAAATTAAGTGAAACATTAAAGTACCAAAGTGTGGAAATAAAGAATAATGTAAAAAAATTATTCTACGCTTTGAGTTAAGCATCTGTGTTGATAATCGTAACTCCCAACCCTCCCAGTCAACTGTAAATGGCATCAATGTGACCCATATTCAGATGTTGAATAAAATTTCATAAAAATCAGTTAATCCTGTCTGAAAATATCGAGCAAAACAATAACTGACAAAAAAATTAGACTTATCCCTCAACTTTGAATGAAATCCCCAAATGTATAACCAGTGTCACTAATGACCAGAAACAACAAAAGAGAAAAAAGGGGATTTTGTACTACCACTTTATAAGTTTGAATCAAACCATACACTTCAAAAAGTTAGCTACTTCAAGGGTATTTATTATTTGAAAGCATTTACCTGCAATTAATTAAATTTTACAGATATGGGAATATTAATGTCCATAACTCCCTGCCCCCTTGATTAGTTATGGCAAAAATTAAATGTCATTAACCTATTAACAGAAGCATATTCTGAACAGAAGTCATATGGAAATTTCAGTCCTGCCAGTCTAGAGATACCAAGCAAAAAACAAGCCAACATGCATAAAATTTAATTCTGGAAGGATGTATGCATGTACACCCAGAATTTTTCAATGCTAAAATTGTATTTTTTGGATAGAAGCCATGAAACATAAAATCTTCACTCTGACATAAAAAATTTGACCCAATTAGTACACACTTTGCCTTACATAAAATACATACATGCAGAAAAATAAACAGATAATTGTAAATTCTACTCAGATTTTATTTTATTCGATTTTTGCTAAAATGACATCCAAGAGAGAAAACCCTTTTTTATGAAAAAATATACTTTTCTAAGCTAAATAATATTTTTAAGGATTACATAATTTTAAGTTTTCATTAAGCCTCTCCATCATATTTCATTAAAAAAGGAAGAAAACAAGTGAAGTAAAGGAAGAAGAAGTTTGAAGCTTAAACAGATATAAAAGCAGTTTTATGTTTCTAGATATAAATTTAAATATACCTGGTTAACATTAATGGTATAAGTTTATGCCAATATGAATATCTATCATATAACTTAATTAACCACATTCCAACAACTTCAGCCACTGTCTTACGAACTATTGGATTCTGATCAAACAAACGTTCAGCTAAAGCAGTGGTAACATCAGAGACTGATTTATTATTTCCATTGCATATAATATCACCTAAAAATAAGATAAACAATTAATTATTCATATATTTTTATTACAAAAACAACAAAAGGAGATCATATAAAAATCAATAATAATTTAAATTAACTTTAAAAGGACTATTTTAAATTAAACTTGAAATTTTAAGACAATTTTACATTATGAATAGAATGACTGACTAATAATTAAACAAATAATAATTGTTTTAATCATTTACTTAGAAAATTACAGTTGCTTAAATAAATAACAAGAGTTTTTAAAAATAATTAGATACATGTTTTAATTTTTACACAACGTAAAACAAATTCCTAGTCTGAATGGGTTTAGCCCAGAACCTTCTAAATGAATGGCAAAACCTTCCCTCAAGGTTTTCCCACTAGTGCCACAGATCCCAATTAAACATTTTTTTTGCATGAAAAAAATTGTTTATTTTCATACATTACAGAGTTAAAAAAGTAATGAAAAATGTTTTGTCCATGAAGGTCAGTATTAAATTTTAAATAAAATAAATTTTACTCACCACACCAATCCATCAAAGAGTGTCTTGAGTAAATGATTAATAATTCAGTTAAATACTTATACATACATCACACATTTCAGGTAAAGATTAAATAAATAGATCTTAAATATCTACCAAATAAAAATCCCATCAATTTTCTTTCTGTTCTGTTTGTTTTGATTGGTACATATTAATACATTAGAAAGTAAATGCATAAGAACGGGTACATATGCTACTCTGTGGATAAAAAAAATCTGATGTGGACACCACATGACTTCCTTGTATACTTATTAAATTATATATACACATTTTTAAAAGTACACAAAATTATTACTGCAGTTAAGAAAGACAAAAACTCCAAAATCCAAACTTTTTGTAATTGTCCCCATATTTGCCTGGATGACTTAAGGGAAACCATGGTAAACCCTAATCAAAGCAGCATCAGAGAATTCATAATTAAATAAATTAATGAATAACCCCTTATTTCCCATGTGTAAAATATGATATAAAAAGAATTACAATATATAAAAATTAGTAAAGTGAATAAAAAAAAGTAATTATAACTGAGCCTTTTTTTTTTTTTTTAGTAAAAACTGTAAACAAAGCGAATAAAACATTAAGTTTTAGTATTTCTGACTGGCTTATAGTAATTACTAAATTCAATTAAATAAACAATAGTAATTAATTAAAATTTAAAGTAATACAGAACGATTTTCAAGGTAGCACAAGATCAGAAAAAATCTGACAACTCAGAGGTGATATAGTCTGTTTAATCAACTGGTTTCAATAAACATCCTGATTAAAAGAAGGTAGTTGGTAACAGCTCAAATTTTATTTATAGATATAATATTTAAAAATTTTATTTTTATCAATGTTTCTTTATTTGGGATAGCAAATTTAATCTAAAACTTATAATTTATATATGAATACTCTAAATTATCAAATATATGAAACCAAATATACAAAAATACTTTTATTTGATCAACAAAAAAGCATCATATCATACTGATCATGTCAAGGATGGTAATATTGTACAAAACATAATCTTTAATAACAAAACAAAATCAATCAACTTTTATATTAAAATAGATAAAAAATCTGTAATATTAACAAAACAATCTTAAATAATTAAAACAATTTATCTTAAAATAAATTTAATTCAGTTTGTTGTTAAAAATGAACAGCTATTAATAATTTTCATACTGAATCATTGTGAGATTAATAACTAAATCAAGTTAACACACACATGATAGTTATGTAAAAGCCTCTGAACTGATATAACAGATCTGCAAATATATGAAACGTCCATTATTGTACTGCTAAAATCTCAGTGACTGCTTTTAAGTTTCCATTATTTTATCATAAATGCTTTAAACAACTTACTACAATATGTATTTTTCTTACAAAATTTTGGTCTTAAGTAAATTGTAGAATTACATCAATAATGAACATGTCTGATCATACAGCTAAATTAAGTTCCTGTTCTTAGAAACATGAACAGTTGCATAAGTATATTATAAAAATTGAAATTTTGGAATACAGTACACTACAAATTGTACAGCACTTACCTAAACTTTTTATTGCAGCTACCCTTATTCTGTAATGTTGGTGATACATAACCAGCAATATGGGTTTAATTAAGGATTCAGACTGCATGTGAAAATGTTGTGGAATTGCTTTACTCAAATCAGCGGCGCACTCGCAACTTTCCTTTTTAACTTTTGGGTATGGATCAATGATAGTTTTCTTTAATATTTCTATATAATCATCAAGGTAGTGCACAAGTATTGAACCATACTTTAAAACTATACGATGAAGAAGTATTACTATCAATAACCTAACTTCTTCAGAAGGCTCTTTGATTTCGATGCCACCCATTCGTTCTCGTAATTCTGGAAAAATAAACCCCAAAATCCCATCATCCATGGGCACTTGTTCTATTACTTGGGTTATTAATGAAACAGCATATTCTCTACAAGATTCAGAATCATCTCGAATGCATCTAATCAAATACTTTTGAACAGTTTTATAATGTTGTAAAATAGTATTTTCATCCGATGAATTGTCAATTAACTCTTTTTTAATAGTTTCCAATGCATTTTTTCTTTGTCTTTTGTTAGTACTTTGAAGAGCATTGCAATGTTTATGCAATAATATTTCCTTAACCTCTACCGAATCCATTTAAAACTCCAAGAGCAAACAACATATCAACAACTGCCTTAACATCGTATCACCTAGGTTACCAAAGAGAACCCATCCTAGCGTTATCAATTAAATCACCTTTCCCTGTTAATATAAATGTACATTGTTCTGTTTCAATAATTGCGATACAATAATCTATTTATTTATCTGCATACAAATAAATTTTAATACATATACGAAAAAAACCGAAACATATACACTGGAGATTTTACCGATTAAAGATCTTTCTTTGTTTGAACTATATCGATAATCAAACTATTCTATTTACTCTCTCACTACTATTTTGTTTTCAGTCGATTATCGATAGATCACTTCCCATTTCGACATGGCTTAAGTTACAATCGCTCACTGATCTCTATATATCTGGATATAGGATCTTTGAATAGAATACAATTACGTGTTCAATATTGAAGCGCTCCAGAATGAGTAGCTCAAAACTAAATAAAACTTATGCTTGCGCGACTACAATCGTAATTGTAGGACGTTTATTTTACGCGTCAGATAATCAAATGAACTGTCATTTTCGCAGCACAAGCAGAAATTTACGAAAAGCTAGAGAAAATTTCAGAATTTTTTTAAAGTAATTAAATATCTGATATATTTACGGAACTAAAAGAAAATATATGAACAATTAAAAGGTTTAAAACGCGGTTTTATCACTACTCTTACATTTACTTCTGCTCATACGCAGTTTTATTTTATTTAGTTTTAACTACTCATTTGGTAGCGCTAGTTAATGCTTCAAATTTTACTAATTTCAATATGTCCTCTATCAGTTATATAGATATCAGTACTATCGCTTCAGTGTTTGCTTTTGCGCACTCGCACAGTTTGAATTATATTCTTATCAATATCAATTGTGTGTAAACATATGTTACGGTTATCGGTATTAAGTATTATTTGTTTTAAAATAGAATGTTTTTAAAATGATTCATTATCTATTCAAACAGAGATTTAAGCTTCACAATCGCATTTGTAAAATAATAAGTGTTTGTTTTTTCGTACTGTGATACAGTTATCAAAGAAGTTGCGTGATAGTAGGGTAATTGATTTAACCTATAAATTAAAATGCCTTTGTCAAGAATCTTTAAGAAAGCTTCCAACTTCATCCTGCGGTCGCAGGATAATTCTTCTTCTGCACCATCTTATAGTGATGGAGAAGTTGTTTTCTGTAAGTTATCACTTATGTGATTTATTAAGGTGTCTTTTTAACAACAGGTATTTGTCAATGTATAACATACACTTGAACAGTATTTTTTTTTTTTTTATTTAAATGAAAGTCCAAAAAATTTGAATTTTTTTGTTCACCGTGCTTGAAAAAATATAAAATGGACCTATTTATACGAACTGTGTTACACAATTATTTAACATAAACATAAAACATATAGCTTATTTTTAACTAGCTTTTGCTGTAAATCAAGGTTTCTTCAGATACTGCCTTTGAGTGTACCTTTTGTTTCTGTGTCATTACATATGGCACTGGTATTTGAATTAAGCTTTCAAAGACTTTTGTTTTTTTAGTTGTGTGATAATTATAACTAAACTCGAATAAAGTTTTTATTAATTTACATTAAATGGTTCTGAATGGTAGTCTGTTTAAAACATGTTTTCTAAATCATTATAAAAATATAAACTAAAATTATAATATAAAACATTGGACTTTGCAGTCCTTCATATGCTCATTTGCAGAGACAGATAATACTGTTCTCACCTGACAACAGCTGATGTTGCTCAAGTTTTTTTTATTTTAGGCTGATACATTTTTAAAATATGCCTGAGAAGTCTGTTGGGTTTGTTTGTGATAAGAGTGGGCTTCTTTTTTGTTTATATGTATATAAAAATCATGGTTTTTATCAATATTAGTGGATTTATACCTATGAGATTGTTGATTGTTGCTATGGAGAGCTCTTAAATGTTCATAATATCCTATATTAAAGCTGGGTTTCAGTTAACCAATCGAAGATATATTGTGCAGTCAGTAGATCAGATTATATGATATTCTATGGACATTGTGTTTGGTGATTGTGTACTCTGTTAGTAAATAATTGTTTTTTTGTTGTTCTGAAGTCCACATTTATCCAGACGTGTTTTAATTGTGAACTATTTTCTCAGAGAGTTTGTATATGTGTATTAATGTTAGTGTGATTTATTTTTAAGTTTGTTCATTTTTGTTTTTATTTTTATTTATTCTGTAGAGTTTGTGGGTTTTTTATATTGTTGAGTTCCATGTGATCTTCAATTGCTATGTGTGCATGTGTTGAGCAGTTCTTGATCATATCTCTAAAGCAAACAGATACCTAAGGTTTGACGTATAGTTTTACAATTTATAATCTGTTAATTTGCATAATTTTGGAGAAATTGTTGCACCACCTCCAAAATTACTATGATATCAGAATTATATTTATTTTGATAATGAGCAAAAATTGTTCATATTTATTTCACAAAACAAATAACTCAAGTATATCTTGTTTATAAACAGAAAATTTCCACCTTTTGTATACTATTGTTGATTATATTACTTTGTGTGGTTGGCGTCATTAAATTTTTAACTGGCAGATTATGTCTTTATAAAAAGAGGTGTTTTTTTTAATTCTAATTTGAATTTAATTCAAGTCTTATGTATCCTGAAATTGTTTAGTGTACTATATTCTTAAGCATGTAAATTAGCATGGTTGGCGTGATAAAACTACTACTTAAAATAATTGATTGATGAAATTTTCCTTAAAATAGCATTTGTGTTAATTTTCTTTCAGGTAAAAACAATGTATGTGTTCATCCACCTGCTCTTGTTAGACAAGAAACAGACATTTTACATCATCCTGGATATTTAACCGTGACTTGTCAAGTAATTGATGATAGACGTACATTGTTTTTGTCATGGATACCAAATACTACTTTACGTAGGCACCCATCTACAGTTGAGCAACGCTCACTTTCTGTTACCAGGTGAAATTTAAACTTATCCTTTTGACTTTCTCAATTTTTTTTTATGAGAATGTAGTCTATCTTTAATATGATCTCAGTCAAAATTGTGAAAATTGTAGGTTGTAGTTTAGCAGTGCTCTGATGTAACTAAATTTGAATCGTAACTAATTTGATGAATCGTAAATTTTAAAAGAGGTCTGTCGTGACCATTGTTGGTACTGTTGTACCTCTGGTTTTCTGTATTTGTAAAACAATTGTCACTGAAAATTTCTTACATTAAGTGGAAAAAAATTTGAAGAAGTTTTAACTGTTTTTCTGTAATTATTTTCAGACCATTGAGGAAAGATAGATTTCCTCATAGAATTGATAGATTCTGTAATTTTTACTATTAAATTTTTTTTATTATATTGCCATTTCTTCTGAATCAAATCTCTGGTATTTGAAAGGTAAAAATTTGGTAACTTATACAAAAAATATCTGCTCGAAGGTTAATTTTTTATATTAGAAATGTGCAAAATGACCTCAGTGATAACTTTTTTGAAAAATGGACTAAAAATTTTGTTCATTTTTCCATCATTAATAACTGAAAAGTTCTCAGATTACTAAAAAACATTCCAATTGGGGTAAGTTAAGAAAATAATAAACTTAAAACGAGTCTTTTATCAAGTTTTTACAAATTTGTACTGATTAACTTTGTGGTTGTAAAGTCACAATGATTTTTTGTTTTACAGTGTAATCATTGTACTCTTAATTTATTTATAATTGAAACCGTCATTTTTTCTTTCATAATATCACACTAACTCTTTATTAGATTTTTTTAAGGTGAATTTAAAATTTGGTAGTTGTATTTATGTATCTACTGATTTTTATTCATATACTATTTATTTGTTACCCATTTATATATATGTAAATAATAAAGATAAAGGATTGTAAATTCTTTGTAAATATTCCTGTGCTTCCACAGAAAAAAGTAATATTTTCTAGTGTGTCTTATTATGTCTTTGGTTTCATATCAGTGTTTATGTACCTTCTGAATTTTTTATTAACGGTAACATATGGTGTTAAAAGAGTTAAAGTTTTGTGGTGTTAAAAGTTAAAAGTACTTGTGGTGACCATTTTTGTTACAGTCCGCACACCTATTTTTGTTATTGTAAGGGTTTATGAAAAAAATCATAACTAAAAAATTATTGGTCTTTGAAGGATAAACAACAAGCAATTTAATCTTATTTTCTCAAGGTAAAAGATTGGTCCAACAACATTATATTTTTATTTTAGATTGCAGGATTCACATTGCAAAGATGGAGAAGTCCGAAGATCATCAGCAAGTTCTTTAATATTTCCAAATCATTCAAGAAGGAATTCATCTGGTAGTTATGAAACTGAATGTAGCGGTTGTTTTCCAGAAAATCAAACAAATCTTTCGCCATTATCACCCCAATTACATTTAAAAATTAAAGAAGGAAGAATATATAGAAGTTCAAGTTTGTCTTCCAATTCTGATAACAATTCATTAAGTTTAACTCCCACTGAAAGTGTAAAAGATTGCGTTATTATGTCACCAAATTGTGATGAAGTAGAAGAAGAAGAAGAAGAAGAAGAAGAAGAAGAGGTGGCTGTAAAAAAAGAAATTAATAAATTAGATAATAATTCGATCTCTGAATCATTTGTGACACATAATAATATTATTATCAATAACTGTGATGATGATTTAATTGTTAAAAATAGTAGTAGTACTAGTTTGTTAACTGTGGATAGTTCAATTAATATATCTTCTGATTTTAATATTCATGTAGCAGAAGAAAAAGAAGTAGATTTATCATTGATGAATACAGAGTCGTCTTCAGATGCAAGTGCATATCTTAACAATAAAACATTAGAAAATAATGGTAGTGATAATTTAAAAAGTGATACTGTGTCAGTTGCTTTAAATAGTAATAGCAATACTGATCAAAGTAATGTGCCAAATAAAAAGTCATCAAGTAATTTAGTAAATAATGTTGATGATGTCGATGGAAATAATTTTGATCTGATCGATGGTGATCTGGGTAAAAGTAACATTAGTATTGAAGTTCCTAATAAAAGTGTAGATAATAATAATTGTAGAAGTAACAATAATGATTTTAGTGATAAAAAAGAAAATAATAATAGTACAAGCTCAAATGAATCTGATGAAAATTCTGATGTACATGATTCAAAATGTAGTCAGGCATCAGTTAATAACTTACGACAAAAATTAAGTAATGCCCAGTATACTTTTAGCAGACCAGATGGTATAGTATATGTTGATACTTTACTTTTACATGAAAATCCACATTTATTAAGTAATAGTAGTTCTAGTAGTAACAACATTAGCAGCAATTTTATTAGTAGTATTAATAGTAGTAAAGAAAACTGCCAACAAAATAATTATGAATTTGTTAAAAAAAGAAACTTTGATAATTTAAAAGTTGATGATGCGAAAAGTTTACCGTTAAGAAGTTATGAAGAAAATTTTGCACCGTCATGGATGAGTTCACCAGAACTACTGGCTTTAAAACATAATTTAAATTTTCCAGAAAGTGCTACTGCTTCACCAGTTGTAAGACGTACACAACGATGTTGTAGAAAGTTTTGCGTTGATTTAAGTAAGTAGAAGTACATCCTTTTTTTTTTTTTTTTTTTTAACTATGTCCATGTCACAAATTTAATAACTGTTTGATTGACATGAATGAATTTTTAAAATAGACTTTATTTGAAAATAAATTTTTACTATAACTTATAGAATGCATGAATTATTATTAATTTAATATTAAGAATTTCTTCAATAAAGTAAGAACATTTATTAACCAATCGATTTCACAAGGAGTATTTAAATTTTTTCTATTGTTCAATAATTTTTTATTACAAAATTTTTCTATTACTATATTTAATTTTTCAACCACATAATATGGTTTGCTTTTTAGAAGTGCTTGTTTTGGACAATTAGACATGTCTTAGTATATGGCATTTATTTTTTTAAAGGTGTAGAGATCGTTAGCATGGATATAGAGAACTGCCTCTAAAACACAAATGGAAGGATTTATAATAGGATTTCATAAGAAGTCACATTCCCCAGGCCCCAAAACGTCAGTTCAAAATTTATATATATATATATATATATATATATATATATATAAATTTATATCAATTTCTTGTGGATACAATAATTGTCGTACTTTTGCTCCAATCACTTTCAAATTGATATATAAAATATAACGACCCAGAATTATGGTCGAGTTCATTAATGGGCAAAATCAGACGGGGGCTTTTTTGAAAAAACAAAATATTATATTTTTAAAATATTAATATTATATTTTTCATATTAGGTAAAATATCAAATTCATTTAAAGTTCCTACTATTCTTTGGATAAGGGCTTAAAACTTATCTAAGTAAGGCTTTTTGATATCACCAACCATTGGCCCAGGGGGTTGAAAAAATGGGGTTTCGAAGATAAAAAAATCATGCCTACCTTAATAGGCACAGTATCAAATTGGTTTAAAGTGATCGTTCTAAAAAAGTGGTTTATAAATCGGTTTAAAGTGGTCATTCTGTGTCCTAAAAAATGTACAAAATTTTTATATCAATATTTTATCAGTTTATTAAATCTTTCCATTTTAGTTTAATCCAGCAGCAATGTTTCAGGGAAGCAAACAATTACTTGTTATCATCCAGTTTATATTCAGAGCTGACCTCCAGTCATTGACTTTTACTGAATGAATTCATTACAACTGAACTGAATTCTCATCATGATGTTAGCTCTAAGGGAGAGTGGATTGATAACACAAAAGTATCCAGTTTATCTACTGCTGCTTTATTTAATAAAAGTGTGTATAGATAATTACAGGTCTTATTTGTGAAATGATGTGTGTGTCTATAGTTTTGTTACATCCTTGGGTTCACTCAGATAGGATGTTTCATCAGAACGAAACAGCAATTTTGTCATGAGTATAAGTTAAGAAAAAATTGAGATTGATGGAGTGATAATTAAAATTTTTGGCTAGACCTAAATTTGTCACTCTTCCACAATGAGATTAGTACTAAGTTTAACTTATATGTTGCATTGATTTTACTCATTTTTATTGGTAAAAACTGAGACCATCTTATATAATTTTGTTTTTGTTATTTCAAGGTGAAATGAGATCATTAAGACTTTTCTTTAGCGATGCTGAAAGTACAAAAGGTCAACTAGTCATAGCTTCTAGAGAATGCCAATATAAGATATTACATTTTCATCATAGCGGCTTAGAAAGATTAGCTACTGTATTGCAACAATGGCATTTATTAACTGTTGTTCCACATTGTGATAATTTACCATATCGTCATTTTATGGTTTGCAGGTATTGATTAGAAGATAATATTTAAAAATTTATGCTAACAATTTTATATTTTTAATTATAGTTTTGATTATTTTAATAACAATTTTATAAGATTTTTAAGGTTTAAAAAATCTTTTGAATGATTTTCATCTTTACATTTTATAATCAGAAATTCTGTATTTACGTTTTTAATCACAAATCTTCACTTAATACTTGGGTTGGGCCATCTGAATGATTCTTTTATCACTGTTAAGAATTGGTTTAGGCTTAAATTTATCCAAACAAATTCATTATTTCAGGTTACATATGAACAGAAAAAGCTGATTTTACAAAATTTATTAAATGAACTAGATAACAAAATGATTGAAAATTTTGTGATTTGTTATATGGTCCCGTAAAATATTTACAAGTATGCCAGCTCTTGACAAAAATTAAGTAGTTAACATTTACTCGCTTAAGATGAATGTTAAAAAAAGTTAAAGATTATAAATTCCTTCTCTTACTCCTTTGGTTTTTAATTTTCATGCTCAGTTTGAAAATATAGTTTCAAAACAAATTTCATAGAAAATTTTTTCAAATTTCTAGTGAGTTTCTTTCCCATCATCTTATTGAACAATAGTTTTTTTATTTATCTACTCGGGTTGAATTTTAGTAAAAGGTTTCAGGGTGACATTTTTAAATATTTTTTTTTACAATTCTGACAATAGTTCTCAAACTAGTAAAGGATAAGAATCTCTTATCTAGAACAGCACCAGGTAATTCAATTTGTTTTATACATTCTGATTAAGAAATTCTAAATTTTTATGTCTGGAAAATCTTGCTTCCACTATCTATATTATACTTAGAGATTGCAAAAGTGGTTTTACCCCCTGATTAATGTATAAATTATTATGTTTGCTTTATACTTCTGTTTTTTTCCTCTTATTATAATAATTGGTACTTAAGTGCGTTAGAACAATATTATATCTTCTGATGGATAATGCAACTTTGAAATGTTTTTTAAATCTGTGTTTTCTCATATATTTGTTCCTGAAAATCACAAATATGTGTAATATTCTTTAAAATTTTGAATGTAATCCTTAATCATCATAAAAATTAGTTCTTTACCTGAAATGAAGTATATTATTATAACAAGACATAAAAAACAGTGTTTTAACATACAGATTGACAAAATGCATCAGGTTAAAAATTAAAAAACGAATCTTTTAGCAGCTACACCTGCCGATAAATTTTTCATCCTTGTCAACACTTTGCTGTATGTACATTTTACAATGTTCAAAGCAGTGTTGAAGTCTTTGGCTGAGGGTTTCTGTGACACTTAGTGATTCTTTTCCATCTGCCGTGAATATAAATTAGGTTCCCTTCAACAGTTTTTTGATTAGATGAGTATATGGATCTAATTATCACCACAAAAAAATTGTGGTTTCCTTACAAAACTGCTAGGAAATGTTGTTGTCTTTGTGGAGAATCCATCAAGATATTCATATTTTTTTCAAGGGAGTATTGTTTAATTCCCATTTAGTCATGATGATGATTTCGATATTCAAGAAAACAATGAATTAAACTAGACCTTGAATTTTGATTTTATTATGTGTGATTTTTTTTCATTTGCTATGATTCAAAAGTTTGAACATTTATGATTCTACAATTCTTGAATGAAGGTCCATGTTTATTACTAGGTGTGATGGAGAGCATTGTTTTTAGGCATTCATAAATTAATTTTGATTTAGAATTCATTAGAAAAAATATTTTCAATAAAAATTTCTCATTAGGAAAAAGTATTATTTTTTATTTATTACAGTAAACAGAATTATTTAATTTTTCCAAGTTGGATTGTTAAAATTGACACATTATTACTGAATATCTTGCAAATAATTGTCTGATTTTTCTCTAGGCAAGGCAAATCCAGAACAAAATTTTTTGAAACTTGCTTTTATTGATTTAGGAAACAATTGGCTGATTGTATAGAACTGTGCTTTTTTATTTTTCACTGCAGTTCTTAATAATTGATTTAACATTTTTTCCTGTTATTACTATCTAAAAATGAATTAATTAAATTTGTATTAAAGTTTCCTTTTTTTTAGGCCAGCCGTTCATGACAATGAATTACATCCTGAGGAAGGAAAAGTTGGTATGGTAACAATGGCTGATTGGCTAGAAATGCTTAATCCTCTCGGTCAAGTTGAGGATGATCTTGCATTAAGAAAGGTAATTTCAGGGCTTTATTAGTAATGTAATTTTGGATTTTTAAGGTAACTATAGGCTTTTAATAATACTAGGCTAATTCTGGTTTGATAGATTTACCAGTAACTTTTTCTATTTTTTTTAATTTTATGGGATAAGAGATTTTATGTCAACTTCCCTTGTAGTTTTTTTTTGATTCTTTTTTTTGTAGTTTTATGATGAATATTACATTATGTAATAATAAACAAATGATACTAATATATTTTTGCCTTCTTTCCACTTCCAAAAGTTTGCATTGAGTAGTGTTACTAGTTGATTAATGACAATGACAATATGTTAATTTCATGTAGTATTCATTTTATACTTATTTCTTTTACATGTTAATGTATTTATATTTTCCTTCAACATTCAGTGCTTGAAAATGTTAATAAGGGTTCAAGAGAGAATGTCCCTTGGGGATGTATTTTTTCATAAGGGGCAATTAGCTCTAATGTAAATATCTAAATGAAAGTTCAGAAGCAGCTGCTAGAGTATATGATGTGGAAATGGATAAATAGTGCAGAATTTGAGCAATCTGTTGTGATATATAGCTGCAGTGAAATTTTACAAATTCAGTAACATGATATTTAATCCGCTGAAATGGTCTAGTGGTGAACACATCTTCCCAAATCAGCTGATTTGGAAATCAAGAGTTCTAGCATTCAAGTCCTAGTAAAGTCAGTTGTTTTACACGGATTTGAATACTAGACCATGGATACCGGTGTTCTTAGGTGGTTGGGTTTCAATTAACCACATATCTCAGGAACGGTCGAACTGAGACTGTATAAGACTACACTTCATTTACACTCATACATTTCATCCTCTGAAGTATTATCTGAACGGTAATTACCAGAGGCTAAACAGGAAAAAGAAAGAAAAAATAACATGATATTTGTTCTGTTAATTCTATAAGTCCACTCATTTTGTTGAATGGACTTTTTCTCTGATATGTATTTGCAAAGATGAATTAGATCTTAAAACAACAAAGATCTTACAACTGTGCAGAGATTTAATGAAATGTACATTGTAGGAAATAACTGATGAAAAAGAGAGTTGTATGTTGCACTCAAAAAGTGGGAAAGGCACTAGGTTTCAAATCTGGACTTGACTTCTTTAGAAGTGATTGATACTGCTTAACCGTAAATAAGTTTAGTTTTTTTAATAGAGATAATTTTAAAACTTTTAGATTGTAAAAGGTAATTCTGTGAATTGGGCCATTTTAAAAATAGAGCAAATAATTAAAATGGACCTTTAAAAAAAATTATTTGGACCAAACAAAAAAATGTAAAAAAAATTTTCTTTTTTTTTTGTTTATTGAAAATAATATTATCGATTGACCTTAATGTCATTGCAAGCATTCAGTAAGCATTGTGTGAAAACTGTTTTCACAAAGAAGTCGCGTCTAATGGGATTTGATCAGCTGCTCCCCAAGTTTGTAGTTCACCTTCCTTCAGAGTAAACAACTTAAATTTTATAAGGATAGTAATGAAGAACTTGTAAATCTTCTGTATGAATAAGAGTGAAAGTCTTAGTAGTGCCATTTGCAAGGACAAGCTGATCTGCAAGAAGTATTCCTATTTTTTCTCTTATTTTACAGTATATAATGTTCTTCCCCTACCACCTCTTTTCATAGGTGTTGAGTCTGTTTCGCCTGTTTTTTAAAACTGGTGACTTAGGACTTTACTGCATATGCAGACAGAATTGGACAGTTTCAATGTAAAAATGAATATGTAAAGCACATCAAGCAAACAAAAATTCTTGGGCTAATTTTATAATATACTACTATGGTCTTCCAGAAAATAAGACTCATTTGCGTATTGCATGGGCATGGCTTCACTCACAACAATGGGTTAAGGCCAGCTGGTCTCAGTTTTGTTCTGCTAGTGTTGTATAAAATTTTGTTGCTGTACTAGACACAGAGTGATTTTGCATGTGTTCATAATGAATAAAAATAATGATAATCCCACCAAGGTGTGAATTATGTTCGTGAAGTAGTTGTGAGGATTGGTCATATGTTTTTTGAGTGCACAAGGTGTTCATCCTATGGAAACTCATCCTCACAGTGTAATGAATGAAGGAAATGATTTCATTTATTTACAGCAGGAAGAACATCTGTTCATGACTAGCAACACTCAGTATGCCCTACTCTCATTACTGAGCATCTGAAACAGCAGATGTTCACAGTTTCTATTACATGAAATTGTGATGGTTACCTAAATTACCATAAAATTTGTGCTTGATGGGTTCCAAGAATGTTGACAGACAATCACAAAAAAATGCATGTCTACTGCTCAGTCATTCCTAGAGCAATACCGTAGAAATGGCAATGAAATGCCGAATCACATAATGACTAGTGACGAAACATGAGTTTTGCACTACTCAGAAAGTAAATATCAATCACTTCACTGGCATCATTCTCAATCACTTTCGAAGTAAAAAAGTTCAAACACTTTCAAAACATAAAATGATGGCTACAATTTTTTGGGATCATCACGAACTCTTACATGTGGTGAGTTAATTCCTCATGGAGAGACAATTAAGGCTGACTCTTATTCAGAGATTTTGATGAAACTTTGTCACGCAATTCAAAATTACTGGCATGATCTTTTGACTCGTGGAGTGTGCTAGCATCATGGCAATGCACATCCTCATGCCATAAAAAAAAAGCTTGTCAACTTCTCAAAGGTCTCAGTTGAGATTCTCTTGATCATCTGCCATATAATCCAGATCTCTCTCCAGGTGATTTCCACCTGTTTACAACACCGAAGAAGTTTTTTAGTGGCAACCGCTGTAATGTGACAAAAAAGTCAAGACAGCTGTTCGTGAGTGGCTTAATGGACTGGCAGCAGACTTCTTTGAAAATGATATATAAAAACTAGTGGCATGAGTTGATAAATGCTTGAACTAAGGAAGTGGTTATGTAAAAAAATAGCATAAAAAATGTAGATTTTGATGCATGTATTAAGTTAAAATAAATTTGTTATAAAATAAAAATGGTTCTTACTTTCTAAACAACCCTTGTATTACAGAAAATCTGTACTGTTCACCACCTACATCTATCTCCATTGAGTGGGAAGTGACTAATGGTAGTTGTCATTTCACCATTATCTTAAGTAATTAATTCAATTTAGTTTTTGAAATCACCCGATTCACTGAGTCACTCTTTATTTCATGTTTTAGTACTTGGTTTACTTGACTTTGATAAATATTTACTGTATTTTTTAATAACATAATGTTATTAAATTATAATATAATTGTATTACATCTTTAGTCTGTATACTCTGTTTACAAAACATACACATTTCCTTATGGTAAAACATTTTTTAAAAAATGTTTTAATAAAACTAATTGAAATGTGTAATGTTACTAAACATTATCTCTAGATCAGTCTCTCTGTAGCTTGAGTGTCCTCTTCCTCTCTCTTGCCTATTTTATTCTTCATCCCTTCTTCTTTAGATATATAAACTTTGAGATTGTATCAACTATTAAACTCACTCCATATTGGGCACCACATGGGCATACTCTAGCAGCCAGCAAGTATCTACTTCTCTGTTGGGATTGTATACTGGATTGCTGGATTAACTCTCACTTACAATGTTGTCCAGCAACTCTGTTATCCAAGAATCGTACAAACAACAAAATTAAGTGTTTTATCAGGTAGATCTATATCCTTTACAGATCTGCCTGATAAAGGGACATTCATATTACATTTACTGTAATAGATTTAGAAATTGGAAAAATTCTGGGAAAATATGAGACATGAATGTAGGAATTAAAGTAAAAAGAAAGATAAAACTGTTGGCATTTGCTGGTATTGTAGTATTGAGTATTGATAGAAGGGAATTGGTAAGAGTCATAGAAATTAGGTTTGGATAAAGTTTTTAAATTAATAAAAAAGTAGAATTTTATGTTAATTCAAAAAGATGTTAAAAAGTCAGAAAAGCTAGAAACTAGTGGTATAATATTAATATTTTAAATAGGTAAGCAAATGGAAGAACTGCTACCACCCAGTATAATGATAACAAATAACATCGAGAAAGAAATTATTTCTAGATTCAGTCAGTTACTTGATGCATGTATACATTCAACAATATGTTAAAAATTAGAACATTACAAAGAAAATCTAAAGTCAGTTTATATTAGATGATGGTGGTCATTTAAATGTTTAAACTTATGTGACTACATGAAGCAGAGAAATTGGGACCAGTGCTGAACAGTAACAATGAAGGCTGAGAAAATCACAGAAATTTAGTAATGCATTGAACTGATATTTTTATAGAAATAAAGTATGACGTAAGATTTAGCATATGTTGACAAACATTTTTTTTCTTTGTAAAATTGATTTTGTTAAATTAATTTGAAGAAACCTTTGGATAAACCCAAACTGAGGTGAGAAGTTTTCAGTTACTGTTTGGATTTAGTGTTTTTATTCTGCAACTTTAAAATAATAAAAAAAATAATGAGCTTGTTAATTCTGCACGTCAGTAATTTATCTGTCCAGCTTTACAGTCAGAAAATAGTGACTATATTTAGAACTTGTTTGTATTGTAACTTAAATGTAATATTGATGACTGAAAAGTTGTTGAAATATATTTAATTTATTATCACTGTCATTCCTTCTCCTTTGAAATGTTGAAGTAAAGAGGAATTTTAGTATTTATAATTTTAGAAGGTACTTAGGAATGGATTTTTTTGTATTTTATAATTAATAAATAAAATATGTTTTCGTAGTATAATAAAAATTAAATTAATTCTATCAAAATTATTTTAGGGCATATTTCTTGGTGGATTAGACCCTAGTTTACGTAAATTAGTTTGGCCTTTCCTGCTTCATTGCTTTTCTTATCAGTCTACTACAGCTGAACGTGAACAAATAATGACTATAAGAAGGCAAGAATATGAACAAATTACGTAAGTATTGATTTTATTAATAATTTCATTATTGTAAACATTCTTTTCTTAAACATTTATCACATTTTCATGGAGGTTTAGATTTAATATAAAAATTTTCTTGAGTAATAGTTGTAGTAAAAACAAGATAACTGGGAAGTGTGTTGCTTGTAATTTTTATGGATAATTTTAAAATTTAAAGAAGACAAAACTCAAAGAAGATCAAAGTGTAAAGTAATGAAGTTGATGACAAGCGGATGAGAAGATAAGCGGATGATGAAGGTCTGTTCAGTAAATAACTGAACTTTATTTTTTAATCTTTATTATTAATTTTACAGATTATTGTTCCTTATCTCCTTCAAAGTACTCCCAACCCCTATTCACACACTTTTCCCAGCGGTGTTTTCACTTCACGAAGCAGTCCTGGCTAGTATCATTTGAAATGGCCTTTAAGATCCATGACAAATTTGCTTTAATTTGTCATCAATCGTTTCAAAATGGCGTCCTTTCATCACAGATTTTATTTTTGGAAATAAAAAAAATCGCAAGGAACCAGGTCCGGCAAGTAGGGCGGCTGAGGGAGGGCAATCATTTGATTCTTGACACAAAGCTGAAATGTGTGGGTGTATTGTTGTGGTGAAGAAATTGTGAGTTGTCTCACCACAACTCTGGTCTCTTTTTACAGATTTTTTCACATAACCCTTGTAAAACGGCTTGATAGTATGCACAGTTCGCTGTTTCACCTTGAGGCAAGAATTAAAAATGCACAGTTCCATTAAAATTGAACAAAAAACAGAGAGCATCACTTTGACACTGGATCAGTGTCATTGGACATGTTTTCTTGGGGCATGGAGATCCTTTGCTAATCCATTGGAATGATTGAACTTTTGTCTCAATGTCACAGCTGTAAACCCAGCTTTCATTTCCCATTATGATCCTTTGCATGAATGTTTCATTGTCATCAGTTTGTTCAAGAAGTTACCGACAAATATCCACCTGATGTTCTTTTTGCTGTTTGGTAATCAAATGAGTAACAAACTTAGCTGCAACTCGATGCATGTTCAATTTTTCAGTCAGAATGTCGTGGCATGATCCAGTTGAGACGCTAACCTCTTCTGCAGATTCTCTGACAGTCAGTTGGATATTTTTATTACCAGATTATTGATTTTCCAAACATGGATGTCATCGGTTGAAGTCGAAGGCCTTCCTCGTTGATCATCTTTGATTGACTGACGACCACTTTTAATTCATGAGAAACATTCGTAACATTGTGTGTGACCCAGAGCAACATCTCTGTAAGCTTGTTTCAAAAGTTGAAATATTTCTGTGAAAGTTTTCCCCAGTTTTATACAAAATTTTATGTTGTATTGTTGCTCCCGAAAAGCACATTATAAAAATCGCTACTAAATTTAAACATGTTGCAGTCAAATAACAACAACATGAAAACTAAAGAGACATCAACAATCCAAGAACATGGGATTACAGAGGAGATTATGCAGCAAAACACAATGCTGCCAACTGCAAATCACTAAATATCTCCATTGGCATGTAATTAAAAATATTTGGTTATTTTCTGAACAGACTTTGTGCACAGTACATTATAAAAAGGGTATAATTAATAGTAGCATGTTCTGGATAAAAAAAGACGAAACAAAAGGAATAAGTATATCAAAAGTAAGGAATATACTGTAAATTAATGATTAATTTTAATGTTGTGGCTTGTTCATTTTAAATTTCATTAAAGAAAAAAAATAATAACAAATCATTAACACTGAGGTATTTTTTTGTTACAGAAATCGTCGTTTATCATTAGAAGGTGCTGCAAAAGAAAGATTTTTGCGTAATATTCAGTGTGTTGTTGAAAAAGATGTTATTCGAACTGATAGAGGTAACCCTTATTACGCTGGAGAAAGTAATCCACATCTTGAAACAATGAAGTAAGCTTTATAATGTTTATTTATTTTAATTTGATTTTTCTAGTGGTATATATTCCATAGCACAGTAGTCTTAATTAAAATTATAATACATTGAATTCCATAAAACTTTTGATTAAAAAATAATGCAACAGACATATTATAAATAAGAGAAATACATGAAGTTTACTGTATTTTATAACTACAATCACACAGTTGTTTTCAATAGATTTGTCATTGTTTGTAACTTTTTTTTTAACTGGGACCACCTTTAGGTTTTGTGGTTCAGAGAATGAGATAAATGACAATTTTTATAGCGTATGAAAATGACATCCCTGATGGGGATTTGAACCCGGGACCTCCGGATGAAAGACCAAGATGCATCATTTGTAACTTGGATCACATCTGTATTACTTTAGTTGTAAGCTGAATCTGAAGAAAACAAACTGTTGATGTGTTAATACCCATTAAAAACCACTATACTAATGTAGTGGTAACATCACATTTAAATGTTTCTTATTGTATACTATGCCATATAACTGCTTTTGATTTTTCTTTGTGGTTGTACTTGCGTGGCTATTTTGTTTATCAGCATAATGTAATATATATATATATATACACAGATGCCAATATATATACATTTTGTTTATATTAGGATTCAATTTACAGTAAAAGAAGTATAGATGATATTCAGTTTCTGCCCTTCTCTGGACTAAACTCCTTGTGTAATTATTGAAATTGCAGTCATCTTTGCCTTTAACGTCTTATCTGCCACTATGTATTTGTACACTGGTTTTTTTTTTTTGACAACCTCAGCAGAAAAAATCAAGTAGGGTAGATTTGGTATAAGCATGGCAGTCAACTGTTGGACCACTTCTTCCTATCTGATATCCAGAAAATATTATGTTAAGGTAGACTCAGACATAATCCCCAGTATGATAGAATGCCATCTTATTGAAAAATCACACACACTTCATAGCATATCAAACAACTGCAGCATAACTAGGTACACAATAGTTCTGATGGAGTCATTACCAAAGTAGAGTGGTCCACTGACATTTTTGTGCCTTAAACTATCAGATGTTTACTATATCACCATATCAGATGTTTACCTTTCAGTCTCCAGTATGGTTGACAACATTCCTGGGATTCTCTCTTCAACTATATATTGGTATTTTGTTTGTACAGTACATTAACAATGTGATACATTTCCTAATTCAAACAGTAAAAATACACTCAGTATATATTTTCACACTTTTATTTTATTCTCATGAATTGATTGATTAGTTTGGATCATAATTTTATGGTACTGTAGTAATAATAGTATTATATAATAAAAGAACAGTACAGTTACATGCAGCACACTCTTGTTACTTAAGCTTGTCAGTGACAAACTAAAAAAAGAAAAACTTTGTGACTTTAGCTACAAACTGCATCTCCCTACAGTAAAATGTTATTATTATATAATTTTGTAATTAGTAAAAAAAGATTTATGAAAATTGTTCTGTTCTATCAGTGTATATGATATTATAGTCTCAACCTTACTTTATTTTATTTTTATTTTATTGTATTTCATTAGTTTAATTTTTAAAGTATTTTAATGAAATTATTGTCTTTTAAGGATCCAAAAATATTAAGTAATCTGTAAAGAAAAAATCTCTCTTTTTAGATTGTTTTTTTTTTTTTTTAATATTAATGATTTTATACTTTCAGAAACATCCTGCTGAACTATGCAGTTTATGATGCTGGCCTTGGTTATTTACAAGGTATGTCAGATCTTCTGGCCCCATTATTAGCTGAAATTGGTACAGAAGCAGATACATTCTGGTGTTTTGTTGGTCTAATGAGACGTACAATATTTGTTTGTACTCCAACAGATTCAGATATGGAACGTAACTTGGTTAGTTTTTAATTGTATTATTTTTAATTATTAGTAATTATGGCTTATAAAAGTTAATAATAAAATTGGATATAGAAAATAATAAATCACCCAGAATACAAATGTTTCTGTGTTGTTTGTTTAACAATAAAAATACATTTAATTTTTTTAAATGTATTTTTATTGTAAGGTGGTATATATAAGATGTATTATAAGGTGGTTCTCTTCAAAATAATTGGTAATAAAGCTACATTTAAACAATTATTTGTATTGAAAAATTTTAGAATTTTTAATTTCTGAATTGTTGAAAATTTAGTCTTTACACTTATTACCTGAGTGGTTCAATGCGAGTATTTGGTTACAATGAATAAGTATTGGCAATCAGTTGCAAAGGAGATGCATATATTATTATCTTTCACTTGCCAAAGTAATGAAAGAAATGAAATCAATACATAAAGATCAACCAAATCGTATTCTCCTACTAAAATTTTTGCATAGTGGAACCTAAAGTATTGAGTCTAAATAATTTAATCTGGATGCGGGTTTCTAATAATATTTTTATTATTCTAACCACACTGAAATTTGGAGTTTCTTATACAGTAATGACTTGTAATAAAGATAGAGTATAGTCTAGTAAAAATTGTACACATGCTATGAAGAATCTGACCAGAATTAAAGTTTGAAAACAGAGATTAATTAGCAGTGTTGTTTTCCAAAAAAAAAAGTGTAGGTAAAAATCAAGAATTAAGAAAACAAGACTAGAAGAGAAATTTGAGGCTGCTGAAGGTGCCAGAAACCCTTTCTATGGGGTCATTTTAGTAAACGTATTTGTTCTCAGAAATCTGGTTTTATTATTTGGGTACTTTTCCTTATTTGTTAAAAAGTATTATTTTTGCTAATTTGTTAACTGATTTCAATGTAATTTGCTTTTAATGAATAAGTGTGTTACAATAAAGGTGGTTCAGAAATATTAAAAAAGAGTCTGTTATTAAAGTTATAACTGTTAGTATGACTTAATTTTTTATTTAGGTTAATTTTTTATCAGAAATTTTTTTTTAATTTTATATTTTTATATATTTGAGTCTATCTATTAGACTTTTAAAGAAAAATCAACAGGTTGCTCAAACAAGAAATTGCTCTCTCTAAAGAATGGCTTTTTTTAAGAGGTGGAGGAACCCCAATTACAGGCGCTTGGGCAGTGTTGGGCTCGCTAACAGGTTTCGCAAGATGTTATTAAAGGCATATGTGTTCCTGCACACTACCGACTAAACCTCCACCCCTGGCTAATCACCCTTCCTGGTACAGCTGGTGTGCATTAATTCAGGAAGGGGGAATACGCCCTCACACACATTCAGACACCACAGTCAACAGACATGGACCACACATTCACAAGATACCAAACATCAGACTAAAATCTCACCACACACTCCACGACATCCAATCATCACTCAGAAAACATACTTCACGCTACATACTCAACACATTACACCAAAGCCAGCACATCCAATCACATAAACACAGTCAATTGCATACTTACCTCACGGGTTACCATCGGATGCAGGAGTGGAGTGCCCACAACCTCGTCGCACCCAGACAACACCATATGCTCTCAGCCGCTAGCCTGTCAGAGGGACCCTCTGAGTCCCTCTGGGTCGTCAGAGGGTGCTCCTGCACCCTCTGACGACCCCTTCTTCCAACCCTGTGAGACTCCTCCCAGACGTACAGCTCCTCCATGATCTTCCTAGCAAGCCTTGCTACAGCCGTCCAGTTTTCCTCACTTTGCAACATAATCTGCTGCAGTTCCTCTGGGAGGAACCCTTCTATCTATGGTGTCCAATATTTCCCTCCTCACATCCTCAAATTGGTGGCAGCAAAAGAAGACATGATATGCTGTCTCTTCCTCGTCTGTACACACTGGACAACTAACGGAGTGATCTAGCTTAAACCTAAAAAGGTATTCTCTGAATCCCCTATGGCTTGCTAGAAACTGTATGGGACAGTAATCCAGCAAGCCATGGGCCCTCTCGCACCAACTTCTCAGGTCCTCAATTATGCAGTGTGTCCATCAGTCTCTTACCGCATCTGCCATTCTCTCCTCATTTCTTCCATAATGGAGCTAAACACTTCTTTTTTCTGCAGGTGTTGATGCCCGTTGCTCTTTAATCTTTTTTCTGCAGGTGATATCCAGATTGACAGGTAATATTCTTGTCAACACTTCAACTGTCTTTCAAGAAACTGTGCAATATGCAGCTGTAATATGGAGGCAGCTCCTTCTGTATATTGATTCAAGAGCACCCCTGTATATGCCGTATCTAGTGACCTCCTCACCTAATCTTAGTACCGTAAAGTAACTTGGAGTATATCACTCCAGACAGCAGCCTTCTCCTCTGCTGCCTCAATCCTCCACAGTTATCATTTGGCCCTCAAGCACCATCTTCAATGTTGGTCTTCACGTGGTTGTTGTAATCACAACAATCTTCGTAACTGGAGCCATAGTTAACCCCACTCTGGCCATCCAGGTTTTGATTGTTGTGTATGAGCCTTGTATCTGGGTGATGGACTCTTTCAGGGTACTCAGCTCCACCACAGGGGCCAATTCGTCTGCATAACATACTATCATAACTACTATCATAATAGTGACACGTGGCAGTAGAGAAGTGTGAAATATGCCTTCATACACTATATTCCAAAGGGCCAACCCAAGGATCGACCCTTGTGGAATTCCTTTATCTACGCACCATTTGACCACTCCATCCTTCACTTTGCAGATCAATTTGCACTCACTGAGGTAGGAGAGAATTATCCTTTTCAGATATGAGGGGACTCTCATGCTCTCCAGCACTGTCCTTATGGTATCATGGGTCACACAGTTAAATGCATTGCGAACATCAAGCGCCATGAGCATGCAGATCTTCCTTTCTCCAGTAATTCTCCTTGCCATACCAACAACTTCCGACACCATGTCCAAAGCAGATCTTCCTCTGCGAAAACCAAATTGTTTATCCGAAAGTCCCCCTGCATCCCCAATAACTCTGGTCAGCCTCTCCAGCAGTATGCGCTCAATTATCTTTAGCATGGTGTTGATCATCGTTAGTGGTCTATAAGAGGACGGCAGCAACAGATCTCTCCACAGTTTGGGAACCAAGACCAGGTGCTGCCGTCTCCACCTTGTGAGGGAACACTCCTCATCTAAACAATTATTGTATTCCTTCAAAAAGGCATCAGGGTCTGCCCCAACAGTCCCCTTAATTGCCAAATTTGGCAAAAGGTCTGGTCCTGGCACCTTATCCAGGGGCATCCGTTTCACTGCTGCTGTAATCTCCTCTCTGGTGAAAAGTGGAGGGGAATTCACATCGTCCTCAACTTTCGCAACAATTCCATCCCCATGAGGGAACAGTCCCTCAATTATGTTCTGAACCTCTCCAGTGTCCAATGATAAGGGGACTCTAGCTTTTAGTGCCCTTTTAACGACAATTTTAAATGAATTCCCCCATGGGTCTGTATCAATTTCTGAGATGAATTGCTTTCAAGATGCCCTTTTAGAGTCTCTAATAATCTTATTGAGCTTGCTTCAGCACAACGCATTTACTTAAGAACATCAGTCACTGTACCAGTTAACTGCATTCTAGAAACTCCACAATTCCTGCACATAATTTTCACCCCTGAAATTAATTATTCCTCCTAGTTATAACTGTAACTACCTGATTGTGTGTCCACTGTTTTTAAAAAAAAATTATATTTAGCTTCTATGTCTTATGTTATTAGGCATTGAATAACCAAAGAAAATTTTTTTTTAGATTTAAGTGTTATGTTAAATTTGTGCTTTACAGACTTACTTGAGAGAACTCATTAGAGAAATGGTTCCTGATTTTTATGCACATTTACAGCGGCATACTGATGCTATGGAATTATTGTTTTGTCATCGATGGATCCTTCTGTAAGTTTACCAATTTTACTTTATTGTTAATTTTTTTTTTCACTTTAATAAATGATGTACTATTTATGATATTGTTTTTCTAAAATCAATCCTTTCAAGAATCATATTCCTCTGCACTATATAAATTATATTAATCTGATCAACCTAAGTACAGAATAATAAAATAGGATGACACCTACCTTATTCCATAATTCAAGCAAGAGCGTTTTCTCGAGTCCCTCACATCATCAGTTGCTCTATATAATTTTTTAAATCATCTGTAATAAATTACACATTAAAATTGAAATTAAAAATCCTATACTATACATAAGATTTAAAATGTAAAATTATTAAAAGATCCTTTGCCAAACTAAAATCAAAACAGAAATTAAACTACAAATTTTTTAAATTCAAAGTTTTTTAAAAATTTTAATTAAAATTAAAGTTAAAAATTGCATATATATATATATATATGTATATAAAATATGAAGTCATTTAATAAAGTTAGGTTAAGAAGTCAAAATTAAAATGAATAATGAAAACAAAATAGAAATCCGTGTGGACTAGCTAGCCAAAGTTACATGACACATAACTTCATAACTGTGTTGTAGTGTCCTACATTTGCGTTTATTGATAGGAATTGTTTATATTGTAAGTGTACCAGGTTAATTTTTGAGCTTTAGCTAGTTTATTTCTTCTTATTTGGATCAAGGTTTTTTCACTTAGGTTGCTTGTTACTATTTCTCCGAGATATTTAAATTGGGTTACTATTTTGATTTTATTATTGCTTATGATTACTTATCGTAATCGTGCTGGTTTTTGGGGCATAATTTCTGCCTTTTCGAATTAAATTTTGAGGCCAGTTTTATTTGGAACGTTTTGAAGTTCTAATATCTGAGATTTAGTTTCATCGATGTCATTTGTTAGCAGTGCCAAGTCGTTGGCAAAATCAAGACAGTTTGTTTTGATTTAACAGACTATTTTTACTTTTGGAGGGCACGCTTTTACTTTTTTGATCATTTCCCTTATTACCATATCTAGGGCACAGTAGAATAATAGCAGTGAGAGCATATCACCTTGGTGCAGTCCTTTTGATCTCAAAAGGTTCCAAGAGTTCACCTCTGAATTTTACCTTTGACTTAGTGTTTGTGAGGGTCAGTTTTATCGTATTTATTAATTTGATATGTATTCTGAGGTATCTAAGAATTTTTAGTAGGGTTTCTCTGTGAATGCAGTCATATGTTTTCTTGAAATCTACAAATGTTATTACCATGTCTTTGTTTCTTTTCTTGTTGATACGAACTAGATTCTTATCATCAGTTGCATACATTTATATATATACATATATTATATATATATATATATATTACAAAAATCATCATAAACTAGCAAACCATGATAACATACCACTTATTCACTTACAATTTTATTTTATGTTAAAAATATTTTTAAACCAATTAAATTTAGCTTATACTTTAAAATCTTATATAAAAAACTTTTAAAACTTTTATTTAAATTAATTTTTTTTTAAATCATAATCAAAACAAGAGATAAAAAACATAAAATATAAAAAATTGTTTAAAATTATAAAGATTATTCAATTAAAATCAATTAAGTTAAAATTAAAATGTGAAAATATAATTAAAACAAAGATAAAAATTAAATAATTAAAAATCAAAATTTTTTAAATAAAAACAAAAACTTAAGCAAAGCAAAATCATGGGCCAGCCATTTCACTGAATTTACTCTACTAACCATATTGAAAGATCAATTACTTACCACTATCATGAAAATAGGTAGTGGTAATATCTACTGCAGCCTTTATAATACCATCATCCGTGTATACTATCTGAAGGTTAATCATATTAAATGTATTTTTTTATTTATATGTGTAATACCTTTCTAAAAAGGTAAAAACCCCTATTATTCCCTATCCATATTGCATTTTTTGAGTTCTAATATTTTTAAGTTTGTCTGGATATCTGATATTGTGTGTTTATTTTTAATCAAATGATCTGATACATTCAAGAAACCCAGTTTACCTTTATTATAACTTCTAAAATGTTCCGTGAATCTAGTTTTAAAAGATCTAGTGGTCTTCCCAATATAAATATGGTCACAATCATTACATATGATTTTATAAATACCACTCAAATTGTATACATCAGAAGTATTATTATGTATATTACATATTAAATGTTTTAATTTGTGGTTATTAGTCTGGTATGCAGGTTTGAACTTATTATTATCATAAACATTTCTAATGTATTCGACTATTTTATCAGTATATATGTATTTTACTAGGTGTGTAAGAAAAGTAATGGGATTGGTAACACTGAGCGATCTGGCAACACTGTGTCTAGCAGTCTGTGCTAGACCAGTTTGTTCATCCCTTCCACATGCTCAGTACGAGTTTTAACTCCGTTCAGCCAACACATTATTTTTGACAGCACCATCAGTGAAGTTGTGTTTTCGTTGTGTTACAGCACAATGAAAACACGGAATTTACAGCAACGTTGTGCAATCAAGTTTTGTGTTAAACTTGGGGAATCCATGAGTGTGACCTTTGAAAAGTTGAAACAGGCCTATGGGGAACATTGCTTATCAAGATCACAAGTTTTCCACTGGCACAAATCATTTTTGGAAGGCTGAGAACACGTTGAAGATCAACCTCGCTCAGGGAGACCTTCAACTTCAAAATCTGATGAAAACGTTGAGCGTGTGAGGGTTCTTGTGAGATCAGACTGTCGTTTAACAATAAGGATGATGAGTGAACAGTTAAATTTAAACACTTTCACCATACATCAAATTTTGACAGACGATTTGGACATGCGAAAAGTTTGTGCGAAATTGGTGCCGAAAAACCTCACAACAGAACAGAAGGACAATCAAAGAAACATGTGCATTGATCTTCTTGAGAGAATTGACAATGACCAAGAATTCTTCAATCGAGTGATCGCAGGTGATGAATCCTGGATATTTGATCGATCCTGAAACAAAGCGGCAAAGCAAAGAGTGGCACACTCCGTCAACTCCTCGACCGAAAAAATGTCAAATGAGCAAATCAAAGATCTAAACCATGCTGATTTGCATTTTTGATAGTAGGGGTATCGTGCATAAAAAATTTGTTCCTCCAGGACAAACTGTCAACTAACTGTTTTACAAAGGTGTCCTTAAAAGGCTCAGGAAAAAAGTGTTTCGTGTGAGACCAGACATTGTAGACAAGTTGATGTTTCATCATGACAATGCCCCGTGTCACACAGCCATTTCCATCAGGGAATTTTTGACCTCAAAGCACATTCCTACAGTTCCTCAACCCCCCTATTAACCTGATTTGAGTCCTTGTGACTTTTTCTTTTTCCCGAAATTGAAATATGTCTTAAAATGATGTAATTTTGGAACTCTGGAGAACATTCAAAAGTCTTTGACCGACCAGTTAAAAGCCCTATCAGTTGAAGCCTTCCAGCGCTGCTACCAGAGTGGGAACATTGACTCCGCCGGTGTATAGCTGCCCAAGGGAACTACTTTGAAGGGGATAATATTGTTGTTTGAAAAAATAAAAACTTTGGTAAGTAAAAAGTCAGTCTCATTACTTTTCTCACACACCTCGTAAATATACATTGTCATTTTTTTGTGTGTTATTTATTGGTTTAAATTTGTATTATTTTTCATTTTTATCATTGAAAATTGAAACTGTCAAGTCTTTGTTTATTAACACTGTTTGGATTTTATTAATCTGACCTGGTTTTTTGGAAAATGTCTCAGGTTTTTCCTTTACTTTCTGTAAATGTCCACATTTTTATAACATAAACATCGTATATTAAGAAAAAAAGAATTTTGTGTAATCCTATGTGCACCTATCTTTATATTTTTATTTCTAATTAATATGTAATATTATAATAGATTAATTGCTTATTCATTATTTGCATTTAACTTTATTTTTTATTTATATACAGATGTTTCAAGAGAGAATTCCCTGAAGAAATGGCTTTAAAAATGTGGGAAGCATGTTGGGCCAATTACTTAACTGATTACTTCAATTTATTTTTATGTCTTGCTATTGTATCTGCATATGCTGATGATGTTATTGCTCAGGATTTACGTACTGATGAAATGTTATTACACTTTAGTTCTCTAGCTATGTTTATGGATGGTGAACTTATACTTAGAAAGGTAATAATAGATTTACTTAGGTTTTTAATCACTTTTCTGTTTAATTTTTTATTAAAAAAAATTACTTTAGCTGTAGGTAGTATGTATCTTGCTTTAAATCTTACTCTACAATGTATAAAACAGGACATTACATATTTATAGATGTATATACAACATTTTCAAGAGAGAATTCCCAGAAGAAATGGCTTCTAAAATATGGGAAGCATGCGGGCCAATTAATTTAACTGATTATTTCAATTTATTTTTATGTCTTGCATATTATTTTTTAAAACTCAAACCAAATTATTATTATACTCTATTTAAATATCAATAAATAAATATACACCACACAATTTTTTTCAAAGAGCAGAAGGGTATTTTTAGTTATAAATCTGTATATAATAAATGTTATTGATTCAGTCATTTATTGATCATTTTAATGCAATCATTTATTGTCCATTAGCTTATTAAACTAATAAGAATGTTCTTAACTATTCATGACCTTTATGTGCCTAAACTGAAAAATTATGATTCAAGAATTTTTGGCTTTGGCAGAGGATCAGATGTGTTCTGGCATCAAAAATTCATAACCTGTAACATTTAGAATTCATTTTTGAAGATTTACTTGATCTGCCAACTATTATTATTTCAGTTGTAACAAGGTTTAATTTATATTTTTATTATATTTTACAGGCAAGAGGATTACTATATCAATTTCGGCAAAAGCCTGTCATTCCATGTACCTTAGCTGGTTTATGTATGCAATGTGGTCCAGGTATGTGGGATTCTGGTCATGCACCAACTGTTGTTTGTCAAGGTACTGATTGTTGTAAACAAAACCCTTGCCCTTATCGGGGTACAACTAGTTCATTAAATTAGTTATCTCATGAATATAAAATCTCTGACCTGTATAACTTTAATTAATTTTTAAAGTTATAACTGTGTTTTTTTTAGTATTACTATTATTATATTATAATGAAGTATTAATATAATTTATTATTTTTAAATTTTGATTGTTTTGAATGAAATATATTAATTTACCATTAGAATAGTATTATAACACCTATTAGTAATGTACAGTTTTTAATCATTTTTTTGAAGTGAAGCTTAATACAGGCATTGGGATGGGGAGTTAACTGAGAAAAAACAAGCATCACGTGCTAGCTGATAACACAGTTCATTCAAGAATCGTGTTCAAAGAATGATACTATTACTCTTTTACAAACTGTTTTTATCAAGCTCATATTTAAATATTTCATCACAGATTGGATTTAACCATTTACAGATTTAACAGATTGGATTTCATTGTTAGTTCATATTTATAAAAAATTTTATCATTTGTGTATATTGTAATATATTTTATTTTGTAACATTAATAATTCGTATAATATTGCATAAGAAGCTTTGCTTCCATAGTGTGTCCAGTCACCGATACGCTCGTTTTAATTTTTTTATTCTATGCTCCTAAGGAAGTTAGAAGTGTAATGTGATAAAATCAGATTAATAATTTTCAATCATTTCAGTGTTATTATGGATGGTACATCTCCACACAGCAACCATCTGGCCCACATTGTAGATGATACACAGAATTTATTTATCTGTTATTTCTTAGTGATTCCACTCTATATCATATAGCATGTTTACATGATACAGATCATATTGCTCTATTTATTACAGAATGGAAAAGTATTAATAGATTGCTGTGGAACTCTAACATTTTTTTTATGAAGACTTATTTTTCATTTACTAGACTAGTTATTACATTTCTGTTTCTTCCTATTCACTGGCAATCTCTTATCTTTTACAACTGACACATATAATTATCTGTTTTTTATACTACATTTTTTAATTTAATATGGAAGATATTTTTACCCTCTACTCTTTCTTCTAAAATCAGTTTGACTAACCCTGGATGGTTTGATGTATGGTCCACACATTCAGTCAATGTCTAATTTTTATCAGAAAAGCTATTCTCTATTTCTTTTTTCTCATTCCTTGTCCTCCCAGTTTTCCATAAATCACTACATTCCTTATAGATATTTAAAAAAATTTATAATTCCAAGATTTAGTAACTAGTAACTTTTATTTAACACAGAGAAAGCATATTCCTAGCTTTTAATTAATTTATGTTACCCTTCCTTTGTAATTTCGCAACATAAATATAATCCTGTAAATTTTTCTATATAATATTGAAATTCTCATTGCTCTTTCTCATTAAGTCTTATATGATAGTTCATTATGCAACAAGCCTATAAGGATAGCCATTGATGTATGAATGTGAAGTAAGTTATGACATAAGCCTTGGTTAGTATCATAAGTTTCTTAAGAGTGCATTAATGGCTATTATAGGGAGTTGCATACCATATTTTTTCTACAACTGAAAAAATATTGGGATTATTGATTTAAATCAATCCTAGAATTGTTTATGGAATTAACATAAACATTCGTTATGAAATATTTTTTTTAATTTTTCAAAAAATATAAAATTGAATATAACTTCTCCTCTTATTTATTTATTTCTTACTTATATAAAACACTTTTTTCAACAGAGTCCAATATTTTATTCAGTTCTTCAATTTTATTTTTGATTGACTCGTCTACGTACCTTTCAATCACTGCTGTAGATTTCCACTCCCCATGTCACTTAAGAATCAAAATAACCCCTCCATCATTAACTAACAGAGTTGCAGTAATTTTTTTAAAACAATGACCTGTGTATGAGTTTGCATCTGGAAGATTCAGATATGTAGCTATTTGCTTACTCTTATTTCCCATTTTGTTAATGCTGACATTTTGCACAGTGCATATTCCTTTCACGTAGTTTAAAAAGAAAACAGAATTTTTAGAGTCCTTATGATGTAAATTTAAGTACTTCTTACGTGTGTTGTAATAATTTTCCTGATAAAGTGAATGTTCGCAAAGTTTTATTTTTTTGTATTTAGTACAAATAACTAGAAGTGCTGATCCAAGATCCTTTACATCATTAGATTTTATGTTGTGCAGTTCTTGTCTTCAACAAGCTTCCATTATTCAAAAAATCAGTATTATCTAGAAAAAAGTAAATTGTATTCAAATCTTTTGTAAAATTCCCAGATTAGAAAGAATGTATGGAATAAATTTGATGAATATTTAGTAAGTTTCTATTAAATTAAAAAAAAGGAATTATTACTTATGAAGAAAAAAGAATGTTCATTAACCAAATTGGAACCTCTGCCTCTGACCCAAGCTGACATCGAGACCAGGGTGGTAGTGGTCCGGTATCAACTACTGGCATCTGCTCTGTAAAACAAACTTTACCCATGTACAAAAATTAAAATGACTAAATAAATAATTAAATCGCTTACAAGCATAAAATTCAAAACATTTCTATAAAAAATGCAGTGCCTTCAAAATAAAAGTATCGAATGTATAATAGGCCTATTTAGACTTTATTTAAAGTGTTACTCATGAAATTTACTTACCATTGTCAAAAGAAACTGGTCGTCAGGTGCTTCATTTAGAAATTTTTTTATTTCTAAAAATCAAAATGATTCAGATTTTTTTCTTCTTGTTGCCTTCTGATTTTCTTTTAAAAAAAGAAGTCAGCTTAGCGTATTTTGTTGTATGTTGCATTTTCAAATTTAGAATAAATTTTATTATTAAATAATAATGCATTAAATTGTACCCACTTCTGATTGGTCAGTGGTTGAAAAGTATAGGCTTTTGATTGATTGAACACCTATATCATAAAGAAATTCTGTTTCATAATGACCCTCATTAAGATACAGGTTACAGCCATGTAATTCAAACATTATAATACAGCCGTAGAAAAGGTAGTATTTAGTTACCTATAGATAATATATATTATATTAAACTATATACCCAGTGTTTCTGAAAACCTGGAAAATTTCTGATGATCTAGTATCCTAGAAATTGAAGGATGTGAGATAAGAATAAAATTCTGTTAGCTGGAAGTCATGTTTTAATAAACTTATTATATAATTACCAAAATTAAACACCCAGTTGGTATAGTTAATATACCTATCCACAGGGTGTATGTATGTTTACTTATATTAGTGGTCCATGTTAATGACTTATTATTAGCAGTTGATATCACTTGAAATTTCTAAGAAAAAAATTATAGATCAAACAATATAACCAGAAATTGTCATTTAATTGTATTTTTGTTGAAAATGATTTGTTTTATTACAAAAAAATTTTTTATTAAAATTACCTCTCCATTCAACTTTTTGATTTTATTCTTAATGAACATTTTACATTACTTACGCTTTATAAAATACTATAATTTGATATTGTGTTTAGTTTAGATAAATTTGGAACATAGAAGTGAAGTATTCTGTAAAATTTTGTTTATTAAATCAGCTTCATTTAATTTTGTTTTAAAATTATTTTTCTGTTCTGCATTACTTTGAAAATATTCTTTATGTTGTTAAGAAATTGTATATTTATAATGATGAAAAATGGATAGTTAGTACTATTTTAATTAATTATTTTCAGTACTTTTATGATATCGTGACAGAAGTTAATGTTTTATTACTTCAACTTCTAAACAAAAATTTAGAAGTTGAAGTAATATTTATTTATTATTATTATTTTGATTTTATTATTAAATTGTTACATATCAAAATATCTCATATTAAGACATTGTTGAGATAATGCTCCTGTCATTCATCAGGTCAAAAATAAATGTTAAAAGGTACTAAAATTATTACTTTTGTAATAAAATTAATTACACTTTCTTATGATGTATTTTGATTAAATCAGCAGTCATAAATTTCCATCATTTTATTAATAATTAACAAATATTTTAATTTTTTTTTTTTAAGTATCATCCAAGTAGCATCAATCTTTTAAGACAAAATTTTGGATGTCAGAGCTTTTTTGGGGTGAAGTCTGGGTTTGTATCAACAAACCCAGACTTCCCCACTCCATCTTATCTTTTAACAGTTACTTTTTGGTAAAAAAGTAAAGTTTGGTAGTTTTTAATTGCTCCCTTTTATCACCATTTTTACACATCTAACAAAGTGAAAATAATGGTGCTTTACAAACAGATATGGAAAGACAAATTGTAAGATTTACATTTATTTTTTTACTATTGTTTCACGCCAGCAAATTATTGGAAATAGTGTGTTGTCTTAAATATATCAGTATTATTATTATAATTCAAATATCTTATTTCTTTGAGGTCACTTGCATATCATTGAATTTATATTTATCATGCGTTTTATATGGTTTAAGAGGGTTCAATTGATAACATTACAGAATTTTTCAAAATTTTAATAACTTAATATTATATAATTAAAAGTAACTATTGTATAACCTCTTGTTCTAGGAATGTTACTCCTCATCATTTCATGACAGATAGGGTGGGATGGTGAAATATGTATTTGCGTTTGTGCACATGCACACAGATGCATTCCTTATGAGGGCAGCCTAAACTTGCTAAAAATGCATTTTATTTTACTGAATTATCCCTGTTAGTGTAGTTCAATTCAGTGATTACTAATTTATGAGAATGTAATAGAGGTAGATAAATAAAATAATCACAAAACAAAAATTCTTAGGCATCTATGTCGTAATTTGGCTCTGTATATGTATTGGCCATTCTTATATTTGCATTATCAAATTTCATATTTAAAACCAATAGTTTTATAAATTTGTTTTAAAGAACCATAATTTTCTGAATAAACAGCAGTATAACTATTATGGTACCATAAACAATAAGCTTATAAGCAACCTGATATGAAATACAAGTCATAAAAATGGCATAGAATATGCCATTTGTATACTAAAAACATAATTTGTACTTCACTTAACTTTATTAGTAAAAAGAGTACAAAGAAATGCTACTTATGAATATGAATGACTTATGTTTAAGTACTGTATCTCAGACCAGTAATTATTTTGTGACAGGAAATCAGTAATAGATGAAGTAACATGAATACGTTATTAACCATCTTGTCAAATGGTTAATAACGTATTTAAGAATGCTTTACGTTTTTGAATATGTAAATACTTAATCTTACTTTACTTATTTTGAATACATAAAGTATTGAATAATACTTTACACATTCAAAATAAGAAGCGTACCCATGTCAATAAACAGCAATATCATGATAATATTTTAGGGATTAGTCAAAAAAAACTAATTTTCTGTACCCTATAGGTAGAATAAAATATCTTCTAAAATTCTTATAAATCTCACATCTAATGGTAATTTTTTTTTCCATGTGTATATATATATATATATATATATATATATATATATATATATTTCATCTAGAGGTCCTTGGTTTGAATTCCAATCATACGCTGCAAAATTCCATTTCCATATCCCACACATAAGCTTCAAGATATTAACATAGTGGTCAATATGTTAATGAATTATTTAATTTTTTTTAAATTTATATTCATATTTCATGCTATCTGTCTTTTATATACCACTGTCGTGTTTAACAATCTTGCCTTAGTTGTCAACATTTTATGTAATTATACTGGTAAATCATTCCTTAGAGAAAGACATTATTGCATAAGAGGAGTTTTACTATAATTTTATATCTTATAACATTTTACTATGTTATATTTTATTATTAAAAATTTATCTTGTTTAATTGAGTTATATTGTATTTTATAAATGATTAGTTTATAAGTAAAATCATGTTGAAGGTGTTAACAGCAGTGCTTTACGATAATGTACAAGTGAAAAAGTATTTAGTGTTTTTGTGTATATTCATTATTTATCCATTATGGCCTCTCTTAATTGAATAAAAATTTAATTTTAATTTAGTTGTATTAGAAATAACAATTTTTTAGTTGGTTACTTTATTAATAGTGGATATGATTAGTTATATATAATATACATTTGATCCCTGCTACAGTAATCGAATTATTATTTAAATCCTACCACAGATTGAATGATTATAAGTTGTCTTTTTTTTATTTAACAATTCCCACTCTATGTAATATTTCAGTAAATGTTTCAAAATTCTTTCATAAAATTTCATGCAGTATGTTTTTTATGCAAACTATTAATGCATTTATTAGTAGGTTATAGATTTTTAGTTGAAAAAATAATCAAAGTGACGTTTACTTTTCTTTTCAAATTTTTATTAAACTAAAATTGAAATAGCTATATTTAAATGGCATGTAAATTTACCATTTTTTTTTCTACAGTATAGTATACTTTAACTATATATAACATTTCTACACCATAAATTAGTATAAATTAAATGAATAATTGGAATTTTTCATCTTTTTTTAACTACACTAGTCACGTCCAATTTTTTAATAATCCAAGCACATCTAGACTGAAATAAAGCTATGTCAAAGTCAAAATTGATGTATGTATTATAATCCAATTAGTTAAGTTTATCGTATATAAGGAAAAATCCATATTATTAGAAGAAAATTTGTATACTAAAAACATAATTTGTACTTCACTTAACTTTATTAGTAAAAAGAGTACAAAGAAATGCTACTTATGAATATGAATGACTTATGTTTAAGTACTGTATCTCAGACCAGTAATTATTTTGTGACAGGAAATCAGTAATAGATGAAGTAACATGAATTGTTAGTAGTTAAAAGTAAAAAAAAAATTAGAGTATTAAACCTCTATTTATGTAAAAATATCCTTTTTTTAGTGTAGTTATATTTAGCATTGCATATGGTTCTTTTTTTATTTTACTCTGAATTTTTAAACAAAATTTATATAATATTACTGTAAGTAATTTGTTTTACAAATAAATTTCTAAAATTTTAAATACTTAGTTGTATATTATAAGAGTAAAGTAATTTTATATTCATTGTAATTAACTCTGGCACTAACTATTCATTAGTGTTCTGAAGGATTTTTTTTATTTTATAACAGAAATGAAAACACATCTGAGTATACTGTATTAATTATTTGATATGAATGTAGTGTGAATTTTAGTGCTTTTTAGTTTAAGAAATGCATTTTGAATAATTTATTTAATATGTATAATTTTACTTGATTTCAGGACTTCTTTGTACAATTTAGACTTGCCACAAGCTCTCTTTTAAATTACAAAAAAAAGTATGTATACTGTTTAAGAGAGCAAATGATTTATTAAATTTTTATTTATATTGTAGTATTAATGTTACCATAGTATTAATTTTATTACTAGTTTCTCAGGTAGTATTTGTGTCTTTAAATTATTTAATCACATCTACAAAAAATTATCATACTTCCATAACAGATTTCTTATAATCTAGTCATCATTTTTAACAATTGTAAAGACCAAAAAAGTAAAAAGTTGTTAGCAAATTGCTTATGAATGCATAATGAAACAAGCTATTGTGGGTTATTAAATTAAGTATTAAAATCAATTAGGATTAAAAAAGAACAGAAGGCAAGTTTTTTTGATTGCGTAAACAGTTAAACAGATGTGAAGTTGAAATGAAGGAATTATACTAGATATACTTGATCTGAAAATAAATCCATCACTCAAATTTTGAGTGACTGTAGTTTAGAACTAATTTTTCAGATGCTATCAACTGTAGTACCAAAGGCTGTCCGTACTGAAAGTATTATTTCCCCTATTTGATTCATTGGTGTATTAATATTGTGTTTCACTTTTTAATTACATCATTCTTTTTTCTGTAGTATACTTTTTAGGAATCTGTTTTTTAGTTAATTTGATATCAGTAATTTTACACTATTTTTGTTAGTATTTAAGATTATTAAGAATATACAATTTTGTTATATTATTTATATGTGTAGTGTAATGATACTGTAGTTATTTAAAGTGAATAAAGTTGCACTTACACTTGAGCAAACATTTGCGTGAGGTTTGTAGAACAACTCTGCATATAGAACAATACGACACCTTGTTTTAGATTGGAAAATGAAATTTTCTTTCTGGGAGCAGTAAAGAAAAAGTGAAACCACTTACTGATATCCAGAGTATAAAAAAAGTAAATAAAAAAAATACATAGTTTAAATGTTTCAAAGTAGTGAAAAGAAAGAACAACTACTTACTGCTTGCCATAATGTAAAAAAATAAATAATAAAAATATAATATGTAATTATGAAGAAAAAATCAATGTTTTACGTTCTGGTAATCCATTTGATTTTTGATAAATATAAAAACCAAAATAATATCAGTCCCACTTATTTGTTAATTTCATATCAACACTGTATATCTGTTTCTTCTGCCAAATATATTTTTTTTCCAATACTGTAATTTCATACATAAATTAATCTAAATGTAGATTGTAAAAGTATAATCTAAAATCTGTATGTATTAAAACAAAAAACTATTACCTAGTGCAGTAAATTAAGATCAATGTGAAATAATAGTAATAAGTTTGGGTGATCAGTAGTGATCATTTTGTTTTAAAAATGTTATATTTTGAAACCATTTTATACCACAGTCTATTTTTGTGGGGTTCTATCTGAGTACTCTACAGTTTAGAAATTTATGGACCTTATAATTCTTTTGCTTTAGCAGATTAATTTCAGTAAAACATAGTTATCAATAGAGAAACTACGTAAGTTATCTTGCCTTGAAGATTAAATCCTTGCTGGGAATTGAACTTGAGATCAGTAATATATCCTTAATGATAGATTTGCCGGTGATTAATTTGTTTTTCTTTTGGTACTACTGTCGATGCTGTTTTAAGATTAGTTAAATTGAATATTGTTATTTTTCATTTTATATATTTTTAAAATCACAAGTTATCATATAGTACAAATCTTTTTTCTCTTTTTTCCAAAGATTTCTTTTATACTAGTCATGTTTTGAAAAAAAAAAATTATTTTAAAACAAGTGATAGTAATATAATAACTAATAGATCTTTGTTTATTTTAATAACTTGTTATTAAATTCTAAGCTACTAACCAAAATATATATCATAAGACATTAAATTTTATGTAAAAAAGAATTATTCTGTTTTATTTGAATTATGTTAGATTATGTAAATATTTGATTTTTTAATGAATGAAACTAGAACCTCAGTTTTTTTTTAAATTACATGATTATTTTTTAAAAGTAAGGTATTAAACCTTTAATAAATTCAGCGCCAGTGCCACCTTATTTTTAGAAAATATAAATGATCCAATGTGACAAACATGTTTGTTTTTGTTCATTATAAAAAAACCAACAGAATGGTTATTGGCTTGAAATAAAATTAATACATTTATAGAGTTCAGTAATATATCCAGCATGACCCATCAGCCTGCGTTGCTTTAATGCAACATATTGTCATGGGCAGGTCGGTGAACATCTTAAATGAGGACTTGCTTTTACCACATTAAAACTTCTCATAACTGGAATAATATGCTCAGGGCATGTTTTAGATAAGGGAAAATTCCTAATGTGCAATAAAAACACTTTTTTTAATTTTAGAATTAGTAAACTAGTAATTTTCAGATCAAGCCGATTGTGGAACCTTCTTTGATGAAGTGAGGTGACATTCATGAATCTTTCTGGTTTTTGTTTGTACTGGCACCATTCTTAGATTAATGTTAATAAGCCATAAATGTTTTTTTTAGGTTTCCATAATCATAAATGGTTGATCACTATGCTCTTCAAATGCATTACTATATAAGAGAATGCTAACAAGTTCTTTTTTTTAATAATCTGATACCTGTTTTTCTGATTAGATAATGCTTTTCATAAGTAGCATCTTGTTAAGGTTTGTCTCTTTGGCATTATATGTTTATTCCCTCACAAACTCTACTGCTATTTTAAGATCTGTTTTTGAATCAAACAGCGTAATTTATATCAGATATTTGCTTCCAACCATTTAATCATTAACTCTATAATATTATAGTTATATTTCTAGCCAAAACTTTTAATTATCATCTAGGTTAATAGCCAAAATCATTACCTTATATATAATAGGTCGTGATAAAGAGATATCCCCATTTCTTGTTGAATAAAGTAGACATATCTAGATTATATTAACCAGACATTAATGTTTAACAGTTGCACGTTTCATTATTTTACAATGAGTTTGACACTGTTAAGTTTTATAAAAAAATTTTATACTTTTTCTTTTCCTTTCTTACAGTCAGGCAGATTTTTTTATTTATTGCAACAGTTTGTAAAATTCATATTTTTCATACTTGTACTATGGCTTCCAGGTTTTAGTTGTTAATTTAATATGTTTTTATTTACATCTACAGCCGATTTAACACACAAACATAGCATGTGTGCTGAAAATACTAAAGGCAATAATGTATAAAATTGAAAAATAACTTATAATAATCATAACAATAAAACACCAAATGAAATTTCACCACTCAACATAGTACAATTTTGTTATGACTAGTCATAAACAGTAAAACCCTTTGCTTGGGTTCTGAGATTTTTCTTCAGTAGTCTACAACAAACTGGTCACATTACTACGTGTCATGTATATGGCCAAACTGGTCATGTATACTACGTGTAACATTATACTACACATAAGTCATTGAGGTTTAATATATTTACAATACACTGTACTGTGATTTTTCTAATATACAAATAATAAAGCTCAAAAAACTGAATTGTGCATCTGTTATACATTAAAAAATACAGTGAAATTAAATAAACACAAAAGAAAAAGATTTTAAAAATAACTGAATTTTTATTATTTTTTTCTGATTCTTGGTATTTTCTGAATCCAGATATGAGAAGTTCAGATGTGAGAGATTTAATTATATTTAAAAGTAGATAAAGCCTTTCATTTTATCATCTTCACTATATACTTCTTTTTTATATCATGATGAAATTACAATGGGAATGAACTCTGTTCTTGAACCATCGCCATTGTTCCTGTCTCTACCCCAAAGCGATTAAATTAGGTTCAATACTTGAAACTATTGAATATATATCTGCAATGTTACAACCCATGAGTAAGACCCTGGCCTCCTTAAGAATATCTATTTCTCTTTCTATTATAAAGATTACCTATTCTTTGAAGATTTAAAAAAAAAAAGTTCTGTTGTATCCTCACATACTGATATAATGAACACATATGTGCCATATTTAGTTCTTAAGATAATTTAGAAATTTTTATATTAATTTTTAAAACTATGTATGTATCAATTTTATGATTTATGAAGTATTTATCTGCACATTAAATCACATTATGTTTATTTATTATGATAATTTCAACTGACACTGTTGTTTAATAGTAATTGTTTTATTTAGAAGGATGACACCCATTCAGCAGTCAATAATCTTGGCATATGTTGATATGGTTATCGTGTTAATCATCAACAAACAAGAAAGAAGTATCACTCTACCGTATTTTTTAAATTTCTTTTTGTTGTAATAATGATTATTTTTTTTACTTTTTCTTAACTTGCTTTTTTCTTATGAGAAAGGATGAAAGTCAATTTGACACAAACATTAGCATTCAGATAACTATATTTTTATATATTCTACTTTTCCTGAAAATGATTCGTATATAACAGCAATATGACGCCCTTTCACCCAAGTTATATCTGTGGTTAAGTTATACAGTACTCTCTTCAAACATTTTGTACTGTACAAGTGTAATGCACATTATTTTTGGACTAAATAATTTGGCATTGTATACAATTGACTCAACCTAACAATCGCCCAATTTAATATTTAAGTTAAATTAGACGAGGTTAGCAAACATTAGGTTATATTTGCTGATATCGTACAAAGTTCAGAAACTCGTTTACTTTCATTTGTGTAATTTAATCACATTAACATTTCATTAAAACCTATCAATAACTGAAATCAGTTAACACAAATTTCACTGAAGTATATTTAAGAACGAATAATAAATATTTGATATGGATATTGTAAAAAAGAAAAAATTGGCGCAAGTGGTGGCATCTCAGCCTTTCATCTGGAAGTCCCAGGTTTGAATCCCGGTCAGGAATGGCATTTTCACACATGCTACAAATCATTCATTTCATCCTCTGAAGGAATACCTAACGATGGTCTTGGAAGTTCTTTATAAGTAAGAAACTACAATAAAGCGGCACCTTTTTTTTGTATATTTACAATCATTATGGTGAAAACGAAGCACCATATATGCTAATACTATTGACTTTTGAATGCATCTCATATTACTAAATAATTACCATTAATTCAACTGTAGATTTTTATTTTATTTTATTTTGTTATTTATAATTATTTATTATATTAGGTAATTATTATTATTTATTATTATACTTGCTGTTGACAGTTGTTTTGTTATAATAATAATAATTAATATCATTGTGATCTGTTTTTATTTTATTCATTTTTCCTATTTTATTTCTATATTCTAAATTAAATGATGTATTGAAATACTGTGAAAAATGTGAGTCATAAAACATTGTTTTTCATAATACAACCACGAACAAAGATGGATTTATATTATGTCATCATAACTCATTGATTTTTAAGAAATTAATGTCATTTAAATTTTAAAATATTTTTTCATGAAGTTGCATGCCGAACATGCAGTCAGTTTCATAATAGTTGCACTATTATGGAACACATAATGTTTATGTCTTAATTTAATGTAATAACAGTTTTTAAAAGGAACAATGGAATCTTTTCTTAACAGCCCTTGATTTTTTTAAACTTAATCTAATGATGGTTTCCATTTTCAATTTTTCATAGTCAACCACCCTTAAATAAAACTGAATTATTATTTATACAGAAAAAAAGTTTCTCATCATTATTTAATTTAGTCAGCGATTCACTTTTAAAATTGCTTATCTTTTAATGAACTAAAAAGTTGAAATTTGAGTAAATTGTAGCAAAATTTAAATTAAATTTGTTAAAAACTTTGAACTTTATTTCTCAAAAAAAAAACTTCTTTCTGAAAATTCTTAAAAATTCTAACAATTTCACTGGTTTTTCAAGTTAATACTGAAATTTTACTTTTTTTTGTTACAGTTTATTGTATATTATAATATTTTTTTTTATTCATAATTCTTATGTATTGTTTTCATTTAGTGATTTCTTTAATTAAATATGACTTCTGTTTTACACCTAATTTATTTTATTTTCCACCTTAAATTCTAGATTTACACTGGATTTCATTCACTAAATGTTATTGATATTTTTAGCAAATATGTATTTTTTCTTCCATAACTTTAACTGCTTAATTAATAACTATTGGCTTTAGTTCAAATTATGCTGTAAATTCAGTTTCAAACTTCATTTCATGGTATGATGTTATTGGCCATGTTATTGATGTTATCAAACAAGTAAACACTTGTTTGATGTTTGGATGTGTTTAACTTATTTAGTGCATTGTGGAATACAGTTTACAGTCGACCAATTCTAACTTCAAGCGATACAAAAATAATATTTATTTTGTGATGGAAATTATTATAAAATAGTAATTAACCGACTATTTACAGTACAAGGTACCTATACAGTAACCAGGTTCTGTGTACACAGGTGTACAGGTGCACTATTTATAATATTGTTCTGTGCTTCTCATTGTCATTATGTTTACATAATGGAACATTTACTTACTTTCTAGTTATTCTTTAAAAAAATGTTTAATTTTCTTTATAGAATTTTTATCAGTGACTTTTTGTTTTCTGTTGCTCATTTGTGAAGTTAACTTCCAGTCAAATGAGAGGATACAGTTTCTGTGTGTATTTAAACAGATGTGAAGAATTTATTAACACTATAACAGTTCAATCGAAATGATGGCACTTATAGTATTGATTTTATAAGAAGATGGACTAGTTTGAATCAAGTTTTTTAGATTTTAGTAAGGTTTGTGGGTAGGCTGTACTCCTTAATTGTTGATGGTGACATAAGTATTTTCATAATAAATTTTTATTTAATTTATTCAGTATTCACATTTCAGATACAAGAAAGTCACTATGATTTACAGAATGCCACCTTTTAAATATACAGTAAATAGATTTACTATTCTTTCTGACTGCATTTAGGAAATAAGAGACAATTGTAGCATTAAATATTCTCCACAGGTGTCCCACCAAAGAGATGGGTCTTTAAGGTGAACTTGCCCATGTTTCCCTGTATTGTACTTGGCTTATATCATTCCACCTTGATGTATGTAAAGGCCACTAAATTAAAGTATTATACAAGTTATTGCATTATATATTACGTTATACAGTTTTGTATAATCTTTTTTTAATTTATGAAAATGAAGTGTGAAAAACAAAAAAAAGAGGATTTAATATTTTCTTATAATCCAGTATTTCAGATAATGGTTGTTTTAATAACTTTTTTACTTTTTTTTTAATTGTTTAAAAACTGTAATGTGTTCTTTTTTATTCTAACCTACCTTCCTTCTTTCTTAGTGGTTACCATACTTAATTTTTATGTACAATACACACCGGTAAATTTCACTAATTGATGTCTCCAATTAGTTTATTAGATTATTTTATATTATTGAAAGAATTTTATCACATGAGAAATATCTTGATGTTTCATTTGATAAAAACTTAATTTTTTATTGAACCATTAGTGTTAATAAAATTCTTCATGTCTGTTTAAATTATATGATAATGCTTACATTTATGTATTGTACTCTAAAAATTTCTATTAAAATGTAATGACATATCTAAATGTTGGTAAATTATTTAAGTCTGAATAATAAAAGAATGTATTTTAAACTGAATATTTATGATTAAAATTATTGGTATTATTAATGTCATTCATAACTTAATGCTACTTACACCTGTACATAATTCATGTGTGAATTATTATTCTATTAAAAGAAAAATGTTTATAATATGTTATGCTTGTTAAAAGTAATGTTATTTAAAATATTTGTTATATAAAAACAATGTTATCAAATTATGGCCTAATAAACATTTAAAGAAAGTTACATCCATATTGTTCTTTTATCTAACATTTAAATGTTTAAATAAATATTTGCCATTTCCTGTATATATATATATATATATATATATATATATATATATATATAGGGAGTATTTTTTATGCAATTGATTGAATCCATTTATTAGTTTTAAAAAAAATTTTAATTTATATATAAAATTATATGTTAAATCAATTTTGACATTTTTTAATATAGTGCATTTTATTTTATTATTGTGTATGAATATATGTTTTAACACGTTTAAAAAGACTGCAAATATATATATATATTAGACGCTAATATATAATAATACTAAACACTAATATATTACAAAATAAAACTATGTAACTGCTGTGTTAGATAAATAAATGGATGAATACTATTCAAGAAAATTGAGCTTTAGTGCAATGAAAGTACTTCAGTTATTTAAAATTCCAAAATTAATTGGATTTAGGATGGAGGAATTTTAACATTATTTGTACAGTTGTCGTCTTAAGAACTCACCAAAAAACTTAAAATTTAGCACAGATATTTCTATTATATATATATATATATATATATATATCCATATCATATACATCCAAATACATATCCCAGCTTTGGGATCAAAATTATCCCAAAAAATAATTTTTTACTCCATCAGATAAAAGGGCATCACAATGATTTTTTTTTGTTGAACAATACTGCTCTAAATCAGGCCACCCTATTGAAGTAAATAGACTTCATTTTTAATTATTCTTCAATAAATAACATTTAAGCTCAAAAAGGGGTTGAATGGGATCTGAATTTAAAATGTAATTTGTTTAAACTTTAGTATTAATGTAGACGACGCGTGGAAGGAACATTTTTTTTTAAAAAAAGGCATCCCAAAGGACAAGAATTTTAGAAATTGTTTGAATTATTTATATTTTATCTATTTTTCAATTTGTGGCTGTTAAATGGGACTTGAATTTTTTATTAAAACTTTTTTAATTTTTTTCTCAATTATACTTTTAATAATGAAATATCATTTGATCAAGAAGTCAAATCAGAACCATTTTTATATTGAACATTTTGATCTTTTTTGTAATTGTACTTTAAATGTTGCACAATTAAGGTGTTAATATTTAAAATCCCTATGGTTTATTGAAACAAAAATCTGTTAAGGATAAAGCTGGGAAAGTTGAGAAATCCTTTATCGGTTTGTTTTAATCTGATAATTAATTGTTTAATTAAACTGTTATTTTTTTATACATTTAATTAAACTGTTATTTGATATTTTTAATTGCGTACACAAACAATGTAAAACCTCTTTTTAAAATATCATTTTCAAAAATTTTTAGAATGCTACTTGTTGCAGAAGGTTTGATATATCACAGTTTCCGTATATATATATATACATATATATATATATATATATATATATATATATATATATGTGTGTATATATATATATACACACACACACACACATCACCTTTTTCAGCAGTAGTGCAGAAATATAAAACATCATCTGAGTATAACTTCTGTTTTAATATGTTATTTTAATATAACTATTATAATTAGTTTTCTAAACGAATAAAACAATATTAAATTACTAGGTAATAATATTTCAGATATTATGGCTAACCCATATTTGCATTTAATTATTGAATGCAATATTCTAGTGAAGTAATAATTATAGTCATTGAATTTGGCCCATATTTTCAACTGATGTTCAATCAATACATTTTATTAATAATTGAAAGGTGTTAAAGAAAGATTTATCAGAGTTTGCAGAATAAAATAAAATTGCAATAATCAGATATAAAGTTGTAGAACAAAGTGGAAGTTATTATTGTCAAAGTTTAATATTTTGATATGGTGATTGACTGAATGGGTAGTTTCAAATTCCAGAGTTCATAAGCCTTGAAATGTGTAGTTATCCCTCACACATCATAGTTATATTTCCTCTCTGCAGCTCTGATTTAATCAGAGGTTAGATATAGTATTTACTGAATGTTTTTTTTTTTTAAATGATTGTTGTTTAATGTATTTTTCTATGTCTAGCTGTATTGTGTAGGTTTTTAGTAAAAAAAAATTTAATTAAAAAAGTTGTATTTTATACATAAAATAGCATTTATTATAGCAGTTTTAAATAAATTTAATTTTTTTTAAAGAATTAAGATAGCTTGTCTCTTTCATTTGTTATTTTTTTTAAATTTTGCTTTTAATTAATTAATGCTTTTTGGTGACATTAGAAAATATATTTAAAAATTTGTAATTATATTGTGAGCATACAACAAAAACCAATTAAGTCCTACTTGCATAAATGTTGGGAAATGAATTTTAAAGTTTCCAATCAAATTAAAAATCAGAAACAGGATAAACTGCTACAAAAACAATTTTTTCTATTTACAACAGACAAGAACTAAATAAATAGGTCGAATTCACTAATAAAATTAATTATTTTACCATAAAAAATTTGTTAGGGAGAATTTATGGTAAAATTGGACTTAGTAGATTTTAAACAGCTGAAAACAGTACAAGAATTGGTTCACAAAGTTGGTGAGAAAATTATTTATTAATTAAAAAATCAATGTACAGTCAAAATTAATAACAATGTCATTTTAAAAATAATCATGAATGAATGAAACACACAAAAATAAGATTTTCTTCACTTAAAATTAATTGCTAAAAAAGGGGGATGATTCTACTACCTTGCTGAAATTAAACAGCAGCTGAATGATTAAAAAAAGTGATGATAAAAAAATAATAATAAATCATAAAAATAAAAGTACTCTTAACATGAATTTTTGTTGATAATTTAAGAAAAAAATGAAGATGTTAATAAGTAAGTTTGGATCCAGAAAAAATTTAACATTTTATTATTTTGCTAAAAATTTAATAATAATAACATAATAAAAAACAATAAACAAAAGATGACCATAAAAAATTAGTTTGGTATAAACAAAACTTTTATTTTTAACTAAAAATAATGACCTAATAATTTCATAACATTGTGTATTCTATTCAAAAAAATAAATTAAGGAATTGTCCAATAAAATTATTGTAAAGTTCTCTTTATAATTACTAAAGAATTTAAAAATTACAAAACTACACAATAATTATATCATTATGAACAATAATAATATTACAAACATTAAAAAAAAAACTGAAATGATTACAAATAAGTAATTGTAAAACATTTAGTAACAACAATATAACAAATTCTAAAATGAAAATACAGCTAATGCATACAGAAAGATAATAATAATAATTATATATATTACTTGTATACTGGATAGGCAACCAATATATATAAAAAAGAGTTAAAGAGTTTTATATATAAATGTATTGCCTATACAACTGTTTTATAGCCTTTGGTGGAATAGGTGAACATCCTTTTCCAAATAATTTTATTGTTTTAAAATTATCTGTGCGTCTCTTTGTATTGAACTGAACTCTGATTATCTTTGGTTACCTTAAAGCATTTAACCAAAAACCAATTCTCCTTCAGCGTTTGTTTTTCTATTCTTAAACAATCTGGATACTGTACACAAATTGAAGAAATCCATTATTGCAAGTTCCAAATTATAATTTTTACTTTTGCATTGCATAGACCTTGTGATAACAGAAAATGTGTAACCGGTCTTCAGTGTAAAAATATCAGTAAATTTTTTTGCAGATTCAATACCGCTACGCATTTACTCTGCCTCCATGTGGCTGTGACCGCTTGCTAAAAATTTCTGTTTTGTTACTGTTTGTAATTTGCACATTATACCATAATAAAGCCAAAATATTTTGGTTATGGTTCTGTCCTCCACACATGTCCAAAAGCAAAGAGACCTCGGTGACTTGTTCAGGTAAACTTCTTAAGTATTTAAATAAACAAGAACCTATTTCTGAATTACCTCTTCTCCCCTAAATTTCAGTCCAGCAGTAACAATAAACAACATTTGGTGGTGCTGCCACCAAATCGTAAATCGTAAATGGTTTAATTGTAAACACATAATTTTCTATTATAATACATTTGATTTGCCAGTACTGTAGTTTTTGTGGAACAGCCTGCAAGTCAAATGTAATGGACATAAACTTAGGATCTTCAACTGCACAGGCTTTGTCCAATGTCTTTTCTGTTTGACATTCTATCCTGTATTTATGTGCACATATCTTTCTTGAAGAAGCCTTTCTTGTGGCTTTGCATTATTAAACGTGAACAGATTTACCAAAAAAAAAGATATATCATTTTTACCAAATATTCTTTTATATTTAATAATTGAAGCAAAAGGCTTTTTATCCTTTTCACATTTTTTTAAAGGTTGTACATTTTTGTTATGCTTAAATTGCAATCTAAATGGCTGTAGTTTTTCTACAGTAATGAGAGTCTGTTACTGGAAAACTTTTAATATGTTTCTTAACATCTTCAACTACTTTTAGATCTGTTTTTTTAACAAGAGACCACCTGCCTGTCCGATGTTGACCTTTGTATACGCCATTATCTCCTTTATTCTTAAAAGTATTTCTAACAACATCATTGCTGATACACAATGTTTTAATGAAAAAAGATTGACAAACACATAACTTCTGGCCTTTTATTTCAATATAGTACCTTTACATCACTTCTTTGAGACATGTTTCCCTCAGATGAAGAGCTTATGCTATCAGATTCAGGTATGTTTGGTGGATCTAATTCAGAATCTGATCCAGACAGTTATTTTAATCAATTCATTAATGTGAATCTGTTCTTCATCCAGGCTAGATGATATACAAGATGCTACTTCACTATTCTCAATTATGTTCTCATTTATCTCTCCATCAAAATCTGGTTTATTGCCAGCTTTAAAACAAATTGGTTTTTGCTGAATGAATATCTGCTGAGTAAGCCATTGAGGCAAAACCAGTCAAAATCATTTGGTTTTTGTTGTTCACTGTGCAAGGAAATAAGATACAGCAAAAAAACCAGTTGTCATTCAATCGATTTTGCCTGGCACAGTGCTGTAATGCAGTTTTCATGAAAATCAGATGAAGAAACTTAATGGATTTTAGTCTATAAAAACTGCTTAAATTGGCTATAAATAATTTGATGGGTGTTAGAATCTCAGGAACCAATTGAGATAGGACATAACTGATTTTTGCTGTAGATAGTGTTAAGACTCTTTCTCCTTTTCTTCTTATTACTTATAAATATGTAAACTGTCTAGTTCTTCTTATGCATTTGTAAAAGTAAGTAAATGTTTATACTCAGCTAGCCTATTTTACCAGCTGATATTTTATACTTATAATTTATCTAATTAATAATGTATTGTTCAGTCTAAATTTAAATTTCATTCTGTCATCATACAATTTCATCAACTTGTATCTTTATCAACAATGTAATATTCATATAATACAAAACTTAAAATAAGTATTAAAGATGTAATGATCATTACAACATATTAAAATTATATTTAACTATTAATTGGACAATGACCTTTATTTATTAGAAATATGAACCAGAAATACTGTTGAACCAGATAGAAATATGAACCAGATAGAGCATGAAATACTGAACTTATATTTTCAATTTATTACTGTAAATATATTGGGAAAATTCTGTTTTTCCTGATGTGTGTGTTAGAAAGTATTCTGCTATGAGAAATAAAATTATGAAAGTATAGTTGGAAAAACTATGGAAATATCAATATAAAATACAAAGAGAAAACTCACAAATATATTAAATATATGTACTCTCATTTGTTCTTAACTTCTCTTGATCTTAATACACTTGGATAGATTTGAATAAAAATTAACTCCCTTGCATTAATTAATCAAACTACAAGCCTGTTAACTGTGAGATTAATTAAAAAGACAAAAGGGAAAAGATTGGATTAAGAAATTGTAACTCTATTATTAAATAATTGAGTACATTAAAGTACAGTGATTTATTATAAAATATACAATAACTACTTTTATAAAAAAAAGATTGCTCTTTGATTAATGTTTGCAGCTTAAAATGCATGATTCCACTTAAAATACTACTAGATTTTTTGCTTCATTTTTTTTTGAGATATTTTTAATTCATTATGAAAAGTCGTATTTTCATATTCTATATGGCTTGATTGAATGTTAATGTTATAATTAAAGTTGTAATTTTTTTAGTAAATGTAAATGTTTTTTAGTAAAACCTTACCATTCAGTTGTTAAAATACAACCATTTTTTAAATGTTAATTTGAAATAATTTTACATATAAAAAAAATTCAAGTTCTCTTCCATTTATCTGTCAATGTCTTTAGTAGAGAGAAATAAAAACATTCTTCATCGATCACAAAAAGAGAAATATTTTTAAAATTTATTTTTTCTATATTACTATATATATATTATCTATATTTCTATATTAAGTGAATTATCTGAGCAGTTCATCTCAACTTAACAATTGATTGAGATATACTGTCAAGTTTATAGTGTACTCACCCCTTTTAAGTATAGTCGTCATGAGGTAAAATTATCAAAAAATACTTTCTGCCATAAACTTAATATAATATGAAAATACTCATGTCACTTTAATATTGTCCCTTCTTGAAAAAATACTGAATATATCAGAAGAATTTGTTGATCAATAACAAATTTTACCATAACAGTACATAGATTCAATTTAATTTAAATTGTTTAAATTTGTTTTTAAGTGTGAATATAAACCCACACTTTCTTTCACATTACCTTTGTTTTCTTTTTCATTATGTGCATTGAGTTGTTTTTGAAACTACAATTATTGTTAAATTTATTTAAAAAAGTAGTTTCTATTTTTCTACATAAAATCACATTATTGTATTTTTATTAATTCACACTCTATTAGTTAATATAAAATAGAAGTTAAACTTTCAAGCATTTATTAAATGTGGATGATATTTTCCCAGTTTTTTCATAATTTTAAACTTTGCAGTTATATTTTATTATCATTAAATTAAAAATATTAAGTAAATTAGTGTAAATTAATTATACATTACACATTTTATAAATGGATATTTTAAACTATTCTATAAATGCATGTATTATATTAAATAAATTTTATCAGTAAAGATACATACACATTAATCTCATTTTAAATGTATTAAATTTATAAAATTTATTATTTGTATCAATAAAAGTACACTTAAAATTCAACAGTTCTTTACAGTTGTTTTATATCTGAAATTATATTCTAATTTTAGCTATGAAAGAGCTTGGAATGATTAAGATCAGTATTAGACAGGTTTTTCATAATCTTTGTCCTTTATCTCTTACAGAAAAGGTTGAATACTTTCTTTTTTTACAGCGAGAATAAATTATTTATGAAATGCATTTTACGAGGCAGTGGAAGCAAAAGCAATAATTATCAATAGCAAATGGATTCTGAAGTGCAGAGATAACCAACTAGTAGGTAAGTACCAGAACTCTGAATGAAAGGCTTATGAAGATTACAAAACTGGATTTTGAGAAGAATACAGGACAAACTGTTATTGGAGAACAAAGCAGCACCACTGAAATAACTTAAAGTTTGGCATGGAAATTTTACAGAAACAGATAAAACATATTCGTCATTAAATTATTGGCACATACCACCATCAAACGCCATTAAATGCCATTTACGCACACCCCACTAATGGGGCAGCGTCGGACTCACACAGGTTCTGCTAGATGTTACAAAGAGTATGTGTACCTGCACCCTACTGACTAAAACTTGTCTCACTGATTCTCCCCCCTGGGGTTGTCCCTGCAATTATGCATACTTGGCCCTGAGAGGTGCGATTGAGCTCAGGGGATCCAGAGTCCCTGTGCAAAATCTGCACACTTTTGTTGAAAGCAGATGCTCAGGCCGGCACCACATAAAGCAATATAGATCTCACCACTAGCAGGATCATCTTCCTGACTCTGTCTGGACCCTGCTCTTACCGTCATCAGTCTGCTCAGACTGAACATGACACCTTCGGCTTTATGCATGACCTCCCTAACGTATTTGTTGAAAAAGCCCCTCTTAAACCAAATGCTGAGATACTTAACTTCCCGGATTCTCTCTGCCACGATCCAAAGGTGCACCTCTGAAAAAATCCATACTAAGGCTGCCGGTATGTCATCCGGTCCCAGACTCCTCTTGATGCCGATTCTTCCAGCAACCCATCGCAGCTCACCGATTATTGTGGAGACAAGTTACTCTCTTCCAGTCCTCTTCTTTACAGAGAAACAGTTGTAAGACAGCACGCAGAGCCTGTCCTCTACTTGGCCGAGGGAGGGACCTCCACAAGCTTCTTCATAACAACCTGGTAGGCCCTCCCCCACTGGTTCTCTTCTAAGTTCACCAACAGCTTAGACCAACACTGACCGACCGGTACCATGCAACCAATTCATCCATATTAGCCGAATCCCACCGTGTCTCTCTCTGAAGACTTCTGGCCGCTATAGTTTCAGCCCTCAGCTTCCCTAATCTCAGGACCACCAGTATACGCTTCTCCTGATGGTCCCTTCCAGGGGTCTCCTGCAACAGCATTAGTCACCCAGTATCCTCATAAAATCTTCTGGGCAGACATGGTACGCCCTAACCTTGCTGCAGTCGCCTCAACTGTCTTCCTTGTCTGAACGGTGGTAGGTCTCCACCCAGCTGGTGGATTGGGTCAAAAACTCCATTCTTGCTGTATGGAAAAGGCTCCTATTAAAGCTCAGGTTTTCCCCTATCGGGTTGGGATGTACAGAGAAGGCAATTGCCTGATGACCATAAGCGAAATCTTCCTCAACCAGCCTCCAATCCTGAATGCGTGGCACAAACATGTCTGAAGCCACCATGAGATCGACCACCGAGCCTCTCCCCCTGCCAATAAACATGGGAGCACCTCTAGTGTTAAGGGCCACCATACTAACTGAAGCCAACATGGAGGCTAAGGCATACCTCCTAGCCGTAGACCTTAGCCTTCCAATTTCCATGCACTTAGAATTAAAATCGCTAGTAATGACTGCAGGTTTCTGTAGATTCCTGATGAGTCCTTCCAAAGCAACAAGGAAATCACCAAATGCATTATCCCCACACTATTGGGGGAGATATAGGCACTCGACGGCCAGTCTTTCCACAAGCCACATATTTTTGCAGCTTGATATGAAAAGGGGAGTAAGTAATTAATGTAATTGAATGTTTTTGGGTAATCAATTTAAATGGAAACTGTTTTTGGGAAATTATTCTATTTTTTCAGTGGTCAATAATACTTCTTATAAATGTTTGTTATCCTCACAACAAAATAACATATTTCAAGGCAAATCTATCTTAGAAACTGTTGAAAAACAATGGTATGGATGGATTTCTTTTGACATTCTGAATCGCCAGATAGATTTCCTAACTGAATCTTTCTTAATACTTTAAATTCTTCTCCTGTGCTTTTGATTATATTACATAATAAAAACGCTATTCTTGATGACATGGATACAGCACGGATCAGTTTTATTACTTGAATATCAAAATTATTTGTACCTAAAAGATTATGTATTGTTCAGGAAATTTATTAAGGAGAAAAGTATTCATAGTAATTATAAATTCATATGGTGTTGACACTATTGAAACAGCTGAACAAAGATTCTGGTCTACCTGTACAGTTCCAAGTTTATTTCACACCTAGTTATTAATTATACTTTGTTTACTTGAAGCTGATATTATTTAAATTTATTATTTTTATTATTAATAAACTTTTTTTCATTAGGTTTTATTATACAGAAATACCATCTATGAAACTTCCAAGTAGCTTAATAATAAGTTTTCCTTCTCCATATTGTATTTAATATCAGTTCTAATACAAAACAGTCAAGTTGCATTACAACAAGTTTTTTTGTGATTTGCAGTCGTCTTATGAAAGTGATGTTTTCGAAGGCAATTCAGACAACGATTCCGATTAAATTACAGCTGAATTTCATAGAAATACAGGTTAGTGAAATTCTATTTACATTTTTTTCCTAATATTTATACACTTGTTGATACATTCTGAACTTCACATTCTACACTTGTTTATGATAATCGGTTTATGTTTCAAATATTTTCTTATTACAGCGATTTTTATTTATGTTTGTTTCAGATTCAGCCAAGCCAAACTTCAGCTGCACAAACTACACTTCAGTCAGATAGAACTAATCATAGCCAATGACTGATAGAACTCATCAGTCTGAAACTGATGAACTTCCAAGTATTCATGGATTTATTGGTGATAAGTGTAATGTAATCACAGACTTTCCACAGCTTGATGAAAACAGTATGGTAGATGATATATTTTCATATTTCATCAATACTGATACTATTAATTTATTGAAGCAGCAGACAAACCTATGTGCTATTGAATCTAGAATGAGTAAATGGGAAGTTCAGTTCTGGAGGTAAAAAAAAAATTATTGGGAAGCCTAGCTGGTAAGGAGCATATTCTGTTCACAGAAAAATTTTAAACAAGTCCTTTTCTTGTGAAGGAGCTGCCAGAAATGAGAACAGGTCTCTAAAAGAGCCAAAACTTCAGAAAGGAAACCAAATTTTTCGATAGAATGGGAACTTGTTAGCTGTGTGCTGGCGAGACAAAAGAGAGGTGCATTTGCTCAGTACAAGACATTATGCTGAGATAATATACAATGACAGAATGGGAAGAGAAAAAACAAAGCCATCCTGTATTATTGGTTATAATAAAGATAAGTATGGAGTTGATCTTTCAGATCAACGTATGTCATATGGAGCCTTTGAACATAAGTCTGTGAAATAGTGGAGGAAGCTAACCTTCCATTTACTACTAATTGTTTAGTAAATTTCAACATCTTACTCAATAAAATGCACAGAAAAGCAATGACTATTACAGAATTCATAAAGGAATTGTGTAAAGACCTGCCAGTTCAACAAGATAATTTTCCAATACCTTGTACCACTGATAAGCAGCTAGGCAGACTGCAGACTGGAAAAAATTTCAGTTCCTCCAGGGAAGAAGAGTTGAAAAATGATGTCAGCTATGTGCAGAAAAAGGAAAGAAAAACATTAGCAAAGCTATAAGAAAAGATATATTATTGTAGCGAATGTAAAATCCTGTGTAAAGACCAGTGTTTCAAACTTTTCCACATAAAAAAAAATTATTTAGTGTAACATTTTTATTTACTGTAACTGTTTGTTTTATTTAATTATATTAAGAAATGCATTTTGTAAATGAAAAATGATTTTGTAGTTCTGATATATAATAAAATTAATTAAAAATTTACTTTGTCAAGTTTTTATTTTCACACAAACATTGCCAACTTATAAGAAGAATTTCTAGAATTTGTTTTCAAGACACTCTTAACGCAAAAATATCAGTAAAAAGAAAAAAAATCACAGTTTAAAACAAAGTAAGTTATCTTAACCTAAGTTTTACACATATTGTGCAATAAATTTTTAAAAATTGACAAAAATGGCTGGCATTCAGTGGTAGGTTTATGTTTTTGGCCTCGGCAGTGAAAGTGTTAATTAATGATAGCATCTCAGGAGTGGACTGTAATTCCACTGGATGATGATTTTTTCCCATGCACTCTTATTTTATAAATACATGTATATTTTGGATTGCCATGATTTGAATGCACTTTTAATTCAATTATATTGTATGGTCGTAATCCTTTATTCTGAAATAGAAAAAAAAGTTAAAATTTCAAGTGTTTTCATTTTTAAATGTTTACTATTGTTCTTAACATAGCAATAATGGAGGCGCCTTCCTTGGTAAAATATTCCGGAGGTAAAATAGTCCCCCGTTCGGATCTCCGAGTGGGGACTACTAAGGAAGGGGTCACCAGAAAATTAAAAAATAACATTCTACGAGTCGGAGCGTGGAATGTTAGAAGCTTGAAAAAGGTTGGTAGGCTAGAAAATTTAAAAAGGGAAATGGGTAGGACAAATGTGGATATAGTAGGAATTAGTGAGGTTCGGTGGGAAGAGGAAGGCGACTTTTGGTCAGGTGATTTTAGAGTAATTAACTCAGCGTCAAATAATGGGCAGGCAGGAGTAGGTTTCGTGATGAACAAGAAGATAGGGAGGAGAGTGGAGTGTTTCAAAACGCATAGCGATAGAATCATTGTAATAAGGATAAAAACCTAAACCGACAACGATTGTTAACGTTTATATGCCTACAAGCGCCCATGATGATGATGAGGTAGAGTGTGTATACGAAGAGATTGATGAAGCAATTAAACACGTAAAAGGAGATGAAAATTTAATAATAGTTGGAGATTGGAATGCAAGCATTGGAAAAGGCAAGGAAGGAAATATAGTGGGTGAATACGGGTTAGGCAAAAGGAATGAAAGGGGGGACCGACTTATAGAGTTTTGCACGAAGTATAATTTAGTAATTGCCAACACCCAATTTAAAAATCATAATAGAAGAATATACACTTGGAAAAAGCCAGGCGATACTGCAAGGTATCAGATAGATTATATCATGGTTAAGCAAAGATTTAGAAATCAGCTCGTTGACTGCAAAACTTACCCTGGAGCAGACATTGATAGCAACCATAATTTGGTGATAATGAAATGTAGATTGGGGTTTAAAAACCTGAAGAAAAGTTGTCAGATGAATCGGTGGAATTTAGAGAAGCTTGAGGAAGAGGAGGTAAAGAAGATTTTTGAGGAGGACATCGCAAGAGGTCTGAGTAAAAAAGATAAGGTAGAAAATGTAGAAGAAGAATGGGAGAATGTTAAAAAGGAAATTCTTAAATCAGCAGAAGCAAACTTAGGCGGAATAAAGAGAACTGGTAGAAAACCTTGGGTTTCAGACGATATATTGCAGCTGATGGATGAACGTAGAAAATATAAGAATGCTAATGATGAAGAAAGTAAAAGGAACTATCGGCAATTAAGAAATGCTATAAATAGGAAGTGCAAACTGGCGAAAGAAGAGTGGATTAAAGAAAAGTGTTCAGAAGTGGAAAGAGAAATGAACATTGGTAAAATAGACGGAGCATACAGGAAAGTTAAGGAAAATTTTGGGGTACATAAATTAAAATCTAATAATGTGTTAAACAAAGATGGTACACCAATATATAATACGAAAGGTAAAGTCGATAGATGGGTGGAATATATTGAAGAGTTATACGGAGGAAATGAATTAGAAAATGGTGTTATAGAGGAAGAAGAGGAAGTTGAGGAGGATGAAATGGGAGAAACAATACTGAGATCTGAATTTAAGAGAGCATTAAAAGATTTAAATGGCAGAAAGGCTCCTGGAATAGACGGAATACCTGTAGAATTACTGCGCAGTGCAGGTGAGGAAGCGATTGATAGATTATACAAACTGGTGTGTAATATTTATGAAAAAGGGGAATTTCCGTCAGACTTCAAAAAAAGTGTTATAGTTATGATACCAAAGAAAGCAGGGGCAGATAAATGTGAAGAATATAGAACAATTAGTTTAACTAGTCATGCATCAAAAATCTTAACTAGAATTTTATACAGAAGAATTGAGAGGAGAGTGGAAGAAGTGTTAGGAGAAGACCAATTTGGTTTCAGGAAAAGTATAGGGACAAGGGAAGCAATTTTAGGCCTCAGATTAATAGTAGAAGGAAGATTAAAGAAAAACAAACCGACATACTTGGCGTTTATGGACCTAGAAAAGGCTTTCGATAACGTAGATTGGAATAAAATGTTCAGCATTTTAAAAAAATTAGGGTTCAAATACAGAGATAGAAGAACAATTGCTAACATGTACAGAAACCAAACAGCAACAATAACAATTGAAGAACATAAGAAAGAAGCCCTAATAAGTAAGGGAGTCCGACAAGGATGTTCCCTATCTCCGTTACTTTTTAATCTTTACATGAATCTAGCAGTTAATGATGTTAAAGAACAATTTAGATTCGGAGTAACAGTACAAGGTGAAAAGATAAAGATGCTACGATTTGCTGATGATATAGTAATTCTAGCCGAGAGTAAAAAGGATTTAGAAGAAACAATGAACGGCTAGATGAAGTCCTACGCAAAAACTATCGCATGAAAATAAACAAGAACAAAACAAAAGTAATGAAATGTAGTAGAAATAACAAAGATGGACCACTGAATGTGAAAATAGGAGGAGAAAAGATTATGGAGGTAGAAGAATTTTGTTATTTGGGAAGTAAAATTACTAAAGATGGATGAAGCAGGAGCGATATAAAATGCCGAATAGCACAAGCTAAACGAGCCTTCAGTAAGAAATATAATCTGTTTACATCAAAAATTAATTTCAAAAGATTTTTGAAAGTGTATGTTTGGAGTGTCGCTTTATATGGAAGTGAAACTTGGACAATCGGAGTATCTGAGAAGAAAAGATTAGAAGCTTTTGAAATGTGGTGCTATAGGAGAATGTTAAAAATCAGATGGGTGGATAAAGTGACAAATGAAGAGGTATTGCGGCAAATAGATGAAGAAAGAAGCATTTGGAAAAATATAGTTAAAAGAAGAGACAGACTTATAGGCCACATACTAAGGCATCCTGGAATAGTAGCTTTAATATTGGAATGACAGTTAGAAGGGAAAAATTGTGTAGGCAGGCCACGTTTGGAGTATGTAAAACAAATTGTTGGGGATGTAGGATGTAGAGGGTATACTGAAATGAAACGACTAATACTAGATAGGGAATCTTGGAGAGCTGCATCAAACCAGTCAAATGACTGAAGACAAAAAAAAAAAAAAAATTGTTCTTAATTTTAACATTCTTATTTTAATATAACAGTTGTTCACAATTATTTAAAATAAATCTGATTTAAATAATTTTCTTTTTAAGAAAAAATTTGAACAATAAAGCACTTTTCGGTATTGTTAAAAAAAAGTTAGAACCACTTCGTAAAAAACAGATTCAAAAGTTTTGTACCTATGGATGTAAATACTTTTGGAATTGTGGCTATATTAAATTTAAAAAAAAATTACTTTAATCTTTTATACAAAATGAGGTTCTGGCTGTATCGGTTATAATCATTACTAATCTCGCATAATTATTTATATTGAAATACTATTAACACCGCACAATCCTGGAAACAAATGAGTATTTCCTCTAGGAACTTGAACATATGCTTAGATTGCTCTTTAATTTCTGAAGGAAAAACAGTTATTGTGTCACTTTATTCTTGTTAATTAACATAAATTCAGTAAACAGCAGTTGTTCCTGTACTGGGTAAAATTTCCATTCTCTTAAAGGTTTATGAGTACTCAATGCTTTGAAACAGACACTAAAAGGTACCTTCCAGGTTGAATCATTCCATAAAGAAACTGCAGAACAAGTAAACAAATACCCCTTTTTGCCCCATGTTGGTCTCTGAGTCTAGGTAGATATCTGAAGATAGATTTTGGAAGTATCTGTTTATAAATCCTTTCTGTCATCTTTTTTTGTGAAAAAGCTGTCTGTATACTTGATCAGGAAGTTATTTCCTACCCAGTGCTTTGCAATGAGAAAAAGTGGCTGTTGTTGAAGACTGGCTAATCTATTCTGAAGTATGAATAATTTTTGTCACTTTGAGCAAATTGACCCCCCCCCCCAAAACCCCCTCACCCTGCCCTGAGAGAGAGGTGCCTTGTAAACAAGAGTCTAAAAAAATTTCATCACAATTAGTTTATCCAGTTTTTTGTTTTTATGTGGTTTTTGGGGGATTCCTAGGTCATGAAACTTTAAGAAATGTATAAAACCCACACCCAATTTTTTTACCAATTACCATACTTTCCTTCTTGTAGCAGCTCTAGAGATATGATGCCAGGAAATCACTTTAATCCTAAAGTGAGATGTTTAACATTCAATAATAATTTTTATCTTCTAATTTATTATGATTTTGAAATCACCTTTACTTGAAACGTTTGCACTGCTGATCCATCGTTATTGTAGCAGAAAATTCCAAATAGATGTCTGTGATCACATGTCTGAGAATCTAAACCCTAAAATATAAATTTTCAAATTAATAATTTATTAATCTAATTATTATTAATTTAAATCGCTACAAAATATATTTATTTGTGTGTTTATTCTATTACAAGTAAATGCTTACACTCAGTTACAACACCTTTTTTATAATGGTTGATAATTTTAAATTTTAAACTTTCTGTTTGTTGTTCAGTAAAATAATAGTTTTGATGGACAGTAAAGTACATTTATTAAGCAAGGTAAATAGTATAATCAACATATTTATTGATGATACACTATTGTCTTTTTAATATTTCCTCATTCAAATATGAACTTTATTAGTTAATTTTATAGAATGTAATTGGCTGATAATTTTCAAACAGCCCAATAAATTTTTGATTTAATACGTATGAAGAATTATTCCTATCTTTAAGATAGATAGATTTATTTTATTTTCATTTATTAATTTTATTTCAATAATACATTATTACTGCAGCTGGTCCCAACAAATTGCTAATTTATTTATTCACTAAAAATAGTATATTCTTTCAATAGTATAATGATCATTTATAACTAAATGAATATAGATAATTCCTATGCACTTGTATGTTATAAAAATATATTTATTTTTGATTGCCATGATTTGAATGCATTTGGAATTAAGATCTTTTTTGAGGTAATATTTTTTTAGCTGAAGGGTGTTACATTTTTTCATGGATTGTAGGTGGCATAAAATTGTTTGTGTCAAATAAAACATGATAAATGTAGACTGGCTTTAAATGGTTAAATTCATTTTTTTATGCAAATGTTACAAGAGCTGTTGTAGTCTTGGCGGATGTTAGTCTTGTGGATTAATATGTAGTATAATTCAGAACTTAAAACGTATAATTTGTTATTAGCTGAATTAATTTGTAGATTGTTATATAGTTGATGAAATTTTATACTTTCTAAGTATTTGTGACTAGTATAACACAGTGAAAGAATTAATGAGTCATTTCCAATAGGAAGAAGAAAAAGAAAGGTTTAACAAGAAAAAAATAAACATTAGTGTAAACATTAAAAGGAAGTTACCACTCAAATCATTTTAATAAATTGAACTGGTTGAAATATCCAAGCTGTAAATAATATTAAAATCATTTAGTAATCATTTGTTTTTGGTAGTTAAAGAAAAATGGCAGCCAAAGAAAGACAAAAAAGTTACTAAACATTCAACAACAAAAAAAGTCTGGCAAATCTATTCTAGGCAAAATAGGTAAAGAAATTAGCAGGCTAACTGATCAGTTTTTATTAATAAAGTTTTTTTAATTAATTAAAAAATTTGCTGGCATTAACATTTTTTTTTAATGAAAAGAGATGGGTAGTGCATGAGGTAAATTTGTGTGATTCTGATGAATGAAGGCTTACGTTTATGAATTACTTCAAATAAAAAGAGTAATTATAACTATTAATGTAGTGATATAGTGTCTAAATCAAATTCAAGAGATTTTCTAAATAAATTTAGTTTTGGTGACTTGACTTTCAAAAAGAAATTTTCTGTATGGATATTCAAAAAGTAGTTAAGGGTCAATTCATTTGAAGTGTCCCAAAGAAACAAGCTGGTTGCTTGACCAATTCAAAAAGAATTAATCTTACCCACTTGTTTCCTATATGTTTCAGGACCTGAAAACCTTTAATTTTTTATTTAAGCAGTTACAGTGTGCACACTTATTTTTGTGATTATAAGGGTTTACTGAAAATATAACTAAAAAACTATTGGTCCTGGAAGGATAAGGATGTAACAAAATCATATTTTCTCAACGTAAAAGATAGTCCAGTTGTTTTTTTAACTCTCTCTTTTCTTTCTATGAGAAAATTGCCAATAAAGTTGAAAAACTATGAAATTTCACTTTTGGTAATTTTTTCAAGAGGCAGGGATGACATACTCAGTTTGAATTATTTTTTTATATGTAGGTATATGTTAGTAGTTTATCAAAAATAATATTAATGGTGGTATACTTACTCTTTTTATGAATTTTTGAAAACTAATTTTTTTTTAATAATTCAAATTTTGGTTTCAAATAACTCTAATTGGGCTGGTGATAAAAATCTCAAATTTTCACAACTTTCAGTGTTTTTGTAGATGTTTATGGCAAATAAAGTTTCTTGTGTATTTTACTAATAAAAAAGTTGTAACCTCTCAAAAATCAAGAAAGACCTGTTAAAAGCGATACCATTCTGACTCACTAAATTAAGTGCTCCAAGGGAGTTTCTAGTCTTCTTTGCACTTTTTTATATATTTTTTATATTTAGCCCCTATGTTGTTGTTTTCAGTATTTTTAAAATTATTAATTATACTTCGGAATTTAATGATAACTTAATCAATACCAGTAACCTAATACAATTTTGATTAAAAAATGCTTGTAAAACTTACAAAACTGAAATTTGAATGAGTAGCCTTCATCTTTTTTCAAGAATTAAATTTTATTTTTCTATTGGTTTATTTTTATAAACACTATCAAAGAAAAAATAAATTGTAACAAAATTTTAATTATTCTTCAATGAACCTGTTTTTGTAGCAATGAAAGTTTATTTAGTGTGGTTAACAAACAGCTGTGATATCTCTTCTGATAATCTCTTGAAATTGTGAGAGAATGACCCATGTCACTGTAGTTAGTTCATGTGAACTGCACATCATCATTTTCAAGGCTTGAAAAAAATACTTTTGAAACAGTTAACATAAAGAGACTTTCCAGAACTAAATTTAAATTTGGAAAAATGTGTTCTTAAGAGCTTGCTCTAATGTTATTTGTAAGTTTTTTAAACTGTTTTTTATGAGTCTCAACAGAACTAAATGTCCATATAAGTGACTGAATTTTGACAAAGTTTTTTTTCATGGTTTACAAACACTGGTGACATCTGAATTAACTAAATTCCCAAATTTTAATGAGTTCTTTTGGTACTGAATGTACTGTTTTATGACATTCTTCATTCACATAAATTCCTATGGAACATTGTTCTTCCATTGTTTTATGTGAAATTACTTGAAAATAAAGTAAAAATTTAACTGATTTTAAAATTTGCAAATATAATATTATTAAGTAAAATTAATTAATTTAATAAACACTTCCAAACACATGATGAAATTTGAGACACTCTGAAAAGATGTGAAGAGGTCACTGATTAATGTCACAGTGACCAGTCTGTAACTGCAAAGCTAAATGACACAGCAAGCATAAGAGAGCATGTTGCAACATGAATTTTCCTGACGACTGGAAATGACTTCAAGCACCTTTTATAACTTGAACACTGCCGTAGAATGGTTCAAACAAGTCTATTCAAAGTAATAAGTATAAAAATATTAAAGTACCAAGAAAACAAAAAACCCTCTTGGAACACTTATTTAGAGAGTCAAAATGGTATCGGTTTTAACAGGTTTTTCATGATTTTTGAGAGCTTTTAACTTTTTTATTAGTACAATGTACAAGAAACCTTTTTATTTGCTATAAACATCTACAAAAACACTAAGTTGTGCAAATCTGAGATGTTTATTACCAGCCCCATCAGAGTTATTTGAAGCCAAAATTTGAATTTTTAAAAAAAATTAGTTTTCATTAAATTTTTATAAAAGAATTTACTCTTCGTTGTGCAATGGAGTAAAATGGTTTCATAGATGAGAGAACACCACATATTTTGTGTTTTTCTCCAGTTAAAACGTGAAGCCTATGACTTTGGACCAAGTTTCAAGATGAGATATAGTATTCTGTAGTAGTCTCTCAGATGTGGCCGTTAAACAAGTCATGATATATGTAGCAAAATCATCAACAAATAGAGAAAGGTGGTTGCCCACATTTAGTAATACTGCTGATGTCTATATTAACAAGGTGACACTAGACTTCCTTGCGGCACTCAATTCTACAAGGTGATGCTACTCAACAAAGAATCTCCAACACAAAATTTAGGAAACTTCTAATAAAGGCTAGCATATTGCCCACGACTTCCCATTCTTTAAGGGTATTTAGAATATCTCATCTCCAGGCTGTACTGTACGCCCTCCTGATGTCAAAGAAAATAGCGACAAGTTGCTGGTGGAACAGAAGCATTTAGGATAGCTGTTTCCACTGATACCAGATGATCAATGGAAGATCGTCCTTGGCATAAATGATATTGCTCTGGAGATATTAGAGTGTGCTTCTCTAAATACCAGGTAAGCCTTCGGTTCACCATTCTATTCTTCTTCACTTTGCACAAAACGTTGTCAAGGAGACATGTCGGCAGTCTGAGGAGCTTGCTTTGTCTCTACCAGGTTTAAGTACTGGTACAACAATTGTTTCCAACCAGATGGGTGGGAAGACTTACAATGAGAACAAACTATTATACATATACAATAGGTGATGAAAGGTGTGAAAGCATATTGTTATCAGGTCCAGGAGAGATGTCCTGTGGAGTTTTTTAATGCATGCAACAACTCGAATGTAAAGGAAGCATTTAATTTTCCAACCGAATCACCAATTTTTAATGGTTATATTTCCATCTCTGAAATTCATTAGTATATGATGAAGTTAGGGATACCGAACAAAAACAATCACCCAGATTAGTTGCAGAAGTTGATGTAAGGAGTTATTATTCATGAATAAGATCATGTAGGATCCAAAAATTGCACAAAGTTTCCTCCACATAGTAGACGTGGGAGTAGTGTGCAAGATGGTGTCTACAAAATTCCTTCATAACTTTCTCCTAGCTTTTATGAATACACAACATTCTGCTCTAGCTCTACAATATAAATTTAAATGTTCATTTGTAGGTCTATGGTTAAATTTATGCAGTGCTTGCCATCGTTTCTTAATCATGTTTTGGCAATCATCATTCCACCAGGGAATGAAGGGATGGTCTTTGATTTTCTGATGTTTGTGGAATAATCTACTAGAATTCTCGAGTACCAAGCAGGTAAAAGAGATAAGTTGATGTAGGGCGTCAGCACTATTGTGATGGGAAGGCTTTACGGTGACTGTTCCAATTTGCTCTTTCAACAAACCATCTCCATGGCCTTTTTTTGTTTACTACGCGGTCAGCACCAGAAATAGTGATAGTAGGTTTATGGTCGCAGACTATAATCCTCCATGGAGCAGAATATAATCCTCCACAGTTAATACAGTTTTCTTCCTCCTGATAGTGAGTATTTTTGTGGCCTTCTTTTGCACATCTAGCACATATTGCGGAATTCGGACAAAAAGTACCTTTAACCCTGGTGTCATACCTTTGACACTGGAAACATTGTGTGGGTTAGGAATGAATGGTCGTGCTCTTAACTGACAAGTATTCTACTTTAATTTTCTCCAGGGCATGGGAAGGTTAACATTAAAATAAGGGAGGGAGTAGGTTCTTCCGTACCAATTCAACATTTGATTATTTTCTTCACCTCTAACGCCTTGGGGACAAACCTCTTCAGCAATTTCATTAATGTCCATCTCAAGAAGATCCTGACAAAATATTACTCCCCAGCTAGTAATCAAGGTATTATGTCATACTGCACTTATAGTGCCTATACTGGTTAGATACAAGAGCGATCAACTCTGCACATCACTGAAAGTTTATCACTATCGATCCTTCTCTCAACTGTTTTACGTTCTTGGGGGAGCCTTTTGAATTTGTTAGTATCTTATTATTCAGGAAAGGCCAAGACATTACGTAGGGATCCACCTTCCTGATTATTCCACATAACTAAAAATCTGACTAGCAAATTTCAGGTATCATTTGTCACCATTTAAGTTATTAACCTCAGGACAATTATTGTCATCAGACAAAGATGACAATAATTGATGACAATAATTGTCATCTGATGATGATAATTGTGATCTGATGATGATAATTGTCAGCTGATGACAATAATTGTCAGATATTGTTGATATTGATGTTATTGATATTGATTGAAATTGTTGATATTTATTGGTTATTGATGGTTTTTCAGATGGACCACCAACAAACATGAGGTTTTTCTGTGGAATACTAATTTTGGTCCCACAAGTATCAGGGAAATATACAACTATCTCTGCGAGGCTGGAGCTAAATACAACTGTGTTTGCCCAGGTGCCCAGAGGAAATCTTTAAAGATTCACTACATAGAGCCATCCACTCATTGGCATGATAGTTTCCACCTTGAGTTATGGTTTCATTTCATTTCCGTGTGTCGCAACACACAGAGTGTAACTGTAAAAAGAAAAAGTGTAGGGTGATATGTGGTTGTGTAAGGGTATATGTTCTTAATGTAATATATATATATATATATATATATATATATATATATATATATATATATATATATATATATATATATATAGTGTAAACTATTCAGCAGCTCTGTGTGTAGTGGGAAGAAAAGATGAAGAGGCTAGGGCCATGGGGTCGCCAGCTCTCAAAGTCGTAAAGAGTAAGACTTTCGGTTGGGAATTTAATAATGTGAAAGTTTTTATTTCCTTTCTTAGTATATACTTACATAAACTCAGTTTTTTTTTTTTATTAATGCCTTAAAATTTATTATTGTATTCTGTGGAGATTTTATTTATCTTCACACACATTTAAGAACTGTTACAGATTTTTCCCAATTTTATTTATTAACTTTTTTATGCTAATATTTTCTAGCTAAAGTTTGATGGGGAGGGGCAATTCTTTTACTTATCCATGAAGTAGCATACCTATCCATTTCTGATATTATCTGCATTTTCAGACTGTATGTCTGAAGGCACTGTCATAGTGGGCATAATGGTACATACTATGTACAGTCTGAAAATAATGTTTATTTGATTCAGTTCATGTTTAGTATATTTTTTGACCAGATCACAATTAAAAGAAAAAATATTTTTCAATAACAGCAAACATACTAGAAAAAATTAAACACGAATTGCAGTGCAATAATAAAAACACTAATCAGTGGTAGATTGATTTCTATATTATTCTGGGAATCATCAGATGTTTAATCTATACAACATCTGCTTACAAAGCAGATAGATGATTTCCTTGTTCATACACAGAACATTCTTTTACACTTTTGGATCACCAAGCAAGGATGGTGGTGTTAATTATAACCAAACAACAGAAAAGTGGTGAGAGACAGTATCAAGGACCCAATAAAATAAAAATATAAGTACCATAATCAAAGCTTGAACTAAACTGACTCACAGTTAGTAACTGTCACAATAGTACTACTTACCTCCCATCAGAAAAGCAAGTACTATCTCTCTCTATACCACTCTTACTCCTGCTGGTCACTAATGAAAACTTTCAAATAATAAAAAAAAAAAAACAATTTTATTCCAGAATAAATTACAACACAAACTTTTGTTTAGTTTGTCTTCAAAATAACTGTGGACATAATGTTTAGGATCACACTTTTTAACTTTCCTCCAAAATAACAACCTTAACAAAAGTCAGATCAAGACTCCACAAGGTGTGCCTGGATCACATCAAGAACAAATAGAAAAAAGTTGTCCAGTGAACTGAATCTAAACAAACTAGTTCACATCTAGAGTTGTAACTCAGTCACACCACAGGTGACCTCTTGACAGTCACCCATGAAAGGTCCTTCAAGGAATACTCCACTGACTGAATCAAGCAACACCACAGTTCAGAGAAGCCAGCACTCTGATATGGTGGACTGCCACTTAGAAGATAAGTGGCAAGATAACATCATACACCTACATTTCCACACGCAATGTAAACACACACATGCAGACTGCATGTATAAGAGTTAAAATAAAATAATAACCTATCTCTTGGACAAACACAAAATTCTCATCAGGGGATTGCAGAACAATAACCAGGACGCCATGGAATCTCAAGGATATAGAGTGTACAAAGGTGTACCTGGGAAGTGTTGAAAAGTGTCTCACTGTTTGGAACAGGCCAAAAAGTCTGTTCCAAACTCAGCCTCAAATAATAATCTCCGTACAAGAATTCAAGTCACAATCCCCAAGAATTTTAACACTCACCCTAGAAGCAGCTAATAAAATCTACACCATAATAAATGCCCACACCCCCAATAATAATAAAAACAAATATCCGAAAGACCATAAAGAAATAGAAAATTTCTGAGACCTACTTGACCAGACCATAAATAACATCCCCAAAAATCATGTTAAAGAGATGTTGAGACTTCAACACTCAACTAGGCAATACTGCAACATCATCAGAAAATGGCCCACCCAAAAGAGAACAAATGAAAACAAACAGAAACTCAACAAGCTTTGCAGAAACCACAACCTAATCTCAAAATCCACATATTTTAAGAGGAAACCTCAAAACTTGGGAACACCTCGACTACACTAAAAGAGAATGGCAACTAGATCATCTCTTCACTGACAAACAGACCTACAATGTAAAAGTCCTTCGAGGAATAGACATAGGCTCAGATCAATATACAATCAAAATTAAAATTAAATTCACTCCTCAAAGAAAGTAACAAAACCAAGCCCCTAAAACTAAAAGAAAAATAGACCCAATCCAAGTAATCAAGAATGAAAATTAACAAAAAGCAACAAAAAAAATAATTATGAATAAACTTGAAAACCTATTCAAAAATCTTTTCCTAAATTGTAAAGAATTGACAGAAATCCTAAACTTTGACACCAGCATCCCAATAACAACATCACCGGAAAACATCAACCCTCCCACAATAAAAGAAGTCTACCAAGCTTTGGGTGAGATGAAGAATCACCAAGCAGCAGAAAAAACTAGACCTTTGTAGAAATCTGAAAATATGCAGGAAGACCAGCAAAAATCACCCTTTATCAATAGCTTGTCAACATCTGCATCAAAGAAGAAGTACCAGAACACTGGATGACAGCCCTCATCTACTTGCTACATAAAAAAAATAAAATCAGACCCTAACAACTAAAGAGAAATTTCACTATTAGGCACAAAAAACAAAACTCTTTTAAAAATCATCCTCAACAGGATTTGTTTTGCAACTCAAGACAGAACTAGGAGAATACCAGGGAGATTTCAGACCCTGAGGCAGCTGTCCAGACCAGATCATGAGTCTTAATGTCTTAATAATGGATTAGAACAGAAAAAGTAGCAAAGACATGGTGATAAGGTTTTTAGACTTCAAGAAAGCATATGATTGCATCCACAGAGAATACCTACTAAAAATTCTATGACAATTAAATTGACATCCCAAATTAATAAACATGATAAAATTAATCCTCACATGCACTAAGTGAAAAGTGGAATTCTGAGACGTACTCTCGTAATCATTTGAGATCAAAACAGGACTGTGTGAAGGCAATGGACTCTCATCACTCCTATTCACTGAGCTCTTTATATGGTAAGGAGGGAATGGCTCAAAAAATTCCCTCCAAAAATAAAAATAGACAAAAAATCAAAAACTGCCTTGGTTTCTCCAATGACTTGGCACTGATAGCAAACAATATTGATGAAGCTAAAACACAGATATGAATAACATTACAAGTAAAATTGGCCTCAAAATATCATTCAAATATGCCCCAAAAACCAACATAATTAAATGAAGTAAATATAAATTGTAATAAAATCAAGCAGTAACCCAATTTAAATACCTCAGAGAAATAATAAGAAACAACATAAATGAAAAAAAAAAAAAAAACATAATATAAACCAGAATAAACTACCTAAAACACAAAAACCCACCTAGTGGGGAACTCGAATTGCAGATTGGCTAATTTCAAAGTCGAGAGTTCTAAGGTCCAAATCCTAGTAAAGGCAGTTACTGTTATAGAGATTTGAATACTATATCATGGATATGAGTGTTCATTGGTAGTTTGGTTTCAATTAACCACATATCTCCGGAATGGTCGACCTGAGATTGTACTAGGCTACACTTCATTTACATTCATTCATCCTCTGAAGTAATACCTTACAATGGTTCTAAAAAAAAAAAGGAGAAAGCTAAAGCACAAAAATTAACTTTGTACTCCTACAGTAAAAAATATCTATCCATAAATTCAAAAATAAGATACAGTTCAGCCTATGCAAATAATCAAATACAGACTCCAGAAAACTGAAAGAAGAATTGGAAGAATCCGCATCAACAAAAAGTACTAGAAAGACAGGAAGTGGTAGATCGTGCCCAACAAAATTGAGTACAAAAAGTTAGAACCCATCATTGATACCGTGCATAAGAGGAGACTAAGGATTCTTTGAACACATCATGAGGATGCAAGATTCGAAACTTCTGAAACAACTTGTAGAGTACAATCGACTCGAAAAACACCATGACAGGATGCAGATGGATCAGAGAAATAAGAGAGAATCTGACAGAAAAATAGGAGAGAAGATAAAAATTAAGTGAAAAAATCAAGGACAAAAATTCTTTCTTTACACACACAAGAAAGAAACTCACAACACGAATATTTTCAACACCAGAAAGGGCATGGAGATTGGAAGTATGAAAAAGTCTTGGGAGGACTGCAAGACTTGAATAGTCCCTTCGAAGAAACTTTAATAAAGGACTAACGTGATCCTATACAGTTATAAAATATGAAAATAAAGCTACACAATACTTTCATGATTGATTCATTAAGTATATTAACATATCTAGAAAAAAAGCAAAACTACTTTACTCTTAGTACAGTGTCAATCTTTAATTGATGCTTATTCTGATTTAATCTGAGAATAATTTTCTGATTAATTTGTGTTGCTAAATAAATTGGAAAATAATATTAATGACCCAGTTTGTACTATTAATTCTATGGTTGTAAATATTAAGAATATTAACAATTTACCCATACAGAAAATTTATTTGGGGCTGATGATGTATCTCCTAAAGGTGCAAGTGATTTATGTATGTGATCTAATGATACATTTTCTACTTCTATCATTGTTGCCAATTTGATTACAGCTGAGGCTTCTTGTCCTTTTATGGCCCAACAATCACCTGGATTAGTACTTGGCTATAACATAATTATTTATCTTTATAGTGTTATTTTATTAAATTATTATTCTATGATATAATACTATTATAATTTATATATAATTACCAATTAGCCTTCTTGAGTTGAATATATAAGAAGAAACAGAAGTTAGTCAAGATTTGAGTACTAAGTTGTACTTTTTGAGTCCATCCTCAATGAAATAAAGACAAATATTTTATAATAGTTGTCAATTTTTTGCTATAATATCTACTTAAAGATATACTTTTCATGTAAAACAGGTCATAATATAAATATAGAGTTCCTGTATAATAAAAGTTGATGTCAAATAAGCCAGATGAAACAATTATAAAACTAGTAAAATAATTTTTCTTTTTTTTACAGAAAAGCCAGCCTTATATACAACAGTAGTTAGAAAATAATTAAAATATTATAAAACTAAATATAATTTTGCCAAATCAAAAATTTAATAAATTCCTTTTTTAATTTTATTACAGATATAATTTGAGATTAGTATGTGAAAGTAAATTACATATTTTTATGCTCATATAATAGGCAGTTATGCAGCATAAACACTCTTCCATCTGAATGAACAATCAGAAACAGATGGACTCCAGAAAATTGAAAGAACCTGCTTCAATAAAAAGTACCAGAAAGACGGGTAGTGGTGGATTGTGGCCAAGAAAGTGGATTGTGTACAAAGAGTTAGAACCCATCACAGATACCATGTGTAAGAGGGGACTAGGTTTCTTTGACATATCATGAGGATGCAAGATTCAAGACTTCTGAAACAGCTAGTATAGTACAATCTCGACTTGAAAAACACCAAGACAGGATGCAGACAGATCAGAGAAATAAGACAGGATCTGAAGGAAAAGACACCACATATAAGATAAAATTAAACAAGAAATTCAAGGAAAAAACACTCGCTTCACAGTGACAAGAAAAAATTCAACATATAAACACATTTTCAACACTAGAAAGGTCATAAAGATTGAACATATGAAAACATACTGGAGGACCGCATGAAGTCTCTTAGATAACAGTCCCATCGAAGACTTTAATGGATTGACTGAAGTGATCCGGTCATAAAAGAATAATAATAAGATCGTTATTTTCTTTAAGATGTTTGTTAAAATTTCTACACATGACCTATTATATTGAAATATACTATAATTATTTCTTATTAAATCAAACAAATGTAAAATATAAATTCAATAATCTTTAACTTTTTAAAAATTGGTTTAACAGAATCTCTTACACCAGCTTTCATCATAGCTCATAGAATTTTTTTTCTGTCAAAAAATCCACACTAGAAATAGTGAAACTTTCCCAAAAAAATATCATATGTAATTTTAAAACTATCTTGATAGATAGAAACTGTATAGATTGTGCAGTGAATTAATTGCTTTATAACAGTACACAATTATACTAATTTATAAGACCTGAACTTACTGAAAAAGTATTTTCTGACAAAAACAGATTTATCAAAAAGAAGCACCTAGACTATTTACCAACAATAATAAAATAACTGTATTATTGAAACATCCAGATCCTTTCCAGATGAATGAATAAAACAAAAATAGTTAAATTTTGCATAACATTCATAATTCATATATTCACAAAAACAATCATAATAATAATAATAATTCATGTATTTTAAATATGCATATGAATTTGCTTGGCCATGGCTTATTCCCAATGAGTTTTACGTAACTTAAGTCATTTTTTATCCAAGGCCAAATTAATATTAACAAATTTTAATTGCAGTCTAATAGGAGCCCATGATCTTATCATTGGACACGTTTTAAAATCAATTTCATAGATTTGATCTAATATCTAAACGTGAATACTGATAACAAAATATATTTGGCAGTTTGTTTTTCAGTGCCATATGGATAAACAACTGAAATACTGTTGAAAAATTAAAATGGATACTTACGTAAATGAATTTCCTGATGAAGAGAAGTATGGTATCTGTCAATTTTTTTTAATAAAAACTTATTGATGTAAAAATTGTATATAAAAGTATTAAATATACTGATGCAGTTTAAAAAAATAGTTAAATTTTAGCAACACTGTCCTTTTTTTATATTTAAAACTTAAATAATGAAAATACAACTTACTAAGTATAAAAGGGCTTTCGAACCTTCATCCATTATCAGGAGTATGCACTTTGTAAGTTTAAAATGTTTAAATGTTATTTACCATAACAGTTGATTGTCATTGTATAAAAACTTTAGTGCTAAAAGTATAGTAACAGTCAAAGTAAAATCATGCCATGTCATTAAAGGAATCTCAATTGTTATGATGTATGAAGATTGAGAATCCCTTAATGACATTACATGTTTTTTTTTTTACTTTGATTGTTACTATACTTTTAGCACTGAAATTTTTATACAATGACAATCAACTGTTATGGTAAAAAACATTTAAACATCTTAAACTTAGCAAAGTGCATATTCCTGATGATGGATAAAGATCTGAAAGCACTAATAGATTTTTACACTTTATAATTGTTGGTAAGTTGTATTTTCATTATTTATATTTTATGTAAAAAATAGTACCTATATTGACAAGGGCAGATGAATTTAATTTTTTTGTTATTAGTAGTATAACAAGAAACTTCATTAAGAAAGGAAAACTTATAAATAAAGTAATATTTTCAAAAGTGTTTCAACACTTTTGTAAATATATGTACAATTTAAAATCACGTTATTTTAAATCAAGTATTCCGTGATTTGACAAGCAATAAAGGTATCTAATAAAAATCTAGAAAGCTAGTATAACTTCAACATATTCCACAATCCCTTCCTGGTCAACATTCAGAATAATAATTTCCTACCTAGTCAACATTCAGAATATTAATTGAATTTAAAATAAATAAAAATTATTTTTGCCATAAAAATGTTATGTAAATATCACAAAGTAAAAAAAGATATTTGTGAGAAATCTTGTACAGAGCAGAGTTCTGTGGAGGAACAAAACATAATAGAAAACTGGAAGTATCTGAAATTTATTGTTGAAAAATATGAAATGATCATTAAAATCAAAATTAACGATGCAAATACAAAACAAACAAGATAATTTTGTATAAGTGATACAAAAGAAATAACATTATTCTTTTACTTGAGAAGTGTCTCAATATACTTGAGATGTTTTCCAAGGAAAAAGAGCCATCTTTTTACATTTACACACAATTACAACAGAGTGTTGTAATTTACTTTGGTTTCACACCTGTGATTTTTTCTAGTCTTGTCAATCAGTCATTATCTTCAGTCTTTTTGTGTAACATGCAAGATTCAGCAAAGATCCTATAGCAGATTTGCATAAATAAAAAATTGCTATTCTCTTTTCAAATGATTAAACTATGGTAAAGAATGATCAACTATACAATAGATCATTAACAAGCTAAAACAGTGTAACCTAAATTTGTTATCAATTATACAAACTGGGTCTGTGGAAACTGCATCTAGAACATCACCTTAAGTGTTTGCCCATTCCTTATACCTACTTCAGAAGTTTTTAACTAAACATTATGTTTGATGAACATTGGTTACCTTAATTCATCAAGCACCTGCTCCATGTGACACCTGCATCTTAAGACACAGCTCCCTGCGATCTCTATTACTCCCAACACTGAAAATTCTGCTTAAAAGTTCATGATGGAGAGCCAATTTTATATTATTCAGAATGACATTGTTAAACATAATTCATAAACAAGACTTCTACCAGAAAAGGTTGCTTTGAACAATTGGGAAACGGTTTAGATGGATGTGCTGTCACAAGGATAATACAAGACATAAGAAAAAGGTAGAAACAAATATGCAAGGTATTTTTTTAAACACCCTAAAATTGAACATTATCTGAAGATATCTTGAATTTTAAAAAACAAGCATAAAGAAAATGATTCCGTAAGTGTTTCCAGAGAATGGTCTCTAGAAGTATCTCTCCATTTGAATAGAAATGGTAGAAAAAGAAAAAGATTAATTCAGAACATGCCATGCAATATACAGATGTACAAGGTTAAATGAAATTTAATAGTACTGCTGATAAATGGAATATCACACAAGAAAATATGTTAACGACCAAAATGTTGCTTTTATGAAGATATTACTCAATGAAGTTTATAAAACTTTGTTTTCATGCAGAATAGGGATGGATGAATTTCTGGTCTGGCAGGGAGGGAAGGAATATCAACATTAAACATGTAACAAAGCAAATTACTTCTTGTTACCTATGACATTCTGAGTATATTATCCCCTCCACTGCGATGCTACCAGTGGCAACACTATTTCAAATGGCCCAGATAGAACTACTGGATATCTATGTGATTACTCTTTCTAAACACTGACGAGTAATATCTTGTAATTTTGGTGCTACATTATGTATTACTCAATTTCACATATTATTAGAAACAAAAGAGGAAAAATTATAACATTTGGACATCTGGGAATAATTTATGCAATACTAGCAATCTGAATTGTAATAGTTACTTTAATAATTCTATTTACCTGTAATATAGTTTGTGCATTTAATGTACCAGCACATACTGGATACCCTAGTAATACAAAATGATGATTTTCATTAGTGTAACATTCTGTTTCTCGAGTACTGATTACTTCAGCACCTGAAAAAAAACTATAAGAAAAGATATTTCTTCTTCAGTTTAACATAACTTTAGTTTATAAAATTATTTTTTAATCAATAGCTTTTGATTATGTGTTTCTCAGTAAGTTCAAATGAATCTTTTAGAAAGGAAGAATAATTGTATAGCTTATCAAATATGGATCTACATGAGATGCAACTTAAACAAATTGATCATTTTCAAAGGCTACTCTTTCATGGAATGGAGTTTATTCCCCCCAAAACATCAGTGTAACATTAATAGTAAACGCTTTTAATATTTAACACTTTGTAACATTTTATAATATCTATCCTTAACTTAAAATTATAAAATTTTAAGTTATAAAATTCATGTAAATAAAGTATAATTCTTTTAACATATGGTAAAGAAGTTACAATCTATGGTGATAGTTCCTTACAATCTATGTTAGGCCAGTAGAAAATCAGTCAGTGTCAAAACCAACAATAAAAATAAATCCCTAATTTTGTATGAAATAATTACACTGGTCAACATAAAATTTGGAATTGATAAGGGAGTAGGTGTTCTATATAGTATATTTGCTGATTCTGATATGTATTCCGAAACAACCATCATGTACCGTTCTTAAGTTACAAACCCTTAAATTTATTTGTTCTATCATTCATGGAACAAACAAAACAAATAAATTAGTACGATTGTATGTTTGCTTATTCACATCTGATTTATATAGTGATGCATGCTGTCAACCCATATGTGATATATAACAGTCTAATGATATTTCATGTCAAGCCAGACATGTCAGTGAATCAAGTAATAATTAATTCAGCATGATGAAATTTTCTTCAGTAAGAATTCAGCTCTTGGTATGACTGCTGTGTTCTTCAGATGTGATATTGGTTTTATCATACACATCATTTTAAAAATTGTTTCATAAGTAATGCCGTAAATTTGACATCAAGATATTTGTTAAGGTGCGTGTGCGCGCGTGTGTGTGTGCATGTGTGGTGCGCGTGCGTGTGTGTGCATGTGTGGCGCGCGCGCGCGCGCGCGCGCGCGCGCGCGCGTGTGTGTGTGTGTGTGTGTGTGTGTGTGTGTGTGTGTGTGTACGTGCTCCATTAAACTAACCCAGGAAAAAAAGAGCATTTGCCTTTTGGCGTACCTATGATTTGGTGAAAGTCTACTAACTATTATGATGACTGCTATTTTTGGTTAATAAAATTCAAACAATAAAAGCAGTATTGAATATCCAAATGATCATTCAGTTATAAGACCAGTATTCATGGTGTTAATTTACCAGTTCCAATTGCTCCAACTTCTTGGAAAGAAATTTCTGATTCCCCAGGAGGCTCAATCGATGAATCTTCAACTTCACACAAGCAGAACTGAGCAACTTAATTCGTAACTTGTATTTGGTGAAACAACATGCAGAACTCCTAGGTTTATGTCTTAAAGAATGGAATTTATTAATCAAGGTAATAAAATTTCAGTATATAGATATCAAAACGAAAATTTATTGAAATACTTTAAAGTGATGGTTTAATTTGTTCCTGCCATAATATTAGCGGGCTAACTTCATTCAAACATTAAGAGAAAAGAAAGTATATTCGTCGTTCAGACTAACAAGGAGAAAGGTTCCACCAAGATATATTGCAGATGGAACAACATTATCAAGACAGATGGAATAAATGTATGATTAGTGACTACTGTTGGATGATAAAGAGAAGACTTCACTGAACACAAAAGGAAAATAAGAAAAAAGAAATTAGGATAAACATAAATGTCTGCAAAATAAAGGTAGGATTTTAATTGTAATTATTATGATTTCTGTACTTTCAATTTATTTACCTTTATTTATTGTATTTATTTATTTAAGTGAAAAGTTCTGTAGGCGCGTTGTGTCAGAATTTTTTATACATACAAATTATTACATGGGAACATGGGAAAAAAAATCCCTGACTCATAATCCAAGTCTGTAACGTAACGCAAGACACTAAGCATATATATATGAAAGAGAAAAAGGCATAGAGCGATAATATATATGCATATATGAATGTATAGTATATGTAGTAGGATGGGAGGTGGGAGAAAAAACTGCCGGTAATTCACAATAATTCTCCCTCTCTATCGCTCTCTTTCTCTCTTTCAATATACATGCCCATACACACGTATAAGCATAGATTAGTATTATATGGCAAAGATAGACTGTGAATTATAGTTAGCCATACCACGTTGCTTCTCGGTTGTGCTTGTATACATACATACATTGAAATGTTTGTTTATTACATGTCAAAGTGTTAGTTTATATGAAATATTACAATACGTACTCATAATAATAAAAAAAATAATTGTTTCAATTCAGTGTAAGTGTAACATATTATAATATTTGTGAAGAATACTGGATAAAAACGTGAGTACATCAAAAATGTATTTCATGTTTATATTTTATATTTTTTATTATAACATGTGCACGTGACACTTACATTCAAAAACCATATACATCATAATATTATATATTATGTATGCATATATATATATATATATATATATACAATTATATACAATAAAAATATAAGTACTACAAGATATGGCACAACAAAAGACACAGTATTTACAAGATGTTTGGATAAATTTCATTTGAGAGTATTTATTTTATACTTTAGTTACCACAAACCAATTGTTTCATTTTTAGAACATGATTATAATACAAATAATGTAAACATTTCAGAAATAGAATAAAATGTACAATTGTTAACTATAATACACATCATTATCAACATGTAAATAGTTTGTTATTGTTACCAATAATTAATAAATAAAATTAATTTAAATTTTGTTGTTAATATTTTTCAATTCATTATGCAATCATTTAAATATATGTTTTAATAATATTAGCACAAGTTAGAAATAGTAATGCAATCAAATATAATTTATAAACCACTAATCGGTATTCATTATTTGAAGTTTTCACTTCTGTCGGCCAGTCCTGCGACTGCCTTTTGTTATGTTTCTCAATATGTTTAAGGTCATAACTAAGAATCTAAGGGTGATGAAGGAAAACTGATTTCATTTTAAGATTCAGTGTTAAAAATACATTCTAATTCACTTATTTTTATCTCAGTTCCAAATTATTTATCTATTTATTTATTTTTTTTTGTTGACCTGTGTTATTGAAAGTTTATGTGAAAATTTAATTAAAATTATTTGCTACCATCAAATTCCCTCTTCCAATTTTACATAATTTGAACTTTGAACTACCGCCTTCGGCCTTTTTCATTCCAAGAACCACTTTAGGTTCACCCACTGCTATCTTCATCCACTTCAACCTTCTTCTTCTTCAGCCTTCCTTATTTAAATAAAACTTATTTTGTAAACTTATCTGTTCCATTTTATACAAGTGTAAAATCGCCAAGGTCTTCCAACTTTCTCTAACAGACAATTCAATCCTATCTATTTATTCTCTGTCGGTTTTGAAAACTAGATAGGATATGTTGGAAAACTAGAAATCCTTGTTTGTATAATATGGTAAATTTTGAGGTTTATCACTGTAGTTAATAACTGCATCAAGTGTAATAACAATTTGAACATACTAAAATGCAGCATACTACTGACAGTATATAAGTATACTTTTTAAGTATACTAAGTATAAGTATGTTTTATTTTGTATTTGTTTTTTGGCAGGAATTTGGCTTTATTCATTAGACACTTCAACTGTTAGACTTACTGTCTAGTAATCAGATAGAGACAGTCCCTTCTGGAAGGTGAATTCTCTGGATTCAGTGCCTGGTCTGAGCCTCTGTTCCTGTCTGCACAGGAATACAGCTTACTAAGTAGACTGTAAACATACTCTATCTCTTTCTCATATTTTCAGCATGAGTATAGTTAATCTAGTAGTGATCTACGATGTACACTACTACATCTCAAAGTGGGGAAGAAATAATCATAAATAAGAAATAGGGGCAGATTATTGGAAAAAACAATCTACCCAATGTATAACATAAAATATATGTGTATTGTATCAAACAACTTTATTTAAATTTTTTTAATGTATAAATGTCTCGCTTCAAATTAATGGAATGAATTTTGCTAAAGAACCTTTTAAAATTAATTGTTTTTAAGACAGTCATCATTAATATTGATAATGCTTCCAGTGAATCAGCTGTAAAAGATACTGTTAATTAGCCCTGAAAGCCCATTTAGATATTTATATTAACTGAAAATTTGTGTTTATATAATTTTAAAGTAATAATTTTTGTTATGTTATTCAACAAACAATTTTTTTTAGATTGTTTTTAATTTATTTTGCATTTCCAGAATAGCTAGATACAACTTCAAACCTTCTTTAATTTTATACAGACTACTGATAATTAACAATTCATAATTAAATTTATGAATGTTTACCTGCACTTAACAGAGCATAATCAATTAAATGCGTTTTTGAATACATTTGCTGATCCATAAAAGCTGCAAAAAAATATAAATTTATATTATATTACTGTGTAAATAACTTATTCACTACATATAATATGCTTTTGTATTATGTATAAAAAGACAAAAACAGTTTATTTTTTATTTTCCTGTAAATTTTTATAATTTATAGGAATATAAATTATTCCTATACTAATAATATTATTGAAAATTTAATTAATGCTTAAAATGATGAAAAATATAAACCAGGATATAACCCCAACAACCATATAATAAGACATTTAAAAAACCATAATGATAATGATTTTAATAGTTTATGTGGCATTTATAAAATAAAATGTAATGATTGTGATAAAATTTATATTGGGAAAACTAATAGATCATTTAAAGTAAGATTTGCAGAACATTTTAGATATTATATAAATAATAAATTGGGTTTTTCTAATGTTTCCGACCATCTGATAGTGAATAAACATTCTATTACTGACTTAGAAATTGATTTGGAAATAAATTGAAGTCAAAAAAAGAAAATGATTATAATAAAAAATTGGACATTTTAGAATAATACCATATATATAAATATAGACACAAATTCAACTTAATCAATTTGCAGACAGAGGTCGATAATGATACTCTTATCAAAGTTGCTCTATATATCAGCACTTTTGTTAATATTAGGTAAAGTTTGTATTGTATTAGTACAGTACTGTATTTAGTGGCTGACCACAAACAAGTTTAAAATTTAATTTTTTTTAAAGTTGTTAATTATTTTAATTAATTTTTGACTATATATGTAATATTATGTTTAGAGTTTATTAATGTTTTAATGTGTAATTAATTTTTAATCAACTGATGATGAGGAATTAACTGTGTTTTTGATATGTAGAAAAGAAAAAGAAAAATAATAAGATAAGGTAAGAGCTCTTATTAATTCTGTAGTTTGGTTGATTATGCTGAATTTTGATATATACAGGTATTACAACTCTGTACACAGACAACAACACAGCATTCAATGATCACAATGACAAAGGTATTCTAAATAGGATAAATTATTGTTTTAAAAATTAATTAATTCTGTAATTACAAATTTTGCTTTTACTGTTATTTTTTTTATTTTTTTACTTTATACCATACATCAACATCTACGTACATACATCACAATAATGGACCTCATTATTCTAAATAAAATACTGTGTTTGAGTAAAAGTTGCCAAAAAAAGTGATCATTTTCTGATGTTAAGGAATAAAAAAAAAATAATATATAAAAATACAATAATGAAGTAATCATATAAATAATGTAATATTATTACATTAATATAATGTAATGTTATTTTAATGAATAATGTAATCATATGTTATGATTACAGTAAATTAATTAATTGTAACAGTATTTAAAAAAATAAATACTTATTGAATTGCCCTGTATTTTTGTGCCATGCCACAATGGACACCCTGTAGTATTGTGCGCTGCATTGGTAAACATAAAAACAACATTAAAATCTTTTATGATAAATTTAGTGTACGTAATAAATATGTTTTTTTATGAATTTCAAATTATCTTACTGTTAACTATAGATGATAATTCTTCTATTTTAACATTCACTTCTTTTAACATTCTTTGCAATTCTTTCTGGGGAAAAAACAATCTTATATTAGATTAGATTGAAAAGAAAATATTAGATTATATTAGATTTTTAATGAAAAGGATAGTATAATTTTTTTATACTATTTCCTAATAATAAATTATTACAGCATATTTAATAATCTATGCTTCAAAATGTGTCAATCAGTTGTTGAGTTTACATTGATAACATTGATTTAGTTATGATGAGTTAAGACCAAGGTTATAGTGAAAAGTTACAGGAAATATTAATTTTTTGAGTTTAGGCCAGCTTTAAGTTGCCATTTCAAACATAAAATCACTTTTAGAGATTAACACTATTTTCTTTTTTTTTTAATTAAAAAAAATCTTATAATAAATATCTGAGTTAATAGTGAAAACTGGCAAGATAATCACTTTAAATTAATATACAACTGAAAACTTACGAAGTCTGTAAATAAAGTAATGAGACTAGTTTTTTTTTTGGCAGCCAAAGTGGTAACACTGTAAAGTTACTAGTAAACATATAGTTGTACGAATAGCTGATTTATATTATTAGCTATTAATATTTATAGTCTATTGTTGCCACATGAGATGTAAACAAACTTTTTGTGAAACAAATTTTTGTTGTGTATAACAAAAATAAGTTATAATTAAGAGACTTGTGCAACCAACTTTTGTGTAACACTATTAGAGTGCTACTGAAACTTTTTCAAAATTGAAAAGGGTGTATGGAGATGACATTCCGTCAAGCCAAAGTTTTTAGGTGTTTTAAAACATTTTCAGATGGTCAGGAATCAGTTGTGGACGATCCATGCTCTGAAAAACTGTCAAAAATGACAATGTTGAGCAAATCAGAGACTTGATACAGTAAAACCGGCGATTAACTGTCAGAATGATTGTAGAACAACTGAATTTGAACCATACCACAGTCCATCAAATTTGTCAAACAAATTTGACCTGAAAAAAAGGTTTGTGCAAAATTAGTTCCAAAAAACCTCACTGTTGTACAGAAAAACAACAGGGTGGAAGTGTGCCATGATCTTCTTGGGCGAATTGAAACAGATCCTGATTTTCTAAAAAAATGTTATTACTGGTAATGGAATCTTGGATATTTGAGTATGACCCAGAAACAAAACACCAGAGCAAGAAGTGGCACACTTCAAACTCACCACATCCCAAAAAAGCAGAAATGAGTAAATCAAAGCCATGCTAATTTGTTTCTTCGATCATAATGGCATTGTCTATAAACTTTTTTGCCTACAGGACAGACTGTAAATCAATATGTTTACTGAGAAATTCTTGAAAGATTGCCTATGTGAGACCAGCCATCAAAGACAACTGGATGCTGCGTCATGACAATGTACCTTGTCACATTTTACTCTCAATGAGTTTTTGACAAAGAAAAACATTCCTGTAGTTCCTCAACCAATTTATTCACCTGACTTTTAGTTCCTGTTACTTTTACCTGTTTCAGACTTAAAAAAAAAACACCTCTAAGGACACCATTTTGGAGCAGTAGAAAACATAAAAAAAAAAAAAAATGTAACCAACCACCTGAAGGATATTCCAGTTTCTGAGTTCCAACATTGCTATGAAGAATGCGAAAACCGTTTGAAGCATTATGTGGCTTCCCAAGGGAACTATTTCAAAAGTGATAGGGTCCATGTATAATTGCATTGTAAATAAAAAGTTTTTCTGAACCAGTCTCATTACTTTATTTACAGACCTCGTTTAATGTAATGTTGGCTGCTGAATCAAATAATTGAGAAAACTTTGGCTGATTATAAGTGACAAAAAGATGATTGTTTATCGATGACTTCAAAATTGTCAGTTTACTCTATATTAATTGTTTATTTTTATATTTATTCATAACTATTATTTTTATGTATTTGTCTATTATTTTATTTATGTGACATGTTATTTTTAAATGAAAAGCTATTGGTCAATAAAATGTGTTTTTATTAGAAATTTAGAATGTATTAAATAAATAAATGTTGATCAAATTCTTATTGTAAATGCTATCTAGTTGTTAAACTAGAGCTAAATTTTATACAAATATTGCATCTGATGTTTCTTGTGAGCCAGGCAATGTTTATCTTGTTGGCAGACTTAGTATTTCTTTTTATAGTGTTCAGTAGTGTATTTCAGTCATAATCAATGGTGGTTTTTGTAGACCACTTATATTTTAAGATAAAAAAAATACAAGAAAATCTAACATAAAAGAGCTACCATAATCACCCTAAAACCTAACAGTAAAACTAAGCTGATATTCCTTTGATCAGAATGCAAGGAAAGCTACCCAAAGCATTTTACTGAAATAACTGTATGCTGTAAGTAGTCACAAAAAATATCAAGAGATAATTATTTTATATCTACCGTACTATCAGATTTGAAATAATTTAAAAATTGTGGTAATAATTCTAAATTATTTTTCTATAGAAAATTAAACAATTCAAGAGGTCTAGATTAAAAATAGTGTATTTGGCAAGAAAATATTTAGTAAATTAGTAGTGGACATTTTTAACCCTCCCTTGGGATTATTAGGATTAATTCTGTACTGCTGTAAACAAGATCTTTCCATTATTTTTCTTGATTTAAATTCGCAAATGCTAAGTTACATTAATGGTTTATAGCAGGAATGTTATTTAAATTTGAGTTTGCGGGAAAACAAAAGACCAAGACCCGGTTGGATCCCTTCCTTGGGTAGAGGGTACAGTTAGAGGCAATGACAATGTAAAAGACAGAGTCCCGGCCTACCAGGTGAGCAACCTCCATAGGGCATGGCATAGCCGGATCCTGCGGAGTCCCAGAAGCTTAGAGACGTGGCAACCACTGAGGATGCGCAATGCACAATGTTCGTCCATACTCACAGGCGTGGGGAAAAAAGAAAAAAAGAAATGAATGTATCGAGAATCTCGAACAGGTCCTGAGCCTTTGTTCCTAATGTTTTTACAAAACAGAAGATCTTCTTAAATATTATTACCATCTATAAAATGTACATAGCATATCAAATGAGCATCCTTATTATTTCCCGTAGCTTCATCTAGCCGCAATCCAAATTCCAGTCCTTTAATTGTTTTCATTTAATTGATCGTTGATATCCTCCACCATATGTTGTATTCTCCGACTAATTGTGTTATTGGGCAAAGCCACTTTTAAAAGCAGTTTTTCAGCATACTCACCAACCATGATGTTCACCATATCTACAGAAGCCGGTAGAATAAAGTTCTTCTGCAATGGTATGAGGCGTGTTGCATTTTGCGATTCTGTAAGCCACCTCTAGCAAAGCGTTGCTTGGTATTGATGCAATCTTAAAAAATGTATTTTTTTCTTGTTTCAGTTCTTTTAACTTCCTGGCAAAACTACCACGAAGTTTGCCAACCATGTTGTGGCTTCTAAATGGCGCTTCAATTTACTTGGAAGCATACACTCCGCTGCCAAAACTTTCATACACAGTGCACATTGTGGTCTCTTTTCACCATTAATCTCTGTTGACGTAAAGCCGAACTCTAAATAACAGTCATCATATTTACGATATTTCGTTCTTCACAGTCGTGCCACTGGTTGAAGACATACTTTCAATATCTGCACTATTACGTTTATTACTGTTCCAAAATCGGTCCGTCATTAAAGATACAAGAGCAAAAAATCACAAAACTATTTATCAAAGACAACAAACAAGAAGTATTTTAACACTAACTATACTACATGAACTAATTTATATCACTGTTTATTTATATTAAGTGCTGAGTTTAATTTCACTAGACAGACTATAAACCGACCGATTGAATCGAGCCGGCTACGTTTGCTTATATACTTTACGCAAGATCTTCCAGAACAGTCCAAATCTGTCGCGAAGGGTCTGCGCACATCGGCGTGTCTAGCGCGATCGAGAAGGCTCAGTGTTGCCGGCTCGCGTTCGCTGGAATATTCTACGCCGGCAATTTTACTTTTATACAGGGTCAAATCATGCAAAATATCTAGATATTTTTGGCTTCGCACTTTGCTTTTTGTTTAGTTAGGCCAAATGTAAATGTCTTGGTTCAATTAATTATGAAGCTTTTACAATAATATTTTACGGTGCCCCTGTGAAGAGGCACGCCGCGGCTCCCCGAGGCACCGCGGCGCACAGTTTGGGAATCACTGCATTAATCTGTTACTTTACACTATATTTTTAGTCTTTCTTAGGGTTGTGAAGCAGGTTAAACATCCAAAACACAAAAGACACAAGTCAGAGTTACTTTCATGATGTTCAGTTTCATTATACAGTTAGTCAATTGGTGCTTTTTAAAAGGCTGAATATTTCCTGCATTTTTATGGGCTTGGCATGCCAGTACATTGCAGTATATTTGACTTGGTGAAGAAGGTGAACCACTTCACTCTTCATTTTCCTTAGTAAGTGTGACATGAGATGCGTATTATCTAGGTTATCTTATATCAGGTTACCTGCAATGTTTTGGTTTCGATATGAAATCTGTTCTAAGTTTTAAACTAGGAGCACGTTCTAGATAGGATTGTTAACTGTTACAGCAGAGTCAGTTTTATTATTGTATATAGATTTTAAATAAAATTAGCAATATTTTTTAATTACAATTTGTAATATTAAATAAGTCATTTTAATTATGACTGTTTCAAATTTGATGTAGTATGTAACTTAAAAGAAATAAGTATTATATAGAATAATTTATAAAAATAGATTGAAATCAGTTTATTATATTTACCCCTTCAGAAGACATTTGTTCACTTGCTTTAATTATAAACACATTGTAATATTGTTGGTAAACCAGTACACCTGTTATAGTATAAAGTACATCTTTTATAATACAATAATGTTAACTGTATTAAAATATAAAATAAACTTAATGAGTTGTGTAATAAAAATAATTATTTAATAATACATTTTTTATATTGTGTGTGTTGGAAGGAAAATACCTTTCCTGATATTACCAAATCAAAACCACTAATTAAGTACACAAATTCAAACATGGAAATTCAACAATACAAGAGTATACAATATTAATGCAATACAACAGTAAAAATATTTCATTCAGATCAGTTCATAATTATGTACAGACTCTATTATGTACATACATAATATGTTCAATCATCCTGTACCATAAAAATAGGTAAGAATTGCTAATTCTTACATCACAATTAACAGAATAAATTAACATAAAAATATGCAACTTTTCCCAATTACTCAATCCAGTCTCAAACACACTTAAATCTAGCAATGGAATACAATTTTGTTCAAATAATTCATTAAAAAAATTGTTTCAGTTTTTTTAGGTATTTTGCAAATATTTACTATTTCACAACAGATTTTTTTCTTTTTTTATGAAAATTCAATTAAAATTATAATATTGCAGTAACAGACATTTAGTAAAGTAGTTTTTTAAAGTATCTTTAAATGAAAATTATAAATTCTTTAATAATTTAATTATTATTACTTCCTTAAGTCATTTAATTATTTTATAATTATATTTTCATTTTTGTTTTTTCCAAGTGTGGAGGATTTTGTCACTATTAATTTCTAAAGTTGACACTTTCTGCACTTGAAAATGTAGATACTTATATAAAGTATTTATTTTTTCTTATATCATCAGTTTATTGAATTCATATGCTTGTAAGTGGTTATAAAAGCATCTTTTAAAGTTTCTGTTTGCTGTTTCTATGAAGAATTTTTTTATAATTTTGTTCTTCACATTCTACTACGTAGACACTTGTTTTATTTTAATTAATATTAAAATAACATTAAATGGTTTTTTTTAAAAAAAAACAGGTATTGTTTATTGTATGTTGGTATTATAAGTTAAAATAAGAATAAGCAAACCCCCCCCCCTTCACCCAATGATATGAGGATGACATATAGTCTTGTACAGAGTTTGTAAATCAGTTGTTAAACTGATTTGTGATGATGAGTTAACCACTAGACCAGCTTGGCTTTTAAAATAAAAACCAGCTCTGTTTTTATTTTAAAAGAATAAAAAAATAAATAAAATAAAATACATAGTGACTGGAAATTGTTAATGTAGATTAAAACATTAAAACACAAAAATAAAATGTGTGAATTCATAATTTTTTTTAATAATATAAAACTTATTTTTTTGTTTCTTTTAGTGCCATAAATTTACTAATTTTATTTTTATGTTTAATCTACATTAAAATTCCTAGTTGCTATGTATTTTATTAAATTAAATCCAACTCAGCATCATGTGTATTATTTATTTTAGTTTGAAAAAAAATACAAGAATTATATTATAGAAAAATGTATTTGAATGTGGTATCAAAAGAATAGTATCTGTCATTGGATAACAGCATCAGTGCAATAATTTCAATAACATAGCAAATGACTAATGTCTATGGCTATAGATTTTAATTTTAATTATTCTTTAAATTAAACTACTATAAAAACATTGTTCTGAAAAAGTAGAAAGTTAAAAAAATTAATTTTAACAAAAATATAATATCTTGTAAAAAAAACTGTATTACAATCAATGGTAGTATTTTTTTTATAGACATAATTAGTTAAATGTAGATACTTATCTTTAAAATGCATAAATTTTCCAATGCAACATATTATACAGTGTCATAGCTGATTTCTTACTGAATCATTAAAAGTCACATTTAATTTAAAAACATGAACTTATTTAATTTAAAAACTTACCAGTGAGTAAAAGAGAAGTAACAATAAGTAATTTTTTTCTTTTTTCGTTTTCTTCTAAATTTAGAAGAAGATTTCGATTTCTTCTAATTCGACCTGGATATGGTAGTACACGCGCCATTAATTTTAAGTTAAATTTATATTTTAACAGAAAAACAAAATTTTTTAATCATGTCAGATGTTAAAATAAATAATTTTGTTTCTTCTTTGTTAAATCTTGGGTTTTATTTATATACTTTAAAATATGCATTTTTCATTTATTTTTCCAAACTTTCTAAAACTCTAATAATAATAATACAATCAAATTATTATTTATTCGAGATTATTATTTAATGTGGTAAAAATAATTTTTGATCGAATTTAAACCAGGCCGCACTTATAACGTCATTCGTCGGGCAGTGGTTTGTACATTTGTAGTTCCACTTACATACTTTAATGCCAGACATAATTACTGAAAAATTAATAAATGGTTTGGATATGAATTGAATTTGATGAATACAACTGTACAATTACGACCAGTTTTACATTTATTCCTAATGAAATCTATTTCTTGTATTACCGTATTATTTATTTGTAATCAATTATTTATTCAAAATAATTACAACAGTTAAATTTTCACAGAAAAATGCAATGTGTTTTGTGTCCATATTTAAGAAGTAATATTATATAAATAAATACGTGTAAATAGAGATTTTCAGTGAGAGGAGTTTTTTTTGTTCACATGTTGCCTGCTTGTAACACGTATTAAGATTCTTTCACTGATCTATATATATAACTAAATAGAGAATCTGGAATTGGTAAAAACTAGTGCTACCAAATAAGTGGCTAAAACTAAATAAAATAAAACAGTGCATGCACAGAGGTAAGTAAGAGTAGGGATAAAACCACGTTTTAAACCGATGCAGTAGAAGTGTTCTGAGTTTGTATTTTAAACACTGTTCTCTATATAACTGAATATCTGTTCTCTATATAAATTTTCTACAACTATCCGTAAATTTCTGCTTGTGTTGCGAAAATGACCGTTCTTTGGTTATACAAAGACAGTAAAATAAACATCCCTACCATCACGAATATAATCGCGCAAGCGTACAATGGTTTTATTTAGTTTCCAGGCACTCATTCTGCAGCGCTGTAGTAAGCTTCAGTATTGAACAGTTAATTGTACTTTACGTCAAGAATCCTCTATCCAGTTATATAGAAATCATTGGATTCTTTAGACTCACATCCTGCTCCTTCATTCTTTCCGTTTCTCCCCGTTGTTTGGTATGGTGAGTATCCGTTTTCATATTTGAATTTTGTCTTCATGACGTTTTTAAATATTAGAAATTATACTATTTATTTTTATTTGTTTATGTTACTTATATATTGTTAGATATCAATATCCTTTTAAAAAATAATAGATAATTCTACTAAATAGCAATAAAATAATAGTCAAAACGTGGCCACTGTATTGATAGGCGTAGTGGAGTAAATTATGATGTTGCATTTTTTTTTGCTAATTCCTTTATTTGGCTATTATCTATGTCAATTATAACGATAGTTTTCACTCTTTATAAAAGAACATGCTGTATTTAACTAGACATTTTGCCACATTGTTGATTTGAGGTTTGCGAAGTACTACGTACGTGTATATTCTAATTTTTTGTCCACGTGCATTTTGCTTTAGAATTATAATTTCAGCCCATGAAACTTATAAAAGTATACTTTGTATAATTTTTTTACAGTCGCAATTTTCCTGATAATAAAATAAATAATAAAAGTTTTCTTCTGCGGTGGGTAGAATATTCTGTAAAATAAATTGAATGGAATTATTGTAACCACCCCATTTTATTATGCCTATTGGAAACGCATCCAAAAATTTTATGATTAGAATTAATTTGAAACTACATAAGACGTGGCGTGATCTAAATTTGCCATAATTCATCTGCGCTTCAGGAATTCAAGAGTTTGAATTTTGGTATGCAATTAATTATTTTAGTTGGGTTCCAGTTAGTAATTGTAAATATGCTGTGGAAAAGAATTTGTGTAATAAATATAGCGAGAGAGGTAGCTGTGCATTTTTCTTGGAATAGCCTAATTTGGCTTTAATTTGTACAGAAACATTGGTATGGGGAAACTGCCCTGCAGAAAAAAATGTATTGTACAGTGCAATACATTGAAAATATGGGGATAGCCATGTATTCCTAGATGATATTAAGTATGCAATAGTAAGTTTAACAATTCCTGTAGTTAAATAACAAATATTGAAGTATGTATAAAGATCTGGCTATATCCAGATTGTACGATTTAAATGCAATTTATTTTGTACTTTTATGCTACAAAGAAATTTATCTTAGTTTGGTACATACCAGATTTTGCTTTAAAAGAAAAGTGTAACCAGTTTTTATGCACATATGTTTTATACGCTAATGACCATTTGTAGTGACCATGTATTAGGCTGGGTTCAATGTGTGTAATGAAGCCAATGCTCTGGGCTGCATTATTCAATTTATTGGACTGCATTCTATATTAAATGAAACTATTTAATATAGGTCCATTAATTATTTCACTCAGTTTTAATTTTTGACTAATGTATGAGATTAAAAATTTATATTCAACAGCAGGAATAAATTGAAACTTAGAACAGCAAAACAAGTTATTTAAAATTATATGCAGTTTCTATTATTTTTATTAAGGAGTTAAACCCTACTAATGCAAATTTTATTTTTCCACAATATTGTTATACTTTTGAACAGAGTACTAAATTGTTAGCTTTGTGTAAATAAGTGGAACTGAATTTTTCTCATAAGAGTTGATTTTTTGAATCAAATTCACTGTACAATCAATCCTTATGAACATGTTCAAAAATACATTTTTCTGGGCTGAATAACTTTAATTGCAGTTGGCTTGGTATGTTGATTATGCAGCAATTCGTAGTTTAGCTTCTCCAGTTACTACGCTAATTCCCCTTAAATCTTTTTCATGGCATTAGGATTTATTTAGTAATTTTAAATTTAACTTTTCAGAGAAACCTATAATTTTATATCTACCATCATTTGCTGTTTTTATTCTGACAAATGAATTTGAATAATTATTGCATAATAACAATAATAATTTGAAACTACTTGAAAATGAAATGCCTTATAAGTTGGTTCATATCTCTTAAAGTTTAATATAGTGCCTATATAAGTATAATTTATTTAAAATGATGGAATTATAAAATATAAGTGGAAATAACTGAAAGCACCTGATAACATTTAAAAAAAAAATTTTTTTTCAGTCCCATCGTAAGTTTAGTGCCCCTAGACATGGGTCTATGGGATTCTACCCGAAGAAAAGGTCTCGTAGACATCGTGGTAAGGTGAAGGCTTTCCCTAAAGATGATCCAAGCAAACCTGTCCACCTTACTGCATTTATTGGTTATAAAGCTGGAATGACTCATGTTGTTCGTGAAGCAGATAGGCCTGGATCAAGTGAGTATAAAGATGTTTTATACTAAAAATGTTAAATGTCTTGTTTTCATTTTCTTAGCTTGATTTTAATGATTTAATGAAATTGAAAAGCATTATTTTGCTTAGTTAATGGCCCAGTGTAATATTGTAGAAATTTCTAGTATGTAAAGAGATTATATACTGCACATAGTTTATGATCATTGCAATGAGGGGGCCGTGTGTGAGTTCAACAAATCTTTGTTCATTACTAGTCAGTAGAATCCGAAAATAGTAATGAATGTAATTTTTTCTCTTTTTTTCTAAATTCTTAATTGGTGCTGTGAAATTAGTGAAAGAATTTAATTACAATTTTGCAATCAATGTTGACAAGAAAGTGATTAAAATTTCACTAGAGTACTTGCAGTGGCTTATAATTGAAACTGGCTGATATTAATTTTGAGTCTGCAAGTCATTATTGCAAGATTAACTGAACTATGATCCCCCCCCAATATATACATTGCAATCTGTTTAAATAGTGAACAGTAAGCAAGTCCTCCTTTGGCCCACTGCCCTCATCATGAAATGAGGATGATATGTAAATGTGGTGCTCTTTTACAGTCTCAGGCTAATCATTCCTACCCACTGGGTTGGTCTAGTGGTGAACGTGTCTTCCCAAATCAGCTGATTTGAAAGTCAAGAGTTCCAGCGTTAAAGTCCTAGTAAAGCCAGCTATTTTTACACGGACTTTAATACTAGATCGTGGATACCGGTGTTCTTTAGTGGTCGGGTTTCAATTAACCACACATCTCAGGTATGGTCAAACTGAGAATGTACAAGACTACACTTCATACATATCATCCTCATTCATCTTCTGAAGTATTATCTAAATGGTAGTTACCGGAGGCTAAACAAGAAAAAGAAAGAAAGAAAGGCTAATCATTCCTGTGATGTAATTGAATCCCACCCTCTAAACTACCAGTATTCACTGTCTAAATCCCTATTAAAACAAGTAGCTTTTAATAGTTTGAACCTCAGACCTTTGACTTTGAAAAACAGCTGATTTTCAATGACGTGTTAACCATTAAACAAGCCTGGTGAGAACCAGGACCTTTCATATTTGGCTGCAAATTTGAAAAATTAATCATGATTTTATATATTTTATTATAAAAAAATTATTGAATGAAAGGTCTTGTGAAATAAGCAGTCCAGTGTGACTACATATATTTTTGAAAATGGATATTAAATTTTGAGAGTTACAGAAACAAGACTTTGCCAAAAACTTCCAATTATTTTTAACATAATTTTGAGATTTCAGGCATGAAATTTCCAAATTCATGTTCACAGAGTCAAACTTGCCCTCATTTGAAAAAAAAAAATTGTTATAATTGGGTGTGTAATGAAATATTACATATCAGATAAAAGTGAATTGTTCGATGTTTTAAGAGATCAGTAAAGATATTTCATTGGTGATGTGTTGAGTAAAAAAAAAAGGTACTTGTATTAACGCCACTGCAGCTACAGCTTTATTTAAAAACAAAGTAGTCAATCTGCTTTTCGGTGGAAAATGGGCTGATATAGAGTTTAACATAGATTCAAAACAGTCTATTTATTTATTTTATAAATATAATTTAACCAAACTTAACCTACGCTTGCTAACCTTGACTAATTAACACTATAATTTGTTGAGTATTTATTTAATAAATTAAGTTATTATTGTTATTTAAATAATAAATAATTGCAATAATTACTGAATTTATTAAATAAATACTCAAAAAATTACGGTGTTAATTAGTCGAGGTTAGCGAGCGTAGGTTAAGTTTGGTTAATTTATATTTATAAAATAAATCATTTCTTTAATTAATAAAAAAACTCAATAAAATAAGTACTCAGTTTTAAATAAACTGTAGCTGCAGTGGCGTTAATACGTAAGTACCAAAAAGAAAAATTGTGTTAGAATTGTCAGCAATCAAATAGGTATTTGTTCAATGTAGTATCTCAGTTTATGACGTATATCAAAACCCAATTATTTTAGATGAATTTTGCTTCTAAGTGTCATTTATTAAATGTTTGGCCATTGATATAGCTGTGCATTTATTAGTCTTTATTTATATTTAAGCATAACAATTATGGTTTTTTTTTGTATTGATGTTTACACATATGGGTTCCACTTCGGTAGAGACCATATGTCTATGCAACTGTACACAATGCAGTTAAGCTGAGTTGCAACATCAAATATTATGTTTCCCCACAATAATCAGAGTGACTGCTTCAGGCCATAACCTTCTAGTAATCTGTTGGGTTGTGATTTAGGAGACAAAACCATTTCTGTAACAGTTAATCTCTAATATATGTTTTATGATTAATTTTTATTCATTATTGTTTTTAAATAGAAATTAACAAGAAGGAAATTGTTGAGGCTGTGACGATTCTGGAAACTCCTCCAATGATGGTTGTTGGTGTTATTGGTTATATTCCAACTCCACACGGCATGCGATCATTGGTCACAGTTTGGGCCGAGCATCTATCCGAAGATTGCCGCAGACGATATTATAAGAACTGGTATGTCTGGTTTATGTTGTATTAATTATTCTTTCAATTTGTTTTTACATGTCTGTGATGATTTAGTATTTATGGTTAGAATCTGAATTTGTTACTGTTGAGAAATCTACTAGGGCGGTCTGAGACATGTAATTATAAATATTTCTATAGAAAGAAGTTAACCGTTAGTGGTACCTATGTTGAAAGTAATTAGTATTAAAATAGTAATTGTAATAGAAATTAACAAGAAGGAAATTGTTGAGGCTGTGACGATTCTGGAAACTCCTCCACTGGTGGTTGTTGGTGTTATTGGTTATATTCCAACTCCACATGGCATGTGATCATTGGTCACAGTTTGGGCCGAGCATCTATCCAAAGATTGCCGCAGACGATATTATAAGAACTGGTATGTCTGGTTTATGTTGTATTAATTATTCTTTCAATTTGTTTTTACATGTCTGTGATGATTTAGTATTTATGGTTAGAATCTGAATTTGTTACTGTTGAGAAATCTACTAGGGCGGTCTGAGACATGTAATTATAAATATTTCTATAGAAAGAAGTTAACCGTTAGTGGTACCTATGTTGAAAGTAATTAGTATTAAAATAGTAATTGTAATAGAAAATATAAAACTATTTTGTTCAAACCCTTTGCTCCCAATGGTGTATATATAATCCCATTTAGTCATATTGTTATTTATCCCCAGTGAGACGTATAGTCCCATGATATTTTAGAAAAATACTGATTGTTCCATGTGAATGTTATAGGCTATTAACTTATCCCACTGGTATGCTACTTCATTTAGATTGTATGAGCAGTAATTATGCTTAGTTTCACCTACAGATGGCAAAATCTTTTTTACTTAGTTTGTGACTTTGTCTGCATTATCTCTTGTTATATTTTGATAACTGATGATTTTTGAGCTGAGCGTCTATCGCACAAGTTGTGTAAGCTTTATCTGTTGTTGCACCATCCATCATCATCATCACTTATCTGGTAAGTACAATTTTTTTCTTCATTTTTATTTCAACTGGGACAATATGTCACAGTGGTTCTTTAAGTAGATTTCATTCATATTGAAACATTTTTTTTTATGTATTAAAATTATTATTTTTTTTATAGATACACTAATGACTGGTAAATAGCTATTTTCTATTGAGCTTGAGCAGATTTTACAAGAATCGGAGGATAAGGATTTTTCTGATGATACATCTGAAGATGAGACATGAGTTCCTGGTCACAATTATAGCACAGAAACAAGCGAAGATTCAGATGGTCTCATTAGTGATACTTCAGAATCTAGTTCTGATCATGACTGGTAATGATAAAATACTATTACTAATAGTAACACCAAAGGTGACAATAACAAACAAGATATTCACATCATCTGGTAAAAATCTAATGACTTGTTCAAACCTAGGCTGCAAGTAACTCAAAGTCATCTAATATTAATTCTCAATAACAAAATTACTGTTGAATCGGATGAGCTGAACACTTTTTACAACTTTTCCCCTGTAGTCTTAGTATTTTTATATTACGTCAGTCGAAACAAAATGTACCACAAACTGATACAGGAGAAATAATGATGGTGCTTGGAATCTTCCTTGTAATGAGTTACAATAAAGTTCCCAATTTTTCAGATTACTGGAGTCATAACCCATCATTAGTGAATGAAGCCATGAAAACGGCTATGTCAAGAAGTCTTGACAATCATCCATGAAGAGGTTAAAATACTTCCAAAACATATTACATTAATGAAGTTGTTTCATGTCTGAAATGTTCATTTTCTAAAGCTAGAGAAGATAGCCCATTTCAAAGTATTGATGAGTCTATGACAAAATTTAAAGGGAGGTCCAGCATTAAGCAATATGTCCCTATAAAGCCCATAAAACGGGGGGAAAAAATATGGCAATGATGCAACTCACTAAACTGGATTTGTATATGATTTAAATATATATGAAAGTAAAATCATGGAAGAAGAAAATGTAAGATAACTCTGGGGGCAAATGTTACTCAAATTTTGTGAAACCTTTAGAAATCCAAATGTGACAATAGCATTTGACAGATTTTTCACCAGCGCCAAGCTCATGGACAGTTAAGTTTTCCTGTCATTGGTATGTGTATTAATAATAGAAAAAATATGCCAAAATTTAGGAAAAAAAGAATCAAAATATTTGGTTTCAAGATACGGTGACAGCAGAGACATTTTCGTATTAACTGCCCCAATATGAGTAAATGAAAAAAAAACCTGTAAACAAAAAAATGGTGAAAGAATGTAATTCAACTGTCCATCAGCTGTTTCATTTTGTAATAAAATAATAGGAGGAGTCGATTTATCAGATCAAAAAATTACTATGTATGATTTAACAGAAAATCTTAAAAGTGGCAGAAAAGGGTATTTTTTTAGGTTGTTGGTGATGAGTGTTAACTCTTAATCATATTCAAAGAAGTAAAAAAAAAGTTAACTCTGAAGCACTGCTTAATAATAACCTCTTGCAGAACTGATAGCCACTGGTAAGGAAAGTTGTAAAATTAAACGAAATAAGTGCAATGGCCAGCCATCTAAACAGTGTAAATTAATGTTAAACATTGAAGACCATTTGCCAGTGGAAGGACACTCCCGAAGATAATTTGCAAAAAAAATATACAAGAACTACATGTGCAATGTGCAAAATACCATTATGTAAAAGCTGTTTTACTTCCTATCATACATAAGAATTTAGAAATACATTTACACTTTCAAACAAACAAAATTGCATTCGACATGCATTGTATTTTTATTTCATTTTTCTTATTGCCATTTTTCTGTTTATTGAATTTTTGTATTGTTTACCCTTTTTATATTAAGTTTGTTGTATGAATAAAATAATTTTAATTTTATATTAGTTTTGTATTTTTTTCTTTAAAGTTCAATCGTATCAAATAAAAAAAAGTGTTTTTTAATTTCTCATAACAGCTACTGATGGGACATAAAGTACCACTGAAAAATACCAGTTGGATATGTCCCAGGTCAAAATTTTACTTAAAAAATAAAATTGTCATTTTTTAGTAAAAAGTGATTGTGTCAGTGATAATATAAAATATTCCTAAGTTAAAAAATAACTGGGAAAAAAAATTGTATTTTATGGTGTGAAAAGTGATAAAAAATTGGTAGCAAAAGGAATCATTTAACATCATAACAAGGGAATGTTTTTTCTCAACAATATTAATTTGATTATCAAATCAATAATATGATTTGATAATCATATTATTGATTTTACTTTAACAAATTTTAAGATTTTGTTTGTCAAAAAAAAAAATAAAAATATATTAAATCAGTTTTAACGGAAACTTTTCAGATGTGCATAAGTTATTCTGATCCGTGACAATGTAGATATGTTATGTGCTTTATCGTGTTTTGTTTCCTTTTATGTATTTTTGATTACGTCAAAATGTTTAGAATTAAAATTATTTTAGATGACAAATGTAGGACCATTTAGATACAACTTAACTTCCATGTCATCGGTGTATATTGGGTTTAAATTACATATAATATTACAGCATTATAATTAATTGTTTTAGTACTTTGTTATAAATTGTTATTAGTAAGTGTTATAACATTACTAATAAAGTATGGATAGCTCTCCAATCAGTAGTATGAGAGCATTGAATATTGTCTGAAGTACAAGGTGCAACTTGTCCTTCGATGACAATTTTGTTCTTTAGTACAACAGATGATCGAGGTTTGGTTTCCACTCACTGAAGAGGCCATCCTCTGGTTTGTTTCTTACTGTTAATTATAGTTCAACATAGTAATTAATTCAGTCGGTTTGGTGGTCTTCACTTCATCTGAAGAAGTAATGAGCAAAACCGAGGCCTTTTTCAACATTGCATTTGTGTCTGTCTGATAAAACTGGTGGTAAGTCCTAAATAAATTACCCTTTTTTCTGGTATTGTAGGACATTATCTTATACATTTATACCAGTTTACTTACTCTGTTAATATTACAGTAAAACATTGTTTATCTAGAACTGAAAGGATTGACAAACAAGTTTAAACAAGCTAAAATTAAATTGTTGAAGCTTTAGTGTTTGTATGTGCAAGAAAAATAAAAAGGATTCTTAGATTTTTGTTAGTCTTTTCTGCTGATGTAAATTTTCTTTCTGTGAAATTTAATATGTCTATCTGCAGTGATTTGAAGAAATGCATGTAATGAATGGAGAACAATAATTAAAACAAAGATGTATGTATATAGCCTTTAATTAAGTAGAATAACATCTTGGTTAATAAAAAAATTTGTAGAAACAGAAATCTTTGATATTTTCATCTATAAATGCTACTAATTGAATTACATAAAATAATTGATCAAAAAGATAATTTATACTTGCAGTTTGCAAATCTAAAAAGTACCTATAATGAGGAATCAGAAGAAATTTCTGTAAAGATTGATTCTTTAGAAATAATTGTCTTCTTTAGATTTTATTGAAGCACCTCACAAAATGCAGGCAGGTAAACTGTAAAAAACATTTGTTTATATTGTATATTTATGTTTTACCTTTTGTAATAAGCCTAGACTGTGTGCATTTTATATCTTGCAGCAATTCCTGTACCAAATAGTTTTTCTTGGAATATGTTTTGTGAAACTGTTTCTCATTTCTCACTGTTGTAAAAATTTTACTTACGTTGATAATTTTTAACTACCAGGAATTTGTTACTACACACATGGAATTTAAGAGATAAAAAACATTTTAATTGATATTAAATTAGTGAACTTCTACTAAATATTTTTTCCTTTTTACCAGAAGTTGTTTATTCTTATGAAACTGCTACGTCACAAAAAAAATTGTGTAGATGAAAAAATTAATGTTATGAGCTAGAAAACTGATATAATTTGTTATTCAATGACTTAAAATTTGTTAGTGCAAGTTGTTAATATACGGAGTGGCAATAATGGTTGTGGGTACCTCATTTTCCTTAAAATAACTAAGTTGTTTATTGTTAAGATTTATAGTCAAAATTACTAATTTAGTAATTCTTTATTGCTCATGATAAGGGTGGAAGGAGGGGGTTTCCTTCTAAGCGACTACCTACAGCAATTTATTGTTTTTGGTCTTGGGAGTTTTTTTTTTTTTTAATGTAATTGCTTTAAATTCATATAACAAAGGAATTAAGGACTTGATTGTGCTCTTCCAGTATGTTACATTGATCAAAAAGACAATTATCAATCAGTTTTAGACAAATAGTGTTCTACTGACTTAACAGAATTGATCTGAACAATAAAAACTATAAGTATTTACAGGTAGATTGGTCTATGTATATTTATTTATAGATAGTGTATTATAGGTGGCTTCACAATAGAAATTTATTCTAAAATTTTAATGCAATAAGAATTAATATCATTTTATTACAAATTGTGTTATTAAAATAAATCTTCAAATTATGTGAAGTTGGCAGCTTTTAATGCATTTTTATGCTTAAATGTTTTAATTAGGTACAAATCAAAGAAGAAGGCATTTACCAAAGCATCCAAAAAATGGCAGGACGAGTTGGGAAAGAAATCAATTGAAAGAGATTTTAAAAAGATGATTAAATATTGTAAAGTTATTAGAGTTATTGCACACACCCAGGTAATTGTAAAATTTTTAATATTTTTATAACGATGTTTATGTATCACATGGACTCTGCTTTGTACAGAGACTATGTTGATACACAGCGTGGCTACTGCACACAATGCAGTAATAGCTAAGCTGCAACATCGAAAATCATGTTGCCCTGCGTTTATGTAGGAGGCAGCTTCAGGCATATTCCATAACTTTCCAGTAACCCGTCGGGTTGTGACCTGGGAGACAAACCATGTCTGGAACATTGTCTAGATTTCAGTGTTATATTATTACTGATGGTTGTATTCATAAAATAGTTGATCTATACATTTAATAGTCTATAAAAGCAATGTTATTTGATATAAAGTTAGATGAAAGGAAACAACGATAGTGATTACCGGTATTTAAAAAAACTATTTTTTGTGTAACTGTAATGTCAGTAAAAAACTTAATCGGATTACTTTTACAATCAAATTTAGACAAGTGGGATTTTGAAAAATGTTAATATTTATTTTTTCCAATATTTCTAAATTTTATTAAGAAGATCGTTAAAATGTGTTAAGCTACAAGTATGGGTTGCATGATTGTAATAGTGTTTCTAAATTAAAATTTTTCTATTATCATTCCAGCATATTACATTAAAGCTTCCTGCTGTTATGACTGACTACAGGAAGTTACTAGCCTAACTATAATAATTAATATTGATTTGTTATTTTTCAATGGAATTTAATTTAATTTTTTGCTTTATTTGAAGTGTATTTTTGTATGATTTATATATAAAGATGTGATTGGTATAAAGAAATAATTCTTATAAAAACAATTTCTTTTTTTTTTTAATTACAACTCATATTAAATAAGATAGTGTTGCGGAATAGCCTGCAGCCCTAATAACCCCATTTATTCGTGTCTTAAAAACCTACTGTAACCAGAATTTTTTTTTATAAATTGACATTTCATGTCATAACTAGTAGTCATGTTTACACAAATGAACCAAAGGGTTTACCAAATCTTAGATAAATTTTCAAATAGAAGTGTACGTTATTTTAATAAAGTACTTATAAATATGAACTTTTAGAATTAAATAAAATGAAAAGATTTAGTTTCAGTGAAGAAATATTATTGCACATATTTTGATATCCGGCTGATATGCATGAGTGAAAAAAACTCCTGAAATAAGAACTATTTTATTTAACAAGTTATTCATTGACAAGCAATTAAGCATACAAAATAATAACGATCAACTATTATAAAACTGAACAATGGAGTCATTTAATTTTGAAAATTTGTTTATTGATTTTGTTTGGCCTCTTAATATAAACTTAATTAATAACTCATATGAAATTAATTATTTTTTTCTCTTTAGATGAAATTATTGAAGAAAAGGCAAAAGAAAGCCCATATTATGGAAATTCAAGTTAATGGTGGTACTATTGAAGAAAAGGTTAAATGGGCCAGAGAACATCTTGAAAGGCCTGTGCCAGTATCTAATGTCTTCTCTCCTGATGAAATGATTGATGTCATTGGTGTTACTAAGGGGAGAGGATATAAAGGTAAATAAATTGTTTGAGAGAATATTAAGCATGTAAATATGAAATCATTTACAGGACTTGTGATGAAAAATCATGTGTTGTGCATTTCTGATGTCATCATTGAATGCGGATAACCACATGCTGCCTTCCTACTGATGTCCTTATTAAAGTAATTTTTTTTTTTTTTTTTAGTCAAATGGTGCTTTTTTGTTTTTTTAGTAAATAACAAAACACAATGAATGATCTTTATAACTTTGTTTAATTAATTATTGCTGTGTATAGTTTGTATATGAGTTCCACTTTAATCTTACCTGAACCTGATATGAATTGTTAACTTGATTATTAGAAATTCTCAGTATTGGACATGTGTGTAATGGATTGAGGTTAATATAAAATTAAGTTCTGTAGAACATTTTTATTATTTGCACAGGTTTGTTTGTGTGTTACTAATTTATTCCTTTTTTTTTTACTTATCCCACAAACTAGGCGATTGGCATAATACATGGTTACTTCCCCCAATCTCTTGTGACTTGAGTGCATCTGTTCATTTTGCTGTTAATCTACTGTTTACTTCTTGATTCTTTTGTTAGTATTGCAAAAGTAAGGTCTGGAATTCAACTAAATTTCATTAGCTGGTTTTATATAGCTAATTTCATTATAGTTCTTTGCATATTTGTATAAATGTAGCTATCCTACAAGTTCATTTAACACCAAATGATTTTATTCTGTAAAACAGTTAAAAATGTTATTTGGACTCTTGGGCAATACTTCCAGAGGTTCCAGTTAAGGGGATGAGGAAGAATTTTTTTTTTAAACATTCTCTAATATAATAAAGAAACCATGAATTTGCATTTCTTGAAGGAGTAGGAGGTGTAGCCTCTCTTGGTACAATTACATGTCAATCATTTCTACTGTGAAATAGTCATAGAATAAGAAATCATTGTTTTTGATCATATGTACCTTGACAAAAGCTTGCCATTTGTTGGCTCTAGTTTCAATCCTGACATCTCTGTGTAGAGTATCTAGCAGGATTAGAATTTAGAGAGAAGGGATAAAATGAAAAGTGACTTTCTTTCAATCAGGGTAGATGGGGTAGTAGTATACGTATTGCCTAGAACCCAACAGTAACTTAAGTGCTCTTTTATCCATTTACTGTTAGCAACTACAACAAAATATGACAAATGAACCATTAATATTTGTATTGTAGAAGTCATGGTAATTTTTAGTAAGAACATTTGTTTGATTGCTTCAGCAAGGAGTAATAGGCAAAAAGAGAAAATTCTTTGGAACATGTTACAGTAAAAACACAGTAGTGTGGTAATAGCAAATTAATAATCTATTGCTGCATTTAAAAGTTGAAAGGTTTTTACTATTTAAGGGCAAAACTGTTAAAGTTTTGTGACTAAATCATCATTGTAAGAATTAATAGCTCCTTTTGTTAGAATACCCATACTTCTAAAATTAACAATCAAAGAAAATATTAAAACTTTGTTTTTATATAATTTGATGGCACTATATTAATTTATTCTATCTCATAAAAACTTTTATTGAACTGAGTTTTATTTAATTCATACTTAATTTGCTATAAATACTTCTTACAGGTGTAACATCTCGTTGGCACACAAAGAAGTTACCCAGAAAAACGCACAAAGGTTTACGTAAAGTTGCTTGTATTGGAGCCTGGCATCCCAGCAGAGTACAGTTCACTGTTGCTAGGGCTGGTCAAAAGGGATATCATCATCGTACTGAAATGAACAAAAAAATTTACCGCATTGGACAGGGAATCCACACAAAGGATGGAAAGGTGAGTTATTTGAACCTCTTTTTTAATTAAATTTTATGAATTTATATGATTTTTTATACTGTAAAAAAACTACATTTAATTTTGTAAAGTATTATTCATATATCATTGATAAAACGACTATATTATTCTCATATAAAATGTTTGGTACTAACCCCAATTTAAATTAATCACATCAAAATTTAATTCTTTAAATTTATCACTGATGAAATTTATTTATAAATTCGTTACATGAGTATAATTTAAAGAAAAAATTATCCTTTATTAGTAAATAATGAAAATAAAAAAAAATTATACTTGTAAATATTTAAATTTCAAATTATCAAAAACTGTGATTTGGCAAATAGTTTCCTGGTTGTGCTGTGATTACTTGTGAAAATTAGGTACTATTTTGTACTAAAATATGGTTTCATTTAAAGAAACTAGTATACTTTAATGAGAGGTGGTTGCTACTGCAAAATAAAAATTAGCCCTCTTCAAGCCTAGAAAATATTTTGCAGAAAGCAAAGTAATCTACTTGGTATGTGGTTAGAGCAGTGATTATCAACCTTTTTTTTAACCAAAAAGTAAAAAAAAAATTGAATGATGTTTAGATTCCCCAGCCCCCAACTTAATGAAACCTAGTTCAGCTGTAAACTATTTAGCTGTATTGATAGTAACTGGTATGGTAGTACATGTATGTATGAAGTTTACGAACATAAGCAATTATAGGTTCCAACTTGTATATGTGTCTGCACATAATTAAATTTAATTTGTTCTGCTTGCATAACATTCACTGTGAGAGTGTCATGTTGGGAACATGTATATGATATGTTGTGCTATCAGCAGGATAAAAGGCATAAGAAATTGCAGAACATCAGTTTAGTTTCCCATGCAAAATAGTTACTGCTTCTGGTAACTATTTAAATTTTTAGACGTGTAATTTCACAGAAAATAGAGATTTCAGTTTTTTAGTGTGCAGTCAAATGCTGTAACTTTTTTCCAATTTGATTCTTATGCAAAATTGTTAAATTTTTGAAAAAAACAGAGCCATCTGTATCCAATCAATCAATTGGTAAAAAACATTGTACAGATGTTAAAATCATGGTTTTACTTCATTTGATGGAAAGCCAAACATCGTTGTTTGCTACGAAAGCATGAAGTCATCAAAATTAATTCAACATTTGAAACTAAACCTCTCAATTGTAAAAGCAAACTCTTGCAATTTTTCAAAAGAAAATTACATACTTAGAGAAATCAACAAGGTTCTATTTGTAAATCAAGCCATACTAATAAAAGTACATTTGAAGCATCTTATCTCATATTGAGTAGCTAAGATGTCCAAACCCCATACAATCTCAGGAATCCTCAATATGCCTGCTACAATTGATATGGTCAATGTTTTAATAGGCATGGAGAAGAAGCAAATAAATTTTGCTTTCTAAAGACACGATATTAAGGCAAATCTATAACATAGGCATGGAAGAAGCAAATAAATTTTGCTTTCTAAAGACACGATATTAAGGCAAATCTATAACATAGGCATGGAAGAAGCAAATAAATTTTGCTTTCTAACGACACAATATTATAAGGCAAATATGTGACATGGCTGCCAGTGTTTACAATCGGATTATTCAGCGAGGTGATTCAAATTTTTGGTATTAATTTGATAAATCAACATGTAAATTATCAATAATTTGATAAATCAACAAATATTTCTCAGTTCCTTGTTTTATGTGATATGCTTGCATAGGACAATTCAAAGAAAATTTGTTTTGCAAATCAATACCTGGGTATACAACAGGACTTTCTGATGCCTTTTTTTTATGAAACTCCTTAGTAAAAACTATAACATAGACGGGACAAAATGTATTGCAGTATCTAGTTATGGTGTGAAGGCAATAACAGGAAAGAACGTGGATTTAAAAAAAAAATTATAACATTGTCTTGTAGCAAGGGTGAAAAAATGGATGCTTGCTTCCTTCATAGACATATGCTCTAGCCACAAAAAGTATGCCAGAAATCATTTTCTTTGTAAGGCTGTTAAAATGGTTAATTTTATTAAAACTAAACAATTTCAGAATTGGGTATTTGCCAAACTATGTGAATTTACTAGGACCTGATAAAAAACATTAAAAAGTTCATGCTATAATTAAGAAGCTTGATATGTGGATTATATTTGCCTTAAAAAAAAATTTGATAGTTTCCACTCGCTTCCAAATTAAGTAAAATTTGGATTAAGAAAATGCTATTATTCACCACCACAGTTTGGATAGCATGAAGATGTGTTTGAGCGAGTTAAAAATTCATCTGGGGGGCGTATTTATTAGAAGATAAAAATGACCTCTTGAAGAGATTGGTACTGAATCCATTTAGTGAAAACGTTATTGCAGCTGCCAAGTTACTAGTTGAGATTCACTGTGAATATGGAAATGCAGTCACAGAAGCATTGAAAATATTTTAATCCCTTTTGCAATGTCTTACTTTTGTGAAAATGATTTTTTTGTGTATGGTTATGCTAAAATCGTTAATCACTTGGAAACAATTTACTTTTGTGTGCTTTTAAGATGACCCACATTTGGAGAAACTTAAATGAATAACAAATTTAACCATTTCATTAATGTATTTTCTTTACATGTGTGCTTACAAATGTAAGTAAAATGTTTGAGTTTTTTCTCATAAATGATTTCATTATTATTTGTGTGTAAAGTTATAGGCTGATTTCATGACTCCTCATATATCACTATCACTGCAACCCCCAAGTTGAGAGCATTTTAGAAGGAATTGATGAAATCATAAACAGGAAATGAAAAATGGGTTTGGGTGTATTATTTTTCTAACAAGTAGGATGTAGTTTAAACAAAAAGCATATGTGTGTATGTTGTATTTGGTTAAAAAAAAATTTTTTGTAGTCTGGTAATTGCTATTTTTTTAAATTTGTTTCTAAAGTGATTTATTTTTTATAGGTCATCAAAAACAATGCATCCACTGAATATGATCTTTCAGAAAAAACAATCACACCCATGGGTGGCTTCCCTCATTACGGTGAAGTAAATAATGACTTCATTATGTTAAAAGGATGTTGCATGGGTCCTAAAAAGAGAGTTATCACTATGCGTAAAGTAAGTATAATTTCATTTTTTTTATTTTGTATTGCTTTCCATTACTTTTTCTGTTCATTGTCTATGATGATTCTCATTTCCAAACCCTATCTGATTATTTCAGTGATTTCAAAATGATAGGGCTGAGACAATGAAAGAAATAATAAATTTTTACATTTTATATTTTTATAAGCAAGTTCAGAAAAAAACAGGTGAATGTTAGTGGTGATTTTAAACTGCTAGGATTCATTGATTTATAATTGAAGATAATTACTGGCTCCTAATTTGGTTTTCATATTCAAAATTACAGGATCTGCCCAACTGCCCATTTATGATAATTTTTATGGTTATCTAACATTGATCATGTTATCAATTTTTTTTTAAAGATAATTGAAATTGATGAAAGGAAAAACCTTCTGTATGTGATACTTGTATATTATTATCCCACCAAGAAGTAACCTTTTTAAACAGCACTTTCAAAAGTAACTGGTCAGATAAAATATTTTATAGATAGATGAATAAACTGTGTTCAGTATATGACTACCCAAAAAAAAAAAAAAAAAAAAAACACTACTATTCATTATATATATTTATTGTTCTTGTGTATGCATATATATATATATATAATGTATATATGTATATATATATAAAAGACAAAAAATAAAACTGCAATCCACCACAGTACTTAATTAATAATATTTGCCTTATTTTATTACTTCTTCATTTGTACATCAAAACTGCTTTTAAGGATTTCCCCTTGTCGGTTGATCAAAAAATTAAAAACTTTAAAATTACACATTCAGAAATAAAAATTATTGTACACAGTGTAAATATGGATATTATTAAAGCATTTTTAATAACTTCAAAATTTTGTTTAAATGTCCTATACATGCCTGTGGTCAGCCACTACATGCAGTACTATAATACTAATATTTTATGAATTTTACTTTATATTTACAAAAGTGCTGCTATGTATAGCAGCTCTAAGAAAATCATTATCAAACTTTGCAGATTAATTAAGCTGAATTTTTGTCTATATTTGAATAACAAAAATTATAGAAAATTTATTTTTTTAAGAAAATTGATGTAAAAACATTTATTAAAATTAAACTAATTTGAGTGGTTCAATGATATAAACAAAAAACAGACTTTTTTTATCTTTAAAAGAGAAAAGTGAAAATATTTTAATCAGAAGTTTTCATCAATGTTTGAATAACATAATGTAAATGAAAATGGATAGGGGAAACTTATTGATAACAAAAAAAAAGAATAAAAATTATTTAAAACAGCAAATCGTATATGTTTTTACTTTTTTCTAACAATTATTAAATATCAAAATGGTTACTTGATAAAGCTACAAACATTTCTACGAAGCAGTTGCTCATTGTGGCCACCATTCTACTCTATGCATAGTTCAGCTTTGTGAGAATCCATGCTGGCAGAACTTATCTATTAGCATCATTATTATTTAGTAATAGTAGCTCTAGCTTCTATTATATGATGTCTTAATTCCTCTGTGCTAATACGAGTGGAGTTACTTAACAGCTTCATCCAACCCAAAGGAAAAAGTCTGTTGGCATGAGATTAGATCAAGGTGTCATTTTACTTTTTTGTTTTGATGAATCCATTGCTTACTAAATGTGTTATTTAAATAAAAATAACACGACAGTAGCAAGCAAGTGCACCATCATTGAATAACCACTTCTGCATTCTTATCTTCAAATGGAATATTTTACAAGAGTTCCATCAATTTGTTTGAAAAAATGCAATACCGCTCTCTAAGTGAGCCTTGCAGTAAAAAAAAGGCCACTGAGATTATCAATAAGAAGACCAACAATAATGTGTGTTGGAAATGACTGTAACAGTCTCATGTGGGATTTTCTTCTGCCTAAGAATTAACAATGTTATTTTACAGAATAAATTAGTAATTAGAATATTACATAGGAAAAAGGAATAATATTCACATTTAGTTAATAATTTACCATAGACTGAATTTCATCTGTTTTAGGTGGAACATTTTTTACATGTGTTGTATAGAATCTTATTATTGTTTGTCCTGTAATATTCACACACACTTTATTGCGAAACATGAAAGCAATGTAACACCTTCTGGTGCTTAAAGTGGAAGGTACTTGAACAGCATTCAGTATTGCTGCTTTTCTGTTGACATTTCTCACAAAACGTTCGCAACAGCCAATCAATTTTTATCTTTACCATAAATTAACATGTCCTGTCAAACTCTCCAAATGAAAACAAATTTGTGGTATCGCCTATTGTGAATGACTGACTGAACAACCGCATAAACACTGCTCAAATGAAAATTCAAATGCTAGACCCTAAATTTAATTGTTGACCATCAGTTTATTGTCAACCTATAAAAAAATATTTATATTTTAGAAGGATGTTTTTCAAATTTATTTTTAGAATTTGTATGTGAATTGTTTTGTTTAAAATCTTATCACTTCTCTGATCCAGTTTGTGCGTTTTGTTTCTAATTAAATTTGAAATTCTCAAATCTGTGTTTAATTTTAATTGATGTATTTACATCAATTTTCTCAAAATTAAATTCTTTACAAAGTTAACTAGAAATTTTTATTTGTTGGTAAATTAAAAAAGTTTATTTTATTCTAAACTCAAAAAAAGTGTGTTTTCTGACTAAACATTTTCTTGTTTACCCTGCTTTTCTTAAAACTTACGTGAAAGGTCTGGGACCACTTTTCAATTTCTTGATCAAAATTTTAATATGGTTTAATTTTACAGGGAGCAGAAAGTAGGGCTAAACAAGAGTTGAAACTCTTGATTGAACTGTTTCTGACCTGTGATTGTATGAACTTTTATTGGCTATAGAATCATCTCCTTAGAAATTGCAATGCAGTTTGGAATCACCTATATAAATTGTAGTAAAACCCTAATAAAAAGGAAAGATCTTTATTATATTTTTAATATTTTTTAACAAAATTTGTTTACTTCAATTATGATTGTAACAAAAACAATTTCTGATGAAGAAATTGTGCTAATTTTTTAGTTTGTATAAAGTAAATTTAATTTGAATGGATGAAGACCAAATAAAGACTTTTAAGTAGACTGAAGAAACATTATGAAAGCTTTTTCTTTCTCAACTGGGAATTGTATTTAATAGTAATTTCACTGTTTTTTTGTTTTGTTTTAGTCGTTGCTTGTTCACACCAAACGTGTTGCTTTGGAAAAGATCAACCTGAAATTCATTGACACATCATCTAAATTTGGTCATGGTCGCTTCCAGACAGCAGCTGATAAATTCGCATTTATGGGTCCTCTAAAGAAAGATAGGTTAAAAGAGGAAGCTGCTGCTGCTCAATAATAATTACATAATTAAAAATTTGTTATAAATAAATTTTTCTGAAATTAAAATGAATTTGAATTACTTTTCTTTTATAATACTAACAACAAATTGTTCAACCGCAAAGCTTCTTGCTGAAGTAATTTTATGAAAAGCTGAAATTAAAATATTTTTACTAGTTACATGGGAATTGTTTAAGTTAAAGCTTGTTATAACACAGTAACTGTGGTGGGGGTCACAGATGATCAGATCTGTGATTGCATTTTCAAAAAACAAAGATTTTTGTCAAGGCTTTATAGATCCGTAATTTGGTTAGTAATATAATTTATACAACATAAAAATACCTTTTATTTTTAACTTCTTATACATACATTTTTAAAAAAATGATTTACGAAATGGTTTTTTTTTAAATATAACAAATATTGGTTAAAGTCAAGTTAGAAAAGAATAAATCTACAAAATCAGTAGCAATGTTCTTTATTGAAACACAACAAATAGTAAAGAGCTGAGAGAGACATTCAGTGCAAAATTTTGGCACTTCTATAGTTTTGTTTTTAGCGTATTACCTGTCATTTCATTAAAATTGCCTTGTACCTTGGCACCACTCTCTTGTCTTCCTAACTACATTCTTTGAGTTTTAGTTCATGTTCTAGTCAGATCTGTCAAAATGATGATTCCTGAATTGAACCGCAGTTCAGGAATCAGGTTCAGGTTTTTTAATATTTGAATTTACATTGAATCATTTCATTTACAATGGCAGTCTTTAATAGCAGTTGGTGCCTATCTTGTATAGCTGATCACATTTACTGGACCCTTATTATCCACAAAATGAAACATACATAAAAGCATTTCAAATCTGTACAGACTAATCTTGTTTTTAACAAATTGCTGTTCTAACATGGGTCATCTAACAAATTACCCAGTTTAGGTAGTGTTACTAACTCCATGTGTAAAGTAATCCCAAAAAGGTTTTTATCTCTGTTTCCATTGATGTAGTCAAGAACATATTTTCATTGTCACCGTATAAAGTGTTGGTTGGACATAAAGATTTGTGTGGAAAGTAATAGCATCAAAAATGTTGTCTTATCACAAGTATTGAATAGAAATTTTCAGATTTTGCAGTTTTATAAATATAAAGGCTTCTTCATACTTACTGTTGGTATATGGAATTGCATACTATCTGTAACCCATAGGTTGTGATCATTTTGATTGTGATGTTTCACCTCATGTGTGGCTGCTTTCAATGACATTTCATTCTCACTTTCACCAGATGGTGAAACAGGGTAGCAAAAGTGAATATTCATATATTACTTATACTAGTGTTTTGAATAAAGTTGTCATAAACTCCATTTTTGTAAAAAGCAAAATTTATTATGAAAATAAATTTTCACACACTGAAAGACAGAATGGTTTTACAGCAGTTGTTCAGCCTTGAGCATGCCACTTTCCAGACTACGTGGTGGCATTAGTAAAACCATTCACTTCGTGCCTGGTAGACAGTAGTGATCGATATTGTTTTAGTGATGTATTAAGCATAATATAATACAAAACTCAAATTTAAGCATATCAAAATATTTAGTTTTTCATATAAACTGAAGTCATAAATGGCCTGATTTTAGTAGTTGCTTAAATATGTGTATGAAAACAATATTTACGTGCAATTACTTCGTATTTGTTCCATTACTTCTAAGTGGATTTTTTATAGTGGAGCGACATGGATGTCTGAAAAATTTCTTATAAGACAGATGTATGTTTAATCAACCTAATATGCGTTCTTTAGAGTAGAAGTGAAACTTCATTACCAAGTAATATGGAAGTGAAATTTCTTTTATCAAACTGCACAGGGTAAATGGAGAGCTCTGCTTTGCACCAGATGACAAATTACTGATTTTTGAAAAACATTACCATTAGTATTTCTACCTAAATCTATGTGTACAACTGTAAGTAATCCACCTGCGTCAGCTATTGCCATAAAAACACAAAGTATCCTTTTTTAGTGTATGCATGCCGATCCAGAATTTTTTTAAATCGCCTTGTTCTAATGTTTTCTGCCAATATAGTGGGGTGAGTTCCATAAATCATAATATTGTTTGCCAGACAAGCCAAATTTCTCCTGTTTGTGTTGGCATGAAGAGTGGTTAGAGTCCATATGCATGTTCATCAAACAATTAAAACTGATAGAAGCAACACCTCTGTAGAATAAAAACAATAAGGTTTGAAACTGCTTCCATACCTAAAAGCTTAATTTAAACCTGTAATTTAGACTTTTGTAGTAATTAAGTATACATTAATTTTTATTTCACAACAAAACTGTAGAGAGGATACCTTCCTCTGGTTCAGCAGGTAAAGCTAAAAGAAAAATACTATCAGATCTCTTGTTTCTATTGCTATATACAAAGGGAAACTGGGCCAATACATACCTGTAATTACAGTGGCTAACAAAATGAAGATGACTGAGGAAGTTAAGGAACCAACTACACCTCCAATTGAAAATTAAGCAGTTTAAAATTTGCAAATTGCTAGTGAGAATAATAATGATCTGCCCCTTGTAATGAAAAAGAGGTGGTCCAAAAGAAAAAAACCAGCGACCAGATATTAAAAAACTTTCTGATAAAATCGGCATTTTAAGATGTCTGCTCTTGGCACATCACTGCTGCTTTGTAATTCCTCCACTTATTTTGTTCACACAAACAGCTGATTCATCATTAGCTTCACTTGCCTTGATCTCATCAGTCTATACATAGTCAAACGGACATTGTGTTACCAAATGAAACCTCAAATCAACAGTGGTGGACAACATTTAATTAAAATACTCAATTGTCTTCTTTTTTTTTATATAATCAACATTTGAACTTTTTTTACTTATCTAAATTCTGAATAATTTCAATTAAAATTTGTTATTTTAAATAATATTTTATATTTAGAAATTTATAATAAATAAAATTACAATTAATAAGTAAATAAAAATATAAATCTCAGATTTTTTTGTCTAGCATTATAATCTGTTACAGTAATGAAGAGATGTTCAGTTGGAGGAATCGCTATTTTGCGCTTGGTATCCTTCTCTGTATATCAGTTGAAATGAAACTTAATAAGTGAAAACTTCCTGAACTCATTTTGTAGCATTCTTTAAATTTGTTGTGTTGAGCAAGCTGTGTTACACAACTTTTGATGAACTGTGTTGTAAATTGTTAACATCAAATGGTACTGAAAATTTCTTATATGCTTGTTACAATTCAAAAACCAATGAGTGGACGACGACATCATCTTCGCTTGACGAACGCATTGTTACTAAAACCTTCAAATATTTACAAGCATGCTCATAAGATAAATATTGTGAGATTCTGAAAAATGTAATTTTGTATAACAGAAGATATATATCATCTTATCTCAGGTTGCTCCAGTATAAAAACTGCCATAAAATGTGTATGAAGTAAGTGCATCTCAAATTTTAGTGCAAAGCAGCATAGATAATGAGAAGCAGGATATTACATAATGTTTGTAATCTTATTCAGCTAATTGGGTAAGTTAATGACACTATAAGATTGGTGTCATTGAATATGATTTATTGCATACTGAAAATGCTGCAGGCATTTTATTATAACACTGATGGCAGTAGTATATGATTGCTCTTTTTTAAAAGAGCTGATCATTTAACTCATACCAAAAAAAAATTATAGGTTTCTAGGTATATCAGAAAATTTTCAGTTAAATTCAAAATTAATTTTCAAAAAAATGGAAAATCCTTTGAGAACATTTTTGAATTCTTAAGCACAAAATTTGACAGTACTGTTGAAAAGTAAGATTACTTTTTCATATAATCAGTGTAAATTTATTTGACAGTAAAGAGTGATCTAGGAAGTTCACTGAATGTAGTGTAGTTCTTTTCTACCATTTCAAACTCAAAAGATTCTCCTTTATAACATCTGGAAACTGCAGTAAACAGGATTCAGGTAGATGATTTAAGCATTCATAAAGAGATGCCCAGAAGAGCTTGTATGTTTTTCTTAGAGAAAAAGAAATATGCACTTTTAGTGTAAAAGTGTTAGTGAATCTCCTTACCCCTCAAAAAAAAAAACTTACTTGAAAAGAGGCCCAAAAAATAATTGTTGGTCCTGAATACCAACAAAAACAAAATGATATAAAAGGATGAATAGACGTAATTCTTTGCTTCAAACTCAGAAAAAATTCACTTGCCACAGGGCTGTTTCAATTGTAAATAACAAAATAATGTTCTCAACAATAAGTAAAGACAATATATATGAATGTAGTAAAAATAGCCCCTTTGCAAGTGGATTTTTTGCACAACTTTATTAAATCATTTTCTGTGTTTGGTACAAAGTCTTGTTTAAGAGCAAATAGCATTCATTTTTTGTATCAATTTTTTTTCAGATTTGGAGCAAATAATTGTTTATCGAGGGATACAGTCACACTTGTTTGTTTTTACAATTTTATTTTGTTGGTATTAAGGACAAATAACTGTTTTTTTGGGCCTCTTTTAAAATTATTTTTGGGGACAATAAAGAGATTCATGAATATCTTTATACTCTGAAAAAGTTTTTTGTTGTGGTTTTGATTTTCTTTCTCTTTAAATGGACAATTAAACTAGACATTTAGAGGTCAGTGATAACATTTAGAAAAAAATCTAGTTTAATGTACTTCATTTCTGATGTGAAAAAGTAAACTTAGAACTTGAGAAAACATAATTTTGTTTACATAAATATGTAGTAACAAACCTTCCCATCTCATTTTATATTGATAATTAATTGACCATTAATTATGATTTATTCATACTTTAAACTGCCATAAATTATGTGCAATGTCAGTTACAATAATTGAAACTCGTGTCCATTGCAAATTTTTTTACAGTTTACTTTAAATCATTACTTTTTTCTTGACAAACTACCAGATAAAACTGGGCTAGACTAGACTACTTGTTTAAACAATCTTTTTCTGCAGATTACTCTACATGATATGGCAATCCTAAAATTTCAGCCAGACTTGAAAAACAAAATATGCTGTTAAATCACAACAGTCCACCCTGTTTGTAAAATATAACAAATGGCTGTTAATTATGTTTTTGTTGCTTTAGTTTCTTCTGAATGACTGTTGGTTGATGTAAGATTGTCACCATGAATGTAGTATTTTCCTAAATTGTGGTCACATAATTTTGACAAATTTAGGTACTTTTCAAGATGCTCACAGCCAACAATTTGTAATTAGTTAGATGGCGCCACTGAAAGGTAAAATAAATAAATGTATTTTAACCTATACTCCTAGCGAGCAAGAGATAAGTTTGGTTAGATTATATTTATTTATTATATACGTTTGTTTGGTTTTGTATATAAATTTATTATACAATGCACCTTCAATTTACACAGATGTTACATTTCGGAAAATTCCTGCGTATAATGAAATCGCGTAAATTGAGACATTTAATGAAGAAATGCAGGTTAGGTTTCTTTGTAAAGTTTTTCTCTTTAAACCTCCGAGATCACCGTTAGGTATTGCCTCAGAGGATGAAATGGATGATTTGTAGCATTTGAAAATGCCATGCCCGGCCAGGATTCGAACCCGGGACCTCCGGATGAAAGGCCGAAATGCTATCGTAAGGCGAGTGGTAAAGTGAATTGGGTAGAGGGTTAGTCAGCTCTTCGATTAAAATTTGTTGTAAATTTTAGCGCTTCTGTGGCTTTGTTAAGTTATACAGTAAATGATACGTAAATTACTGTACTCTATTTTACTATTTTATTATTACAGTATCATTGTATCTTAATGATATTAAAGTACAATGTGTGCATTTCAAATGAAAAAGTATGTTCTACTTATTTATTTTCTCCTTTCAGTGGCACCATTTAACTAACAACAGATCGGCTAAGAACATCTTTCAAAATTTATTCTTCCTTCTGCCTTCTCACTCATAGAATTTAACAAAGTTTAATGACAGTAATTGTTACCTGAATTAATAAGTGGTCTACAAACTGATTTTTTAATTTGTTTTAAACGACGAGTTGTCATAATAAGATTGATAAGCATGAACTTTGATCCTATCAGTATATTTCCTCTTTGAATTGGGTAAAGGAAATGATATGTAAAATTTAGTTTTATCTACAATATTATTACTTATGTGTATAAAAAATCCAATATATCTTCAATAATATTTCCTGGATGTAAAATAATTTTATTCCAAGATAAAATAATAATATTGTGCAAAGATATATTATTAAAAGGTAGATAATTAAACTACGAGGGTCGTTCAATTAAATAGACAAAAAAACATTTTTAGTTAAGGAAACGCTTAATGCAGGAAATTGAAACTTTTGTAAATGTTAGTAGGCAACCTTGCAAAGAGGGTGTTTTTTTTTTACTTTGCGAGACCACTGTTAGGTATTACTTAAGAGGATGAGATGAATGACAATTTTTGTAGTGTGTAAAAATGCCATGCCTGACCGGGATTTGAACCTGGGAACTCCGGATGAAAGGCCGAGACGCCACGGAGGCTGGCAAAGAGGCTTAGTCAGCTCTTCGATTATGATTTACGTAAACATAACCTCTAAAGTTATGATGGCATATCCACTCGAAGAAAGCACTTTTGAAGAACAGCGTTCTGTTATCCGATTTTAACTTTCGGAAAGTGTACAACCGCTGGAAATCTCTGATGAACAAAAAATACGGCAGTAGTTGCATGAACTGTGCGAGTTTTTACGCGTGGGTGGAAAAGTTTAAATGTGGCTGCAAAAGCGTGATCGACGGGCACCGCTCCCGGGGTCTGGTAACCTCGGCGTTAGATTCTCGTTTTGATTCACTTATCCAAGAAGACTGTTGACTTACAGTTGAACAAATTGCTGAAAAATGTTGAGTAAGTCTTGGCACAACTTATTCCATCATACAACACAAACTGAATTACTGTAAGGCTGAGATATTTCGCATTTGCACCGAACTCAAAAATCGTTTCAGTAACGAAGGTGACGCATTTTTGGACAGGATTTTAACTGGTGATGAAACTTGGATACATCATTTTGAGCCGGAGTCCAAGCATCAAAAGCTGTAGTGGAAACACTGAATCGCCTGTCCATAAGAAATTCAAAACGGTACCATCATCCCAACCCCGTAGGGGAAGACACCCGTCTAGTGACGTTCCGGTCGCCACACCCACCCGTTCCTTGCCCTGTTGAGCTTTTTACATCTCTTAGTAATAGGCCTGGCCTCGTTGGGATGCCACCGATGTAAATGCCTCAGTAGACATTTGTATCGGTGATTTAATAATTCAGCTTATTGCCTTCGCTGTAGGCCTCGTCCGGACATCTTGAATGTCCTACATCCTATACCTCTAAACTAGCTAACCGAGCTCATGAAGCGCGAACCCCGCGCCTAGTTCTACTTATTATGAGCCAATTACGTGAATGTCTCGAAATTCGAGGCAAAATAAACACAACATACCACCAAACAAATTGATCGCAACAACGAAATTTAGTCCTAGTTCCTTTATGAAACGCAACTTTACGCTTAGATAAACCCCTGACTTAAGTTAAATTATGTCTGTTTCACTAGGCAGAGGCGAACAAACCTCCTAGTCCCACTCGGCTCCATCACAGAGTCCCGCGTGACATTCACCACAATAAACCATCGTCGAGATGCCGCTACACCTCACGGCTGCATGGCATCTCATGCCCATCGGCAGTGCAGTCGCCGTTCCGCCGACAGCTTTAACAATCATTGACACCTCTTATCAAACTAATCGTGGCTTGCTGCCGAAGCGCCTATCTTCGGTCAATCAAACTGACAGTTCCTGTAGGACAGTTCCTAGTAGGAACCCGAGCTCCTACTCTACTAAATCTCTTCGGCCGCTCTACGTTGGGCAAGGAATCGAAGGAAGCCAGCCACAATTGTTCAGTCTCTAAGAGTCCTCCAGTTAACCCGCAGATCAAAGAAGGAGTTTACTCTTTCAAGTTCCCTAACAACTCTGGTACGCTCAGTTTCGTACCTTGGACAGGACATGGTCCACCGTGTCATCGACCCTACAGTCCGGACACAAGCCAGAGTCAACCAACCTAAACCTAGCCAAACTATTTCTAAAACCACCATGTCCCGAAAGAAATTGAGTAATATGCCAGTTGGGGGAAACCCAGCTAATAACTCGCAACTCCCAACATGTGGAAAAATACCATGCGTGTATCGACCAGTAGAAGAATCGTTCCACCGAGCTTGTCAAGAGTCAAAACCTTGGTCTTCAATTTCCCGCAAACGCCCTGACGTTAGAAGGCCTCCCTTCTTTGAGATATACCGCTGGCTACGCTCCGTAGCCAGAATATCTAGAGGTTTTATGCCGGCAATTACAGTGACTGCCTCTCGCGAAACAGTCCTGTAGCCACCGACAACAGCTAACAATAGAAGACACTGGGCTCGCAAAAGAATGTCCCTGTAACTTTGGAATTGTAAACGATGAGCCCAGATGGACGCTGCGTACAACATTATGGCCTTACCTTTGTAAAGAATACGCATGGTACGGTAATTCAACCGGGTAATTTTAATGCTCATAATTCTCTTTGGGGATCGGATCGAGTAGATCCCCGCGGAAGAGAATTGGAAAGGTTCCTGATGAATTCTGAACTTATTCTTTTAAACGATGGGTCAGGAACTTTTTTCAATGCCAGAGATTGGTCGACGTCCTGTATAGATCTTGCACTCATTAGCGGATCAATAGCACCGAGGTACACCTTGCATGTTTTAGACGATTTGCATGGAAGCGACCATTTCCCGGTGCAAATTGTAATTGATGTTACAAGGAACCCATCTCTAAAAGATGGTTGTTTGATAAAACAGATTGGACGATCTTCACAGCTAGGACGATACTCCCTGAAACAACTGGAGGTATCGGATACTTGACTCGGCATCGAGATATATTCCCAAAACATCTGGGAAACTTACGAAGCAACCCATTCGCGGTGAAACAATGAAGTTAGTGAAGCTATAAAAAGAAAGAAAAGAGCGTATAACGCCTTTAAGAAATGTCCTACGAGAGATAATCTTATTTGCCTTTAAAAAATAAAGGGCATATGCAAAACGTCTCATGATAGATTCAAAGAAACGACCCTGGCAGCAATACGTGTCATCCATTGAAAGAACTACTACTGCATCAGTGACTACTACTGCAGTGATCATCCAACAGGAATTTTTAGCAATCTTCGGTAACTACAAAGAACATATTAGAATTTATACTGATGGTTCTAAAACCGCACATGGTGTTGGATGCTCCATATATGTAAATGGAGAAGCCCACTTTTGGAACCTGCCAGATATGGCCAGTGTCTATATGGCAGAACTTACTGCCATACAGCAAGCTCTTTGGTACACAGAACATTATTGCAAAGAGAGAGTGCTAATATGTTCCGATCTTTAAGTGCACTTGTTGCAATTTGGAACAAGAACATTAAGGATGTCCTAATTGCAAACATCCTGTCCATTTTGTAGGTTCTAAATCAACGAGGACAGCGAAGTGTATTTGTATGTACTCCAGGGCATGCTGGTATCATTAGTAATGAAAGCGCAGACGAAGCTGCCAGAAAGGCCACAGTCTGCATAGTTTTTGATGCAATTCCTGTAAGGATGGCAGATGTTAAAAACTGTCTAACTAATATAATAAGAAACAAATGGAATAATGATTGGAGGAGTTTAAATTCAAAATTAAACTCAGTAAAAACTTCTCCGTTTAAATGGAAAAGCGATGTGAAGTTGACTCGCCGAGAACAAGTTGCTGTGACCAGACTTAGAATCGGTCACACGCGAATAACAAATTCATATTTGTTAACCGATGAAGAGAGACCAATATGCGGTGTTTGTAACAAAACACTTACAACTAAGCATCTAATAGAAGAGTGAACCATATATGAGGACCTCAGAAAGAGGTTCCGGCTAAGAAATGATATTGCTGCTGATTTGGATAATGGAAATGAAGAAAAGATATTTGCTTATTTACATGCCAGTGGACTTCTTAGAAGTCTGTAAAAGGGGAAATTTAAAGCTGTGTTAAACAAACTCTCAAACTCTTCGAGGTAGTTTTATATATATAAGGGAGTCTTGAAGCATGGCACATATAGTGGTGGGAGGTAGCCCTCTTGTCTAGGCCACCCTGGCTGCCTGCATACAAGAACAGGGAGTCGGGGTGTGTCCAATGATGGCATAGGAGACCCTCAAGGGTGGACTGAGGGTGCGAGGCTATGGGTAAGCGTAATGCATGCTTGTAGCCAAGTAGGTCAGGGCCGGGAAGGGTAGCCTCTTCGCCGAGGGCTTTTTGGCTATCCTGAACAGGTGGTCAGATTGCTCTTATTACACTGGGAGGACCTCGATGGGTTACGTCCTACGGGACTGTTTATAGGGGGGAGTCAACTGCCATGGCATCCTGGGGCGACTGATATACTGCTTAACAGCGGTTCTGGTCGCCCCAAGGGTGCTTAAACAAATGAATAAACGAGACAGGTAGAAGGAGATAATGGTATTGTAAAGACATGTATTTTTCCATTTATGTTTCTTTGTGATATTTTCTCATATTTCTAATATTGGGGCCCTTTACACCCCATAAGTGTTGTTTTTGTTTATTTTTGTTAGATTAATGTTTTTTGTGTACTTTGTGCTTTTAAATAAAAATGTAAGGGCCCTTTACACCCTTACATATGACGATCCTGATGGTGATACTATCCTTTTCTTTTTTTTTTTAAGAATGTGACGAGGGCTAATGACCTTAGCAGTTGATGCCCATAAAACCAGAAAAAAAAATTAATGTTGTTATAATTATTTTTTAATGATGTAGCCTATACATTTTTTAATCCCTCATCATTTTATTAGATAAAAATAAAAATTATAATTTTTTTATATCAAAAAATTGGAAAAAAAAAAGGTGTGGTTATTTTCTTATAATCTTAATTATTTTTACCGTCTCATTCTGGCAAACTATTCTTACTTTCATCATTAATGGACAGGGAATAGACTAACCATGAAAGACGTTTTTGATATAAAATCCAGTTTAAAAAGATGCAGTCATTTTTTTTTTCATTATGTGCTTTTGTGTGAATTGTTGTCTTAATTTTTTTATATTTTTGTTGCAGAGTGTTTTAAATAAGTACAAACATTGATGACCAGCAGTTTACTCCTTAAATGTAATTTTAATAACTCTTAAAAGAACTCTCATATACTGCATGTATTCTTTTTCATTGTTGTCTTTTTCTTTTTTTCTTTACACTACTGTTACTATTGATACTTGCTGGCTATCAATCAATACAAACCAACATCTCAGTTGTATCACAACAATTTTAAAAGTTAATAGTTGATCAACGCCTGTCTCCTTGCACAAACATTTAAACACTACCTGAGTAATAATATTTATACTGTGTAATAAGTGGTAATTTCTCATACTAAAAGCATTTGACTTTCAGCCAGTTGTTAAGTCTGATTTAGTGTGATTTTGTGTTTGTTTGTTGCCTGTTAGATATAAAATTCAGTAAATCCCTTAGTAAATTTTGCTAGTTTAAAAAGATGTTCAAATATGCTACTAAAGTTGATTTTGCCTGAACTAAATGTGAAAAGATGACATAATGCCTTTTCACAACATTTGTGTAATCATTGATAAAGAGAATTAATTACTTAGTGTGTTCTATCAGATTAAAGAGTATGAAGAAAAAACCTTGAAACTTAGTCAAAAACAATAAAATCAGTATTTCTGATTTAGTGCATTTACTTGTAAGCAAACAAAGAACTGTCCTGGTGTAAATAAACAGAATAGCTTGGTTCTTCTTGAAAAAAAACTTCTGTAGCATTTTAAATAGAAATGAGATTATTGTTCATATATTATGTGTTGATAAAACAAAAGTAATCCTAAAAAAGGCAACATGAAAAAATAAAAAAGTTTAAATAACTCGAAACATGTGTGAATGAAAATTTGTGTAATAGGCAGACTTGCAAATTTGTTCAACTAATTTACAATCTTTTTTTAACCGTTTAGATGTAAAAAAACATAACTCCATCAATTCTTTATCATGTTTGAGGATTACTGAAAGTATAATAAAGCCAGAACATCACATTACCATTATTACATTTTTATGCGCGACCTGCCATGAAAGACATCTAGTGTAAAACCTTGTGTTTTTTTTTTTTTTAATTACGCCTCTTCTTCTGTATAGAGTTATTTAATTCTTTTTTAAAAATATTTTTAAAGTTGATAGTAGAGTAACATTCTGGTCTCCTTATACAAACATTTACACACTTGACAGGTTGTCTGGAAAAGGGTTAAAGTGACAATTTAATTTTTCAATTTCAATTTTTTCCTAATAAATAGAAACAATGATTACATTTGTGAAGAAATTCATCTAGAAAATAACACCTACTTAATCGTAGCCAATAAATAATTGCTCAAAAATTTGATTAATTCACTTAAAAGACATGCCAACCTCTGTAGCAGAAAAGTAGTGTCTTAACTTTTCATCTTGAAGGTCTCTGATTTAAATCCCAACCAGGCATGGCATTTATATTTTTCATATTTCCATGCACAAACCTGAAACTTATATGGTGATTAATCATAAAGAAATTGAAAATTTACCTGGGCTTGGTTTGTTCATGAATAGATTAAGTTGAGCACTCAGAAAGTATACAGATCATTCAACTTAAAAATCTCAAAGAATAAGCTGAATAGGACATTTAAGAGAATGAGTGTTTAAAAAAAAATTGCCAATGGAAATTATAATATAGAGTAGGATCTACCAAGAAAGTGGTGAATGAATGTCACTGAAGGCTTGAGAGCAAATGTTGTAGGAGAATGGCACAATTGATAAAGAAACCAGAGGAGGATTGTTGAAGACAACAAAGGTTGTAGAAACAGCCTAAGTATGAATTATTTTTTGTTGTTTTGTAAATTTTTTTTGATGCCTATGTCAGTACATTTTAGTGTTATTTATTACTAATTCTTTTTTGGATTATTTTATGCAGAATCATGTGAAATTATTTAAGTCTGTCAAAATTAAAATTTTTGATGACAATATTTTTCATCTGAATAAAAGTTTTATATAAAAAAATTAAAATTATTCTTTAAATACATTGAAATGCGATTCCAAAGTATTTCATAACTGTAAGGCAAATTCTTTTGTAATGGTGTTATATTAGGACTGCATTTTAATATCACTTTTAAGTTATTATAAAACCACTTTAGTATGAAGAAAATAATTTATTTGATATGTGTTGTATTTGTTCATTTAATATGCTGTTTTTTGTCAAATTAAATGTCCATAATGTCATCACGCTGATGTATAAGTTACAGATTAAGATATTACTTAAAACATATTAAAAATATTTTATGTTATTTCATAAATAAATATTATACTAATAATATTAGAATTTACATAAGTTTCATAAATGTGCTATTGAGAGCTGCAATTTATTTGCAATTTTAGTAAAACTTCACATGCTACTGCATTTTAAGGCTGCAACTTTAACTTGTTCACAATTTATGTTTGTAGCGATTTGATCATTGATTTTAAAATTTTACCTTCAACGGCGCGGGACTTTAATTTCAGTTTTACCGTTAACATAATATGTTCGTAAAAGCTTTTTTAAATATTGAGAATTTTCTTTTAACAACAGTTTTTCGTAAATAATATTTGTTGGTTAAATAATATTAATAATTAAATTTAGAATAACTTATGAAATATATAAATTGTATATAAAATATTTCCTCTTGTTATTTGTAAATCAAATTGAACTTTTATGAAATGGGAATTTTTGAAATTATGTTGGTAGCATCACTTTGCAGGTTGTAATATTGTAAACAGAAATGGTTGAAAAATGGAATGAGCCAAAGATTAAATTTTTAGTTGTTGTTGTAAATTGCTAAATATAATGTATATAATTCTGTTTGGTGAAATATGTTTTAGTGTTGTGATAAATATAAAAATATATTGGTGTTACTGACGCTTTTAATCGGGGAATTTATACCTATTTCCATATGCTTGAGTTTAGTTTGGGATTAATTTAAATTGGTTTTAGTGTGCTAGACTTTTGTTTTCATTTCGGTTAGTAGTAAACTAATCGGAAGTTTTTTATGGATTTGTATTACAACATGTTATCAAAGAAAAATATAACTAGTATTGTCTAGATCCTGTTTTTATGGTTATTATAAGTAAAACGATAATTGTAAATTAAAACATTAAATTAATTTTAACTAATTTTGCATCATGTATACATTTATTTACATTATTTAATAGGGTAAGTGTATTAATCATTATATATCTCTTTGGTAAAAAATGTCAAGTTGAAATTGATGTACACAAATATCTACATTTATAAAATGTCACTGAAGTATCACAGAAGGTACTTGTTACAAGATAACATTGAATTTATAATGCATATGTCCAGACCACAATTATTTGGTTTACTCATTGTTAATGAGTATGTGATGTAATTTTTTATAAAAAAAAAACCATTGTGGAGTATATATTTGTCAGTAGGTGATGAATTATGAAGTACAAAATGGGTAATCATATAAAAGTTTAATCAAATGTGATACATAATTAACAATTTTCTTTGGCAGAAAACTAATGTTGTAATTTTTGTGTTGTGTTTTTTGTTGTAACTATTTTTTGAAATTTTTATTATTCGAGATACTACATTAATAATAAAGACAAAAATAAATGTAAATACTTATTTACTGCATTTATTTTCTAAATAAATACTTTATTCTGAGTAGAGTATAATTATACACAATAGAGGTGAAATGAGGTATGTGCTGTAGCATAGATAAAAAAGAATTGAACCAGCATTTGCTAGAAGGATTGAGGAAACCATGGAAAAATCTTGATTAGAGTTTCATTACAAAGTAGAATTACAACATAAATAAGTGGTTCTTGTACTAGAGTACAAGAACCACTTATTTAGGTTAGAACCTAAAACAAAATTAATATGTTTCTATAAGATATTATGATATTTTAATATGTGAAGATAATAAATAAAATAAAACATTTTGCAGGTGTTGATTGGTAAATAAATTGGTTGGAAGATTTTTTAGTTAATCAGCTAATTTATATTAAAAATAGTAATTGAATTATAATAAGGTTCTTTTTTATGGTTATTCCAAAGTATTATGTTTTGTAAAATTTGAGTAGATTTGATATGTGGTGAAAATTATTTTTTAAGAATAGCATTAAAATATTTTTTATTTTAAAGTAAGCAAATTCAAAATTGGAATGTATGGAAATGTTGATAATTTTAATTTACTAATAATTGATTTACATGACTCACATTTATTGACACCAAACAAATGTCCGACAGCTGAGTTGTTGCCATACATTCATCTCTTAGCGAATTTTTTTGTTACGATTTTTAGTGTAGTACATGCTCTTTATGCTATTGGCGTTTGGAATCTTTCTATTTAAAAGAAACAAAGTTGATTGTATGTTTTTATACATGTTCAATAATCTTTATAAAAGTTTAGTGATGTTAAACCCAATAGTCAAAAACTTTTAAGGCAAAATTAACAGTATAAACCCATCCATCAAACCTAATTATGCAGTACATAAGTTGTAAATTTTTTTATTAAAGTATTAATGTTTTAATTAATTTGTATTTAAATCTACTACTATTGTTGAATTTAATCTATTTTTGATAAATTAATGTAGTAGATCTGTTTTGAAAGTTCAGTTCGGTATGAAAAAACAAGTGCACTAAGCCTGAGATGTATGTACATAAAAAAACTTGCATGACTTGTTAATTCATCACTTATCATGAACTACCTTTTTACCACATTTTGCCTATGTATCATATCACAATTTGTGTAGTAATTTTTCATGTTTGTGTGAAGCAAAATTTTTATTAAGAAAATAACTTCAGCAAAATGAAATAAATAAATAATTGATATTAGACTTGTCTTCCATCTACACTTTGAATAACGTGATCACCTTCCATTTGCTAATTATTTTTTAGGCCATTAACTGATCAGTACTGTTGAAATAATATTTTATATTTATTTTACTCTAGTACTTTTTAAAATAAAAGAAACAAAGATAAACTTTAAATATTCACAATTCACAACAAGAATGAAATGAGCTCTTTGAAAAAAAATAAGTTAAAAATAGCTGAGGTGAGATGTGTACAGACTTTTTTAACAGTACCATTGCAAAAACCTGTACAGGTGATGGTACAACAATAAACTAACACAAGCCTAAGGTGGTATAACAGCAATATAAAATATCATAGACACTGATGCATCAGTGCATCATTAGTCTTAGTCCTTGTTTGAGTTCAGTATGACATGTTAATGAGTCATAGTGCCCAACTTATTAATGGTTAAGTAAGAAATACATTGAAAGTATTATATCTTTAAGCCTGTTTTAAATTGATCACTTAGGACGTAAGAAAAAAATTCTTTATCACCATTTGTTTCTAACAGTGTTGTAGTTGCCTCAGTCAAGGAAAATATTTTTCCGTATCATATAACACCCTGATTTGAGGGTCTGCTAATAACAGTATTAGTAAGTGAACGGACTGCTTATTGTAGAATATCATATAAAATGCAAATGAAAAATCCAAAATTCATAATAGATTCCAATGTTTGAAAAACTTAAAAATTTAAAGGAAAAATTGCGAAATTTATTATATTAAACAAGTAAACGTTATTTAATAAAATGAATCATTATTTTCTAAATACACAGAGTGTTTCTAAAATGGTGGGCTGGTTATACTTTTTTGGATTATACTTGTAAAACTAAACAAAAAATATCCTTAGGAAAAATGGCAATTTCTCCTTTGTTCTCTCCCTCTCCACCATTTTGTTATTTTTATATAAAAATTTATATCTCAAGTTCAGAAAGAGGAATTATGTTAATATTTTGTAAGTGTTCTTGAAATGAAGTTCTAAAATTATCAAAAAGTGGCAGCCATGTTTATTTTTCAAAATGTTATATCTTGATAAGTATAAGCTTTGTCAAAATGTATGTTGCTAAATCATTAAGCCTTTTATTTTGAAAAAAATGTTATGTGGTTTTGCCATGATGAAGGACCAGCAGATTTCAGTCGGTTGGTATCAGATTTTCTGACTGAAACTTCCCATGAAAAAATGGATAGGCCATGGAGGGCCAGTGTCCTGGCCTGCCCGATCACCTGACTTAAACCCTCTTCACTTCTACCTGTTAGGCCATTTGAAACATATTGTTTACTCAGCTCCATTACTCAACATTGAGGATCTTTGACAAAGGATCCAAAATTGATATTAAGAAATTAGTAATACTTCCGGAATTTTTGAACGGTTAAGACAATCTTTCAGAAAAAGACTGGAGACTTGTGTAATTTCTAATGGTGGACACTCTCTTATAACTTTTAACAATTGTTAATTGTTTATTTAAAAAAAAAGTATACCTAATGTACAACAATTAATGTACGATTATCACAGATAGTGGTTTTATTTTTTTAATTATTAGGTCTTTTATAGTGAGAAAATTATATTACTTAATTTGATACTAATTTACAATATTAGAATTAACATTAAAAAAAAAATATTTAATTGAATTGAACGTAAAGTGGAGGATATGAAAACAGACACAAAATTACAACTATTTTCTGGCATAACTCAGCTACTTTTTAACTGATTTTAAAAATAACATATAATTTTTTTCAAAATAAAAGACTTAATATTTTAGCAACATACATTTTCATAAAATTTATATTTATGAATATATAACATTTAAAAAAATAAACATGGCTGTCAGTTTGTAATTTGTAAAGGTATTTAAGTCCTGATTTTTTGATAATTTAAAAATTTTATTACAAAGACACTTAAAAATATTGTGATTCCTCTATCTGAACTTGAGATATAAATTTTTATATAAAGATAACAAAATGGCGGCAGATAGGGGGAGAATGAAGGAGAAATTGCCATTTTTCCTAAGGATATTTTTTGTTTACTTTTACAAGTAGAATTTGAAAAAGTATAGCCAGTCTACCAGTTTAGAAACACACACATATATATATATATATATATATATATATATATATATATATACAAGGTTTGATAAAATAAATATGCAGAATTTTTAAATCTCCTGGGCTGTGTTAGTCCAATTGTTACAATTTTTTTTTGTGTTTGTATTCTTATCCGTAACATATGTTTACATTTGTTTATTTGATGCTTAGTTTATTGTTGGCTGTTGAAAGGGTTACATGTGTTTTGGTAAGATTGGCTATTTTTAACTTTAAAAATGGAATAAAGAATTTGTATTAAATTAAAAACAATGTTGTATGTTGCTTTTGGGCGATTCTTCTATGAATAAAACGAGCATTTACAAGTGGTGCATTGTTTCCAAGAGGGCCATGAAGACGATGAAGATTAGCGCCCTGGACGAACAGCACATTAACATGATAAAAATGTCAACAAAGTGAAAAAAATCAAACAATCACCAGATAACTATTAGAGAGGTTGCGGATGATGTTGACATATCATTTGGTTCATGCCAAGAAATCTTTTTGGATGTTTTGGCTGTGAAACATGTGGCAGCAAAAGTTTTCCAAAATTGTTGAATCTTGACCAAAAGCAGTGCCAAATGAACATTGCTCAGGAGTTGCGGAATGAAATGAACAATGATCCAGAACTGCTCAAATGAGTCGTAACTGGTGATGAAACACAGGTGTTTGGGATGATATTAAAACTAAGGCCCAATCCACCAATGGAAGCTTTCTGAATAGCCAAGACTGAAAAAACTTGTCAAGTTAAATCGAATGTGAAGGTTTTGATCACGTGTTCTTCTATTTCAATGGCGTAGTGTATCATGAGTTCTTGTCACCAGGTTGTATGGTCAATAAGGATTATTACCTGGAAGTTTTATGCCATTTGCGTGAAGCAATACAAAGAAAACACCTGGAACAGGTTTCCAAAAGGGGTATGAAAATTTTGAACATGATGAGTGCCGAGGACTTTCTAGCACATCAACTGATGACATCAGAAAATTGAAGAAAATGATTGTGGACATCGTCAAATCATTATTAGAATCAATAAGGATTACTATGTGGAAGTTCTACGCCGTCTGCATGAAACAATCAGGAGAAAATGCCCAGATTTGTGATGAAGACAATTCATGGCAGTTGTACCACGATAATGCACCTGCTCACACTCCATTGCTTGTTTGTGAATTTTTGGCCAAAAAGAACTCTGTTATTATGCCTCAGCCTCTGTATTCACCAGACATGGCCTCCTATGACTTCTTACTCCCCAAGCTGAAAAAGAACCATGAAAGGATGAAGTTTTGCCAACATTGAAGAAATAAAGACAGAATAGCTGAAGGAGCTAAACGCCGTACTAAAATTGCATTTCAGAGGTGCTTTGAAGATTGGAAAAAGCACTGGAACAAATATATTTTAACTGAAAGGAAATTTTTTGAAGGTGAAAAATTCAATATTGTTGATTAAATAAAGATTTAAAAAAAAAAAAAAATTCCGTTTATTTTTTTATCAAACCTCGTACATCATAAAAAAATAAGGCATTGTAAACATGAGAATAGTACACCTATAGATATGAACAACAATAATAATGACTTTTTTCTGTTAATAACAGAATTTATTACACTTTTTAATTTTTTTATAAGTTAGTTCTCATGGTATGTACAATTAAATACAGATTAGTCAGTAATAAACTGTCTAATTTAATTATGATAAACTGTATATCTTAATTAAAAACTCTGTAAACAAATAAGTACTTAAATGTATGGATATGCAGTAGTTGTAGATAGGTAATACTGAAGAGTATTACCAATGCTAATATTATAATAGAGGGGATACTGTACTGTAACAGGATGTAGTTAGTAGCAAGAAGTCAATCACTGTTCCAGCAATCCATCCCCATCCTGCACATAAACTAACTTTTTCTAAATAGTAATATTTTATGTTTTAATAACTAACATGACATACAAGTTTCAGGCAATGTACAGACCCAATTCTTTCTTTTGTATAATGACAGAAGTATATTTACAGCATTTTGAAAGTATAGTAATGTAAAATGTATGTCTCACATGTATAAAATTTTGTTGTGAAAAAATGTGTTGATAAAATGTTTATTGACCTTTATTGTAATAGAAGATAAATATATCACAATAGCAAATAATTTAAACAGTTACAACAACCATCCATAATTCAGTTGAAACTGAGAATAACATTAAACTTCTTTGATACAAGTCATCAGCTTAAGTTTTCAGAAAAATAATACAACTCAAATTACTCTTTAAAACACAAAAACCACTTTTCAATGAGTGCTAAATAGAACACTAAGTACATTACAATGAAAACAAGTAATTTAAAAATGGAAGTAAATTACATAAAAAATATAGATTAGATACAGATAACGATTATGGAGTGAGTATAATGATTAAAAACTCATTAGCCAACTGACCTAATATCCCTATTCATGTTTATTAACCAAAATAAATTATCTTTTTTTTCAGTTAACCTTTTTTTTTTTTAAAGTGATATTTGTAAAATATCATTTAATAACTAATTATTTTACAAAGGTTGGACCAAAAAATAATTTAATAAGATTTAATGGGGATTGATTATGAAGTCTTGATTAATTATCACAAGCCTGTGATGGTTGTGTTTTTTAGTTTTTGATAGTAGATTATTATGTATTTTTTAATGCTGAATCTGAAAATAACCTTCATTTTTTCCATAAAATCAGGATTTCTCACAAATTGCAAATTTAAACATTTGTAAAAAGTTGAAAAAGTGCAAAAATGTGATACAATAAAATTGATATAAAATGTTTTTTCTTTTTATAATAAATTAATATAATATGTTCATTTTTTGGCTTATATTATGCATTCTTATAGCTAAACAGGGTCATTGACCCCTTAATTTCTAATGAAAATTGCCACAAAATAAGCCTAATTCTATTGTAGTGCATTTTTAAATTAATTATTTAAATTTATTTAATTTTATGAGGTATGTCATGCCTTTGCAAACCACTGCCCCTCTTCAACCCTGACAAAGTATGTAAAATACTTATAATTTTAATCCCATATGTCTTTAGATGGCTTATACTATGCTTCACGCTTTTCCTTCTATGTTCTCTACAGGATTCATCTCTGTGTAACATCCAGCAGTAGTCACATGCCATCATTATAAATTTCCTTTAAAATTATAAGTTTTCCTTGATACCTCTTTTCCATCTCTTTCATGTCCTGATGAAATCTCTTGCACATCTCTCTGTTAACAGCTTCCAGATTTTCATGAAAATAGTCCACATGTGAATTTAGGAAGAACCTTCAAACTCATGGAACACCCCAAATTTTTGTACTTCTGCAGCTTGTTCTCAACGACTGATTTGAAGTTTAGATCCTTCTTATTGCCCAGAAACTTTTGATTATTACAACTTTAATTGCTTCCCAGGTTTCTTTTTATACAACTTCCATTTGTTTCTCAAAATTACCATCTTTGAGAAGTTTTCTAATGTCGAACCAGTAAACAGCCTCTATTTGTTTGGTAGTTGTTAAGACTAGAAATTTGTCTCAGATGCATTTAAAACATTTACCTTCTTTTGGTAAGGCTTTGACAAATTGCTGCATCAAGCCAAACTTGATATGCAGAGGTGGAAGGAGAAATTTATTCGGATCTACAGGAGTTTTTCAGAGCACATTTTGGATCCAGGTTCTAATGAAGCTGTTTTTAGCTAATCTTTCCTTATCCAATAATTTTCTCTGTCTCTGCTATCCCAATCGCACAGAAAAGAAGGAAACTGTATCCTTGCTGTCTAGGAGCATCAATATTATTTTGAGATCGCCGCATGTAATCCACTTATGATTGTCATTTTTAATTTTATTGAGAACAAATTCTAAATTATTGTAACCCTCTTTTAAATGGACAGAATGTTTGATGCGTATTGACAGATACATATTCCCATTGTGAAGAAGGATAACTTTGAGGCTTATTTTGGACGAACCTATGACAGTCTCCAATCAGTACTTTCGTATGGAAAGTTAGATCGAATCAAAAGTCCACATACATCAGTGCAGAAGATTAATTCTACTTCTGAAAAATATGGAAGAAATCCTTTTATCTGTACCTGAACCAGGAAAATGAGGTGCCAGCTGTTAGCAGGTTCTTCTGTTTAAGTCTCAAACCAAGCAATTCTGAATTTTCTTTGGTCAGGTGTAAGTCTCAAACCAAATTATTTAGTTCAGACTGTGAATAAAGCTGTGGTGCAAAGGATAACTTTGAGGCTTATTTTGGACGAACCTATGACAGTCTCCAATCAGTACTTTCGTATGGAAAGTTAGATCGAATCAAAAGTCCACATACATCAGTGCAGAAGATTAATTCTACTTCTGAAAAATATGGAAGAAATCCTTTTCTCTGTACCTGAACCAGGAAAATGAGGTGCCAGCTGTTAGCAGGTTCTTCTGTTTAAGTCTCAAACCAAGCAATTCTGAATTTTCTTTGGTCAGGTGTAAGTCTCAAACCAAATTATTTAGTTCAGACTGTGAATAAAGCTGTGGTGCAAAGGATAACTTTGAGGCTTATTTTGGACGAACCTATGACAGTCTCCAATCAGTACTTTCGTATGGAAAGTTAGATCGAATCAAAAGTCCACATACATCAGTGCAGAAGATTAATTCTACTTCTGAAAAATATGGAAGAAATCCTTTTCTCTGTACCTGAACCAGGAAAATGAGGTGCCAGCTGTTAGCAGGTTCTTCTGTTTAAGTCTCAAACCAAGCAATTCTGAATTTTCTTTGGTCAGGTGTAAGTCTCAAACCAAATTATTTAGTTCAGACTGTGAATAAAGCTGTGGTGCAAAGGATAACTTTGAGGCTTATTTTGGACGAACCTATGACAGTCTCCAATCAGTACTTTCGTATGGAAAGTTAGATCGAATCAAAAGTCCACATACATCAGTGCAGAAGATTAATTCTACTTCTGAAAAATATGGAAGAAATCCTTTTCTCTGTACCTGAACCAGGAAAATGAGGTGCCAGCTGTTAGCAGGTTCTTCTGTTTAAGTCTCAAACCAAGCAATTCTGAATTTTCTTTGGTCAGGTGTAAGTCTCAAACCAAATTATTTAGTTCAGACTGTGAATAAAGCTGTGGTGTTCATACTCCTCATGTTATCTTCATTTAAATCACTTGTGAAACTGTTGCAGGTAAATTTTTTGGTGGAATTAGCACTGGTACGTCTGGACCATGAGGAATCGGGCATAAAACGGATGGCATATTTGGACAGACGATTCATTTTTTATTCTTCAAATTGAAACCGTTGAAACCGTCAAATTGAAACACCAATCGAACAAAAGTAACAATCATTGATGTGATTTTGTGGCTCTTGCCACACCACTGGAACTCCAAATCTGACACTTCTTGTTCACCCTTTGATTATCATCTAAGTCCTTCAACATATGTGTAGCAAACATGGGATGTCCAAGTTTTGTCTTGATCCCCTATTTTTACTCTGAAATATGTGAGGTACACTTGTCAAATGAAACTTGTTATATTTCTTTTTCCCTTTCCACCATTAATCACAAATGTAACAAAAAGAATTTGTAGAATTTTTACAGCCTCTTGAAGCCATTCTGAAAACGGAAAGTTTGCTTTATGGCCTGAAAATATATTTTCCACTGACAAAACTGTGTTTGATCTTGGAGGATGGAAAAAAACTTGATTTATGCATGCTGATGATTGAAACAGCACTGATAGTAGTTTCACGGTGCATGAGTGGTGCGGATAGCTACCAATAAACATGTTACATCTTCTTAAGTTTTGTCACAACCTGTTGGCCAAGCTCTCCCACTGTCTCATCTTATTCAACCCCCCCCCCCCCATATCTTCAGACCTTTCAACTGTTTAGCTATAAGAATATGTAGTTTAAGCCAAAAAAGTGATATTAATTTATTATAAATTTACAAATTTTGAAATTTGCGATTTACGATAAATCCTGATGTGATGGGAAAAAATGAAAGTTATTTTTGGATTCAACCCAAATTTTGCAGCAACCCAAATTTTGCAGGCTTCGTGTTATAAACCAGATTTATGTACTGCAGTAAAAACACATTATATTCAGTGTAAATAAAAATATAACCATTTTAAAATTAAATAATAGAATGGAAACAATACTGTCAATAAATATTGCATTTATTTTCATCAGAAAACTTTGCTCTCATTAACCACCATTATTTGATGAAACCACATTATTTGAAGTCAGAGTTGTAATTAATATTAAGACAACTCTACCATCTATTACATTAGAAAGTGTTATGTAACAATAACTGCATTTGTTCAATTTACACTCTACAAATGTATTATGTCAGTTGATTATAAACTTTATGTATTTATTTTTACGTTATCTTGCTTTTAAGCCCTGATAGTTTATCGGTTAATATGAAATATTGGGTTATGGGTTACACATTTACAATTTATTTATATATTGACAAGCTAACAGATGAGAGATTTTATTTGTACAATTGCTATTATTGACATTTTTACCGTTTTAAATTTTACCTCTAAAAATGTATCTGGCCTTTTAAAAAGATGGTCTGGCTTATGTTCTGTTCATTGATCAGATTACACCTACAAGGGCAAACGGGTAGCTGATAATGATGGAGTTTATTGATGATCTTTTGCTGAGTAGTTGGAGGGAGGATCTCTACTTCAAATCCAAAATGGCAGTTTCCAACTTGGCTCCATTTTGGAGTAATCTGTATTTAAATATTATTGAGTGGTTCAAGTAGCTTATTTGTGTAATTATACTAATTACAGTGGCAGTAGTTGGATGGTGAGTGTTCAGGTTTCATGATTGAAAGGTCTTGGGTTTGAGTCATCATAATGTTTTTTTTTTTTAACTTTTTTCTCATACATATACTAACGCAGATGATTTTTTTATATATTTTGAAGTGGCCTACAAGTGACTAACCCAGTATCATTTCTTTTTTGTTTCTTTTCTGTATTTACTTGTAGTGCCTCCTCTGTTCTCCTATTCTTTCTGTTTTATTATACAGATGAGTTTTTATTATATAGTATTTAAAATAATATTTATAAGAATCTAAGAAAAGAAACCATATTAGTTTTATGTTAGCTGATTATTGATTTATTTGAGTATAAAAATTGATAACCTAACAAAACTAATTTACTAATTATTTAGTAAAACTTGAAAATAAAATTTAAATAAATAAATTTATTTAATTGTCAGCTTGTTTATTATAATATGAAAATATTTATATTTATTTATTTTTTTAAGTATTGTACTTTTTTTTTAACTTCTGGATCCACCGTTAGGCATTCTTTAGAGGATGAAGATGAATGATTTATAGTGTGTGTGAAATGCCATGCCTGACCAGAATTTGAACCCGGGACCTCCGGATGAAAGGCCGAGACGCTACCACTCGCATCTCGGCCTTTCATCAGGGTTCGACTCCTGATCAGGCATGGCATTTTCACACGCTACAAATCATTCATCTTCATCCTCTAAAGAATGCCTAATGGTGGATCTGGAGGTTAAAATAAAAAAAAATTGTGTTAGTGTTTGTGCAAGAAAAAAATTAATCCAGAGATCAAACCTGAGATCCCTCAATTATGAGACTGGAAAACTTGCCACTTAGTTACTGCGCTGCTGTGATTATAGTTATTCAAATAGACCATTTGAACCAATCAAAAATTTTAAATTGGGCCAAGTTGTAGGCTGCCATTTTGGATTTAAAGTAGACTCCCTTCTGTCAGCCTGCAAGAGGGCATCAATAAGCTTTGTTGTAAACTGACTGTCTGCAGTGGTTTTGAATATTCATCAATTTTACATTACTCTACTGTGTTTATTTCTTGTAGCAAATACTTAAACATAACTTAATCAGTGATACATAATAAAAGAAATATTTGAAGTTATGATAATTTTTTAAAGTATCTATTTTAGGTACTATTTTTATTTTTCCCTAAAGCCATGCAACTGAATGAAACGGTAAACATATCAATAGAAAACTGCATTATTACTAATAATAATAATAAATTAAATTTTTTAGATTTAACAATAAATTTTATATAGTCAGAAAGTAAATCAATTTATTTTCTATAGTCAGCAGCTATACAGGAAATATACTTAATAGAATTTTGAAAATATATTAGTTTATGAATAAGAAATAGATAACATATTTTTATGAAAGTATGTTATTAATATTTTGGTAATTTTTAACACGTATTGAAAATGAACATTTTACATTATTGAATGAACAAAACTTTGTATAATGTGAAAAAAATTGCTGTAGAGGTAGATATTAATAAAAAACAATATATTTTTTTAGAATAAATGTAAACATTAATCTACTAATTAAAGTGAAGTAAATATTTTCACTAAATCCATATATCATATCACAATAAATAATAAATCAAAGCCCCCATGGACATAAAGTGAATACTTAGACCACATATATACCGTTAGAGAAGTGAAACTATGTTAAACAAAGTAGTTGAAAAAGAGTACATAACAAAAGATAATGAATACAAATAAAATTTTATAGACAGTTTATCAAAAAATATATAATTAAAAATATAATAATGTATTAGTTGTAATGAATACCTGAAAAAACAAGTACAAATGGAATAAAATAAATATTTATAATTAATACAAAAAAAAAACAACATAATTAACATACTATAACAATCTAATACAGTGTCGTATAAAACTGCATATAATACAGGATAAGCTAGTTAAAACCGAACTCGTTTGAGTGTTAAGAGTTAAATTGTCACTCAAGTAAATGCAGTTATACACTGTTATAATAGTTACAAACTGTTTATACTTCAATGATGTATAATTAAATTATTTGCAGTTAGTGTTTTTCTAAAATACTATATTCAGTTGAGGAAGGGTACTGTAGCAGAAGTTTATGTATTTCCTGGATCATATCAAGAAATGCGTAAAGTATTCGTGGAAAAATTCCCAAATGCCACTATACATGATAAGAGTAGCATATATGATAAGGTTTAAAAATGGCATACAGTAGAGTTGGTTTCAAATGCAGAATGAAATAGAAGCCTTTTGTTAGAGATAACAAAGCAAAGACCCAGAGGCCTTTGCTGATATAAAAAAAGTCTGCCAGTTTGAAAAAATCTGTATATAAATTTTCACAACAAAGTGGTGTAAAATACACAACTGCTGTAAGATTCTTCATTAAATCAAAGATGTTGGTGAACAAATTGACTTTGTGTTGCTTTTCATGTTTGATGGGGATAGTTTAATTTATTTATTACTGTTAATTTGTACATCAGATCTTGGATGACTGAAAGTCTTCACTGGATGTTTAAGCGTCCACATCATGATCAGAAAATCTGTGTGGTGTATGGATTTTGGTAATCATAAAGTGGAGCCAGAATTTTTCTTGCTGGCCAGAATTTTACTGGCTTCTTCCTTTAAGACGGAGTAGCATGTTGTACATCAAACGATTCACTAGCGAGCATTCATGCAAACTGTCAGCAGGGGGCTGTTGCCTCAATGTTCCTCAGAATTGTCTAGTTGTGATTTTTCTTTTGGAGATATTTGAAAGCTAGAGTTTATGAGTTAAATCCCCCACGTTATTGATAACTGAAGGTGAACATTCTATAAGAAATTGATGGTATTGACAAAGGTTTGCATCAGGTGACTCAATATAATGACTTACGCACAAAAATTCATCTGTGTACAGGGTGCTCACTTTGAGCATTTAAAAAAAATATTTAAACAGCTTTTACTAATGTAAAAACAATTAGAAATTAATTTAATTTATGTTTTCTTTTCATTCAAAAAATTAACATGTCGCAACTGAGTTTAGCAATATAATTTTAAGTTGCTCACCTGGTATAATAAAGTATGCAATAAATAATAATATTCTGAAAAATTCTTCTGTAGCAGTATTTTCATAATTAAATGGATTGTGATAAAATCAGATATATATATATTAAGCAATTGAGAAATAGATAATTTAAAAATGAATGGATGTATAAAAGATAAAAACTGCAGGAAGAAAAAAGTACATAAAGCAGTGTGTATGGCAATCAAAAGTGTCACAAGGCAGGTGTCTTCCCCTATGGGATTGGGATGCAAAAATAATAACTGGATATATATATTTTTTTAAGCTTTTCACCTAGTGTGAAATGAAATAAGAGTATTAAGCTATTGAAGTTTTATTAGTGGTCTAAGCTTATTTAAAATTTAATGCAGTTTAATATGTTTTCAGAATCACATTATGATGGATTCCTTAGGGATTGTTAATCATGTTCTGAAAGTTCCTTATGAGTATATTAAATCACACACAAGACCAGAAAGAGTTCAAGCAATAGTCCATCTATCATGGTTAAGGTATGTAATTTAAAAAGATTGTTTAGTTTTTGTTTCGACTAAGTACAGTTTAGCTTTATCGATATTTGTTAATGCTGATATTTGTAAATTATAGTTTAAATGTTTACTACTTATTTAATTAATTTTTATTTGTTGTAATAAATTAATGACTGATTCTTTTTTCTCTATTTTCAGATATTTATTGAAAACTGGTGAATTAATGGAATTTGTTAAACATGAGAAACTTAGTTGTGATGAAGTACGTGCTTGGTTGAAACAGGGTGAATCATTTGGGCCTTATTGGCAAAATTTAATTATTACGGTAAGTTTATATCTTATTAAAAAAGTACATGTGCCTCTAAATATATGTCTATGATGGTCATTTGGAAAGTTCTCAGCCTGACAAAGAAAACTCAGGATTTTTAAAAATATTTTCAACCTTTCAATTCGATATATTTAAACCAGTGATTTCCCAACTTTAAAAAGTTGGATAATGTTAAATGGTTGCATCTTAAATGGTATTCTTATTCTCATTATAACTTGATTTGTCTAACTCTGAAAAATAAGCAGTTGTCTCAGCTTTGACTCATCATTTGAAGTGAATCTTTGTTCAGCAAGCCATTTCTTAAGGTTTAGGAAGAGGAAGTAATCACTAGGAGCAATATCTGGTGTGTATGATGTTTGTTGAAGGGCTTTGAAGCGTAGATCACATAGTTTTACAGCAAAAACTGGAGATGTGTGTGCGGGTGTTTTATTGTGGTGAAAGAACACTTTCTTTTTGGGCAGATATAGGTATTTAGCCTAATTGGGGCCCTTCAGTTGGTCCATTAGTGAAGCATAATACTCTACAGTGATGGTCCTGCCATTTTCCAGGTAGCCTATGAGCACCACACCACATGAATTCAAAAATCCATAGTTACAGATGAAAACATTTTCCCTTTCTTTGGCATACTTTCATCCACATCCACCCGCCACAATCAAGAAACTAAACCCTTGTGTCTGAAATTTCACAGCAATCCATCTGAAGGATCATACTTGATAAATATCATAATCATTTGGTCATACTTTTATCATTTCTGTTTTAAGCAGAGGACATTCCAAACAATCCTGGTATTATGACAGTATAAATTAAAACAGCTGATAATCTTTATTAGCACAGAAGTTCTTTGTGTTCAATTTTATATTTAAGGTCAGAATCATCTTGGTAAATAAAACTTCATTGATTGCATTTTTGAAAGCCTCTGTGATTGTTCAATAGAACTGTTTTCTCAAATTCTAGAGCAATGGCATTCTCTTGTTCTTTGCACTTTTTTTACCATTAAATTTTTACTGAACTATAAATTGCAACATTTAAAAAAAATGTATTTTCTTGTTTTCATCTCTTTCAATTCTTTAAGCATCTAATCTTAAAATCTGATCTATCCTCTCTCATTTTATCCATCCAAGCTATTTTAAGTTTTTTCTAGAATGTCCATCTTTTAATGACAGTAGGTTGTTTCATTACTGTTTTTTATCATATATTAATGGCTTTGTCTTCTTACATCAGCTGTATTTTCAGGGATATCTCTTTTCTTCTTCTTTTTTACTTGTTGTAGGTACCATATGATCTGATGGTAATGTGGGACTCTTGCTTGCAGGCCTGCCCACTATAAACCCCTCCCTCTCTACAATACGGTATGCTGAGCCTACCTTATGATATTATCACAGCATCCAATGTGTATTGTCTCATCCATACCATTGTGGATGGCTGGGTCCATGCTACAAACCCATCAGGCTTCTGTGTTTTTTTTTTACCTTGACTTTGGGGCTGAGGACCTGCCCCAAGGGAGACTTAGAGGAATCTATTCACCCGCGGTCTTCGTCTGTCACCTTTGTTTGAAAGATCTTAACCGACATTGTGGATACCACATGCTGCAGTCATTCACCTTAGTAGCATAATCCCAGTAATGTTCTCTCGAGTAAGCAGCAGGAACTGATCGTATATGAACACTTGTGTTCTACAGTATCCTCCTTCCCCCAGTAATAACACTCTGTTGAGGTTCTCAGCTTCCGAGTGCACAGGTATGCTTTAAAACACCTGCAACTGGTCAACTTGTACCCAAATATTTCTGTTTTTTTTTCAGTATTTCTGTTTTTATGGTACAACCGTCTGTGAAGGTCAGGGATCTGTCTGTAGGTTCACATGCCTTTTGTCTACTGATTCCATCTCTTCTGCCAGCTGCAGACAAATGATGTCTCTATATCTGCCTGCCTTACTTACTCTTCTGTACATCTCTCTCTTCCGAATGAGGAGATCCAGAAGCACAAGTCCAGGGGTATTTTACCTGTTTGTTTTTCATGTATGCGTTTGAACGTTGAGGATGTATGAGAGGTGTTTTTTCATTGAGGAGTTAGTGGTTAATATAATTTAGGATTAATTTAAGTTAATATAATTTAGGATTACCGACAGAAACATTGTGTAACCTTTCCCCACTTTTTTCCTTATGTTTTTAAATGTCTTGTACAAATGTAATGTCTTGTATTTGGATATTAGTCCTGAGATGTTTTATAGGTTGTAACTTCTTTCTTCTTTCACAACTGTAGTATTATAAACCTTCCTTTGAAATCTTTTCCCAGTAATTGTCCACAGTACAAAAATCCTACACAGTATTTGACTATCAAAATATTTTATTTTTCATTATTAATAACAGTTTCTCTTTTCATTCGCATTCCTCAATACCTTATTAACCATTTTGGCTACCTATTTCACTTTCCATTTCTTCTAAAAATGTAACCTCAAATTTGTCTTAATACTTGACTTAGTTTGTTCGGGCAAGAACCCCCAATTAGGTATCTTTTCATATGATTGATTGCCCATTCTAAGCCTTCACAGAACTTGGTAAATCTCAGCCAAATTGGAATTATTTTTCCTGTTAAAAATTCTTTACAGTTTCAAAATTTCCTTTACTGTTAATATTGTTATCACTTCCTTCGTACATCTTCAATTCTAAGCCATTTCCATAGTAGAAATCTTTCAATTTCTATTATGGAATCTTGTGTTTTAGCAAAAATTGCTTCCTTTGCTTTATAAAAAAAATATGGAAAAAATTCATAAGTATTGTAAAATTAAATTGGTTACCTATTGCTGAAATTTATTTGCAGCTATTAAAGTTGTATACATATGTTGTGGCATTGCTCAAGATGATTATTTATAAAAAGGTTGTCAGCACACAAGATATGCTATATCAGAATTAATAAATTATGTGATAGTTAATTTGTTTTTCTTTGTTTTTTTTTTTTTATTATGCCTCATGATCATTTAAAAGATTTTGTTTGTATTGTTTATGTAGTTTTGTTGTAGTTAATTTTTTATTAGAAATTAATGAAGAATTTATTTACTTTTTTGAAAAATATTGTTAGAGCAAGTCATATCTGCTATAGATTTCTTGGAAGATTTTTATATATTTAGTATATTAATTGCATATTATAATTATAATTACTCATTTGGTTTCTTAATTAAGCTGATAAAATTTTAAAATGTGCATTAATAAATGCTACTGTTGAATGTTATATTGTGTTTGGGGTAAAAGTTCTTCATATTCTCTCAGTAGATTGATTTAGGATCACATAATTATGTTAATATTAATGAAATCTGGCAACACTTAATGTTTTGAAAGGAACACATCACCAAGTATCTTTAGAAAAGTTATTATTATATTGGTTTATTAATTTAAAAGTTATTGTGTCTTGAAAATGAGTGAAATAAAGAAAAGAAATTTGATATATTTATTTTTATTACAAAACTGGGACTGAGGTTGTTAAAAAACTTTATAATGTTTATAGACGTGATATAATATTATGAATGATGTAGTATATTTGGTACAAAGCTGGTTTAAGTATTTTAATTTAGACTTTTGATATCAATGATGCACCTCCCTCTGGTTGGTCATTGACTGAAAAAGTCATGAAATCATGAAAAAAAATTATTCTGGTACATTAGCAATCATAATATCAATAATGAACTAAACATCGGTCACAAAACAATTTTTAACTATTTGAAGAAGATTGGATAGAAAAAAACCTCAATGTTTGGCTGCTACATGATTTAACAATGAAAAATTCAATGGATCGAGTTTTCATCTGCGAATTGTTACTAAAACAGAACGAAATCAAACCATTTTTGAAATGGCTCATTACAGGTAATTAAAAATGGATCATTTACTTTAAGTCAAAGCAAGGTGAAGCAAATTAACAAACTGTGAAAAAACCAGGATTGACACCAAAAACTTGATGTTGTGTGCATGTGTGCACGTGCGTGCATTGATTGGAAAATAATTGTTCTCTCAGAGCTGCTGCCTCCTGGTCAAATAACTGATTCTAACCTCTACTGTCAATAGCTGGAACAATTATGCCAAGTAATCAAGATGAAGTAACCAGAATTGATCAGTAGGAAAGGTATTGTTTTCTATCACTACATCAGACTCCATACATCTTTGGTGAATTGTTGAAAAATTACCAGAGCTTGGCTGGGAAGTTTTGATGTGTACATTATATAGTCCTGACCTTGTACTGTCGACTACTACTTGTTTTGATCTCTACCAAACTCTCTCAATGGTATAAAGCTAGTTTCAGAAGAGACCTGTGAAAATCACTTATCACAATTTTTCATCTAGAAAACAGAAGTTCTACTGTGATGGAATTATGATTTTATCTCAGAAATGGGAAAATGTGGTCGATCAAAATGGCACATATTTTGTTAAATAAATTTCTTTTGAAATAATAAAAAAAAATCTTGTTTTATTTTTGCATTAAAATACAAATAATTATTTTTCCTAATCCTTTTAATTTCCTGCTTACTACTATAGCTTTATAAGGGTAGGTATTGTGATTGGTACAATTTGGGCATATGCGGTTTTCACTGGATGTTTATGTTTTGACACCTAAGGAACCCAAAAAACACAAAAACCAGATGGAAATGTTTGTATGATGGACTTGTGTGTGTGTTTGGTGTTTATTTCACACCTTATATCTCCAGAACTACTCGACTGATTTTGACCAAGGGATTTAGACTGTTGAACAAGGTCACTCAGTATCTTGAGATTTTGCCTAATTAAGGTCTTATTTTTCTTAGGCACATTTATTAACAATTATAAGATAATAATATTTAAAAAAAACAGTTTTTGCAAAATTGCATCCCCAGCCCAAAAAATACTCTAAATAAACTGTGGTTAAGTGGGTAGAGTGTGTCATTAGTACCTCATCTCACCACAAGGAGTTCTAGTGTAGCACTGATGTACAGCTGCTGTAGTCATCTACTATGTTGTGACTTCATAGATGAGTGATAGAATTAAACAAATGAATAATATCTAAAGTGTAAAAAAGTATTTAAAGTGGTTGCTAGTATCGCCACAAGCATGCAAACAAAATATGGTATGCGCTTGTTCTTTAGTTAGAATCATTGAATTAAATATATAAAAACTGTTATATTTAAATTAAATGATAAATATTTTTAAATAAATTGTGTGTATAAGCCGTGCATCAAAAGAACCATGTGATAGGAAAGTCCTACAACTGTCTTGTCAGCTTTAATTTTTATCTAACTGTAGGAGCATTCTAGTCACAGTGAAAGAACGTATTACATTGTAGCAATATTGTTCTTATTACTGTTTATTGTAACTTTGTCCACTGTTCTAATTTAAGTAATATTTGTGAAACTGTTTTTTATATTAAAGGAATCCTGTAATTATCTGAAAAATATAATTAGTAAATATTATGTTAGAGTGGTCTATACATTTTCTGTTAAGTTAGTTATAAAAAAAATGCTCTAATATTTGTTATGTTTTCATAAATTTGTTTTATTTTTAGGTTATAGAAAAGCCAAAGAGAACAGTAATTCCTTTACCAAGAGCTCGTTCTGGTGCTAAACCAGACACTGATTTAACATTCCATCAAATAATACATTATGTAGCACAAACTAATTATAAAAATCTGTGGAAAGAAGCATATAAAAAATATTCTCGTAAGTATGCTGATGATAAGTACTGTAAAAACTATAGGTACTGAATGATTCTTATAATAATCTAGTTGTAGGATGTCTGGTTCAGCTTTTATTTAGTAGTCATTTGTAGCTGTTACATCCATCTAGAATGATAGTGTATGCAACATTGTAGTATTTTGGATTTTCCAGACTAGGATATTTTATTACAATCCAACAGCTAATGGTAACTGGAGATGGAACTAAGAAATGTTAAACTATAACTGTTGGCTAGGCCTGTGTCAGGAAGTTTCTGATAGAAAACAAAACTGTTAATATATGACTGCTGTATAAATTGTAAAAACTTTAGAAATAAAAAATAGGTATTTAGTGAATTTAAAAAAAATGCACTGAAACAAAAAAAAAATCCATTTTCTGTTCTTTATATTTCAACATTTAGAAGACAGTAGTGATTAAAACACTACCAACAGTTTTCTAACCCTTAAATTTAGGCATACGTAAAAAATCTAAATAAGAATTGAAAAATAAATATGTTCTTAGTTTTTAGTATGGTTTTTCTGTGTTGTTTATTAAATGTTATATATATATATATATATATATATATATATATATATATAAAAGTTATTCAGCCATTCCACAAAGTACAGAATTAAATTTTAATAGTGGCTGAATAAGTTTTATATTATGTACTTAGCTAGATTTTACATACAGAGGAGATGTGGACTACAAAAAATTTGATTTAAATAAATTAATATATTAATAAAATTTATATTATACAATTACATTAACACATTATATAATTTGATTAATAAAAAGAAAATTAATAAATATAGGTGAAGCCAAAAATATATAAATAATATTATAATAATTAAAAATATTTGTAAACAAGATTACTTTGAATTTAATGGTACATGTTATACACAAGAAAACATTTGATGTATGGGTTTTCCCTTATCTGCAGTAATGTCAGAAATTTATCTACAAGAATTTGAAAGTAAAATTGCTGTGGTATAAATCATGTGCATAAAATTTTATTATAGGTCAGATGATACGTAGATGATCTTTTAGTTACATATGAACCAAGTATAAATAATGAACACGAAATAGTTTTAATTTCTTTTCATGAAACATTGAAATTTAGAAATTAAATAGAACATAACAGGAAAATAAAATATTTAGATGTAAATATTAAATGAAAATAATCAAATAATAATTGGAGTATATAAAAAACCTACCTCTAACGAAATTATTATTAAAAAAAAATTTCAACCATCCTGGTCTCAAAAAATTAATAATTTTACAAACATGATAAACAGAACAATAAAATACACAAACAATAAACAAGACTTGTATAATGAAATAAGTAATATAAAGAATATAGGTATAAAGAAGGGCATGATACCTCATCGATCGATAATGTATTTAAAAAAATGTAATTCCAAATATTTTAATAAAATAAACATCATTACATTAAAACCCATAAATGAAAATGTTTATATAAATTACTCCTAGACAAATAAAATTTAGAAAACTTAATTAACGCTTATAATAATAAAAAATATAAACCTGATAACCATATAATAAAACATTTAAAATTTATAATAATAAAATAGTAACGAATAAATATGATACTTGGTATTTATAAAATAAAATGCAATAATTGTAAAAAAATATATATTGGAAAAACAAATAGGTAATTTAATGAACATTTCAGGTAATTTAAAAATAAAGTAGGCTTCTCAAATGTAGCAGACTACTTAATAATTAACACATAATATAACTAGTTTGGAAAATAATTTAGAAATAATTAATTGGATAAATAAACATTGAACATGAAAGTAAAAATAAAAAAATTATGAATTTTAGAGAAAGATTTTATATACATAAATATAAACATAAATTCAGCGTATTAAAACTGCAGACAGATTTAATGGGGATATTCTTATAAATATTATTTAAGTTGGTAATACATTGGTGAGAAATTTTTAATAAATCAGATAATCAGTACAGTACTGTATTGACATATTGACAGCAAAAGATTTAAAATAATATAACGTTTTAAAATTTTTTATTGACTGAACAAATATTTGTTCTAAAAATTTTAATGTACCATGTATTTTAATATGTAAATAAAAAAAAGAAAATATTTAAAAATTACTGAAGATGGGCTTAGGCCCGAAAGCACTTAAAAAATGAAAAAAGTAAGGTAAGAGTGTTCTTTAATTCTGTACTTTATGGAGTGGCTGAATAATAGTATATAATTAGCTAGAATTTACATAACAGAGGAAATATGGACTACAAAAAATTTAATTTAAATATATATATATATATATTTAGTTTTGTTTTATTTAAAATATGGATTGGCCTTCAAAAACTGTTACCACACATGAACTATAAGAAATGTGTTAGAATATATATTTTTGTACTCTTGGTTTTCAAACAAATTCTTTTTGGATTTCATCGAATATCAAAATAACATCATCAGGGTATTTATAATTTTGTTTTATCAACCCACAGTTAAAAGTGATATTAAAAATGTCCTTAATCATTTATATAGCCAGTATGTTTTGTTTAAAAAGATCTTCTACATAAGCTATCTAGAAAACGTCTAAATAATCAAAATTGTATTTTGAATGATTAAAGAAATCTGAGATATTATGCGATAGGTTTATTGAACTTTGAGGTAAGTTTGAAATGCAGTATAAGTTTTATGGTTGTAGAGTATTCCTTCTTATTCAGCTGAGATTTCATTACCATCTCTTTAAATAGATTAGCATTTTAAAATAATTTTTATTGTTATTGGCATATGGAATCATTAATGTAAATAGAGTTTGTAGCACATGCAACTTCCTTTTGGGTTACATAATTAGTTACCATATGTTCTTTTTAGTTTTATGTCTAGATTTAAGTTTAGTCGTAAATGCTTATTTGAGATATATTATCAAATATTATTACTATTAAATTTTTTTTAATTGCATAGAAATCTTAAAATGTTATTTTAAAGCTATCTCTCACTTATTAGTAACTAGCTTACTCGGTAATGCTTTCCTACTGCTAGAGTATATATTAAACCGAACACAATTGAATGTTTGATAAAACATTAAAAAACTGAACATTACGGAACAACATAAAATTTAACCTTTCCTTTTTTCCTCTTCTAATCTTACCCCTTCCCCTCTTTCCATTATTCCTTTTTACCCTTCTTCCCTTTTTTGAAAAAATATTTCTTTTCATGTAACTAATATGTATTCTGAATATGAGCCAAATTGGACCATAAATATAGTTTTTTGAAATATCTCAACCTCTGCGCCACCTAGCGGGTACAAACTAATTCAGAAACCTTCACAGGTGTGCGCATACCAACTCATGAAAGTTTCATTGCAATCAGATGAATAGTATAGGAACGCATACGGGAAAAAGAAACAAACATTCATTTTTATATATATATATATATATATATATATATATATATATATAGTTTAAATCATGTTATTGATTTTTTCTAATTTTTATTTTGTTTTAGATTGTTCTGTAAGAGGAGAACATCAAGATCAATCTAAAATACATTTAACAGATTGTACAGCAGTTTTAAAAACTGTTATTAATAGAGCTTATGGTTGCCCTGTGATAAATTTTAATGGTTCTAGAAATAGATTTAAATCTCACTCAACTTCATCATCTGATTCCGCTGCAAATAGTGGTAGTATAAAATTTGAGCCTCATCCTAACATTCTTCCAGCAATACTTGCTGTTGAGACTGATTCTCATTTTTTAATTTTACAGGTATGTTTATTTTTATTTGTTTATTTGATAGATGATATTGTATATCCTGATAAAAAAATTGTTATTTTTTTATATATATATATATATATATATATGACAGGATTTTTGTTCCTGAGTGTTTATGGTTGGTAGTACTGGGTTTCAAGTATGCTTGGGTAGGGTCATTAGGAGTGGGGAGAGCTGGCTATTCCACACTCCCAATCACCTGTCAGTAATGCTCACAATGCTGGAGCAACAGGTGCACCCCTCTACTGCGCAACACATAATTATAACATTTTTTACTTGTGAAGGAGTTCAAGCAATGGAAATTTTTTGGAGATTGACTGCACAGTTCGGGGACCAAACATTGTCAAGGACTCATATGTTTGCCTGGTATAAAGAGTTCAAGGAAGGATGAGAACAAGTGAAACTGACCAGAGAACTGGTCCATTCTCGGACCAGTATTATAGGTGAATGTTTTCATCTGTAATGCTGGGGGTCTGTAACATGGGTTCACCACTACATTCTCCAGTTAAAACAAGCCAGTATGGAGTGGCGGAGGAAAAGGGAGGCAGCCCCAGTGAAAGCCAAGACTCGACTGTCAGCTGGAAAGGTTCTTTCAACGGTTTTTTTTTGATCAGCGAAACATTTTGCTCATTGAGATTTTGCATGAGTGACACACAATCAATGCTGCTTACTTCTGTGAGCTGCTAAATGAGGTGAGGGCTGCATATTGCCGCAAAAGATGAGACCAATCGATTTGAGAGGCTATCCTCCTCCACGACAACACCTGGCTCCATACTTCAGCTCTAATGGTCTCAAAACTAAAAGAAATGCACTGGACTCAACTTGATCTTCCTCCGTATTGTCCAGACCTATCGCCCTGTGATATTCATCTGTTTGGGCCGTTTAAAGAAGCTCTAGGAGGGCAATGAATTGAAGATGATGAGGGTGAGGAGGGATTCGTACGCAATTGGCTCCTGACACAACCAGCTTCTTTCTACAATGTATATATATATATACTTAGCAAAAACAATTCAAATTTCAAATTCTGTATTTTTGGTAGTAAATGATTTTTATAATATTGTCATATATATATATATATATATATAATTTATTTATTCATATAGTATGGCAGCAGTTAACAGTAGAGAGAAAGGCTTGATGGGTAATTATTAGTTTAGGGAATTTTTTCTATACTGATACATATGTTCTATAATATACATTATTTATTACATTATAATTTGAATTTGAATTTCTTTGACTTTGAGTAAAATATAAGGTGAAAGCTCTACACCAAACAAATTGGTATAAAAGAAACAATTGCAGCTTCTTCAGTTAATTTTTCAAAACCGTAATGAAAAATCTTTGTGACATTTTTAGATCTTGAGAAGCCATTGATAACATGGAGTGAAATAACGTGTTTATAAAATCTTAAGGAAAATCACTTTTAAATTAGGAAAAGTTGAGTTTGGAAAAACATAACATTACTAAGAATTTACTGGCCCTAGAAGCAGAACATTTGTTTTTTAGAACCTTAAAAATCACTTTTAATTTTTAGAGACTGTGGGCTCAAGCGTTTAAGGATTTTAATTTCTTTAAAACCGTAAAAAAATTGATTTTATTTCTTCTAAATGTACAACCTGTTTAAAAAAATTTTTGAATGTTGCAGTATTTAACATTATATTTTGAACAGAATGGGGATCCAAAGGTGCTGACACTATTGATTTTATTTTAGTGGCTGTGGAGGCAGAATACATCTTTGATAAAATAACAATTAAAATATTATTGCTGAATTTTCATGTTTTGTTAATATTACTAAAAAACTGAAATTGTTCAGATGGTTTACATGGACAAGAACACCAGATTTTTTTAGTATCATACTTTGGATACTATGTTAGAAGAGGCATTCTACTTCATTTTCTTTCCCCCAAGACAAAAAACAACTTGGTCATTGAAAATGAGAATTTTATCTAGCTGTGGGGTTAAAGAAGACAGTTCATGTAAGAAACACTATTGCATGAAATTTTAATACTTTTGTTCTGCAATTTTAATAGAATAGAAACTCTGTTGTTAATATCAATATTTCTGAAAATTAATCTTTTTAAATTGTTTTATCATATCATTATAAACAAGATAAAATCAGTGGGGATAGGTGGAATGATATAACTATGTAATCTGTACAGCTCAGAAGGACTTAAAACTTTTAAATAGTAAATAAAGTATTACAAATATTGAACCGATGATAAGTGATTTATACATTTATTTTTACAATCTACCATAGTTTAATTTTGATTTATGTCTTTGCTAACTTGATGGTACTGTTTTTTCTGTTTCCAGGAATATCAGGTGGTGCATTCTCTTTTAGACTGTGTGAGATTTAGTCCTGCTTTATTAACTGGTGGCCACACTAAACCATTGTTCCTAATTTATCAGTTACTTAGGTTAATGAGGCATTTACATGATTATGGTTTAGCTCTTGGTGATATTACACTCTCTGATGTACTTATTTCAGATAATTTATGGATCCAAGTATGTATGCATCTTTATCAAATTATGTTTTGCTAAAGTTTCTTATTGTGTTAATAATGCTTAGTAGTGTGTTGTTTGGTTTATGATTACAATGAAGGACATAATCAGTTACGTGGGTAATGAATTCACAATCTGTAATCTATTTCTTCATTCCTATTAACCTTCTCTAATCAGAAATTACAGATTTATCCACCTCTAATGACTTGAATAAAAGCCTTTTTCAAGTCGCTGACTCCATCATTTCTACTCTTAATTTTATTGTTTAAATAGAAAATTTGGGCAGAAAATAAATTTATTCAGATTAGAACTTCCTCACAGCCATGGGTTTATGTGATAATATTTTCTGATGTCTTATACGATTTTTATATTTATTATAAACTGAATTTAGAAATGTCAGATTTTCTTCTGCAGTTTCATTTTTTTCATATTTAATTTATCATGATGTAGTTTCAAATCGCACAGTTTCAAGAAAGAGATTGTGAAAATAAGATATAAGATCTTCAATTAATTCTCTGCATTGATTTCACTATTGTTGTTTACTCCGTGTCATTGACTATAAAAAAAATTGAATGCAAAAAATTAAACATTCTGAGGACTTGCGTTATTTTTAATTAATAAAAAAAAATTGTCATAATTTTTTTAATTTTATTGTTATTTCTTGTAGCTGTATCAGTCTAAGGAAAATAGCTTTATATTAAGATTATTTTCTCCTTCTAGAAAAAGAGGTTTGACTGAATAGTTAATTGATCAATTCAGTACTCGCAATGTATTCAATTATGAAGTTCTTGGATTTCCTAACCTTTTGAAGATGAGTGTTATGAAAGTGTACACTCCACTGAGGAAAGAGCCAGTAATTATCAATATAAGTCTCTGAAAGAAATATTTTGTTTAATTTGAAAGTGAATAATTTAATAAACATTTTTCCCTCACGACAGGTTTGTGGAGAAATTATTCTGTTTTAAGTAAACTCTAAACATAAATATATTATACTAGCAGAAAAAAATGTGAATATGTGATTTTATACTGATTTTGTTATTTTCTTTACAGAAAATTAATATTCCATATATTAATTATCTAAATTCCGATTTATGAATTAATCTTAACTCTTAATGACAGTTGCTTCTTTTTTTTTTTAATAGGTTATGCCTAGGTTAGAAGCAAACATTTATAATGTTCCTGAGGCAAAGAATCAACACCAGTCAACACCTGATGATCTAAGTTCTACAGAAAGTCAATCTACATCACAAGATTCAACACTTAGTCACTGTACGACTTCTGATATTAATGCTAAAGAACGGCAGCAAGAATTAGGTAGATTATGTGAAGCTTGGGTCAAAGGTTTATTATCAAATTTTGATTATTTAACAGCTTTAAATGGTTTAGCTGGACGAAGGTAATTAAATGTTTTATGAATTACTTTAAATTTTATTTATACCTTTTGTATGTTCTTATTTGAATTTTTTTTTATCACTACTGATATAATTATTTTATTAATTAATACATTCTTTGTAATGTTTTATTTGTTCATTTTAATCTAAATATGATATAAAAAAATAATAATCTTTTAAAACCATTAAAACAGTTGATGTGAAATTTACTTTGGATTTTGTTACAAATGTGTATTAATTACGTGTAATTCATTACAAGTAATGAATTCATTTTTGGAGATGAAAATTTTAATTTAAACATAATGTAATTATGTATTTTAATTCAACTGTTGAATGATATATGCATTGAGAAAGAAAAGTAATTAGTGGTTACTCACTGTCGATATGTTATATGATCTGAAAATGAAGAAAGAGAGCAGAAGGAATTGGAAGACTAGTATGAAAGTCTTAAGAAGTAAGGGTGTATTGTATTCTATTGAGAAAAGAAAGAGAGTTATTATTAAGAAGGAGAAAGTTAAGGGGAGAAAGAAAAGTGTAATGAAGAGGAGTAGAAAATAATAAATATTTACTTGAATTGAGATAGCGTTATACTTAGACAAGAGGATACAGAATCTATACTTTTGTACCAAAATGTAAGAGGATTATCTTGGAATATCAAAGTACTCCAGAAGATATGTTATAAAGAATTTCTTTTTATAAACTTGACATACGAGGTGTGTGAGAAAAGTAATGAGACTGACTTTTTATCTACCAAAGTTTGTATTTTTTCAAACAACAGTATTATCCCCTTCAAAGTAGATCCCTTGGGCAGCTATACACCGGTGGAGTCGTTGTTCCCACTTCCGGTAGCAGTGCTGGAAGGCTTCAAGTGGTAGGGCTTTTAACTGGTGGTCACAGTTTTTTTAATGTTCTCCAGAGTTCCAAAATGACGTCATTTTAAGACATGTTTCAATTTTGGGAAAAGGAAAAAGTCACAAGGACTTAGGAATTAGGTGAATAGTGGGGGTTGAGGAACCGTAGGAATGCATTTTGAGGTCAAAAATTCTGTGATGGTAATGGTCGTGTGACATGGGGCATTGTCATGATGAAGCATCTACTTGTCTGCAATGTCTGGTCTCACCAGACATTTGCCAGTGATTCTGGCAAATCACTCTTTTCTTGAGCTTTTCAAGGACACCTTTGTAAAACGCTTGGTTGACTGTTTGTCTTGGAGGAACAAATTCTTTATGTACGATATCCCTACTGTCAAAAAAGCAAATCAGCATGGTTTTGGTCTTTGATTTGCTCATTCAACATTTTTTCGGTCGAGAAGATGACGGAGTGTGCCACTCTTCACTTTGTTTCAGGATCGTACTCAAATATCCAGGATTCATCACCTGTGATCACACAATTGAAGAATTCTTAGTCATTGTCAGTCCTCTCAAGAAGATCAACAAATACGTTTCTGTGATTGTCCTTCTGTTCCGTTGTGAGACCAATTTTGCACAAACCTTTTGCATGTCCAAATCATCTGTCAAATTTTGATGTACAGTGAAAGTGTTTAAATTTAACTGTTCACTCATCATCCTTATTGTTAAACGACGGTCTGATCTCACAAGAACCCTCACACACTCAATGTTTTCGTCAGATTTTGAAGTTGAAGGTCTCCCTGAGCAAGGTTGATCTTCAACGTGTTCTCGGCCTTCCAAAAATGATTTGTGCCAGTGGAAAACTTGTGCTCTTGATAAGCAATGTTCCCCATAGGCCTGTTTCAACTTTTCAAAGATCACACTCTCGAATTCCCCAAGTTTATCACAAAACTTGTTTGCACAACGTTGCTGTATCCGATGCTCCATTTTCGTAACACAACAAAAACACAACTTCACTGATAGCGCTGACAAAAATAATGTGTTGGCTGAACAGAGTTGAAACTCGTACTGAGCATGTAGAAGGGATGAACAAACCAGTCTAGTGCACACCGATAGACACAGCGTTGCCGATTGCTCGCAGTGTTACCAACTCATTACTTTTCACACACACCTCGTATAAGGCTGAATTAAGATTAACTATAAAAAGAGAGAAACAATAAGGTCAGTGGTAAGTTTCTCAAAAGTATATTTGATAAGATAAGACTGTATCATATTCAAAATAACATATCCAAGAGAATATAAAGATGAAATCTTACAGGCCATATCAGATTAAATAAATCAAGGCTAAGATTGTTTGATTATATTAAAAGGATATGTAAGGTCAGGTTAACTAGGAAAAAGTTGAAGCGGTGGTAACTGGAATAGGTCATGATGTAGTCCAAGTACATAGTGGTTTAATAAAGTAGTGGTGATTGTTTGAAGAAATGATATCGGTGAGGGATATTGAGTATCACCAGTTGTAAAGTACATAGCATCATTCATTTTTTGCAAGCAGAAGGAAATCTGCAGTCACTGTTGGCTGTGCTTGGTTTATAGTAATAATGTAAAAGAGTTCTGTGAGAACTCAATTAAGGATCTGTGAGAGAATAGTGCAGGAAATTCACAGTGAGGAACTGCACAATGAGGAAGAGGGTGAGATTTCATTGCGAGTGATGAACTTTTTTAACAAATTTAACATGTTGTTTGTGTAAACATAATTTCACAATGATTGAATTTAGTGAAAACTTTTCCTCATGTTTCAAAGTCCTTTACAGAATTATTACAGAAGATTGGGTTTTCATAACTACTGTGCACGATGGGTAACAAAACAATTTTCAGATGCCTATAAAATAAAAAGAATGGGAGTACCATTGACCTTTCTTCAACAATACCAGAATAAAAAAAGTTAATTTCCTTGTAGTATTGTTACTAGGAAGAAAATGTGTTTAGTTAATCAATATTGAAACAAATAAACAGACCAAACAATTAATGTAGACACTTGCTGAACAAGTCCAAAAAATCCAAATAAACCAATTTGAAAAAAGCGATGGCTATCATGTTTTGGGACCATAAAGGAATTTTGTGGCCAGAATTTATGAAGCCAGGTATGAGGTTTATTGTAATATGTTGTCAAAGCTTAGGAGAGCAATGCAGAATAAATGACATGGATTCTAATGGAGGGGATCCTTTTTTTGTTTGACAGTGCATGGCCTCACATCACCGGTAGCACTAAGGGTGTATTAAACGAGTTGTAAGTTGCAGATTTTTTACCATCCCTCTTACTGCCCTGATTCAACACTGTTTGATATTAATCTGTTCACAAAATTGGAGAATTGACTGGCTATTCAGTACTTGAAAATCAGTGATTAAATCATGGGTTGAATTAATGAATGGGTGGGTGCTTTGAAGAGGGAATGGGCAGTTTGGTATCATAATAAGAGTGATTAAATTTGATTGGGGACTACCCTAAGAAGTAATATAAGCATGTATGTAACTTTTGTATTTATTCAATTTGTTTTGTTTATTTTCTCGACTGGAGATTAATTTATGAATAGCCCTCTTAAGATGCAAATTTTATTAAATTTCTACAAATTAAGGTTTTGGCAACTGTGTTAATTATTAGATTATTTTCTTACCTTAGATATTTCTGCTTTATTTTGAAAATGCCAAAATATTATGTTATTTACAAATGCTATTTTTATATGCATATTTTACAATTTGGAAATTCCCCTCCTGGTTTTTTGGATGAATTTATAAGCAGTCTTGTTTTAGGTACGGTGATCCTAGAAGTCATCATGTATTCCCTTGGGTAACTGATTTTACATCTCGAAATGGAGCTAACTGGAGAGATCTTACAAGATCTAAATTTCGTTTAAATAAAGGTGATCGTCAGCTTGATCTTACATATGATTTACCTCCAAGTTCAAATTCAGCTCAGGTACATTATTTTTTTATCAGGTATTTTTAACCTGTAGTTTATATGGGTTGTTATTGTTTTCTCCAACCAGTTTTCCAGTTACTGCTGGGTCTGCGTGTGCGTACGCATGCATGTGTATATAGGCAAATGCAGTTACCACTACCAGCTTGCCAGGCCTGACGTAGCTGCAGATGTAATGCAATGTAAGTGTAAATGTATCAGTAAACATGTAGTCTGGAACAGACTCAGGTCAACCGCTCCTCAGATGTGTGGTTAATTAAAATCAGTCACCAAAGAACGTGATATACACAGTCTAGCATTCAAATCTATTTAAAAGCAACTATCTTTACAAGGACTTGAATCTTAGAACTCTTTACTTCAAAAATCTACTGATTTTGTGATGATGAGTTTAACCGCTAGACTAATTCTGTGGGTTTATACTGTATAAATTAATAATAATTTTAATTAAAATTGGATGATCTTATAATTAATTATTGTTTTACTGTTAAAATTGTAAAATATGTTTCAGGTTCCGCATCATGTGTCAGATGTATTGTCAGAGATTACATATTATGTATATCTATGTCGTGTTACCCCAAGATCTGTATTGCAAAAATATGTTAGGCCACAATGGGTTCCTGCAGAATATCCATCTTCCATACAACGTTTACAAGAATGGACACCAGATGAATGCATTCCAGAATTTTTTACTGATCCTACTGTTTTTAAGGTAAGTATTTTTTTATAATTTTTTTTAACACAAAATAAATAAATTATTATGTAGCTTAATTTATTGTTAATTTTTTTATGTAGTCTTGATCTGTTTCTTTCATATTATGTTATAAATGATATAAGGATTTGAACGATAGAGAATGGTCAATATTATATCAGAAATAGGGTACCATTGTCAAAAGAGAGGTAGGGTATCTAAATTAATTAGGTAAAGAGTGTATGTAACAATTTTTTATAATCTACAGAACTAGTATTAAAAAAATTTAAATACTCAAGTTTTATTACTTTTTTAATTATTTAATTATTTAATTTTATTTTCAATAATATTTATCTGATTTGTAAATAATTGATATTTTACATATGATGTAAATAAATTAGAGCATAAAATGACTAAGCTTTGTACTTTGGTGTTAGGCCTGTAAATTATGATTAGTTTCTAATGGCATAGAATGAATACATTTAGTTGCTGCTATGAAATACCTGCAGTAGACCATTTAATGCATTTTAGATCAAATATGCTTAACCCACTGGGTTGGTCTAGTGGTGAATGCGTCTTTGCAAATCAGCTGATTTGAAGTTGATAGTTCCAATGTTGAAATCCTAGTAAAGGCAGTGTACTTTTATACGGATTTGAATACTAGATTGTAGATACTGTTATTCTTTGGTGGTTGGGTTTCAATTAACCACACATCCCAGAAATGGTCAACCTGAGACTGTACATGACTACACTTCGTTTACACTCATACATATATATCATCCTCTGAATCATTCATCTTCTGAAGTAATACCTGACAGTGATTCCCGTAGGCTAAACAAGAAAAAAAGATCAAATATGCATAACATTGTTTGAATGGCATTTTTTTTATTTGGGTGGCTTTTATTTATTTTTTGTGCACTCCTTCCATCTGATTTTCTATTTCATAAGCCTGTTTACAGTGAGTGATACCCAAAAAGTTGTCAGTTAAAAATAAAATAAAAAGAAATACAGTCATTAAGAAGCTGAAGTACATTCCAACCACAACAAACCACTTGATAATAACATAAAAAGTTGTTGGAATGTAATCTTAACCTCTTTAGAAAAAGGGCTTTCTGAAAAATTATAATATCATTTGCTAAAGAAGTCACTGTTAATGTATTAAAAGGCAACCTGTTAACTTAAATTTTGGATACTGGTTGTTGAAATGATCTGCTTTTTGTGTAATCTGTTTATGAATTAGGCATTTTTCAAGTTTGCTTTGTAATTATTGGTGTTTTGATAACTTACTTTCTAACTTTATTTTTAAAAAAATATAAATTACTTTTGTAATGAAAAGTTTGGTGCTTTTCTAACTGGTGATTGGACTTATTTTCAAAATGTATTTATTCTGATTGTTTTGTCAGATTACTCATATTTTTGTGTGTATTTTTTTCAGTCTATACACCCAGATTTACCTGATTTAGAAGTTCCTAATTGGGCACTTTCCCCAGATGATCTTGTTTCTCAACATAGAGCAATATTAGAAAGTACTCATGTTAGTGATAGATTACATCACTGGATTGATCTTACCTTTGGTTACAAGTTAGTCAGTTCTTTATTTATTTTTAATTAATTCTGTAATTTGCATATTTTATACAACTTTTTTTTGATAAACTGAAATAAAAAGTAATAACATTTAATTTTTAAATTCATTTGTATGTTGTTAATCTTATTTAATGCGTTTGAAGTTTTTGTAGATTGAAATGTATTGTTTTTATGATTATTAATAGAGGAAATAAATAATCCAAATTGTGTAGAACATTTTTGTATAATGGCTGTGATACATGTAATTTAATACTTGCACTAAACTAACTGAATTGAAAGCAAACTTTATTTAGGCAAAGCAAGGCCCTGTTGTAACTTAACTTTATGTTTTTAACTAATCTTTGTTAACTATCCATGTTTAAATTTTCCAAATGTGTTTTCAAATTTTATGTTAATGTTCTGCTATTAGACAGAGTGACATAAGAGTAAGGAATTTTCATACAATTTTCTGTTTGAAATTGGCAATTGAGAAGAGTGTTGACTATTAGCCCTCACTCACTAGATCAACATCTGTTTAGTATTCTTTGTTCATATTACTTTATAAATATTATTATCTTAGAAAGAGGAAAAAACAACAAAGTTTTAATGTAAGTACCGCCACAATAGTCATCAGTCAGTAATATCTAGTGTTCCTGAAAATATAAAATATTGTTAATACCGGTTAATTTTTTGCACTTTTTAAAAAGATAAAGATTTACTAAAGGAAAGTATTTAAAAATAACATTTATTTTGCAAATAAAACATTTTTTGGCAATAGTTAAACCTTTTGCAGTTAGTTACAATCAACAATTCAATTTAATTAATTTAATTCAATTTAGTGAATTATCATTTTTTGAAATCTAATCTTATTAATTGAATTCAGTACAAAATAGTGAAGGTCTACTGTTCACAGAATTTCTGGTTTATATAACCTTAATTTTGTTTAACGTAATATTTTAGTACTGTTAAAAGTAAATTAGAATTAAACAAAAAAAATTTTGCTAGAATGTAAATACTGGTGTAGAAAAAGAACACTCTTAATTTACCGTAGGGCAGTGAAAAAAATTCATTAATCATTTGCTGCATGCCCATGCAAATGTTCTGTGAATGAAGGTTTGTGATAATCGTCATAGCACCTGTTGTCTGCTATTCCCATTGTTGTGCTGCAAATATAGCATGAACAGAACTCTAAAGCCATTATGACGAAGCTAATTTTCTAAAAACTTGCAGCTTGATGTCATGCTATAGTATTATCTTTAAAGTGACACACTTAATAATCATTGGGCCATCTTTTGTTTGTATCCATGCATTTTGGAAACAATTTATCAAAGTTTAAACAAATCACAAATGTTTTTTTATAGGTTGATAAAAACAGGATATTGTAAACTTTTTTAATATCAATTTTGCAGGTTGTCTGGAGCAGCTGCTGTTAAATCTAAGAACGTATGCCTTCAGTTAGTTGATGGACACACACAACTCACTGATATTGGTGTAGTACAGTTGTTTGCTCAGCCGCATCCTCCTCGTACATCACCTTCACCTTATCTAGGAAAGACACCTCCACTTTTATTACATTTAGCTCAACAGCGAGATAAAAAACGTATGTCACCTTTTTTATTGTTATTGTTATTATGAAGATAAAGCTGTAAAACTTTGAAACAGTTATGAATATTTTATTAAAAAACATTGTAATGCATTATTTCTCAAAAGAAAGATAAATTAATTTATTGCTTTTCATTTCCTATCACTATCTCTGTAGTGTCTATGATGGCCTTTAAACGCATGTTATTCAAGAGGCAGTAGTAGAGAATGGCTTTTTCTGAGAATAATGATGTTTACTATATCCAAGTCCTTATGATGAATAGAGTAAAGCTGTCGCTTATAGAGCTGAACATTTGTATTTTACTGGTCTTGGTATGCTGATGTGCAATAGTCATTACACGTGACTCAATGAAGAAGGCGACAGGAAACCACTCTACTCGTTACGTTTTAGTAAGTCTGGTGTGGAATGATTATTAAGACTGTTTCATTCTATGCTAGTTATTTCTGTGTAACTGATTGATTTATGCTCATGTAGATTATGTATGACCTTTTAGGTTATGGCAGCCAACATATATATATATATATACAATACTCTTTTTAAAATATTGCAAATTAATAAGTGAATACTGAGGTAGTGAAGTTAAAATTTGAAAATTTTATCGAGCTGCTTTAATACTAATTACAACAATTGTAAACCTGACTTGCTTCTAGAGTCAAATTGAATTTGTAATATTGATTAAACTTCTTTATCTTTTTATAGGAATCGGTGGTAGTGAAGAAGAAGATGGCCATAGTTCAGGTCAAGAGGATGATGAATCTCAAGTGTCATCTAGATCAACTTCAATTTCTTTTTCAAAGTTTCTCAGTCGGTCTCGAACTTCATTACATGTTAGTTTTATACTTGTTAAACACTTATGTACTCATTGTAGCACAAATGCATGTTCTTAAGTTATGTAATAACCCAGTGCAGCATATTTTGCTGTATTGTTGAGTACTGTATTATAGAAAAGTGTTTATTTATGTATTAACTTAGAAATATTTCTCAGCAGTAGTTAACTGAACACTGCAGTTGGGTATAAAATTTTAACTCTGATGAACAACTGTTGTGAAAATGGTGGATATTATTTTATTGTTTAATGGTGGATAATATTTTACTGTTGATAATACTAATGGTAATAATTATCAAAAATAATACCAGTTATCTGAAAAAGAACTCTACGGCTTTAAATTAAATTTACTTTATTACATTTAGAATTACAAATGTGCATGTCTTTTAATTCATGAAAGTACGTCTAAAGTTTTTTTTTACCTCTTAATGTAACTCAATAGGAGCACCATTTACAGCCTTGTGGATGTCAAACCGATAATCCACCTCATTCCACATTCTAGCCAACATATTTGTTGAAATCGTCCACGGCTACTGTTATACTTTGGTGCAAGTGGTCAAGTGATTGTATTTTTTTCTATTATATGATGTCTTTTACGTAGTCTCAAAAGTAGAAATCCATCAATGTCAAATCAGAACTTTGTGATGGCCAAATGATGGGAGCTTTCCTGCCTATCATGTCTTTTGGGAACCTATTGTTGAGCACAATCTGCAGAATTTCTGCACGATATGGAGGGACTCCATCCTATTATAAAATTAGGCCCTTCATATTTTCAATTTGCAGAAACACAACATTCTCTATCTCTAACATGTTCAAGTACACTATGCCATAATTCACGTTTGGACAGTTGCAAATGAATTCTTCCAATTTTTATAGGTTTCTGTGCCCCGTAAACAACAATTTTGGTGATGTATGACTCCATCAACATGAAATGATGCTTCATCAGAAAATAGAATGCACTGCAGGTAGTTTTCATCAGCAGAAATGAAGCCCTATGTGGTTTTTACATTTATGGGTTATTGCTAGGTTTAATTTAATGGAATAGCTACAGTTTGTAATTAACCTAGTTTCAATCTCTTGCAAACAACATGATTAACAGTGCTTTTAGGAATTTTTAGTTGATGACTAACACTATGAACTGAACATTTTGGACTTTGTTGAAAAGACATATCGAATTCTTTCTGTGTTTTCAACACTTCTTTTAGTCCTTTCTGATGAGTGTCTTCAAAACACTTCTAGTTTACAAAAACTGTTCACACCATGTATACTTTTGTCACTTGCACTTGAAGAATTTCTATGATAGACTTCCATATAATTTCTTTATATTACAGTCACTGGTTTTGTTTCTGTGAACTAGTACAAGCACTGTACTTTCTTTTGTGGCGACTCCATGGTACTGCAGCCCAGATTCATAACAGCTTGACTGTTGTTATAATCTAATGCATCTATCTGACTGAAAATGTGTAAACTAAAACTTAATTGTTGTTGCTTCAAGATTACTCATGAAACACTATTAAGTGCTGCAAAATGAAAACTACCTGTTCTTGAAACCCCAGAATTCTTTTTTTGACACCTGTTATTTTATGTATTCATATTATAAATGATTTGTAAACTTAGGTTGTATGAAATTCAGAATTTGTATATTTTTGTGATTGATCAATACCTGTTATTTCACCTACTTGTAGTATAATCATTTATACATTTTTAAATTTATTTTTCATGGTTATATATTTTTTTAAATAAATTCATTTACTTTACTATATGCATTAAAAAAAAAAAAATTTACAGTTACCTACAGGAAGTTCACAGTTATCACCTAATACAGAATCTGCTGGTGCTGGATCATTGGAAAAAACTGCATCTGCTTCATCAAATACTCAACAGAATATTGTTTTACCACGTGATTATAATCCAGTTGCAGCATTAGTTGCTGTTGAATCATTGCATGGTTTTTTAAATAAAACATGCCACATTCCGAGCAGTGAGTTGGCTGCTACAAATAATGTCACTCAAATAGATAGTGTAGCTTATAAACAAGTTGTTGCAGCTCGTCGTGTTCAGGAAATGCAGGTAAATTGTTTTTTTAAGTGTAATTTTTTTTATGCGTACACATATATACTAAGCTTCTCTGTATTAAATTTTGTTAACTTTATGTAATAATTTAGAAATTAATGAAATTTCAATGCTTTCTGATAGCTGGTTTTGTTATAATCTTCATGAAAATCTACAGGCATTGGATTTTTTAACAAATTAAAATTTTTTGGCAGTTTCTTGTTAACTCTTAATGGTTAAAATTACATAAATAACTTTTTATTTGAAAGAAGAAGTTGCACAGTACTATTATTTGTTAGATTATTTTTATTTCAAGGTTACTTAAAAGTGCCTTATTTTTGTTAAAATGTGCACAGTTTCAAAATAAAATTTGAATTTTTTAACTTTTCTTTGTTTTATTCAACTTATCTTACAGCATTTTGTTTAGAATTATTCTGTACAAGTTTTGTTCAAAAGTTTTATGTGTATATTATCCATTTAACAAAGTTATTGTACATCAAACATAAAAAATCTGATGTGGCACACCACATGACTTCCTTGTATGCCACATTTTTTGTTGCACTAATTTAAACTTATTTCATTTGAAAGTGAGATATGATCCTCCAATTCTTTAATAAAGTGGACAGTTGCACAATTGGATTGTGATTGACACCACATTTCATCACATTTTTGTGGTGTCTGTATCAATATTTTATATTAGTTTATACATTAATTTTGTTTCATGTCGCTCAAGTAGATATGTGGTATAAGTGAGAACATGTCGGATCCGTAACCATGCATACATTGGTTCGAATCCGACTTCGTATACATACATTTTTTTCATTTTTTTTTTTTTTTACTTTAAATTTATTGATTTATTAATAATTATTAACATTTGTAAACAGTTTTGAATTAAAATGAAAAGTACATATAATTTTATTTCACTCATAACTTCTGATTTTTTTTATTGTTATTGAATTATTATTTATTGTATTTTTTTGTTTTTTATAATCAGAGGTTAATTAAATAAAAAAAGTCAGTGGTTAGTTAATAAATCAATATATTTAAATTTAAAAAAAAAGAAGTTAAAAAATGTATGTATATGAAGTTTGATTTGCACTGATGTGCCTTCCCGTTGTAAGATCCAAATATTTCATTAATTAAAATTCTATTTGGTTATTACTCTGGAACCAATGAACATAACTAACATTTATGATACATTGTTGAAAATTTCTCAATAAGGGCTTATTACTGCAGTTAAGAAAAAGTCCAAAATCCAAATTTTTGGATTTTGGACTTGGACGATCGGAGTATCTGAGAAGAAAAGATTAGATGCTTTTAAAATGCGGTGCTATAGGAGAATATTAAAAATCAGATGGGTGGATAAAGTGACAAATGAAGAGGTGTTGCGACAAATAGATGAAGAAAGAAGCATTTGGAAAAATATAGCTAAAAGAAGAGACAGACTTGTAGACCACATATTAAGGCATCCTGGAATAGTCGCTTTAATATTGGAGGGACAGGTAGAAGGAAAAAATTGTGCAGGCAGGCAACGTTTGGAATATGTAAAACAAATTATTAGGGATGTAGGGTGTAGGGGGTATACCGAAATGAAACGACTAGCACTAGATAGGGAATCTTGGAGAGCTGCATCAAATCAGTCAAATGACTGAAGACAAAAAAAAAAATATACATAAAAATAAAGTAGTTTTAAAAAATACCAAAAATCAATATTTTTAAACTTTGATTGGCTCTTCTACCTCTAATATTAATAAAATATTGTTTGGGTCGTTAGCACTACTACCATGCCTAGGAAGAAAAAAACTTTGGTAAAAAATAATATGTAATAAGTAAAAAGAAAACTTTCTTAGATTTTCGAGGAAGGGGGAAAATTTGGGGGGAAATTTTTTTTTAGATGTAAGATAAGGTTTTACACATGTACTGAGCTAATTATAAATTGAGGTTACGTTAGCAAAATTTTGAGATAATTCCAGAGATAGGGAGTCTTGGAGAGCTGCATTAAACCAGTCAAATGACTGAAGACAAAAAAAAGTTTTATTTGAACATTTTTGGTCAAGTCAATTGTAATCAAAAGGGGAGGTACACAACTAGATATTACAACAGTCCTAAATCCAAAATTTCAACATTCTACAGCTAATTGTTTTTGAGTTATGCAAGATACATACATACGTACATAGGTATGTACAGACATCACGCCGAAAATAGTCAAAGTGGATTCAGGGATGGTCAAAATGATGGGATTTTACTCCAGTTTACTGGTTTTCATTCCAGATTTCTCAAAAATAATGCAGATACGATTCGTAAAAAAATGTATTTGATTTTTGAGATCAAAAACCATAAGAAATCACTAATTCTGCCCCTTAATTAATATTCTAAAAATTTCAGTATGACCTAAAAAGTGAAATTTTTTACTAGACATAACTTTTAAATGAAGCATTTTAGGACATAATTATGTTTATATGAACTTTTTCCATTATTTTAACGAGTAGAATAGGTAATAGAATAGGAGAACTCATGATATACTCTGTATATAGTTGACAATCTGATCATCCTTCATTCATATTCTGTAAGTCCTTTTCCTTTCAACCTCATGTTTCTGTCATAGTCAGTAATTTTGGTTAGTTCTGTATTTGAATTGGAATGTAATAATATGTTTTTTTTTATTAACATTTTTAACTTTATTATCCTGTTTTTAGGTACTTGGATGTTTAATCACTGAACTTTTTATACCATCCAAACTACATGTATTTGGATGTGCAGTTATGCCAACATCATTAATAAGGAGAGTTGAAATATGTCGCAGCGTTTTACAGGCATCTAGTAGAGATAATATTCCACATTGTTTACGCGCTTTAGTTAATTTATTATTACAATCTGAAGGTTTAACAGTCACAAATTTTGGTACACCACCACCTTCTGCTCATCAATTATTACAGCCAAATTTAACATCTTCATTATTACCATTTCCTAAAATGTATCCTCAGATATATAACATGTTTAAAAAATTACAAGAATATTGTTCAGCTTTAACGGATCTAAAAAATCTTTGTCTTAGTGATACACTTGATGGTATTAACAGAAGTAATGGTTTATCATTGCTGGCTGAGAAGATAAATGAATGGAAGGTTAGTATATTAATGAGATTATTCTATTTCTAGTTAATTACCTGAGAAGTATACATATGAGTTAGTTCAGACATAATTAAATTTTAGGACAAAATTGTTGTTGCTATCAACACTTGTTTTGTTGGTATGAGGATAGTATTTTTGGTGTTTAAAGACTCACTCAAGTAATTATCTGAGTGCACAGACTAATTGAAGTTAGATATAGAACGATTTTTGTGTGAAATGTGTTAGAAGAAGGTGGAGGATTGCACTTCTGCAAATCAATTAATTTGATAGTTGAGGGTTGTAACGTATGGTAGGTGGTTGTGGTTGGAAGAGGCCATATGAAGGTGATAGTAGGTTGTGTAAATGCATTGATAGAATGGTCTGCCGAGGCATTTGTATTTGAGGCATCCTGACTGACAGAAGCCAAACTAATGACTGTGTCATGTTATCAGGATTAGAGGTTCTAAAAGACAGCCATAAGAGCTAGAAACAGAGGGGTTGATATGGTAACTGAGATCGTCATAAGGCGGATTTCTTCCCCTGTGGGGGGGTCAGGATGATTCAAACATAAACTGCACCTTTAATATTAAAATTGTCAAAAACAGAAAATTTAGATTATTGGGGAAAGAGTGGTTATGGGATCATTTCTTAAGTGAATTATGTAGTGCAACTAACAAACTGTATTAATTTTAATTTAGTTTAATTACTGCTATCTTACAAACCATATTGAATATGTAGATTCAACATATTTCATCACATTTTTGTATTCCATGGAGTTAATAAAAGAAAAATCTTTATAATTCATCACCTTTAGGGACTTAAATAATGAAATAAGGAAACAAGTAAATTACAGAATTCATGAACGTAGCATACTTATAGTTACAGTACATTTAAAGACAAAATTCAGTAATTAAATATTTTTCCAAAAACAAAAAATTCCTGAAAGATGTTTTTTCACGTAGAAGGAAGTCATTTGCAACATATGATTTTTTCAAAATAGAAAAATCTACTTGAAGAATTTGTAAATGTAAACATGATACAAATACATTAAGAAAAATATAAGGAATTAAAATTGTAAGACATCAACCCAATAATAAAAATAAAAATGTATTTATAGAAATATATAATAATTTTTTCTTTTCATTTTTTGGTGTAATTTATTATTATTATTACATTTTGTTTTGAGAAGTTATTTTCTTTTATATTAAAGTTTGTTTTGTTTTATAAGGCAAGCTTACTAATTTCTTGTAATACTATTAATTTCATCAATTCAGCTTTTTTTTCTCTCCTACCATCTGACAGCATGGCAGTTCCTTATTCTTAAAGTTAAAAGAAAAAAATAGTATTATTATATTAAAGTTAATAGAAAAAATGGCATACAACAAGGCCCGCTTCAATTGCAGAATGAAGTAGGAACCTTAGATTAGGACTGCAGAGGTCCCCATAGTTGACATTCAAAGAAGAATCTCTGCCAATCCAAAAAAAATTATATGCAAGTTATCACAACAAAGTTCTATAAAATATGCAACTTGCTATAAGATTCTACATTTCTTAAATTGGAAACCATATTGTGTATCAACTGTGCAACAACTTAAGAGAACAGACAAACCAAAATTCTTAAATATTGTGACTGCTTCCTCAAAAATGTTATTCATGTATAGTTAGACTCAGTACTCTATTTCATGTTAGATGAGGCATGGTTTCATTTATCTTTTCATGTTAATTTACATAACACCAGAAAATAAGTGAATGGTTTGCTGTTTCTGGTAATCGTATAGTAGGCCAGTATTTTCAAAACACAGATGTACTATAAAATTTTTTAAGAAATCTATGTTCAGTTAACAGATGAAAAAGAGTATGTATGGCCTCTTTTAATATGATAGAGCAGTGGGTAACACATCAAACAATTTGCTAGCATTCACATAGTTTTTACAGAACAAACTGTTAATAGAGGGCTGTGGCCTCCTTGTTCCTCAGATTTGTCTAGTTGCAATTTTTTTTTTTTTTGGGCTATTTGAGTTTTGAATCAAATCCTCACACTTTCGATAACTGAAGGCGAATATTGTACAAGAAATCTACATCATTGACAACAAAATTTTGTATCAGGTGATTCAAAGTATGATCAGTCAAGCAAAAAAGTGTATTGTTGCGCAAGGCACACACTTTAAAAATTTTTTATACAAATTTGAAAAAGATGCAAACTTTAGCTGATTTTTTTTAGTTAATATGTAACAGTTTTATTCTAACCAAAAAATTTTTAGTATAAATAAAATATGGGCTGATCTGTGAAAAACTATCCATCCATTTATTAAAAAAAAACTGTTTATGACAAAAGTTCATTTTGATATAAGAAATATGAATGTAGGGAAATGATGTAAACAGATTACTATTGTTTGTGATCTAGGGTTGTCTGAAATGTATTAATATGTACTATTTTTTATTTTTCAATCAATTTTCTTGAGTTTTTGTTTCTTAATGTATTTTGAATATGAGAGTGAGATCTGGCTATTCATCTTCTCACTCTTTTTCATTTCTGTATTAAGCAGTCATGATGAAAGAAAATATCTTCCAGTTATGTAGACTGTATTTTTTTTTTATTAAAAAAATCTTATACTCGAGTTATCTAGACAGTTAGTATGGGACTACCAGGAACTTCCTTTATAATAAAAAAGAGTCATCAAAATCATAGTACTTGATAAAAAGTAAGACTTGAGATTACATTAAACAATTCTAAATTTTGGAAAAAGTTGAATTGACAATCTCCTTTCTGTGAAGTTTATTAAAAAAAATATTTATAAATTCCTTTAGTAGAAATTTAAACGTTAACAAAATGAGCAGTACCATAAATAAATGCCATTTTTAATATAACTGAAAAAGGAACTGAATAAAAGTTCCATATGTTTATATTGTTATTTTATTTTTATGTATGATATTTAGAAAGTAAATTGTGTTTTATAGTTTTTTCTTGCGAGTTTGAATAATTTGTAATAAGTAAATTTATATATATAATGTAATTGTACTGCACAACTGTAGCAAATCCATTTTGTACGTTTTCCACCTTGTGTTTGATGTGGAACCTGATAATAAGTTTTCCTAGAATTACACAGAATAAGGTATGCGTTACATAAATATCTCATTTTTTGTGTAGATGTTAGTTGTAATACAAAGGGCACTAGGAAAGTTTTGCAATATGATTTTATTTTTTATAATTTTTCAAAATAATTTCTACCACACATTATACACTTCTCCATCTTTTGAAACCGGTGGTCAAAGAAACCCTGCCATGTTTTGTCGTAGATCTGGACAGACTCATTGTCCCCAGCCCGTAGGAGGTCATCATCGCTTGTAAAATACCTCCTTTTCAGTCTTTCTTCATCTGGGGATCAGTGCAAAGTCAGATGGATCAAGGTCAAGATTGTAGGGAGGGTGCTGTAACAGTTTTATTCCAGTGCTGACTAAATACTCGGAGTGGTGCATTGGAGCATTATCATGGTGAAGAAACCATGTGTTCATCCTAGAGTTTGGCTGCAGCTTCTTATGCTGAGGCACACATTCCTCAGCGTATCGCTTCCTTATAGCTGTCTTCTGAGTTTCGAACACAATATGCTTCTAATACTTTTCTCTGGATTTTTTAATAGCCACAGGGGTCTTCTCATCTTCAAACACTCACGCTTTGTTCTGAGCCTTGGTCAGGATGTCATAATAGTATAGTCAAGTTTCATCAGCTGTCACAACACTGTTCTCATAAGGAGATTTACCATTAAAAATTTTTCAGCATTTCACTATACCATGAAACATAATGTGCCATCTGATCGTCAGTCACGTTATGCAGCACCTAAAGGGTACAGGCTATCTAACTTAAAAGGTGATCTCGCAGAACAACACGAACTGCTGGTTTCATTAATGCTTAAGGACACCTCTGTTTGGTGATAGGTCACATATCTATCTGTTTCAAGCATTTTTCGTATTTTAGCAATGTTTCCCTCAGTCACAGACGAAGACAGTTCTTTGTGACTTTTAAGCATCCTCAAGGGCAAAATTTCTTTTTTCAAACTGTTACGACCTAAATACTGTTATACAATGAGGGCAGTTGTCTCCAAGCACAGAAATCATTTCCTATAAACACTGACCAACACTTAACCCATGTGCAGAATTGCCTAGTATTCATTTTTCGACCACGATGAGATCACTACCTCGTTTCACTAACAAGCTAAAAAGCAAATGACACTGAGACATTACAGTCTCAGGTTACAGTGCAGGTTGGAACCTAAACATTCACTCAGTGTCTAAACACTCACTAACTTGTAACCATCTTCAATGGTTCATATTGTCATATTGCAAACCTTCCCTCATGCCCTTTGTATATGTGTGCATTAAACAATACTTTTACTGGGAATTATAATCAGGAGCTATTTTATTGTAGAATTGCCTTTTTTGATCAGAAATTGATGAGGGAATATCAATGTAATATTTGTTTTTTTATATTCTTAATTAAAATATATATATTGTGAAGTACAAACTGAATTTAATAAAGTATTTTATATTCTTATTTTTCAGGTTAAAAGCATTGTTCAGGATACTGAAAATCTGGTTGAAAAATGTACAGCATTAGTTGGAACTCCCTCTTGGATTAATCTTTTATTACCACATATACTACCTTTATTATCTGATCGTGATACTTGTGTTAGTGCTGCTTGGTATCTTTTTGATCCAATTGCAAGGTATTATTAATTTTTATTTAAAATTAAAAGAAAATTATTGTCATTTGAATTCAAATTTTTTATTTATTTCAATCATGTTGTAATTGCATCCAAAATGATTTACATCTTTTAAATTAAGGTAGTCAGTATTCATTATTCTGTATATTTCATAGCAGTAAGTGTGTTATATAATATATCAAGTATAATTACTCTCCTCATTCCTGTAGTACCAGTTCTTAGTTAATATCTTGAGTGGAACCCTTCTAATAAAATTCTGTAAAGTTACACGTATGAAATTTGCATTAAATTTGATTCTCTTAACTCTTACTCACTGAATTTTGTGCATTTCCCTATGAATTAATGAAAAGCAATACTATAGTGCATCTTTAACAAATAAAGGATAAAAAAGACACTTTTGTCAAGTGAGGTGCAGAGAGCTACTATGTGATTGAAAAAATGATATATAATGATTTATCCTTTTTAAAGGTTTTTTTTTTTTAAAAAACCAGTTTTGGTAAATTACCAGTGTTAAGTAATGTACACATAAACAATTCTTTTATTTCATAAAAAAATTTGCTTTATAAAATATGATAATACCAGTGGAAAAACCTGATGATTATAACCATCAAAGAGATGGTCATTGAAATTGCTACGAATATTGACAAACTGTGTTAAGTGCATTTTTTCTTCATTTATTATACCCACCTCTTTTATTTTCAATGGTAGAGAAACTTTATTCTTGTAATGGCTTATAACCAAAAAAAAGTATTTTTAAAAAAATTGGCAGGGGCTGTTTTTTTTTTTTTTTTATTTGGGGGCGAAAAATGCCTGAGCGTTATCATCGTTAATAAAAGGGTAAAATAGCTCCAAAATAATAAAACTTATAAGGTGTAAAATTAATATTAATCATATATAAAAATTTATTAAAACAAAAGTCAAGAAAGTGGAATAAAATTCAAAACTAATATCGTAGATTAAGTCTTTAAAATATAAAAGTTAAAATAATAGAATAATGGGGTGTGTTGGAGCCACATCCGCAAACCTTTAGAACGTAGAATATATCACGTATGGTGTAGGATTGGTCTAATGTACTATGAAAGAAAGTGAACAATGACAGATTTAATTTTAAAATGTACAAAAATTTATTGGCTATGTTAGACAGTTGATTCAAACAAGACTTTATTTACAATGGATCTAAAACAAGAAGTAGTTGATATAAGGCAAGATATCGATACTTTGACATTTGGCATTGGTCATTTGAATTTGCCACGATCTGTTTCACTTACCCATAGGCATTTGCAATACTTTTAAGCACATTGAATACCAGTGTACTGTGACATTTTGTCTAAAGAGATAATTTTTATATCTTTAATTACAATTATTTAGATCTTTTAATATTATTGCTGTTATAGTGCACTGCATAAATAGTATTTGATGAGACAATTTCAATGACACCTCAGTCAACATTCTGTCACATTAAAGTCCAGAGATATACTAATTTTGGTGCATGCCAAGTGGCACAAAATGAGCCTACTTTCTCCCAATTCTCTTCAAGCTGGCTGATGCAATAGTGTTCTTGTGTTGTGAAATTTATAACCTTAGTTCTGTTATTTGTCAAATGGTACATCATATAACTGTGGATTTTTTTGTCTTTAGAAAATATTGCAATTTCAAATGTTACATGAAAACATAACGCTTGATTTTGTAGTCAGGGGACCTACTGCCAGTCTGAAGTGTAAGATGTATTGTTCGTCAATAAAGTGCAACTAAATAAATACCGAGTGATCATTTGAAAAGTTACCACATTTATTATTCAACAGCTGTCAGTCCCATCGTATTTCTGTTTGCAGGCATGTATGTCATTCTTGGGGGAACCTTTACAAAATTGTTCCCAACAGGGTGGAACCCACCCTTCCCACTACACCTACCCCAACTCAAAAATCTTAAAAAGCAATGGTAACATTTAATTACATTAATTGACAAGCAAAAAAAAAATAATGAATTTTGGTGAAAATAAAATAAAAATCCGTCCATCCCTTTACTCGGTAGGTGCAAAAAACCATTTGGGATAGTATGTTTTACTTCCTTGTACAAAGTAAAGGAAATTTATGATTGCAAAAATTTTTGGTTTTCCGATTTTAACAGAAATATTCTTCTTCATTTTGACTAGTTTCAGCGTGACATCTGTGTTATGTTTGTATCTCGCATAACTCAAAAACGATAAGCCGTAGGATGTTGAAATTTTGGTTTTAAGACTGTTGTAACATCTAGTTTTGCACCTCCCCTTTTGATTGCAATTGACAGGTCCAAAAAAGCCCAAAATCCAAAAAATTTAGATTTTGGATTTTTTCTTAACTACAGTAATAAGCCCTCATTGAGTGCATTTCAACGATATATCATAAGTGGTACCTATTTTCATTGGTTCCAGAGTTATAGCCAAATAAAATTTTAATTAATTAAATAATTAATCTTACAAGGGGAAGGTACATTGGTTCAAATCCGACTTCATTTCCTTTTTTTAAAATCTAAATATATTGATTTATTAATAATTATTAACCTCTGACTGTAAAATAACTTTTACAATAAATAATATAATAAAAAAAAAAAATTATGAAAAAAATCAGAAATTATAAGTGAAAAAAAATTTTATGTACTTTTAAAAATGTGTATATGTAATTTAATAAGCATACAAGGAAGTCGTGGTGTCCACATCAGATTTTTTAAATTTCAACAAAAATAACTATAAAATTATGTGATATTACTTCTTAAACCATTTGAAATAATCTTAACCCTTCGCAGGTGGCGATATTTTATGGCTGTGGGTGGAAGACATTTTCAAAAAAAAAGTTATACAAAAACTATTTAAAGTAACTTAAAACGTGCATTCATGCATAAAAACAACACATACATTGTATTTTTGGTGAACTCTGCCACTAATCTGCTTAAGGAACACTGTTTAATTATCTTGCGATAAAAACTTACACGAAAAACGGCACAAGTCTCACTGAGTGCACTAAAATTTGCAAACTATACGTGATGATTTTGGTTATATTTTACATTGAGTTCTTTTTATGTAAAAAACACTGAATAATAATAGTAACAGTAGTAACATATAACAGCAATTTTGAAGAAGTAGTGCACCTAGACAGGGAATAGTATAATTGTAATAGTAATATAAATACTTTTATTCATTTCATTCATGTTTGAATTCAAATGAAGCAAGCTGAAAATGAAGTTTTGGAAGGAACAATTTGTAAACAAATTACTTAAAAATGAGCGAAAAACATGAAAAAAAATAATGCACGCATCTTGTTACATATGCACGGTCATTGAACTCATCTGATGCCTGAAGTAAAATGACATTTTATCAGGAATTCCCATCTCAAAATGATTGTAAAAACATCTCCTGCCATCTTTTGGAATTTATATGTAACTGTGTGAAGACAAATAGCCGGTCACATTCAGACTCATATATGGGTTTCTGCCCTCTAGCCTAAGTACAGGTAGCCCATATATGGGTTTCTGCCTGCGAAGGGTTAATCTGTGGATTAAAACAGTGAAAATTATTTCTTAAATTACCAACACAAAATTTCACCCTTAAATGTGTTCTAAATTTTCAAAGGTTCAAGGAGAAAACTTATTATTTTTAAAAATAAGATGATGTAGCTTGTGACACTTCATTGGAAGTCCCTTTGAAGGACAAGTAATTTGGTGCTAATAAAATAAAAATTGGTTTTATTAGGTTATGTTGGGATACAGTATTATCGACCCAAAGCATTAGTTCTGAAATCATCCATTCTTCTTAAAAATATGGGTTTTAGGTTTCTCTAGCATTGAACAAACGTACCAGTAAACACAGCATTATAACATCAGTTAAACATGTGATAAAGCAATAATAAGGTACCCACTTCTTTGCTAGTAACATGTTGAAAAATTTGTTGCCAGATAAATTTAATGATTAAATAATTAAATAATAACTAATTCATAAATGAATAATTGTTAATCAAAAAATAAAGCTTAAATCATTCATTAGTTAATTTTGTTATGAAGGTTTTTAACAATAAGTCCTTAGGAAATAATAAATGAAACATATTTTTTTTACCTCAATAAAATAAGTGCCAATTTTTAAATAGTTTGTTCAAAATGATTCCCATTTTCTTGTAAACATTAATAAAGTGTTTGATGAAATTCACATCTTACTTTTATTAAAGTTTTTTTAATTACATCCCAACATGCTCTTCCAATTTTATTTTTCAACTCTTGTATGTTAGCACGAATTTCTTTATAAATTATGGATTTTAAATGAACTCACAAAAAAAAGTGCAGTGGTGTAAGATCTGCAGATCTTGCCAGCCACTCAACCGTTCCTTTTCTACCTATCCAATGCCCAGGAAACATTTGGTCCAACCATTGTTGAACTGGAAGTGAACAGTGAGCAGGAACTCCATCTTGCTGAAATGAAGCATGTCTTCTTCATTAAGTAACATGTCTCCATTGTCATCTAACTGAATTTCTAAGGCATGGACTATTAGTGGGTGAATAACTTCATCCAGCAACTGCAAATACTTTTCACCTGCCAAATTCCCATCGATAAATGCTGGACTGATTATGTTATCACCATAAATCCCAGCCCATACGTTTTTTTTTTCAGGATGCTGCGTGTTTCCAACATTGAAAACATGAGTATTTACATTGCTCAAGTGTCGGCAGTTATGTTTATTAATAGAGCCATTTAGAAAGAAGGTGAATTCATCAGAAAAACAAATATTTTTTGTTAACATTGGATTGGCATCTATTAATTGAATCATTTCTTCACAGAATTCAATCCTTCTATCAGCATCATCCTTGTTCATTTCTTGATGCAGTTGAATTTTATATGGAAAGAATTTATTCAATTTTAATGTAGTGAAAACAGAACAATAAGAAACCCCAATTTCACAGGATATTTTACAAATTGAGCTCTGAGGATTTGCTACTGCATTTCCCAAGAATTCAGCCAAAGTTAATCTGCCTAAAACCTTTTGTCCTGCACGTCTCATACTCATGACAGATCCAGTTTCTTGGAAATTTTTTACAAGTTTTACAATGTAAGAGTGTGAAACACTTTTATTTGGATGCTGTTCATTAAATGCTTGGACAGTTCTTCTAGCACATTTATTTTGTTTCCTATGTGTAAAAATTAGTTCAGTCCTTTCTTCCAGATAGTAAGTCATTTTAATGAAACAGATTTACTAAAAAAAAATGAAAGGCCAAATGGTTGAACAATATCACAAACCAAATGCCAAATCTCAATAATTGGCCAACAAATCTCAATAATTGGCAGAAAATTATAAACTGTTGTAACAAGGTAATCAATTTTTTATCATGTTGCCAGCAAAGAAGTAAGTATCTTATTATTGGTTTTCATTTAAGATTTTTAGTTTGGGGTAGGTGTAACGTAGAGGGTGGGTTCCATCCCTTGGAAAATAATTTTAAAAAGGTTCCTGCTGAGAATGGTATACATGTCTGCAAACAAATACACTGGGACTGATAACCGTTGAATAATAAATGTGGTAATTTTTCAAATGATCATCCGGTATAAATTTTGAACAGAACTGGATTGTAAATACCAACCTTTTCAACTTGGTGGTTTTGCAGTGATCAGTGTGTCAGCATAGTAGTATTTTAAAAATAAATGGATTTGAATTATGATAACACATATTTTCTCTTTTATGTGTATTTTTTCGCTTTAGTGGGGTATTTTTGTAATTCTATCCAGGGTTTAACCGGGAAAGGTCTGTGTCATTTAACCTTACTATTTCTTTGTTTTAAAAATATAAATAATAGTTGTGGTTTTAATTTATTTATGCTGTTTAATATTTGCCAGATAGTAATTTTGTTATTTTAAGTTAGATTTTTACTATTGTTATTTCATTATGGTGCATGCGTGCATGAGGAAATGTGTTTGTGTGTGTGGTGGTGGAGCATATTGTTGTCCCATGTTCTTCGTGTTAGTATTATTAGAGTAATTTATTTATTATAATTACATTGATTCTGAGCACTAATAATGACTTCATTATGCATAAAAAAAAGATTGTTATGTCAGTATATCATGAGATGATCAGTCTTTTTTTTGTTCTATATTCATTTTTTTTTTTTTTCAATTTTTAAAATTCAATTTGATATCTTAACCACTTTCAGACCATGTATAAAATTCTTTGTCTATTGTCAACATTTATTTTTTTACTTTATCTTCCTCATTTGTTTTTGTTTTTACAGAGCATTAGGACCAATACAATCATGTGAGGTATTACTTGAACCCATGGTCCAGTTATACGATTGGGAAATTGCAACTGAAGAAGATTATGAAAATACTCATAAACTTAGAAAACGGATAAAAATTTATCATCGTAGCTTTCTACTTCACTTAATAGTACGTTTTGGATTGCGTGTGTTTCTGGAAAATTTTACTAGGCCTCTTGTTGAGGCGGTTGGTGGTTATTATGATTTTGATAATCAGTCAAGTGTTGTAAAGTCTACTACACATCATATTATGTAAGTTTATTTACTCACTTATTGAATTTATTTTACTTGAATTTATTTATGATTGTTGCAAACTTGTAAAATTTTGCTAGGTAATAAAATGAACGTTTACTTGAAATCATTATCAGATTCTATTTTTTCTTTCCATGTTAATCTATTTCTTGGCAGTCATTTCATCATATATCTGCACTGTAACTTTCCTCTACTATATGCAATAACGAAGGTAAATCAAGTATAAACAGGATTTTTGTTCCTGAGTGTCTACGGTTTATAGGACTGGACTCATGCTTTTAGTATGTTTGGGTGGGGTCGTTAGGAGTGGGGAGAGCCAGCCATTCCATACTTCTAACCAATTTGTCAGTAACGCTCATGATGTTGGAGCAACAGGTGCACCCCTCCACTACACAATGCGTAATTATAAAATTTCTTTTGCTTGTGAAGGAATTCAAGTGACAGAAATTTTACGAAGATTGACTGCACAGTTTGGGGACCAAAGATTGCCAAGGACTCATATGTTTGCCTGGCATAAAGAGTTCAAGGAAGGATGAGAATAAGTGGAAAATCAGGAACACAATCGCCATCCTCGGACGAGCATTACAGATGAAAACATTCACTTGTTTTGAGACATTCTTGAATTGAAGATGATCGATGAGTGAGAGAAACTGAAATTGCAGAACAGGTCGGAATAAGTTATGGGAACTGTCAAGCGGTCATCACAAACGACCTACAGTTCTGTAAAGTGTGTGCCAGATGGGTTCCTCGCCTTTTGATCGCAGATCAGAAGTTGAGATATTTGGAGGTCTGTCAGAGGCTTACAGCAAGGTTTGCGAAAGAAGGTGCATTTTTGAGTTGGATTGTCATTTACGACGAAACATGGGTCCACCACTAAACTCCCCAGTCGAAACAAGCCAGTATGGAGTGGTGGAGGAAAGGGGAGGCAGCCCCTGTGAAAGCCAAGACTCGACTGTCAGCTGGCAAGGTTCTTTCAACCATTTTTTTCAACTGGTGAGGCATTCTGCTCATTGATTTTTTTTAATGAACGACGTACAATCAGTGCTGTTTACCACTGACCTGTTAAATGAGAAGAGGGCTGCATATCATCACAAAAGATGAGATCAACCGATTCAAGAGGCCATCCTCCTCCACGACAACACCAGGCCCTATACTGCAGTTCTAACAGTCTTAAAACTAGAAGAAATGCACGACTCAACTTGATCATCCTCCCTAAAGCCCAAACCTATCGCCCTGTGATTTTCACCTGTTTGGGCTGCTTAAAGCAGCTCTAGGAGGGCAATGATTTGATGATGAAGAGGGCATGGAGGGATTCGTGTGCAATTGGCCCTTTATGCAACCAGCTTCATTCTATGATGTTGCAATAAAAAACCTTCCTTCTCGCTGGGAAAAAATGTATTTATAAAGCAGGAAACTATGTAGAAAAAAAATATGTTTGCCTTTTATTTTTCAATAAATAAATTTAAAAAAAAATAAAATCCCGTTTATATTTGATTTATTGTTTATATTTGATAATCATTGTATATAGCTTTCCTCTTTTTAATCATCCATTTTCTTCAAAGTGTCCAAAAGCCAGTCGTTATTATTTTTTCTGCAATACTTTTTTCAACTTTTTCTGCCTTCTCACTTTCTTATTTTAATTTCTTTTCAATTCTTTATAGCCTTTAATAAATGTTATCATATAGTTATATTTTTTTTTTGTCTTCAGTCATTTGACTGGTTAGATGCAGCTCTCCAAGATTTCCTATCTAGTGCTAGTCGTTTCATTTCAGTATACCCTCTACATCCTACATCCCTAACAATTTGTTTTACATATTCCAAACGTGGCCTGGCTACACAATTTTTCCCTTCTACCTGTCCTTCCAGTATTAAAGCGAATATTCCAGGGTGTCTTAGTATGTGGCCTATAAGTCTGTCTCTTCTTTTAACTATATTTTTAAAAATGCTTCTTTCTTCATCTGTTTGTCGTAATACCTCTTCATTTGTCACTTTATCCACCCATCTGATTTTTAACATTCTCCTATAGCACCACATTTCAAAAGCTTCTAATCTTTTCTTCTCAGATACTCCGATTGTCCAAGTTTCACTTCCATATAAAGCGACACTCCAAACATACACTTTCAAAAATCTTTTCCTGACATTTAAATTAATTTTTGATGTAAACAAATTATATTTCTTACTGAAGGCTCATTTCGCTTGTGCTATTTGGCATTTTATATCGCTCCTGCTTCGTCCATCTTTAGTAATTCTACTTCCCAAATAACAAAATTCTTCTACCTCCATAATCTTTTCTCCTCCTACTTTCACATTAAGTGGTCCATCTTTGTTATTTCTACTACATTTCATTACTTTTGTTTTGTTCTTGTTTATTTTCATGCGATAGTTCTTGCGTAGGTCTTCATCTGTGCCGTTCATTGTTTCTTCTAAATCCTTTTTACTCTTGGCTAGAATTACTATATCATCAGCAAATCGTAGCATCTTTATCTTTTCACCTTGTACTGTTACTCCGAATCTAAATTGTTCTTTAACATCATTAATATGTTACTTGTATTATGAGTTTGTTTTTCATCTGTTCAGATGTGTGGCATTTATATTTTTGACTAGCTACTTGTTTAAACCCACTCAACTTTATCAACATGCAATCTTCTCAGCACAGCTATCATAATGCACTTTTAGTGTGGCTTGCTGAAAGCATTCGAAATGTGTTTTTTTCATCTAATTGTACTAGAAACATTTTTATCCTCTATATCACTATTCTTTTACTATTATCAAATATGGAAATCTGATATTTATTAACCTTCTAATCGGTACAGTTTGGTGCTATGTTAAGAGTTTGCTTACATCATGTCCTGTTCTCTTTTCCTATTTGTAAATGTAAATGTCTCTTTGCTCAACTGATATGCAAGTCCAAAAAGTACAGAACAGTACAAGGGCAATTACAGGGTTGTATCTTTGTACAAGGGAAACAGGTAGCTAGTTATTTTCTTAATATTTTCCAGTAGCAATTTTTTTAATTATTGCTGTAGTTATGTATTTGACTTGTTTCTTTAATTATCAAATTATGTAATTAAACCAGAGAAAATATTTTTAAAATTTGAAATTTTTAAATTTTATAAAGGCTAACAAATTAGTGATGAACTTACTAATCAAAAACTGTTCTTGGTAGAAAAGGAATTACATTTGTAGCCTAACCATGAGGACTTTCTGTTTGTTATATCACACATCTGCAAAATGTATTTCTCAATTGTTTACAACACATACATACACACAGCCATACAGTTTAAATTTCTGAAACATGTATGTGCGTGCGCATATGCATGCACACACATGAAAAATTAAGCTAAATTTAAGTCAAATTTAAATTAAGTCTAAAATTAAGTCAAATTTCTTAATCACACATTTTATTATTTGGGTCATTCCACATCAAATCAATAAAAATAAATGCACTTTGCAGATTCATGTCCAGTAATTCAAATAAATTTTATAGTTTTGGCTCTACCCATGAAGTGATGTAAAAAAAATTTTTTTCAGATTTTTCAGTCCCTCAGTTTTTGTGCAGGACCCCGCAAAAAAGTAAAAAATTGCAAAAAGCAAGGTTTGGGTAATTACAAAAGAATAAATTTCTCAGCACCTATAAGAGATAGAGAGGTGTTACTTTAAAGATTTTGGAATGGGTTTTCATATATGTCACTTGGCAAGGATTTTTTATATGAATCGTTCTAGGTCACCAAAACATTTTTGACCTTGAATATATTCAAACATATATTTTTCTAAAATTGAAAAAATATATTTCTTGCTTCCTTATGTGTTGTACATGTGGTAAATTTCACAATTGGGTTGCAATGGGAACATGTTAAAAAAGATTTTGTAATAATTAGGTACAGCAGAATGTTCCAATTGTTCTCTTTATGTGGCAATTGCTGATTGAAATTCAATCAATGAAAACCCCCTTCCTTTCCAGTCTTTCAGACTGGGTCACTTAATGAGGCAGAAGAGTAGCATGTCTTGACATGCACTTCTAGTGCCAGCAAAAAATGTACATATTTTATTCTGTTGAGACAAGACAAGTAAAGTGATATTCAGTGTGGATCATCTCTTGGAACAGAAGGTTCAGTGGTGTACTCCCCAAGAGGATTGATCATATCTATAAAGTAATGCAAAAAATATTTTTTTTTAATTTTGTTTCAATCACTCTTTGTTAACTGAGATTGCCTTCTCTACAGGTTTAGAGTTTTATGACTAATTCATCACAGCCTTGGACTAGAAACAGTGACCAGCATAGAACCATCAACTTCTACAGCTTTAAGTAAAATGTACTGTTGTAATCCATTTGAAAAGTCAAATCATAATTCCTGTAAGAAAATCTTGAGAATTGTAAGCAAGAACTTGGTGCAGACATTTACTTTTCTGAAACAAGGTTACAAAATTTGTGATGCTTGCCGCAAACAGTTAGATGCATCTGCTAAAAATAATGCTGAAGAATTTACTTGTGATGAAGAATTTCAACAATTAGATCCTTTGTGTTCCCCAGAAAAAGATGAAGCTGTAAATGCGCGGAACAAAAGTTTGATTGTTTTAAATGTATCACCTATTCAGAAAAAATGACTGTGTGAGAGAATACCCTTAGGAAAAGCTTAAGAAAGCAGCAGTAGTATTCAAAAGCAAAATACTGAACATGGATTCAGATTGAGGAAGCTTTCAAGTTTAACTGCATTGAAAACATCACCTACAAACAGTGGATACAAATTTAAAAAAGTACACCTCTCGAGACATTAGTAAAACCTGCTGAAGAATTCATTGGTATACTTTTTGAAAGACTTGCAAAACTTCTTCAACACTCATTTCTTGCTAGTCAACAGTCTAGTTATCTCAGTCATCTTAAGCAATCTCTGAAAGAATGTGAATATCTTGTAATCTGCAATTTCGCTGAGAACTACTCATTCATTCTCCAGGATGCAGCCCAAGGTTTTCACTGGAACAATACACCGGCTCAGTTAACCCCTTTACAGTCTATTTCCAAGATCCAACAACAAAAACATTGATGCTTACATCTCTTGTCATAATTTCTGATTGTTTCACACATGACACAGTATCAGTGTACCTTTTTCAGAAATATTTAATTGATTTCATGCAATCTCATTTTATCACAAAACCAAACCTGATATATTGCTACAGTGATGGTACTGCCTCTCAGAACAAAAGCAGACTCAATTTTCTCAAGCTCTGTTACCATGAATGAATCAGACTTTGGGATCAAAGCAGAGTGGTGTTTTTTGCCATATCTTATGCCAAAAGTGCATGTGTGGTGTGGTGAGGTTAAAAGACATGCAGCTAGAGCAAGTCTTCAAATGACCTACAGTGACCAGATTATGACTCCACGACAGTTGTATTACTGGGCAGATGGACACATGAGTCAATAAATTTCCATTACAGTACAATTGAACAGCATAAAGGAGAAGTTGCCGGTTGCCCCTGAGTGGTTAAAAAAGGTCCAAAAAAAGAGGCATTCATCAGAAACTTCACTCTTTTGTTCCACTGAACAATCATCAGGTACAAGTGAGGATGTTTTGATTTTCTAACAACTCAACAGTAGCAAGCACAGCAAATATTGAGGATGAACTTGAATTCACAGAAATGGCTGGGTTCTAGAATTGCAGATATGATGGAAACTGGTGGTTGGGGTGTGTTCTAGACTTGAAAGAGGAAAATCAAACAGTGAAGGTAAAGTTCTTACATCCACATGGACCTTCACCTTCCTTCCATTACCCCAGACTTTCTGCATGTTCTTAATGTACACAGGAGTGATGATGTTATTTCAAAAGTAGGATAAATCCAACTGGAAGTTTATAACCTCTCAAAGCAAGAAGTGGACAGTGCTAACCAGAAGTTGTAAAAATAAGTGTACACTGTGTAATTCTTCTGTAAATATCATTGGAAGCTATACAAATTGCAGTTATGTGGTGAGTACATACAAGTTCATTATTTTATTTCACCATGATCACATTGCATTCCCATTATGAAATGTTTACCACATGTGAAATGTTTACACATTAGAAAGCAAAAAATATATTTTTTTCAAATTTAAAAAATACACTTCTTGGTATATTCAAGATTAAATAAATGTTTTGGTTACCTTGAACTCTATTAATGTCACAAAATCTTGCTAACTGATATATCACATGAAAGCCGATTTCAAGAGCTTTAAGATGACACCAGATTGAGCTCTCTAGCTCTTATAGGAGCTGAGAAAATTACCTGAACCTTACTGTTTGCAATTTTTTCACTTTTTTACGAGGTCCTACACAAAAAACTGAGCGATTGAAAAATCTGAAAAAAATAATTTTTTGCAGTAGTTTATAGATATGATCAAGCCTGTGAATTTTTTTGAAATTTGTGATGGTCAAGTTGTGAGGCTTGTTGATTTGACTTGGAATGACCTCTTTTAAAAATATTTTTAAAAGAAAAAAATGTTTATTTATAAATTTGTTTGATAAAAATTATATATTCAAAGTTCTCAACTGTAATTATGTGCAGTATTACTAAATATATATTGTAGTTAAATAAAATGTATTTTACTATTTCACAAAATTGCTGTTTTTTTAGTTTTTTTTTCATACTGTTATGAAGTTAAAATTTAAAGGAATGTTTATTAGATATTGTATACTAGATATGTAAAAATATTGTTACTGTTCTAACAATATTTTAACTAACAATATTTTAAATTACAAGCATAATTATGAAAATATTTATACCAAAAAACAACCTAAGATATAATTTATACAATTAGTCAAATTACAATGTAATTTGTTTTCCATATATATTGAAAAGGAAGTAATTAACTGAAATTTAGACCAGTGAAAGTAAATATATTAATTTTTATAATAATTTATAATTAAAACATTTTTTAATATCTTAAACTTTTATGTCTGTCTGTAATTTTCTGTAATGCAGGCAACAGGCCCACATCTGAAATGAACTCATTTTATTTTCATCTTTCTTTCTTCCTTCTATCCATGACTGTTCTTTGAAGTGCTCTGTTTCATACAAAGATCTTTGACATTCTGCCCTTAAGTTTATTGAACTATTGAACTTCTCTTGTGATTGCCTCTTCATTTTTTGTAAACTTCTTTTGGTGTTGCAGATTCTTTTATGTCACGTTTATTACATATATGCATTAATTAAGCCTTCTGAGTATCTAAATATTCTGTATTATTTTCATGTATATCTGTTTCAGTCTTGCCTTTACTCTTTTTCCTTCTTTACCAATAATCATATGTTTTACTTTATTCTTGTTGCTCTGTACCTTTGTCTATATTAATTACAAGTTCTATACTAGCAAGCTAACAGTTATTTATTAAATTAATTACTTAGTAATTTGTTGTGGTAAACAGGTATATCCTACTCTGATGAGCATTCTCATTGTTCTCCTGGTTTAATAATAGCCTGCAAATGTGAATGTGAGCAATTATAAAATTAATACAAAGGTGAGAAATCTGTTATTTGAAAAAAATAAAAAAGGAATGCAGATAATACTTATTGTAATTAGCATGTAATTTATATATTTATTCAATTAAATTTTATTTCATGGGAGTATGAATACTGTTGTATTGTTTATAGCTGTGGAGACACTGAAGAAGCTGTAGAATGTGATGAAGTGTCATATCCTGGGAACACTTTATCACCACTCGATGAAGATTCTTCTGTAGAGTCAGAAAGGGTTGTTATAGAATCAACAAAAACTAAACCTGAAAAAGATGAAAAAGATTGTACTGATGATGTTGAACCAGGTAAATAATCTAATGGAGAAAAACGTGCTTACTTTCTAATATTCATTGAAAATTTGACTAAATTATTAGTGGAGCTGATTCACCAAGATATAAACAAAATTTATACATTTCAACTACTTATTGGGTATATTTGATCTTATAGTTATTTTACCATTTCTTTTATGAATTATTCTCTTTGGACTATGCCTTTTTAGTTTTCACAATTCTTAAAAAACAGTGAAGTGATAATTGTGCAATTTTTAATTTTTATGGGAGTGTGAGAGCTTTGTTCTTACTGCATCTAAGTTAAGTTAGATGAAAATGTCTTAACTTACAAAGTGACAGATTATGGGAAATATTTTTATGCAAGGTAAATTATTTTCTTAAAGCGTTTTATTTATAAATAAATTTCAGTTTAATTATTGGCTTTATTATTAACCAACTTAAAGAAAATGGAGTTCAACAGTATTTGTGTATTAAAACTTTACCTTTGATAAAATATATTAATTTTTGATGATTCTGTATAAAGGAAGTTCCACTGATACTTAAAAAAAAAATTATTTGGGATAATATCTGTCATAGAATTTTAAATGAAACTTTATTTGGTCATATTTACAAATTGAACATTTATTTGTTTGTTTACTTTTATTATTGATTAGTTTTATAAGATTGTTATAGTAAAATGGCATAGATATAACCTGATATCTGATTTTCAAAATATTTTCATTCAAGACTTCAAAAACATTTACTGAAAAACTTCAAGTAAAAGAATATTATATATTTTTGCATTTTGAAGTAGTAGTTAATGCCATTATATCATACATGCTACTCTATTTCAACTGTTGGATTTTTAAAAAAGAATGATGAGAAATACTGAATGGTAATCAAAGTAATTGTAAATACAAAGTATACCCAGAAAATAAGTTCTGTTTCTAAATAAATCACTGTAGATCTAAATCACTGTAGATCATAATTCTACGCATGAGTGCTGAGTCTCCTGATATGTTAGTAAGGGATTGATGCAATGCTTATTCAGTTGTCTAGTCTTTGTTAGTGTCTGTTTATAATGTTTAAGAAAACCAAGACGCTTATCGCAGTTGAAATTTGCCCTGTGATCAAGGAATTGGTTAAATTCACCATCAAATTTGTGATGATTATGCAGAAAAGTTTGAGTGATTTCATGGTATAGGTGCAGTTATTAAATAAAGATGTGATAACAATCACGATGATGAACAGAGCTGGCAACCATCTTTGATTATTATCAATGATTTGATGTGTGCAATTGATGTCAAGATAATAAAGAACAGCCAGTTCACCATTATATTTCTTTCCATGCATTTTCCAGAAATTTCATCTTTGCTTCTACGTGAAATTGTGTCTCAAAAATTGACTTACTGAAAATTACACTTGCCTATACGCTGCCATCACAATGCAATCAATATCTCCTATCTGGCTGAGAACAGTCAACCTCTCCTGTATTGCCCAGACTTTGCCACGGTGCCCCAATGACTATCGCCTTAAAACCATCCTTGCTGGCCAGTAGTTACACTACCATGAGTAGGTCAAATAAATTGTTAATATGTGGCTTACTTTGCAGGTGACATCATTCTATGATGAAGGGATACAATATGAAGGTATCCCTTCATCATAGAAGCAATCATAGAATCATAAATAGAGTAAGATATGTACTTCAAATGGTTATAAAAATTTTATATGAATGTCTGATTGATCTTTTTTAACTCTTTTGTTACTACTTTGATACCCATTTTCAACTTTGAGCTGAAATAATTTTGTTTACGAACGCCAGATTCTATTATCTGCTTGGATCCCTATTTGAGTTATTTTAAAGAAATTCATGTCATATGTGATATAATTTAATTTTTTAAGACATATTTATGTGATTTTGAATATTATTCAGTCTTGAATATTTGAATATTATTTGTCTATTTACTACCCAGGTACCCACATGATAATGAGAGACTTTAGAATTCTAATGAGAGATAAATACAATAAATCATAAGGAAGTACAGTAATTTTAAACACTTCTTTATTGTGAATAGATCCAATATATTTTTCAGATAAGACTTAAAAATTATTTGTCAGATGACAACAGACACTTTTTACAAATTGTTAGTGTAGATGAATGTTCATACAAGTGTTTTACATTGAAAACATGATTTAAGAATGTTTCTTTTCTACATGTGAGAGGCTGCATAATAAATATTACAACTGATGACGATTTTCTGTCCAGTTTTGTCACATTTGGGTGATTCAAAAGTAGAGGGAGTTGTAGTAATGTTTTAAGTGTTGTTGGTATGGTCACAGGTCTAAGTTCTGTGATCTGCCAGTTATTTATGCCTACTGGTTTGAGGAGGGACAAAAGTGCGAGGATTGTCTCAAAAAGGCTGATCCTCCATTGTGTATAAATTGTAAAAAGTTTCCCAGAAGCAAATTGATAAACAAGCATTATACTACCGCCAGGGGCATCCAAGAAAAATACTTGTCCAGAATTAGACTCTATGCTGTCCAAAACCTGCTGGTAGACAATACTTCATCTGTTAAAGAAGCTTCACCCACAGTTTTAGTTAAGATACAAACATCATAATTATTCCCTCTTAAATATTCTTGTTTCTCTAAAACCCTTGTAGATCTTTCAGGCAGGCAAATCATACTCTAGCAAGCTCTTTCCACCTAAAGTCAGCACAGCAATTTCAATCTACAACAAGACCTATTAGACACCACATCCGTTGCTAGATTGGTGCAGTATTGTAATTGCTGACCTATCGGTTGTTTTACGTCCTTTGAAAGGTTGTCTTTGTACTTTTCCCAAAGAGAGGATGTGTCAGAATGATGGCAAAATACTAAACATCATTAATCTTAAAGAACAACACAAAGAAGCCTCTTTTACTGTCTTCGAGCAGGCCAGAGCTTTGCATGCAAATTGGAATGTAGTTTGAAGTGGAATGAATCCACCATTTTTAGGTAAGAATACGACGTTGGGCCTATGATGTGATGAAGAAGAAGAAGAAGATGAAGGTGGTAACACTCAATGTTGTTTTGAGTGGATAGCTTATACTCTGCCTAAAGCAAAATCATTCTTAATTGCTGGTCAACCTTCAACATCGTATCTATGCTTATGTCTAACAAATATTTTGTTCGACATAATTTGTTCAAAATTGTTGTCTTTGGAGGATCAGTAACCTTTTCAGTCAAGTTATTTGCAGAGAAGTAAACTCGTTGACCATTTTCGAGATGAATGTTAAGATGAGTAACAATAAGATATCTTTTGTGAATTGGGAAGGCCAAGATTCTTCAGACTGCCTCAGAACTGCTGATATATCGACCACTTTTATAAATGTTTATCTAATCTTTATTTTCCTGAGAAAAGGCTGCTTGCCTGGTCGTCACCTTTCAAGATGCATTTACAAACTTGATGAACTTTATGGAACTGGTTATTTCTACATTTATATGTCAAGTTTTCATCCCTTACATACCACTAATACTTTCTATCTGCCCATTCGAATTCAAAAAGATACAATTTCCAATTAAAGTCTGCATTTCTTTAATCATGATTCTATTGCAATTGAAGCATGTAAGCTCATATTCAGCAGTAAATTTTATAATATTTTACAAACCACTGAAAACACATTTGATTATACGGAACTTACACAAATAATGAACAGTGAATAAAAACTTAAAACAAAGAAATGCTTGATGCAATTTTCATAAACAATTTCGTATTTCCTTATGTACATTACTTGGGGAACTGACTACTAAGTATGCTACATTGTATGTTTTACTAAGTATGTTGTGCTACTAAGTATGTTTTATATTGTTTTTTTTTTTTTTACAAATCTAATTAAAAGTAATTAATCTATAAATTTTGCAATACTACAAAATAACAACAGGTTGTACAGGATATAACTAGTATAACCAATGATTTGTAAAATATTTGTTACCAAATTCATTAAAAATTATGCAGTTTACTGCATTTTTTCTGCTTATTTTTAGAGGTGTTTGTTTTGGACACTGAAGAAAGTCCAGCTGAAAAAGAATCAGGATCAAAAAAATTAAAAAATCTTCTTCTGGATCAACTTGCTTTAGATGATCAGTCAGATGATGCATTAGATGAACATACTTCAGCTACTACTGTTCGTTCACCTATAATTAATATACCATGTGATGGCGAAGAACACTGGAAAAGACGTAAAAGTGAAGATTCATTTTCTTCATCAATTCAATATGATGATAAATTTGGCAAACCGGCTTTTGAAAATGCAAAGGTAATTATTAAATTTAGTTTTGCATAAATATTAAGAATGCATTGTTTTAATCTGTAGTTAACAAGTAGTTGTTATTTTCTAATTGGGAATTACCATCAATATCAACTTAAAATGTGAATTTCATTTTGAAGAGCATTATAGAAGATTAAAGGTCTACCATCCAAGTCAAGTCTAACCCTTTCCAAGTAAGTTACCTACCGTAAGTAATTTTGGAGTGTTTTTTCTTCAATCTTTTATGTAATTTTAAAATTAATATGACATGAAAATAGTATACTTACATAAATTAGAAATTAGTTAACCTAATTTTTTTCACCTCTCCCTTCTCAGTCACCAAATAGCATAGACATAGAGACTGCTCCTAGGAACCTTACTAATTCATTATTAGTTACCATTTTATTATTAAAATTAGATTTAAAAGTTGCTATGTTCAAGTGTAAAATAGGTTAGAAGACGATAGAGATGAATGAAATGAAGGTTACATTACATTAATAAATCTTAAATTTTTTTTGATGTTTAATGCTGTTTGAAATCTAGTATAGATCAGCTTTCTTCGGCAGGTTTTACAAAACCATGATATTCAAAATTAGTTTTGTAATTCGGCCTTTGGATCTAAGCTCATATTAACAGTAACAACAAAAAAGGTTTCAATTCTGGTTACATCATTTCATGAGTTCCAGGTACATCCAGGACATAGACAGGTTTTTAATTTTTTTTTAAAATTATTTCTAAAGCAAACATACTACTTTCCACAGCTATCAAGCTAATTACTAATCTTTAAAAAAAATTAAAGAGGTATAGTCTTGTTCGGCTCTCTTACTAGTTTCTGGTAGCCAGAAAGTAATGATTATGGAATATTTATTAATCAGCACTTATGTTTGGGTACTGAACCAAACCACTAGACTGTGTTTTTCTATTGCAACTACCCTAAACCTAGCTAGATTGAAATTTGGCTCACTTTTATTAGAAGAATCTGATTCATTAATATTTTCAAGAGATAGAAACAACTAGCAGGGTCATAGATTCCATTTTACCATCATTGACAATCTCAGACAGATAGAAATTGTTCAAAATAATCATGGATTGTTTATCATACAAAGCCCATTAAAGCTATTGATGAGATTAATGATTTTTTACCGGTGATTATCAAGGGCCTCCTGAATTGTTCTTCATCATACACATTAATTCTGTTATTTCTAAACCTTTCACACCATTTTTGGACATTTCTTTCATTCATTACATTATCACCATACACAGCAACCAACTGCCTATGAATTTCAGCTGGCTATCATTTTGATGATTTAAAAAACGTATGACTCCATGTATTTCACAGTCAGCAGCAACATTGATTTCTCTATTCATTGTGTAATGTAATAACTCACACATAATCAAAGATACTATAATGCGACAACCTACAAACAATACAATGTATACATTACCATTGTGGCCATGAAAGAGACAGGTTCGCCAACCTTAGGGAGAGAAATTTCCCAGCAGTTTTGCTTTAGAGATATCCCTCGTAATATCTTTAACACTTAAGTAGGCTCACTCAGGAACAACATACCCAATTAATGTATCTCTTTTTAAACTTAAAGGATATTGCTATTTAAGAATTCTCCACTTTTAGTCCCTTACTAGGAAACACTTTTTTTGTAAATATGTAATCTGTTAGTTTCTGGTAATTTTTTCTGCTTAAAATTGAAACAAATATTGTTTCAGTACAGTCTGAGATATTCTAAACACTGGTGCATATACCAATATATGTATTTTTCAAAATATTGTTTCTTTACTTAAGTTGTCTTTTTATAAATTTTCTTTCTTATTGTTTCATTTTATTGCATACATTTACAAAACCTAAGTGAATACTAATGTTTGATTACAGCCCAATTAAAATACTTGTTCATGTGAGTGTGAATTTACTAAATATTCAAATCATTATGGTAAATCTGAACAAAAAGTTGATGTACCAATTACAGATCCAAATTTACATCAGTTAATTATATAAACACTAGTGAAAATTAAAAATTGTCAGAATTAAAAAATAAGCAAAAGTGATTAAAGAAATCTATGCGTTCAACTGAATTGTGACTAGATTGTGAGATGTGGATAGTTATGAGTAAGGAAATGAGTTGATGTAAATATTACCAGAGGGAGAAGGAGAAGTATTAAAATGTTTGGTTCCATGCCCTCACTATATTGAAGTATACAGAAGGAGTCTAGGTTATTATCCACATGCTTGTTCTAGGCATCTGTATTATTAAGCCATTAATAAATGACTGCCTTGCTCTAATTATGTAAGTATTGTTTGACTTCAATGAATTGTAATTCTTTTTTTAGTATTTCCTGATCTCTGATGAATTTAAAAAAAATAATGTAAATTAGAATGAGAAGTATTTCTATTGATTAAAACATATAATGGTTGTAGTATTCTATAAAGGCTTTATGTCTGTTTTTGGAGTTAATTGCTTTTGTTTACATCTTTTTTCTGTTTTAATAAATGCCCCATTACAAAACTTCCAAAAGTATTGATTCATCTTAATGGTTTCAATATTTCTTGAGTAAAAGTTTATAAAACCAGATTTTTTTATTAAAAAAAAGTAGGGTTTGTTTTCAAACATTAGGAAAATTGATAACATGTTAATTATCACAAAAACTATAGATAACTTAACAGGCTTTGTTTTTTATTTAGTTTAGAATCTCAACATTTCTCCCAGATTTTGGCCTTTTTCTTTAAGTAAAAATAAGACTTGTTAAGCTAATTATTTGTTTTCTATTTACATAAATTTTCTTCCAATTAATTTTTCTTCAACTTTTTACAAAAGTATTATCTGTTAATTATCACTAAACAAAGTTAATTTAGCTGAACTTATAAAATTTACTGGAAAACTATTAAATACATAGTTCTGCAACCCATTTGCTTTGTTTTAATTTTTTAGATAAAAAATCAATATCTATCTTTGTCCCTTAATTATGTCTGAAGAATTTTAATATTTTGTTACTTTACCTTTGCATCACAAAAAAGGCAAAATGCTAATCCTATCTCAAAAAAAAGAATTTCTGGATTTATGTTTATGTTGATATTTTGCATAAAATTACTCCTAGGAATGTGGGAATAAAACTTTGTAAATCACTCTACACACACACGCATGCATGCGCATATGTATGTAAGAAATTTTATATTATTCAATTAAATACTGTGAAATATTACATTGTGAGATTAAAAGTGTTTCAGTTACAATGAGCTGATCAGAATGCAGAACACTGTATATAGTCAGTGAAAGTCACATGAATATAATAGATTATGGATTAAGGATGGATCTAGTATACTACTAGAGCTTATATTAATGGTAAAGAATATCTGTTTTTTCAGAGATTTTGAAATTTAATGATAAAGGAATTAAAAAATCATAACTAAAATAAGATGCAGGTAGCATACTGATAATTTTCAGTGAATTTATGAAAATTGTAATGTTTTTGAATGTATCACAATGCATAAAAATCTTGAGCTATTCCGCCATTGATGCAGTTTTATGCATCAAAACAAAACTGGCTAGAAAAAATTACTACTGGGAATAGACGGGTCAGCCAAAATGATCCTCCTAAAAATTTATGGCTATATGTAATATAAGTGTGATATTTTTACTGCCTTCTTTCTCATATCATCTCTCATTCCACTGATTTTTTAAATGTATTTTTTCTTTATTTTATCACATTTTAAATATTTGATATGAATTATGTCAATTTTGCCCTTGCAAGTACAAAAAATAGGTTGTCTTCTATAAAGATAGCATAGTGCGTGGCAAAGTGTTGTTGTATGCCACCTTGTTAGTGAATGTTGAGATTGTAAAACTGCCTTGTTTGGAAAATAAATTTATTTTGAACTGTGTATAATTTTATATACATCTATGAGCTATGCTGTGCCTAAAATCTGTACAAAGGTCTGCATACATTGGCAAAATTTACAGATGAACTAAGTCAAATTTTTTATTTCAGAAGTTGGATACAGTAAAATAAAAGTATTTTTTCACTAGAAAATTAATTTATGATTATAATACCATGCTTAAAGCTTCTAATAGTATGCTGTTCATATTGTTTACATTTATAACCATGAGTACTTAAAAACAATTCATTACTATCAAAATGAAAGAAAACAAATGGATTAGTATCTGCTGGCATTACTAGTTATTCTTTTTACAAAGTGTAATGGTAATAGTGGTTGGGAAGGAGCATTTTTTAAAAAGTGAAAGGACACCTTTTTTTTTGTTAGACATGGGAGTGAGGGTAGTCAAAGACTGCAGCAAATGAACTGAAAGCCTACTACTATTATTGAGGTTGAAGTTTCTTGAATACTTGCATTCAAGTATTGAAGCAATGAAGAATTTTATTTATATTGATATTTCCTGATGGAAATTTCAAAACCAGTACTCCCATACTGGACTTTGTTTACAGAGGTAAAAAAAATGTAAATAATATGTATATAAATTCTAAAATGGGTTAAAAAGCTATTATTATTTGAGTTACTTGAAAATCTTATAATTTACTCTAATGAATGAGTTATTAAAATTATTGTTACGAATCTAGTGAGAAAATGTTAGACTTGAATGACTTTTATCAATAATGCATATATCTTTTTTCTGTATGTTTTAATGTAGATGTTATTTGTAAATATATACTTTTTCTGTCATGTTTTGGTAAAAATTAAAAAAACTATAGCAAACATTTTTATTAGCTAAATTGTATCACAAAAACAAAACAAAATGAACTGTTTATCATGAAATAACTTTTCATTTAAATCTATGTTCAGGCAATGAAGTAGGGTTTGTTTTATACCTTAGTAACAAAATGAACACATATGTTGAATTTCACTTAAATAGATGAGAGTTCTAAACAAAGTAATAGAATTCTTCTTACTTTGATACTTGCAGTAGGATTTCACAAGAAGCTCCATGTATTTATTAGGTGATAATAATTTTGGAGTAGGCAGTGTGTTCCATTTACTTCAAGGAGAATGAACAGCTTTTTATCAGATAATGAAAACCTGTGAAGAAGAAAATCATTTAATTGGTTTATTCTTTTAATTGTTAGATCATTATGCTTTGCTACATTTTGTTTTTCATAAATATTGAGAGAGAAGTTTATTTGTCTTTCATAATAGTCAAAAGTTTATTATAACAAAATTTGATAATGCTATAAAAAATGACTGTTATACCAAACAATCATATTAATAAATTTGATATGTAAGAGATTATCCTGTACTACTCTCACGAATGATATTATTGACTCTTCCTGCTTAATTTTTTAAGCTGTAATACTTGGATTTTGTAAAAATACATAAATGTGCAGATGTTAATATCTTAATAATATTTTAATGCATTTTTTCTAATAAGTTTCATTAATGTCTGGAAAAAATACAAAAAAGTTATAGGATAAATCAATTTTAACTTGTTTACTTTTGTATTATGAGTTTAAAAGTAGGAGAAGAGCATTTTTAGATATTTTTGAAAGAAACAAACATGTTAATCTTTAATATGTTTGAATAATGCTATATATTTTGTAGTATTACAAAATTTTACATTTCTCAATGATCTAAAGATGAATACAAATGAAGAATACAACATACTATTTTTTGTTACTGTGTATAATGAAATGTTAACATTTTGAAAGAGGGGGAAAAAGATTTGCTTTCTAAATATAAGAAAAGATCCTAAATATAAATGAGCCTACATTTTTTCAGAACTTTCTTTTTATGTAGTACTGACAGCTGTGATGTTACCCTCTAACAAATTCTAAAACGTGTAATAGAAAAGCATTTAGTTTTGATTAAATTCAGTGTTTTACAGGAACAGGTTTATTAAATATTGCTGTGGGTATTTATACTTCCCATTTTTCCAAGTTTTCTAGAACCTTGGAATTTTTACTCAGCTCTTTTAGTTAGTGGTCTTTCCTAACCAGCTCAAAATGTATGTCATGAAAACTACATCAGTAAAAAAGAAGTTGAATAAGAACTGCAAAAAGACCACCCAGAATATTTCCTTTTATTTTTAAAATATTTTTTAATTTATTTTTGTGTATTAAAAAGAATTATTTGTGTTTACTTATTCTTCTTTTGGAATGTTCATATTGTTTGAAAGAAGGCTGTCATATATTGTGTCACATCCTCAGCAAGTAAATTTAATTGTTTTCTGGCAACCTTGATATATTCAGCATTCGTCTTCATTTCTCAGAATACTATAAATCATTGGTACTTAAATAAAAATAATGAACATATAAAATATTTACTTGTGAATTATTCTTTTAAGTAAGACATCCATATTTATTCAATTAACAGCATTTTAATTTCTATTTAAACCTGTTTGAACTACCATTATATAATTTAAAATGGATGAAAGTTATTGATGAATAGAAAAATTCATTAAAAGTTGTATTTATGATATTACACTTTAATTGTACAATTAAAAATATATGTGGATTTATCTTAGTACATTTCATATAGTTAACCATTTTATCGTTTAAACATATTAAAAGTAATAACACCATAATTACACAATTGGAGATTAACATTTTTGGAGGTTATAGCTGTTATCCACAATTCCATGAATCACTGAAGTTAAATATAATAAAAAATATAAGTTTTAATTTGTTTTATATAAGTTTAGTTCAGATGCGTAATGCTGTAAGGACTGATTAACTAATGATCAGTGTAATTTATGTAAGTAAATAATAAATTGTGGAATATTTAAAACAATTAAAAAAATGCATTTGATTACCTGAATACTCAAAAATAATTATTATAATTGAGGTATTTTGATAAACAGTATCCCTTTTAGTCTTTACATTACATATTTCTATAATATTTTGTTATAATTCTCCTAGAAGAATTCCCTTTTTATTGTGTAATGATACAGTTCTTATACAGTCATTTCTAATATTTACCATTTTACAATTCATGCATGTTGTGTTTAATAATATATAAACGACCCAATATTTGATGGTAACATGTATTGATTGTTTTATTTGTTTTAAAGACTAGTTAAAAAACTGATACTAGTTCTTTAAACATTTTTTTATGATTTTTAAAAAAATAACATTTCATGTACTGATGATAAACATTAGAATATCTGTATATGATTTTTTGTGATGTTATTTAATTGCTTGTGTGTTTTAATAATTTAGGTGTTTGAGTTTGTAGAATTGGTGATTAAGATTCATTGATTACAATTTATATATTTATATAACAATAGTAATAATATGACTATAGTGTAAGACTATAGTTTGTAATGTGCCCAGTTGTATATGCGTGAGGTGTCAGAGGTGAGTGGAGAGTCTGTGGTGTGGCTTGCTCATCGTCTCGGTCCAGTATTAACTGCACGATATCTGTCACGTAATTTACTGCGTATGCTGGCATTATGTTATATGGGAGCTGATAATCTTAGTCCTGTCCCAACTGTCATTTTGAGTGGTCGTTCTTCTGCTGCTAGTTTATCAGCTCCATTTTCTCACATCGTTGCCGATGAATCTTCTGTTCAAGTTTTGGAATGTCTTTCATCAATTGCAGGTGTGTTTATTAATAATATGTAATATCTAGGCAAAAACATTTTTATGAAAATTACATAATATGCAGACAGTTTTGTATAATATTCAATTTATAATTCTGATTTAATTAATAGCATTCAATATTTTTTCTTTTGTAGTCAACACTTTAATATAATAATAATAATAATGATGACAGAATATAATAATGTATATCTGTCCTCTTATTAAGCATGATAGCATAAATACAAAACAAAAATCAACATTTTGTGTCAATTTCCTTTCTCATGACAGCAGGTAATGATTGTAGTGAAAATAAACATTCCTTTCAATAAAGTCAAATTTATGATTTGATCTCCCAATCCAAAATGGTGCTGAAATTCATTGTGAATTGATTGAAATTTATGGATTAAATAAAGGAGAGACAATGACATCATGAGTTTAATAAACATTATACCAATGTCTATCAAAGAGAAGTAAAAATGATAATAATGTGCAGGCAATGATCTGCATGAATGTAAAAAGTTTAAGAAAACTGACACTTCATTATTAGTATTGTTATAGATATTTCATTGTGTATGATATATAGATTTTTTTTTTGTTTAAAAACTGCATCTTAAATTGTATGTAATGTAGGTTCCAGAAAAAATTAAAAATTGTATATAAGAAAACAAAGAATACATTTTTAGCAACATAATAAAGGTATTCATTGTGATGTGATGCAGAGTGGATTTCTTACATTAGAGACCATTCAAAATAACATTCCATGTTGTAATGGAAGTTTATTTGGAAACATCCCAATCTCGTAGGGTATTAAAAAGCTTGTTCCTCATCTGAAAGCTGTTTAGAAAAAATTACAACTTTGTACTAGGCACAGTTGATAGGTAATGAACAGTCAAATATAATGGAAAGACAAAACCTAGTACAGAGCAGTATGTGCTGCCATCTCATAGTTACATTTTCACACTTCAAACACGTCAAACCTCATTGATTTCCTTCTTTTTTTTTGTCATTTGTTGTTGCCATGGTGTCAGTTATGCCTTCTATGTCAGTATGTTTAAAATAATGTGGAGTGATTGGATTTTAAATAGTTGAGCACTTATGATATTTATTGTTGTTTATAGTGATAAAACTATTGGTTAAACTGCTGTAAAAATAGGTTGGTTGTTAAATTCTGTGCAGCAACAGCTGGTATAATGTATGTAATATTGAGAATGGGTCTTGCAGAGTTTGACCAGTTTCTGTGACATATGAGCTGCATTGAGGTGTTAAAACATGTATTGTGTTCAAAACTTTGTTGGGCTGATAAACCTGCAACACAATATTGTTTGACCATACACATCATTTATTACTGTCAAGGCTATTGTGGAGTTGAAATTCAAACCCAATCCACAATTTATACTCAGTGAATTTGATTCTCTTTGATTTTCACTTTCTCCTGAATTTATAAAGGGGATATTAAGGACATTAATTTCATTATAGATGATGAGGTGAAGGACACACTGAGGTGGATAAAGGAAAGACCATTGGAATTTTTCAATATGTAGAATGGGTTTTTCTTAAAAAGCTGAAAGAATAGCTTACTTGTAAAGTGGTGTTTTTTAAGAATTTAATTGCCAAAAAATTACTGTTTACTATTGACTAATGTGTGAGACCATCTCTTTTTCATATTGATATAAAGTTTTTCAGTACAGTTGAATTATTATGAACTAAGGTATTTCAAAGTCTGGACTTTTCATTAGCTTTTGCAAAATTTAATGCTTATATCCATAGTCGTCATTTTTTCATACAAGATTTTATTTTAAAATAAATAATTTTTTTTTAACATTTAATTAATATTTATAGTAATATTATACATTTTTATACTTAAATTTACATTATTAAACATTAACTGCAGTTAAGCATGAATTGTATTTCTTTTTTCCAGCTCTTTATGGTGAACAGTTCATAATACTGCAGTATTTACCACATATTGCAGAATTAATTGCACTTTGTAAACGTAAATTAACACCTAATTTGGAAGGTGGCCTTATTGGATGTCTAGTTTTGTTTAAACATATTTTGCCTTACATATCTGATTCTACTCTTGATGATATTCTTCAGGTAATCTTTGCTTTTATTTAATTACACCAGTTTAGTTTCTTGATCAATTTGTTATTATAAAATACAACAATAACAAGCTTATAATAATTAAATTAAGTATTAAAAACCTTAATAGGTTTTGATTATCTACGCATATCATTGGTTGTATGTCAAATGAATTAGTGGCAGCTTTATTATTGAAAAGAAAACAATTTTTCTTACCAAAAAATATTCTGTTTCACTCTACAATGTCAAGAGGGCTTACCATCTGAGGTTTATTTATCATTTTCTAAATGATAAATTTGGTCATGTATTCTTATATTACAGCAGTTTGTTCAAGGGTTTAAGAAGCAGAATATTTAATGAGAAAAGAGCTTTTAAAAAATGATCAGTTCAGGGATAGCAGAGGATTCAGTTTGAATCTTGAGGAAGGTTTGCCAAATGTTTTGTTAGAATGATAACATTTAATCCAAATTTTGGATGATAAAAAGGAAAAACGAGAAATACTTAGATAGTTTTGATATCTGTTTTTGGATAAGAATGGGAAATTTAGTGGTTGGACAATGTGAAGATGAGCGAATTCTGAGATGGGTAAAAAGGGGTAGAATTTAATAAGTATGATAAGGAAGAGGAAAGCATCTTATTGGACATGTTCTATGTAGAGATTATGTTCTATGAAATATCACTGGAAGAAAAGAGAGTAAGAGGAACAAGAAAGATTAGTATCATATGCGAATTTAGTGTAATAGGTATAATATAAAGGATTGCGGATCTGGACATTATACAATGAATTATGTACTGATCTAAATAAATGTGTTTTATTTAATCATGCTTACAGACTTTAGGAAAAGAAGGTTAGGACCATGAAAAATGTTCAGTTTAAACTTGTCAAAGGACAGATTCACTGAAGAAGAGAATTTTTATAGCTCACACAAAAGTGTAATTTGATTCACATCTTGTAGTACTAATAACATTTTAGTGTTATTAGTAATAACACTAAATTATTACTAATAACATTTTATGTTATTAGTACTTAGTATGGTAATTTAGTATATACATTTATCAAGCCTTCTAAATTTTATTAAATATTTTCCATGTTGAAAAATCAACAGAAAAAATTAAAAACAAATTCTAAGAAATAAAAATTTTATGTTTTATTCTTTCTCAACATGACCACTTTTGTAATGAACTCCCTTTGCTCATATCCTTAATTATTGCTTAAAATAACTAATTGATTGTAACTTACTTTCAGGATGTGATATTAAAAACAATAATTCACCCTTCACTGAGACTATTAGTGTCTATAAGATTAGTGTATCCTTCAGGCGTACAAGCTCGTTTTGTAATGGCTGTTAAACTGCTGGATTGCTTATATATTCTTGCTGTTCGTGTATCTATAGAACATCGGTTATTGCTTGTACATACTGTACAGAGGTTCTTTCTTGCATTTTCTAAAGCACGAGGCCAACCTACATCTAGTAGTAGTTCAAACAGGTTTGTATTTTATTATTTATTTGTATTTATTGTTATTCCTATAGAAGAAGAGTTTTTTTTTATTTTGCTAGTTTTAATTTTTTCATATTACAGTAGAAGAAACATCTATTTAACCATAGTATAGTAATGTAGTGAAATGAAAATAATTGCACGTTTCACAGTTTGTATTTTAATTACAGTTGAAATTATAAAGGTGTAATTTTTTTTTGAAAATTAGTGTTTTACTATTTTGCTTGTCGTAATAGTGTGGTGATGTTCCTATTTACTTGAAGATGGTGAATGAAAATGGCATTTTGTAATGATTATCAATATTATTTATTTTGTTGTATGTTCAATTGTGAAGAATGTGATTTTGATTAAATAAACAGGAAGATTGATCTGTTCTCCATGAGTGTTTTAAGCTAAATGTTAAATTAAGCGATGATTTTTTAATAAATAAAAAAAAACTTTTTTTGGAAATGCTTCATGTGCAGAATTTCATTATGTGTACCTAAGGGATGAAATTTGTATGTTGATAAATTCAACATCCTATGCATCTACCCACGATTCGATTTTCACGTCATAATTGTACTTAATGTGTTTTAGCTTCTGGTTTGAGATCTTAATATTAGTGAGTGTGTTATATTAACATTTTAGGCACTCATTTGCTGATTTTCTTTTCTATAAATCAAATATTTTTAGATAGTATTATAATATAACACCCAAAAATTGAAATTTAGCTACAATAGTGTGCAAATTAATCCATAACAGATTTATTTAATAAAAAGTAACTTTATTTAGAAAAAAAATATACCTGTACAATTTTTTAATATCTAGTAATTAATATTTGCTTTTTTATTCTTAATTGCTTCACGTATGGGATTTGTCATCAGTTTAACACGTTTACTACACATTTTTTTTTATTTCTTCATCATGAAACCATACCATACATTTGAGAGTTTTTTTATTACTATCCAAAGATTTTCAATTGGATTTAAGTCTGGGGAGGTGTCTGGCCAAGGAAGCACTTTAATTTTTCATTCTTCAAAAACTTTTTCTACTTTTTTGGCAGTATGGCGTGACTCCAATTCTTGTTGGAACACTCAGTGGCCTCGTGAGAATTTGTGTCACAACTCTTCTTCAGAATTTTGATATATTCATCACTTTTCAATATACTATCTACTGGAAGTAATGAACAAGGCTTTCAAATGTGAAACAATCCCAAAATATTTTTTCTGGGGATGTTTGATTGTTGGATATAAGCCTGTGATGTATTTTCATTTGATACTTTTCTAACATATGGAACCTTTTGCCCCTGAATATAAAAATGTGGCTTGTCAGAAAACAAAACATTTGTTTGGTCCAGTTATGTGATTTGGCCCACAAGAACCTTTTTTTCAAATTTCTGGTTTAAAAGCTGGCCAAAGAACTTTCTGTCTAGTTGCAAGAAGTTAGTGTCGTCTAACAGTTGTCACATGTAAATCTGTTCCACAGGCTGCTAATTCTTGATTTAAGTCCACAGCAAATAGTTTTGGATCAGGTTTACTTTTTCTCATTAATAACTATTCCTGTGTTGGAGTAGCTTTTTTTACAGCTACATTTGCCTTTCCTTTGAGGTAAAGAGGAGCCAGTTTCTGTAAATTGTTTTAAAATAGGATTCACTGTCTGCAGTCCAACACCTCAATCAGAATCTATTTGTCATTGTGTGATACTGGTACGCTTAGACAGAGAAACAATTTCCTAATGCTTTCTTGGAATATGTCCATTATTATATATTAAAGATACTCTGAAGAAAGAAATATAATTTGATAATAAAAAATAAAATAAAGTTTCATAAAAAACTATTTATGATGTGAAAATTGCAAACAACCAAATAACAACAACCTCATATTACACAGACGACTAAAAGAATTGGGTGTGGTCTAGTAGTATAGTCACAATATCACAATATAGAAAAACAAGAAATTCCCTGTGGCAGATTAATTTGCATGCTACTGTACTTATACAATTATTAATTTTTATGTTGTATCCTTTCAACAAAATTTTTCATGGTAACATTTAAATTACCTTAATTGACAACCCAAAAAAAAATGAATTCTGGTGAAAAGAAAATTAAAATCCACCACCCCTTCACTCAGTAGGTTTGAAAAATCATTTGGGGTAGAAGTTTTTTAAATTTCAGTCCAACAAAAATAACTATAAAATTACATGATATTACTTCTTAAACCATTTGAAATAATCATAATCTCATAATCTGTGAAAATTATTTTTTAGATTAACAGCACAAAACTTCTCCTATAAATGTTCTCTAAATTTTCAAGGGTTGAAAACTTATTTTTTTTAAAGGAGACTATGTAGCTTGTGGCATGTAATTTTAAGGCCCTTTGAATGACAAGTAATTTGGTAGAAATAAAATAAATATTGGTTCACTGGTATTGAAGTTATGATTAAAAATGTGTATTTTTAGGTTATGTTGGGATACAGTGTTACTGACCCAATGCATTCGGCCTGAAATCGTCTGTTCTTCTTAAAAATATGGGTTTAGGTTTCACCAGCATTGAAAAAACATACCAGTAAACACAGCATTATAAAATCAGTTAAATATATGAAAATAACAATAATAAGTACTTCTTTGCTAGCAACAAGTTAAACAATTGATTACCTTGTTATAACAGGCTATAATTTTCTGCCAATTATTGAGATCTTAGTTTCCATGGTAAATTTTTGCAAATTGTTTTCTTTCATATTGTATGTAATTAGTGGCAAAAAGTATTTATTGTGTTTATTTCATCATCATGTTTTATTTAATTTGTTGTGTTTTTAGTTAAAATAGGCGTTTGATTTATGTTATTGTTCTTCTACCATTTGGCCTTTCATTTTTTGTCTTTAATAAATTTGTCTTGCTAAATTGCTTACAATGTGGAATAAAGAACTGAACTAATTTTCACATTCAGAGAACAAAATAAATGTGCTAGAAGAACTGTCCAAGAGTTTTATGAACGAGCATCCAAAAAAAATGTTTCACATTCTTCCATTGTAAAACTTGTAAAAAAATTCCAAGAAACAGGGTCTGTCATAAATAAGAAACACGCAGGGTAAAAAATTTTAGATGAATTAAATTTGGTTAAAAGCGTGGGAAATCTAGTAGCAAATCCTCAGAGTTCAATGTGTAAAATATTCCATTAAACTGGGGTTTCTTATGGTTCTGTTTTCACCACATTAAAATTGAATAAATTTTTTCCATATAAAATTCAACTGCATCAAGAACTGAATGAGGATGATGTTGACAGAAGGATTAAATTCTGTGAAGAAATGAGTCAATTAATAGATGCCAATCCAATGTTTATGAAAAATATTTGCTTTTCTGATGAATTCACCTTCTTTCTAAATGGTTTTGTTAATAAACATAACTGCCGATATTGGAGCGATGTAAATACTCATTTTTTCAATGTTGGAAACATGCAGCATCCTGAATAAATAAATGTATGGGCTGGTATTTATGGTGATAACATAATAAATATGAGACCATATTTATGCTAATATGATAACATAAATATGATTGGTCCCATGTTTATCAATGGGAATTTGGCAGGTGAAAAATATTTGCAGTTGCTGGATGAAGTTATTCACCCACTAATAGTCCATGTCTTAGAAAATCAGTTAGATGACAATGGAGACGTTACTTAACAAGGACATGCTTCACTTTCAGCAAGATGGAGCACCTGCTTACTGTTCACTTTCAGTTCAACAATGGTTGGACCGAATGTTTCCTGGGCATTGGATAGGTAAAAGAGGAACAGTTGAGTGGCTGGCAAGATCTGCATATCTTACACCACTGGACGTTTTTTGTGGGGTCATTTAAAATCCATAATTTATAAAGAAATTCGTGCTAACATACAAGAGTAGAAAAATAGAATTATAAGAGCATGTAGGGATATAACTAATAAAAGTAAGATGTGAATTTCAATTAAGACTTTATTATTGTTTACAGGAAAATGGGAATCATTTTGAACAAATGATTTAAAAATTGATACTTTTATTTTATTGAGGTAAAAAAAATGTGTTTCATTTATTATTTCTTAAGGACTGCTGTTGTTAAAAAACTTCATAACAAAATTAACTAATGAATGATTTAAGCTTTATTTTTTTATTAACAAAAAATTATTAATTTATGAATTAGTTTTTATTTAATCATTAAGTTTATCTGGTAATCAATTTTTCAACATGTTGCCAGCAAAGAAATAGGTACCTTATATTGGTTTTTTGTATGTTTAACTGGTGTTATAATGCTGTGTTTTCTGGTATGTTTTTTCAATTTTGGAGAAACCTAAAACCCGTATTTTTAAGAAGAATGAACAATTTCAGACTTAATGCTTTGGGTCAGTAACACTCACTGAAATATTGAAATACTGGAATGGGCACTGTCTATGTCCAACGTGAGCGGAAAACGAACGTGAGACAGATAGATTTAGAGGTATAGTTTTCATTGTCGCACAGTGCAGCGCATGCGCATTGTACCTAATGTACCGTCCCTTCAGAAAGTGATTCCATAAAACTTAATTGTAGTTAATATTAAGTGATAAAATCTCATAATTCTGTTTAATTAATAGAAAAATTCCAATGCTTATTAATATTAAATAAATGTTGAGTTAATCATTGTATCATACAAATGTTTTTATAAAAACTTTCTACAATAACTTGAATTATGAAAGATAACTTGTGATTTGTGATGAGAGAGATCGTCACAAACTTTTTGAACGGACTGTAGACAAAGAGAGGTATATCTCCAAATCAGCTATCTTTGTTGGCACGGATTTCTAACGCTAGTGCCTATTCCAGTATTTCTATATTTCAGTGGTAACACTGTATCTCAACATAACCTAAAAAAACACATTTTTAATCATAACTTCAATACCAGTGAACAAATTTTTATTTTATTTCTACCAGATTACTTGTCATTCAAAGGGCCTTACAATTACATGCCACAAGCTACATCGTCTCATTTAAAAAAAATAAGTTTTCAACCCTTGAAAATTTAGAGAACATTTATAGGAGAAATTTGTGCTGTTAATCTAAAAAATAATTTTAACAGATTATGATTATTTCAAATGGTTTAAGAAGTAATATCATGCAATTTTATAGTTATTTTTGTTGGGACTGAAATTTAAAAAAAGTTCTACCCGAAATGATTTTTCAAACCTACTGAGTGTAGGGGTGGTGGATTTTAATTTTCTTTTCACCAGAATTCATTTTTTTTTGGCTTGTCAATTAATGTAATTAAATGTTACTATTGCCATTTAAGATTTTTGAGTTGGGGTAGATGTTGCAGAGAGGGTGGGTTCCACCCCTTTGAAAATAATTTTAAAAAGGTTACCCTTGAGAATGGTATACATGCCGGCAAACAGAAATGCAATGGGACTGATGGCTGTTGAATAATAAATGTGGTAACTTTTCAAATGATCACCCTGTAATTATTTTAAAAAAGTAATAACAATGAAGTGGGTTACTTTCAATCCAGTTAATTGAAAAAAAAATATTTTAAACACTACTGTCAATTTGGTAAGTAAATGTACATTTTATATTATTTTGATCCCTTATTTTCTGACTTTAATAATTAAGTAGCCCTCATATGACAGAATTATATGATTATGATATTAAAATATTGGTATTTATTTCTTCTGCACAAGCATAAATATTTTAAATCTTGTTTATAACCCTAAACAAAAAGGTGGGTGTTTCTTTGTTGACTTGAGTGTCTTTTCTAATTATTCTAATCAACTATTATTTTGTCTTAATTATAATTTTTTTGGTAATTACCTTAATTAAAATATTGTCCTGGTTACTTATTTTGATTTAAAATTTGCTGTCAACAAGAAATTCTTTAAAAGTTAACCAATTTCATTAAGATTAAATAGAAAACTTCAATCTAGATTTAACACAATGCCAATTGTAAATCCAGTATCAGGATGTAGTGTGTCTGTTATCTTGTGTTCACCTTTTTAAAGTTGTTTAAAATTGGTAATTTCCATTGAAACAGAGAATTGTTAAGTGATATATATCATAAACTTATAGACTGATTTCTATGCAATTTTTTTAGAAATTTCTTTTGTCACTTTTGCTTCTCCAGGCATGAACTTGGTTACCAATCCTTGTTTATTACCTGAAAATTATTGGAAATATGTATGTTAATCTAAATTATACAGTAGATTGGGTGCAGTGCACTAATTTGTTTGTAATATTTGTTTTGGCATCTGATGGAACCTATTTACAGATGGTTGCTGGAATTATGAGATATACATATTTTTTTCATTAAAATTCTGTAATAACATTTTTTAATTTCATATTTAAAATAGTTACCCTTCTTCTGTGTAATAATAATAATAATAATAATTCAACTTTAAGCTTAAATCTTAAAAATAGATTATTTTCATTGTTAATAGTGTTGTGAAATATTGCTCTATTTGTTGATTTTATTATTTATCTATTGTTTTTATTTTTTTGTTTTTTAGGGGTATGGAAAAAGATAATACATCTAGAATTAGAGAATATGATTCTACTGATTCATGTTCCCCACCACAATCATCATCGCCGGCAACTGAACCTGAGAATAATAAAACTAAGGTTAGATATTGTAATAATAAAAGTAGGTTGTGTTTTTAGTAGCTAATGATCATAACAGTTAATATGACAAAAAAAGAAAAAATACCAGGGGCCTTAAGGGTCTATAAGCAAAGTAGAAAGTTCTATAATTACAGACAACAGTAAAATTCATAATTTTATTTACCGTTAAGTAAATTCAGTATCAAAACTGTTTGTAAATTTCTCCTCCATTCAGGAAGGCTGTTGAATTTTAGGAATATTTTTCAAAAAAAATTAAAAAAAAAAAGGCCAGTTATAATTTCTGAGTTTCACCATTATTCTTTTTCTTTTGTTTTTATCCAGTGTTAACTGGAATTTGATGGTATTCTTATGTTCAAATGTCCTTCCTTCCTGAAGTTAATCTGTTAGAGGAAATGAAGTTTGGAAATTTTCAGCATGTTGCCTGATCGGGATTGAAATCTGGAACCTCCAAATGAAAAATGGGGAGCTACCTCCCTATAGAGGTTGGGTGAGTGGTAGTGTTTTCTGTAATACTAATTTTAATATTTAAAATACCAAATGATTCATGTGATCAGTTGTAATTTAATGATGAATTCAATGACCAAATCTGATTGTAGATATTTCTTTCTTTAAAAATTAGTTTGTTGAGTTTGGAAAAGAATGAAAATGGTTGTGCTTATATTAAGGTCATAATCAATATTAAGCTGCCAAAATATATCAGCTCTTAAGTACCTTTGAGATGATAGTTTTTTAAAATTAATTATATTTTAATTTGCAACAGTTCCTCACATCATTACAGTATTAATGATTTTAGGAAACAAGTAATATTAAACCTTCTAATTATTCAACTGTAGATTAATTTGTTAAATTAGATATTTTTTTAGTTTTTTATTGAAAATCTTAAGACTTCCTATTATAATTAAGTAATGACTTCCCATAACATGATTAAAGATGCCATACATCATTTACTTCAAGTGATCACATGTAAGCGTTTTATAGTACCAGATGGGAAGTGATGAAGGTGATTTTGATCATATAGTAAAGCACCAAAATTATGATGATGAAGGTTGATTTGAATTTTCAATTTTTAAAACGTTATTGATTTTTCTAACACGGTAGCATTTATAGCAAATAATACTATGACGTAGTAAAGGAGCCATTATTGTTCTGATAAAAATCTGTGGTGAAAGATAAAATGTCATGCATAGTTACAAAAAAAGAAAAGAAAGAAATAAATTGATAGATTTTCTTTTGTAATAGCTTGAAACTTGATCTGCAAGTTACTTTGAAATATTCCAAAATCAAGCTTTATCTGCAGTAAGAAATTTCACTGAAATTTTCTCCAAAACTTTATTGGAAAAAGGAGTACAATTGAATTACCATCTGGATCTTTAGATTTGTAATCTTTTGGCTTCATAAAAAATAAAATTTATGAAACAAAATTTGTAAGTATTGGTGAATTGTAGTTTAATAGATGATTTTTTATTATTCACACAATGTATCAAATAAAGTAACAAATAATAATAATAATAATGGATCCCTATCATTGATTTGCTCAGAATATTTTGAATACTTATTTTTAGGTTTTACAATTTTTGCTCAGTAGTTTTCAAGTTTTGTATTATGAATTATAATTTTATTTTAATGAAATTGTTTTATTCCTGTAAAAATTTGATTTCTTTATACCAATGTTCAACATGACTTTTCTTTATCCTTATTTCTAAGTCGTAAAAGATTAGTCAATCCTAGCAGCCATTTTTAGCTTTGATCATTGCTGAACTCAGTGGCAAAGTGGTACTGTCTCAACAGAGTGGAGGTCCAGGGTTCGAATCTCAGTCAGACATGACATATTTCATGTGTTACAAAATTCTTCTCCACATTATATCCCACACACAAGCTTTTTCAAGCTTATGTGATATAATATTATATGATTATATGCGATATAATCAAAGCTAGTTATAATATAAAAATAAAATAAAATTCAACCTTGCCAACAATTTATATTATGTCTCTAGTACTTTCAGTCATTCGACCATCCTCAGGAGAGAAAATACTTTATTATAATTTAAAACATTAAAATTAAAAAATTATAAATGATTAAAATCATAACAACTGGTAGTCATTGTATGAAAGTAATTTTATCTGTTACGATGTTATTAGTCTCAGTTGTTATGATTTGATAATGGATTTGTTATGATTTTCAGGGGGCACTATTATGTAATGGATGTAATTACTTTTATACAATGACTACCAGTTGTTATGATTTTAATATTTTATAATTATTTAATTTGCATGTTTTAATTTTATTGTTTTAAATTAGAAAAAAAAATTCTCTCCTGAGGATGGTCGAATGACCGAAAGTACTGGAGACATAATATGAATTGTTGGTAAGAATGATTTTTATTTTATTTTCATATTATATTTAATTTTATTGTTTTAAATTAGAAAAAAAAATTCTCTCCTGAGGATGGTCGAATGACCGAAAGTACTGGAGACATAATATGAATTGTTGGTAAGAATGATTTTTATTTTATTTTCATATTATAACTAGTTTTATATACCAACAGTGGCATGTTTGAAAAATTTAAATCATTAAACCCTCCCCAAAATTCCAGTTGAAGATTAGGTTTCTTTTAATCCCTCTATAAATTTTATACAGTTAATTTTTATTTAAAAAAGACAAATGTTAGTTTCTATTTTCTCTTTCTGTATTATGATGAATTTTTCAAGTTAAGTATGAAATAAAAATGATAATGTCATAATTTTGCAATATATCTCCTTCTTTCCATGAATGGATAAGAACTTCAGTCTTGGTTAGAGAAAATAATTTTTTATATTTATAGTGAAATTGAAAGTAAACATAATCTTAATGTTTTTGAAATTTATATTATGAACAAAAGATTATTGTTCTAATAGACTATTGAGGTTGTTTTCTTTTTTAAACACTTATTATGTTTACAAATTTCTTATTAATTCGTATATGTTTTAAAGGTTGTAATAAAGGCAATTACTATTTATGTAAAAAATAAATTTTTTTGTTTTTTTTTTTTTAATTTTTACTGTTGTTTCTTTTGCAGGCATTTGATGAACTAAAAGTTGTATTAAGTCCAGAATTAGCGCACGTATCTTTTACTTTATTTGCAAATTTTTTTGGGGAAACTTTTATGGAACAGACATTAAAAAATTATGATTTAATAAGGGAACTTTGTGAACAGTACAAGAAGGAACAAGAACTTCTTGGGCAACCTGTACCAGGTATCAATAAAATTGTGTCAGAATATTCAGTAGTATTATAATTATGTATTTAGTAGTTTTCAATTGTACAGAGGCTGTTCAAAAAGTAATAATAAAAACACCCTACAGGAAAAAGTATTTATTCATTCTTCCAAATCTACATGCTCTTTTTCAAAGTAACCCCCCCCTCGGTTCTAAACGCTTTTCCCACCATTACTGGCACTTTAAATATGAATGCCAGACTATCTTGAGCTCCTTGTGGCCTCCACAGCTTTGATAACCTTGTGATTGGTCTTGAATTTTTGTCCCCTGAGTGTAAACTTGACTTCGGGGAACAGCCAGAAGTCACAAGGGACCAAATCTGGACTGTATGATGGGTGGGGTATAGTTGCGATCCCACGAACATTCAAGAAATCAACTACAGTGTGAGCAACATGGGGCCACGCATTGTCATGATGCAGTAAAATTTTGTTAATGTTCTTGTGAGGCCGTTTTTTTTTAAAATGACGCAACATCATGATTAAAACCATTTGTAATCTGCCGTGACCATTGGCCTTGAGGGACAGCATGTTGGTACGAAAAACTTTCAGAATTGAAGAAGATTATCATCATAACTTTACTGGTGCTGTGACTCATCTTTGCTTTTTTCAGAGGTGGTGACTATGCCTTTTTCCATTGAGTACTTTGTTTTTTCAGTTCCAGATCATAGTGATACATCCAAGATTCACCTATGGTTATGAATCGATTCATTTCTTCATTTGCTTCACCACCAAACCACGGTAACAGCTCTTGACACATGGAGACATGATGTTGCATTTGATCTGGTGTGAACAGGTGTGGCACCAATCTACAAGACACGTGTTACATGGCCAAATCAACATGCAAATTGAAAATGTGCTCCCAACTGAAATGTCCAGACATGCAGCGAGCTCCCTAATGGTAATTCATCATTCTTCGCGGATGATAGCGACAGCTGTATTTTTTACAACCTTGGTGTGAGACCCCCTTGTGTGCCTCATCACTTGGTATGGCTCATCGGCGATGCTCTCTCTACCCTCCTTGAAAGCTTTATACCACTTGTAGGTCACCTGGTTCGTAACATCTTCTCTATACACCATAGTTAATAATTCATACGCATCATTTTGGTTTTTTCCTGAGCTTCACTAAAAATTTCACATTACAACATTGCTCTAATTTTTTATTCATGCTGAACATGGTAGGCGAATATCTAACACACGTTATGGGAATTGCCACATATGTCCACTAACTGCACCAAACGACTTGAAACTGGTCGTTATAGTTGGCTAAAAGAATGGGCTACACGATGGTATGCAGTATTACCTCCCTTTGCAACACATTTTCCCTCAAGGTCACACTATTTTCATTACGTTTTGAAAAGCCCTCATATTACTGTTTGTTAAGCAACCAAGAAGTACTTTTCATTCATTATTTAACAAAAACATTGTGATAGTCCCAAATACATGAATATTAAATGTCCATTATGAAAAAAGTAGTAATAATGAAAATAAGTTTACATAAAATTAAGTTTTCTAAATATTCTTTCAAGTAATTTAGTATTTTTATGATTTTTTTTTTAATATTAGTTTAAACTTGGTCATAAAATTCTATGGCTTCATTACTTTTCATAATTTTGAAATCATTTTCTTTCATTAGTTTTGATTGTATAAACGTGGTGTGATAAAAAAATTTATCACAGACTTTTTGTGATGTTCACTATTGATTTTTATTCAAATTATTCTTAAAACTGTCAAAAAAAACCACTTACAGTTTTGAGTCAAGAAATTTTTAAAAACTTAAATGTTTGATTTTTAAATGATTTCTAAGCCTCATTTTTTTTGCAAATAATTCAATTAAAATAGTTGCAGAGCTACTAAGTAGTTAGTATTGAATAGAATTTTTAAATTGCATGTATTGTAATGAAAATATTTCTGTGTTGGGTTATTGACTTACTGTATATACTGGTTGATTCAGGAGGAAAGGGGAAATAATTTGGGAACTGATTCTTTATGAAATTATTTTTCATATTTAAGTCTTAAAATTTTCAGATCCAATGGAGATACCATATATTTCTGAACCGTCATTGTCAGATGATCATGTAGAAGGAGGTGTTGGAAGTTTTGGAACAAATGTAATGGTTGTTGGAAATAGAATAGATCTACAGGTAATATTTTGTTAACAAAGAAACTTTTAATTTTATAGTAATTATATTTTTTGATTATTGATTTATGTGAAAAGTTAGATAAATCAGTAAAATACAGTTTATAAGGTATTGTAAGCATGAAATTAACAGGAAGTATTTATTAGAGAAAAAAGGCTGTCACTATTATTACAAAAATTTCCCATCTGTATTTAACATTACCATGAGATAGAGGGGATATGCCATACTCCATGTTAGATTTTCATAAAAACTAGTTCGCCTTGTGTGCATGAGTTAAAAGCCTGTATAATTATAAAATAACAGAATTATTTTATTAAAAGTATTTGTTTTAATAAAATAAAACAAATACTTTACAAATAAACACATACTTATTTGTTTTATAAAACAAATAAAATTGTATGTACTTTTCTAAAAAGTATTTGTAGTATTTCTACAAAGTATTAAATATTTTTAAAAGTATTACTAAAAAGTATTTTTCACTTATTAATTTTTTGTTGAGTACTTTTGAAAATTTATGCGTCTTCAGAATGGATTTTTAAAAAATGTATTAACTTATTTTGATAATTATAGTTAAATTTTTCTATAAATAAAGTGTTAATTTTTAATGTATGTTGAAATGGTTCAATAAAACACTTTATTCAGGTTAATGAATCATCAAAAGAACTCGCTATGGAGAGACGTCTTTTAATTCTTAGAATATCCTCAGTTTTAATTTTAAATTTAACTTATTAATGCAGTTTTTTTTTTTTGTCTTCAGTCATCTGACTGGTTTGAAGCACCTCTCCAAGATTCCCTATCTAGTGCTAGTCGTTTCATTTCAGTATACCCTCTACATCCTACATCCCCAACAATTTGTTTTACATACTCCAAACGTGGCCTGCCTACACAATTTTTCCCTTCTACCTGTCCTTCCAATATTAAAGCGACTATTCCAGGATGCCTTAGTATGTGGCCTATAAGTCTGTCTCTTCTTTTAACTATATTTTTCCAAATGCTTCTTTCTTCATCTATTTGCCGCAATACCTCTTCATTTGTCACTTTATCCACCCATCTGATTTTTAACATTCTCCTATAGCACCGCATTTCAAAAGCTTCTAATCTTTTCTTCTCAGATACTCCGATTGTCCAAGTTTCACTTCCATATAAAGCGACACTCCAAACATACACTTTCAAAAATCTTTTGAAATTAATTTTTGATGTAAACAGATTATATTTCTTACTGAAGGCTCGTTTAGCTTGTGCTATTCGGCATTTTATATCGCTCCTGCTTCGTCCATCTTTAGTAATTTTACTTCCCAAATAACAAAATTCTTCTACCTCCATAATCTTTTCTCCTCCTATTTTCACATTCAGCGGTCCATCTTTGTTATTTCTACTACATTTCATTACTTTTGTTTTGTTCTTGTTTATTTTCATGCGATAGTTCTTGCGTAGGACTTCATCTATGCCATTCATTGTTTCTTCTAAATCCTTTTTACTCTCGGCTAGAATTACTATATCATCAGCAAATCGTAGCATCTTTATCTTTTCACCTTGTACTGTTACTCCGAATCTAAATTGTTCTTTAACATCATTAACTGCTAGTTCCATGTAAAGATTAAAAAGTAACGGAGATAGGGAACATCCTTGTCGGACTCCCTTTCTTATTAGGGCTTCTTTCTTATGTTCTTCAATTGTTATTGTTGCTGTTTGGTTCCTGTACATGTTAGCAATTGTTCTTCTATCTTTGTATTTGAACCCTAATTTTTTTAAAATGCTGAACATTTTATTCCAATCTACGTTATCGAAAGCCTTTTCTAGGTCTATAAACGCCAAGTATGTTGGTTTGTTTTTCTTTAATCTTCCTTCTACTATTAATCTGAGGCCTAAAATTGCTTCCCTTGTCCCTATATTTTTCCTGAAACCAAATTGGTCTTCTCCTAACACTTCTTCCACTCTCCTCTCAATTCTTCTGTATAAAATTCTAGTTAAGATTTTTGATGCATGACTAGTTAAACTAATTGTTCTGTATTCTTCACATTTATCTGCTTTCTTTGGTATCATGACTATAACACTTTTTTTTAACGGAAATTCCCCTTTTTCATAAATATTGCACACCAGTTTGTATAATCTATCAATCGCTTCCTCACCTGCACTGCGCAGTAATTCTACAGGTATTCCGTCTATTCCAGGAGCCTTTCTGCCATTTAAATCTTTTAATGCTCTCTTAAATTCAGATCTCAGTATTGTTTCTCCCATTTCATCCTCCTCAACTTCCTCTTCTTCCTCTATAACACCATTTTCTAATTCATTTCCTCCGTATAACTCTTCAATATATTCCACCCATCTATCGACTTTACCTTTCGTATTATATATTGGTGTACCATCTTTGTTTAACACATAATTAGATTTTAATTTATGTACCCCAAAATTTTCCTTAACTTTCCTGTATGCTCCGTCTATTTTACCAATGTTCATTTCTCTTTCCACTTCTGAACACTTTTCTTTAATCCACTCTTCTTTCACCAGTTTGCACTTCCTGTTTATAGCATTTCTTAATTTCCGATAGTTCCTTTTACTTTCTTCATCACTAGCATTCTTATATTTTCTACGTTCATCCATCAGCTGCAATATATCGTCTGAAACCCAAGTTTTTCTACCGGTTCTCTTTATTCCACCTAAGTTTGCTTCTGCTGATTTAAGAATTTCCTTTTTAACATTCTCCCATTCTTCTTCTACATTTTCTACCTTATCTTTTTTACTCAGACCTCTTGCGATGTCCTCCTCAAAAATCTTCTTTACCTCCTCTTCCTCAAGCTTCTCTAAATTCCACCGATTCATCTGACACCTTTTCTTTAGGTTTTTAAACCCCATTCTACATTTCATTATCACCAAATTATGATCGCTATCAATGTCTGCTCCAGGGTAAGTTTTGCAGTCAACGAGTTGATTTCTAAATCTTTGCTTAACCATGATATAATCTATCTGATACCTTCCAGTATCGCCTGGCTTTTTCCAAGTGTATATTCTTCTATTATGATTTTTAAATTGGGTGTTGGCAATTACTAAATTATACTTCGTGCAAAATTCTATAAGTCGGTCCCCTCTTTCATTCCTTTTACCCAGCCCGTATTCACCCACTATATTTCCTTCCTTGCCTTTTCCAATGCTTGCATTCCAATCTCCAACTATTATTAAATTTTCATCTCCTTTTACGTGTTTAATTGCTTCATCAATCTCTTCGTATACACACTCTACCTCATCATCATCATGGGCGCTTGTAGGCATATAGACGTTAACAATCGTTGTCGGTTTAGGTTTTGATTTTATCCTTATTACAATGATTCTATCGCTATGCGTTTTGAAATACTCCACTCTCCTCCCTATCTTCTTGTTCATCACGAAACCTGCTCCTGCCTGCCCATTATTTGACGCTGAGTTAATTACTCTAAAATCACCTGACCAAAAGTCGCCTTCCTCTTCCCACCGAACCTCACTAATTCCTACTATATCCACATTTGTCCTACCCATTTCCCTTTTTAAATTTTCTAGCCTACCAACCTTTTTCAAGCTTCTAACATTCCACGCTCCGACTTGTAGAATGTTATTTTTTAATTTTCTGGTGACCCCTTCCTTAGTAGTCCCCACCCGGAGATCCGAACGGGGGACTATTTCACCTCCGGAATATTTTACCAAGGAAGGCGCCTCCATTATTGCTATGTGAAAATGCAGAGAGCCACATTTTCTTGGAAAAAAGCAGCTGTAGTTTTCCATTGCTTTCAGCTGCGCAGTACTCAGAGGACTGAGTGATGTTGATACGGCCGTTTAAGTCGTCCTGACTCACGCCCCTAACAACTACTGAAAGAGCTGCTGCCCTCTTTCAGGAATCATTCCTTAGTCTGGCTCTCAACAGATACCTCTCCGATATGGTTGCACCTTCGGTCCAGCTACTCTGTATCCCTGAGCACTCAAGCCCCCTCACCAACGGCAAGGTCTCATGATTCATAGAGGAGGATTAATGCAGTAATAATTTTTAATGTAAAATGTAATTAAAAATAAAAAAATGTTGCATCATGATTATATCAACATCATCATCCTTCAACCTGAATCATTCAGTCTTAAGTCATAGATTGACTTAAGTCATAGATTATAACTGCATAATCTATCATAAACTGGAATGTGCAGTCAGGTACAAAAGTGATTTTTATAATAGAATAACTTCAAAACTAACAGTGATTTTCTGTCTTATCTTCATGAAAATTAATTTTTTTTTCCTCTTTTGCTGGTTGTCTTTCCATACCATTTGTTTTTCTATTATCTATTATGATTTTCTATCTGTTATGATTTTCTGTGTAAAACATTTATAACTTTCATAAATTTGAGTATATTCGTACAATCCTTCTGATGTGCCATAAACTATCTGTAACTTTATGTAACTGTCATTACATGTCTCATCAAGTTTATTGACCGTATTTATTAATCAATTTTTTTCACGACTAGTGACACATTGGTTCATAGTTTTAAGAATAAAACTTCTACTGTGACAACTTGATTATCAACATAGACACATACAAACATGTGAGAGGCACTTTATAGATTGCTTATATGAAGAATGATCAGAAAGTAAGTTACACACCCTATATGAAAAACACATATTTATGACAATTTTTTTTTTATTAAACAAAAAACTACATATTTTTATCTATTTTTTGATATAATCACCAAGTTTTTCTAAACGCTTTTCATACCTTGTGACAAGTTTTACAATTTCACTTTCATAAAAGTTTCGTCCAATTTCCTTTAACCATTTAAGGGCCGCTTCCTTCAGTTCATCATCATTAGCGAAACCCTCCCCTCATAGGTCTCGCTTGAGGGGACCTAACAGCTAGTAGTCACAGGGTGTTAGGCCAGGGCTGTAAGGTGGATGAGACCAATGAGTCCTTTGTGACTCCTTTGTCACATGAGCTGATTGAGCAGTAGCATTGTTGTGAAGAAAAACGACCCCATTGCTCAATCTTTCAGGTCTTCGATCTTTAATGGCTTTATGCAATTTTTTTAAAGTCTCACAGTAAGAATCGGCATCGATTGTTGTTTCTTGGGGCATAAATTCACTGCAAACAACTCACTAAGAATTGAAAAGGACTGTCAGCATAACCTTTCGAACATTTGGGGATGTTTTCACTTTTTTTGGCTGCGGTGAATTTTTGTGCCTCCATTCATGTGATGCTCATTTAGTCTGAGAGTTATATTGAAGCACCCAGCTCTCATCTCTGATGATTTGTTTCAAAAACTGTGGACCAGTCCTGAAGTAACGTGGAAGAAAAGAAAAGGCAGATACAAAACATTGATGCTTGTGTGGCACTCACCGTGCACACATCTTACGACAACCAAGCTGATTGTGAATAATCTCAAACACATTACCATAATTGATGTTAAGTTCTCTTGGAATGTCTCTAACTTTAATGCGCCGGTTACTCAAGATCATTTCATTCTCGTGTTCTGTGTTACCTGTTGTGCTTGCATTTGAAGGGCGTCCAGCACGCAGTTTGTCACTCACATTTATTCTTTAGTTTCTGAACATTTGGCACCATTTTGTGATCATGGGGCGTGACAATGCATTCTCATCATATACCTCACCTAGGGATCATGAAAACAACAACACAACCAGTGCTGTCACCACTAGACATTAATATATCCCTTTCTGTTCAAGAACACGGCAAGGGTGCAGCTTATTTTTTAATCCACCTCTCATATATTACTCAATACAATAAATTAATTTGTATAAACATGAGGCTACTTATATTCATACGGTTTGATTCTAAGTTGTACTATCTGTTCAGATACTTCAAGACCTACCTTGTTTTTTAAGATAGTTTAATTTTTTTTATTTGTCTAAAAAGTAAGATTTGTTTTTTTTAAGCTGCTATGGATCCCTTTAGTCAGTTCATGACTAGAGAACCTGGTCATTAGAAATTCTATGGTTTTTTCTCTTTGATTTGTAAAATTTTGTTACCCATTATGTAGGTATTTTGAGATAATTTAGTAAAGATCAGCTTCAATAGTTTTTTCTATAATGAAATTATATTTTAATGTAGAAGAAATAATTTCATAAATGGAACTGATTTTTGTTTGGTGTTAATGTGCAGTAAATTTTGAATTTGAGGGTTAATAGATTTTATTCTGTTAAAATTGAGTGCAAGAAGTTTTTATTTTAGTCTGCCAGCTAGTGTAATCAATGTCTTTATTTTACTTTGTGACAAGGATCTGTTATTTTCTATCACTACATTAATCTCATCTTCTTTGCTATAATATGCATATAAAAATACATGTTAGACCATAACTGTAGAAATAAAGAAAAGTAGATTAATAATATGGTTGTATAACTGTTTTTTTTCTTTCAGGAACCTTTATCAAAGTCTGGTAGCCCTGGAGTATTGGGAGTTGTTGAAGATGCAGGGCTTGCTATTAAAAAAATGGAAAATTCAAGCCGGTTAGTTATATTGTACATCTTAATTTATTTATAACTATTAATATATTATATTCTGATACTTCTGTAAGTATTTTTAGTTTAACATCAATATTTCAAATACTAATATTATTAGGCTTTTTCTAATATGATCTGCATTTGACTCCATGTAATGTAATTTTTCTTCAGTAGTGTGATGCAGTTAATCAGCATCTTCCTTTGTATAAGGCAGTCGGTTTAAGACTTGACCACATGTTGTATTCTAATGCTAATGGCTTGTTGATATCCTTTAGTTACTATTCTGTTGTTAAGTTTTAATTAACAAATGATCCTATCCTGATGATTCAGAAACATAAAATTCAACTGATTTGATGTTTCACTTGCTACATGATTAAAGAACACAGCTGTCTGTAAATCCAAAATTAATTAAGTTGTATAGATATCTAGATTGCTTGCAGAATACCATGTGCATCAATCAGTTGTGCTTCATACCTAAAACAGCTCTACTGTTTAATATTGTAAATGCTACATTATTCTTCCCTACAATTAACTGAATTCAGGTTTTTCAACCTGAATTTCAACCTTTTTGCTTGTTTGAATATTTCTACATTTACATTTACAGAAAAATAGATATTTAGTCATTTATTATAAAACATATAGTTTAGCTACTAATTTTTGACTCCTTAAAAACTATCTTTGCAAGTTTTCTTTAGTCATCATTATAAGATTGTAAGTATTTGAAAGAGGAGTTACAACAAAAAGAAAAGGTCTATTGTTTTTCATGTAATTATTTATTTATGTTAAAATTAAATGTTTTCAGTACAAGCCTGTGTGTTGTTGTCAGCCGCTTAACAAATTCAACAGTTTTTATCAATGAATAAGTGTATATAATTAATGAAAAATAAAACAAACAAGGTTATGCTGACTGCAATGTTATTACAAATGTTATTGTACTTAAAAGTATTTAAGAATCATAAATTATTTGTTAAAATGGAGATTTTAAATTATTTTTACAGGCATTTACGTGGGAATTGGTTAGCATATTGGGAACATGAAATCGGAAGATCTGGAAAAGATAATAGGTTCAATGTTAAACAGATAAAATTACAAAGTTTTGGTGGTCATACTAATCGAATACGTGCACTTCATGTGCTTGATAATGAAAATAGTTTTTTTAGTGCTAGTCAAGATAAGACTGTTAAGCTGTGGTCTTTAAGAAGCCAGGTAAATATATATATATGTATTAATATATGAGGCATATTCATAAAGTAAGGGCTGTTTGGTCATTAAAAAAATTAACTCATGAGAAAAGGTTTTTACTTACAGTTTTAGTTTACTACATATCTACTTTACTTTTCCACATAATCGCTATTCAATTCTAAGCACTTCTTGTAATGCTGCACCAGTTTCTTTAACCTCTCTGCATAGAAGTTTGCTGTCTGGGAATTGAACCAGTTGACAACGGCAGTCTTGAGTTCCTTGTCGTTTTCAGACCGTTGTCCACCAAGACACTTTTTCAAATGCAAGAAGAGGAAGTAGTCACTAGGTGTAAGGTAGGGACTGTGTAGAGGGTGGTCAAAAAGTTCCCATTGAAAATCTGGAATCTTCTTGGTTAAGGTAGCGTTGTGAGGACACGCATTGTCGTGAAGGAGGATTAAGCCGGTTGACAGTTTCCTACATTGTCGATTTTGGATCGCACATCTCAGTTTGGTAAGAATTTCGTGGTATACAACAGCTGTAATTGTTGATTCACGTTCCATGAAGCAACCAAAATGACACACTTTTCATCACAAAACACTGTAGCCAACATTTTTTGACTCGAGTGTGGAGATTGCTTAAAGTTTTTCAGTTTTGGGGAACTTGAATGGCACCACTGCATTGACTGTTGTTTTGATTCTGCTTTGGTGTAGGATATCCATGTCTTGTTGTCGTAACAATGTAGGAAAACAAATCATCTCCATCTTGTTGGTATCAGACCAAAAATGCTTGTCCACTGCACATTCTTTGCTCTTGTATTGGTTAGTGAGCATTTTTGGTACCCACCTTGCACACAATTTGTGATATCCGAGCTTTTGTGTAACAGTTGTGTAGATAGAAGTGCATCCAACATGCGGAAATTCATCAACCAGAGCACTAATCATCAATCGCCAGTCACATTACAGTTTTCGATCACATCATGGGCACTACTGAATCAAAACAACAACTGAAGTGGCTTTGTAAATAGCTGATAGATGGCCCTGCATGCGTGAAACTGTGTTCAGACCCACTAATATTTAAATATAAGCCGACAGCCCTTACTTTATGAATGTGCCTCGTACATATACCAGATATGTACTACATTTATGTACAATATATATAATTTGATAATCTGATTTTGCAATATTAAAAATTATGAGAAAATGCTGGTTCAGTTTTTAATAATTTATATGTAATTTTAAAATTGCACCAAAATGGCGGGGAAATAATAGAAATGTTCAAAAGTTTAATTATGAATAGTGTTAAAATTCTTTGCTTGTTTCTGAGTCCAATTAATTTACTTTCCTAGCGACTCTTATTACCTATACCTAGCGGGTAAAGTAAATCATAAGATCATAAATGCTTTTATGATCCATATGTTTAGTTTCCAAGTTTGAATTAATTTTGATGGCTTTTAGCTTTCATTGGAGAGGACTTGAAAGCAAACAACACACTTGGCTTTCTATCCAATGAGGTAAAACCATGTTTTAAATAACTGTCATCATACAGTCTTGTCTTTTTACCAATCGATTCACTGGTTGTAGATAGCTCAGTTAATTTTTTCACTAATGTATCGATTTTACATAAGAATCTAATTGGAACAAAAAAATTTAGTTACACAGTTTTACTACACATTAAAAAACCAAAACTTCAATTATTATTATATTTTCAATGAATCTGTACTCTTAAAAACTTAAATAAAGGCACCAGATGCATGTTTTGCATTCAAAATTAAACTGATATTCTGCAATCCCTTATGCCTATTTTATGCTATTAGATTTCTGATGCATAATTAATGATGGATGTTGTGATGTGCTGATTGTACACGCTCCATGCTGCTTCAGAATATGACTGGTTGGGGGTTAAGATAAGGAAGCAGCGTAAACTTCACCCGCAAATTGATTTTAAATCTATTATCATTATTTTTCTACTACATAAGAATAAATAACCAATCCTAGAAGAGTATAATAATTTTATTGTCAGCTTTTTTACTAATGTATACAGAATATGCATGTTTTTAATTTGAATTACATAATTAATTTTTAAAAATTCAGCTATTTAAAAATTGATAAATTGCTTAATATAAATTTTATTTTAATCATATTTCTCCAATCTGTATAAAAAAAAGAAATGGTTGATATAATTTATACATAAAACACTAAGCCATTATTTTAATTCACTCATGATTTTTACTTAAATGGGGAATCTTTATCATTTTGGTGAAAATATAAATTTTTTTTCTGACAAAGATTTTTTTAAAAATGGCAATTTTTATGTAATTGCTTTTATTTTAATTTTTATATCTCAATTTTTGGTGACAATAAATTTATTTTATTTATCTACATAATTTTTCTGAAATTATATTTTTAAAAAAGTGATGTCAAGATCCAACCTATAATTCTGTTTAGACTTTACTTTAATTACATGTTGAATGTAAGTCTTGATTTTACAAAATTATACCTTTATTTTGTTAGGGTGATGGAAGTGCTGTTTCACATTGTCAGTGGACGTATACTGGTCATAAGAAAGGTGTATTAGCACTTGGATTTGTTGAAAGATTACGTCTTGCTGTATCAAGTGATTCTAGTATTCATTTTTGGGATCCATTTGTTGGCCGTTTAGTATCTCAAAGCGATTCAAAGTTACCACCTATTAATATGTTGAAACCATTACCAGCCCCGAGTTCTGGTATTCTTGCTGCTACTGCTGATACTACATTACGAACTATTGATGCAAGGACTGTAGCCTCTGTAAATGAACTTAAGGTAAATTTATATTATTTTCATTTTTTCTTGTTAAAAATCCATCTTTTGGACATTGTTAACATAGGGAACATTTTCTCTATGGTAGCTGATTAATCATCTCAATATTTTAGGGTTCCCCATGCCTTCAGATATGTTTTAAACTAAATATCTTGAAACAGTCTGTATATTGTAGTTTGTAGTGGACTGTATAATTATTGAATTAGAACTTATTGTTAAATACGTAATTTACACCAAATTATATATAAAATCAGTGACTATAATTGACATACACAAATGTAATGAATGCATGAAACAGCTGTTGTCAATGTCTACAACCATTTCAGACTGCTCTTTCATATAATTGTTGGTGTACATGATTTTGGTAATTTCTCTTTTTTAATAGTAGCAGTTAATTAAACTGAAAAATATATTTTTTTTTAAATATAAAATTAATCTTCTAGTTTTAAGAGAAAATGCTCATTAATATGAAAAATTTTTCATTTTCAGGAATGAGGGACAAAGTATAAAATTATGTAATCTTTCTCAGCATATTTCTGTATCTACATTGATAAAAGAATGTGTTTTTGCCTTAAAGTTTCTATCTAACCTTTTTCTCTTTAATTTTATATTATGTGTAAAATAAATTATTATAATTAATTTACTTGATTATAAGGAATGTATAAATGTATATTTCTTCTAATTTCTAATTTATTTTTTCTGTGTCTCCCCATTTAGTATTTTTACAGTTTCTGTAATGAATATATAGATAATATATGTATTTCTATTTCTATTTAGTAAACATCTATTCTTATTTAAAAAAAATTAAATTATGTTTTATTATAATAAATTAGATTAATTTATTATAAAAGAAGTTTATTTTGAAGAAACACAAATCTCTAAGAAAATATTCAATGGAGACATTGAAAAAAATTTGTGAGTTGAAATATTTTATAATTTCAACAAAACCATTGAATGTATAAAACAGTTTTTGTAAGAGCCTATTACCATTTTAAAATGAGCTCATTTTAACAATTATTTGTCAACCCTTTAAAATTATAATTCAGCTGAGTTAGTCATCGTGAACCAGTTATACAAGTTGTTGATTTTAATATTAATATATACCTAATTATATTTTTAACTTAATTCCAGTAGAAAGTTTTATTGGGTTTGATGTTCTGTGTTGTGACTTGTATTTATTACAAGTATTATTTATTACTTCTATTAAAATACAACCATTTGTGATCTTGTGACCTGCTGATGAACCACATGGTATTTCATAATTATTTTCTATGTAGATTATAGAATCTTGAAATATTTTTTTATATTTAAACTTTGTATATACTTAGAGTAGGTTACTTAATGCCCTTCAGGACATTTATGGCAACAGAAGTCAAGTAAATAAATAAATTAAATTAAGTTGGAAGTACGAGTATAATATAAACAGATTATGGAGTGTCATTTTTTTAATTTTTTAACAGTAAATTTTGTTTTTACAAATTTTTCATATCATCAAAAAGAATTTGTTTTTTTTTTACATTAAATGAGTACTTTTCTGACAAATGTAGTAATATACTGTTTCTACATAAAATTCAAATTTTTATAACTTTTCTTTATTTTATTCAACTTATCTTACACCATTTTGTTCAGAATTAATTCCTCTACAAGTTGTGTTTATTACCCATTTAATAAAGTTATTGTACATCAAACATAAAAAACAAGAGTTTTTTTATTCAATTTATTGGTTTCACCCCAGATTTCTCAAAAACTACTAGATACGGATCTGGGACCCATTTTATTCAAATCATCAGGGTAAAAACCATATGAAATCAGTAATTCTGTCCCTTAATTAACATCCTAAAAATTTCAGAAAGATCTTATTTCACTAGGGTAGCTGAAATTCAAGCAAAATCTTTCACTAGCCGTAACTGGTAAATAAAGGATTTTAGAACATAATAAAACATACCAGCTTTATACTTGTTAACAGTGATTTTAATTCAAGGAATCAAAGCATGAACAGCCAGAAAATAAACACTCATAAACAAGCATAAACACTCAGTTTGAGTATTTTCCTACATTGTGTGCTAGATATCCAAATGTGTTAAATTTTGTAATTAATATTTCAGTTAAGCAGATTTTAGATCTGCTTAAAATGTCTTAAAACGTTTACCAATGCTACTATTTATCAAAGTAGAGATGTCCCTTAAGATGACTGTCTACTGCTGCTAGATAAATATTTTTAACTCTACAATGTATACTAGAATGAATTGTAAGCATTCTATTTATAAAAATTACTACTTGACAACATTTTACAATATGGTAATGAAAGTAATGGATCTACTATGTCAATAACAAGATATGACTAGCAATTAGGATTGTATAAAATCAAATTTTTGATATCTGACCACTTTAAAAATAAATTTATCCACCCAATAAGCTGATTAAAGGTAAAATGTATAATACTGCCATTAGAAAAGAAAAGGGAATAAAGGCATCTTTAAAAATAGAATATATTATTTTAAAGGGAAATTAATACTTCAGTGATTTATTTCAATTTATTTCAGGTATCTATAAATCCTGCTAGTTCATTCTCTTGCATACTTGTATCTCCAGGAAAAAACTGGGTAGCATTAGGACAGTTCAGTGGGTATCTTACTATTTTAGACCTTCGTACAGGCACAATTATAGCATCATGGCGTGGACATGAAGGCGAGGTATGTTTTATTATAATAACTTACTTTTATTAAAACTCAGAAGCATTATTTTTTTTTATCACAAATTGTTTGGAAAGTAACATCTTATAGCATTATTTTACTTTATTAGAAGATTTCCACAAGGTATACAGATCTGCTATTACACAGATTATTGATACAGATTTTCTATTTGTTCTAAAATGTTGCAAAGTGAAATAAAGTTAGCACAAGATACTATATTGATATTTTAGATTACTAAATGTAAGTAAAATAACTATATTCATTCATATTTTTAATAAATTAATTTTTTAATATGGTTGTATCCAGTGTATCACTAGATAATTTATCAAATCAAAATTGCTGTGAAATATAAAATTTTCACAGATAATAACCTGAAAGTAGCTCTGGAATATATGATTTTGAGATAATATTGTTGAATTGCAGCAGGTGGTGGTGAATTGAGTTTAATTGTAGAAGGTAAACTCTGAATGTAAATGTAATCATGAAAGATGAAGAATGTTTCCTCGTTTTCTTTTGTAGGAAGTTTGTCTGAAAATTTTACACAGATTATTATTATTATTATTATTATTATTATTTAATAATTTAAGAGTATGCTTAGTTTATATAATCATCAATACAATTAAAAGTTATGAGTTTCTCACACTAGCATTAAGTTTTGTTATTTGTTAAATGCAAAATGGTTTTCATTTACAGATTTTACAGTTGGTTGCAATGGACGACCATATGTTTATTAGTTCATCTGTAGATCTTGCTGTTTCTGCATGGAGTGCTTCTGATGGGAAACTTCTGTTTAATTTAAAGTAAGTATATTTGTAAAAAAAAAAATTTAATAGAACAGTAACTTCATATATTTAACATAAAATACTTTTTTAGAAATCAAGATTTTTGTTTGTTATAATATCTCTTGATTGAGTGTTGATTTAAAGATAGAATCAAAGAGCAAATAGGACAGTTTTAGTTGTGCATATCATTGTAGATTGATTCCCTATTTTTCTACTTAACAACACCAATATCAAAGATGATAACTCCTGAATTGAATGCCTCTGTGTTTTACAGTTTGTTAAATAAACAAGCTGTAAAACTTGTCACAAATGACTATGTAAAACATATAGTAAATTACATATGTAATTTACATACAACATAGCAAATTACTATAATAGTATAATATGTAAAACATAGTCTGAAATTACAGATCAACATGCTTTCTGTAGAAGGTTAAATTGTGATCTTCCAGGTGATAATTACATTCGTTGATGGCATAATCAGTTTAAAACAACCGGATTTTTATGTAAAGGGAAGAGTTGAGGATGGCCAAAGGTCTAAAGAAACTGTTAAAAATGTCAGGGAACCTTTCCTGCATAGTCCTAAATCTCTTGGGAAGGCCAGTTGCAAACTACCAATGTTGGCAACAGTGTAGAATGTTTTAAGGAAACACTTAAATATACATCCATACCATTTACAGTTACAGGCTTTGAAGCCAACCAACTACACTTTGCATGCCGACTTCCCAATGAAAATGTTGTAGCATGAAGATGACAACATTCTTGATATTATGTTTAATGATGACTCATGATTTCATATTGGTGGAAAAATTAACACAAATGATGTCTATATCTGCGGGTCAGAAAATCCCCATGTACTATTGTAATGCAAATCCTGTTCACATTATAATAGTATAATAGTTATACAATAAGTTATACATATATAATAGTTATATACCTAATCGTCTGAAGTTATTTCAGAACACAAACATTGCACCCTATTACCTATTTCACTTTTTTTTTATTACTCAGAATTTTTTATATTTATTTAAATTATTAATAATCTGTTTTTTAAAGATGCTAAATTTATATATGATGTGTTTGAAAAATGTATTGTTACCGAAGAAACTTTTGATTACTTTTTTTTATGTAGAATATTTTATTGTAATGCATCTTTAAGCACCTGTGAGCAGTTCTAAAAATGATTAAAAAGTATTTTTTTAATTTTTATTCCTTTAAAGAGCTAAATTAAAATTTTGAAATTCAGCCTTTATATAATTTTAATAATATTATAATGTTTATTGTTACTATATATAGAGTATGAGGGCTGTTCACAGAAACTCTTTTTCTCTGATATTTGTAGAGATATTTTGAGATATGCATTTTGCATAGTTATGTAGTGTAAGATTTAACAAGCAATTCCCCACCATCTTAATATGAATACAGAGATTAGTTTTTACGTAGCATTCATTCAAAGTAGTTGTGTGGTGTATTCTGTGATTTTTGTGATGTGACAAGCATAAACAAAGAATTGCAATGAAATTTTGTCTAGAGCTTGCAAAATTTTACCAAAACATATAAAGTTTACAAGAATAAGAAGTTTACAAGGAAAACTTTGAGTCGCACAATCCTATGAATGAATGTTGCGCAAGTGAAGAATTTATTGGGGGGGATCAATCGAGGTTTAACAGTGAAGATAGCAAAAGAGACTGGGATTTCAGTGAGTTGATGTCATTAGAAACTAATTGAATAATTAGGAATGCATTGTGTTGCCAATAACTTCATTCTTGACACAAGAACAGAAAGATAATTGTGTAGCGATTAGGAAGTTTTCAGCAGTCAGGAATTTTTTAATTGTGCAAATGATGATTCTTGTTGACGATAATAATCAACATTGAGACATAAGTGAATGGGTATGATGTAGAAACAAATTCTAAGTTATCAGTGAGTCAGAAAATTGTTACAGAGACTGAAAAAAAGTCACACAAAAATTGTTAAAACATAAAGGTGATATTGATAGTCTTTTTTGACATCAAAGTTGTTGTCTATTGTCACTATGAGTTTCTTCTTCAAAACGGACAATCAGCCATCTACTATCTAGAAGTCATTCACTTCTGACTTCACAACTCTGCAGTAATGCATGGAAGAAAAGGCCTCGATTTACCTTGATAAACTCATGGTTCCTCTACCAACACAATGTACCGCCTATACATTGCTGCTAATTTGTGCGTTTTGTACAAAACATTTGTTCACCATCCTGCCTCACCAGACCTAGCACCTGCTGACTTTTTATTTCGAAGATTAAATTTTCCATTAAAAGAATGAAGACAATAGAGTCTGTAAGAAAGTTCACAGAACACATTGAAGGCTATTTTGGAAAGTGCGCTCCAGAGTTACTTCTCAATATAGGAATGTTGCTAAAAGTGTATACAATCAGGAGAGTATTTTGAAGAAGATTAATTACATAATGTTATAAATATTCAATTAAATTTTTGTAAGAAAAGGTTCGGTTTGAACTGATCTTATCGTACTTTTTATATATATTTTTAGCAACTGCTGGGAATTTTCCTATAATTATTAAAAACCACTTTATTTTCAACCACTTCCCATTGTTGATAGTCGTTTTCATTACTGATTAGAGAGACTTCACAATGGTTCAATGATGAATTTTTATGTCAGTAATACATTCAAAACCAATATAGATATTAATTTTTTTTAAAATACCAACCATGTGGGTGCATACAGTCACACAAATGATCGATCACCCTATAGAGGATTCAAGGAGGGAGTCTTCAGATCACCAGAAAATATATTTTCTTTTTTAATTGTCTACTTCAAAAAAAAAAATTCCTCATTTGTTGATGCCAAATTTATAAGGCACACCTTTTTAGCTATAAGTGGGTAAGGTAATCAAATTATTAATTTAACAAATAAATTATTTGATAACATTTATATTTATTACTACCAAATTTTTTTACATATCAGAGAAGAGCTTCTTGGAAAATTGCAGGGTATAAAGTGTGGAAAAAATTACCATTAACTAAACTCATAATTAACCGGTCTCAGAAGATTAAACAATTTTTTTATTACAGTTTTAATTCATCCTGATCACATTTATTTATTACTAATGCCACAGTAGTAGACAGTGTGACTTAAAATTGGCAAAAAGAAGCTGTTTTTTTAATTTTATTTTTATTTACAGGGGTCCTACTGAACCATTCAATTGTTTAGCTCTTTATGGTAATGAACTAATATCTGGAACAACAGCAAACCGTATAGGTGTTCACACAGCTGTTGATGTTAATGCATCATTTTCATCAACAAGACTCCGTTCTGATACATTAAAAGGTGTATTAAATGTTATGGAATTACTTCCATTAAATAGGATGTTATTGCTTGGAGCTGACACTGGAGCAATTAGTCTGCTTTGTTAAAAGAGTACTGTATTTATTATACCATATTATACTGTATTTCTGGAAGTTATATCAGAAATTTATTGATAATGATAAGAAAGTATGAAAATTGCATAGAAAAATTGACTTAAAATGTCAGTTTTATGTCCATTCTTTAGTAATGGATGGAAAGTTCATTAAAAAATAGATTAATGAAGAAAATAATAAAAAAAGTATTAAATACATTTTTTCACTATTTTTGGCCTTGCTGTTCACTATAACTGCTCCTGCTATATCAAAATCACTATACTTTTTTTAATGAAAAAAAACTGACAAAGCTGAACAAATTTTTAATTTTTCCATGGTTTTATATGAATATGATTTTTAAATTACAAAATATATTTGTAAAGATATTATTTATTGCAAAATTTTGCATTAAATTGACTTTATAAAAATAAGTGAGTTTTAAAAATAATAACTCATTTATTGTTGTGTTATTTTTGGATATGACAACATGACTTTTAAAAATATGGTATAAATATTTTATAGTGTAAGTGATACTCTCTGTAATTTAAATAGTATATTTTTTATATTAATAGTAATTTAAAAAACAATTATTTACAAGCTTGTTGAATTCTTATGCTACCAATGATTTTATAGCTTCATTATGTTATAAAAAAATAATAATGTTAAGTATGCTTGTAAAATAAGGATCATTGATTTATTGCATGCCTATGTATCAGATTTTAACTGAGATTTTTTTTCCAGTAGAAGTTAGATAGATATCTTTTATAATTTTTTATTTATGTTATCAAAGTGACAACTCCAACTAAAAATCATGTTAGTTGCTAAGTAAATTTTACTTGTCCTATTCAAAAACAAAAATCTATAGTTAGTGTATTAAGTATTCTTCACTAGAAATCTAGCTGAATAGTATATATAGTTAAGTCAAATATTTTCTTACATGTTCGTATAATTCTAAAGATATTACTTTAGAAAGCTGGTGTTTATTTTGAAATAGTAATTTAATTTTATGGGAGAAAATCAGTTTCATTCATCTATTGAATGATTTTAGCCAGTGTATTTAATCAATCTTGTACCCTAAGTTCAAAATTTTTTTGTACACAGAATGATTTGAAATCTTCTGACTGAATGGCTAGATTTAGAAATCTGCAGTTAGTTACTGGGTAAATGTGGAATCTTCTGTGAGATCAATATTAAATTTGTACTATATTTAGAAAAAGAATATATATCAAATAATTGAAATTTTATTAAAAGAGATTAAATAAAAATTTTATTTACAATAGTAATTTACTTTTTATAATCAGTTTTTCTTCCTGTATAACCCATAATATTTAGATGTAAAAAATACTGCACAGATTGAACAAAATAATTAGAAATTGTTATTTTTTGTTTTAAATGCATTATTATTATTAAATGTTAAAATAATATTAAAAATTGATAAGGACACTAATAAAATAAAAATGTCTTAAAAATATTATACATTTCAAGTAATTTTATTATTTTATATGTATGTATATACATTAATTTTAGTCACTAATTTTATGTAATAGAATTACTAATTAATTATAAATGAATGGAAATTGTATCTATTATAAATTGTTAATTATTTGTATAGTACTGCATTTTTTAAAGTGCTGAATCAATCATTTTTAAAAGTACTCTTGCAGTTATAGTGATAATCAGTTGTAATTTATAAGTCTAGTGTTTACCCTTAGCTTGCTGGTCATTTTTTTAATTTTACTAATGTGTTTATTTTTTCTTAATTATATATTGTAATATTAAAAATACCACCCATATATTCCTTTGTAGAGTAAACTTCAGTTTTATTACAATTTGTGATCTTGCTTATAGGAAATATTTACACAGCAAAATATGTGTTGCAATTGATAACAAATTGTGCGTAACTTGACAAAACTAATTGTTTAATTACACAAGCAAACGCACTGGTTTTATTTACATTGTGTTAAAGAGAAATGGTCTTATATAGTGTAGTACAATAGCTTTTATTTTAAGTGTATGATTCTGTTGTCGTAATCGTTAATATATATTGCAAATTATCAAAATTATTTTAATAAGTAAATCTTTTATATCATGTAAAATTTGTTTGCTTTTATGTATTTTCTGGCATGTGTTATTTTTCATTCATTTGAATTGATGATTAACAAATTGTTTACTGCTTTTAACAGTATGATTTTAAAAAGATATTCTTACATGTAAATATTTTATACAAGAAAAAGGTGTTACTATGGGTTCACCACTTTCAGCAATATTAGCTAATATATTTATGTATGATTTATGGTTTAATATAAAGAGCACTAAAATATTCAAAAAAGAATAATATAAAATTAAAAAATGAAGTATATATTATTAAATAGATCGTCACAACCAACAGATATAATAAAAACTTAATAGATAAATTGTATAACAAAATTAAATAGAAAATATACATAAAAAATAAAATAATATTAATAATGATAATAATTATGCTAAAATCATATATAATATGAATTATAAAAAATTAACAAAATATTTAAATTATTTGGGTTAAGACATACATAACAACATAATAATAAAATATTTAGAGTGTTTCTAAAATGGTGAGTTGGCTATACTTTTTTCGATTCTACTTATAAAACTAAACAAAAAATATCCTTAGAAAAAATGGCAATTTCTCCTTTAACATTACTCCTTTTAAAATTTTCTTTCTTCTTTCTCCTTTAAAATTACATCAATTTTCTCCCATAACTTGACTATTTGTTAACCGATTTAAAAAAAATAAAAATGTCATTTTGTTCAAAATAAAAGGCTTAATATTTTAGAAAATGAGATAAATTTTGATAAAACTAATATTTTTAGAGATATAATGGATTATAAAATAAACATGACTGCCATTTTACAATTTGCAAAGGTATTTAAGTCCTGATTTTTTGCTAATTTTAAAACTTTATTACCAAGACGCTTACCAAATATTAATGTGATTCTTATATTCGAACTTGAGATATAGATTATTATATAAAAATAACAAAATGGTGGAGGGGTAGAACAAAGGAGAAATTGTCATTTTTCTCAAGGATATTTTTTCTTTAGTGTCCGAAAAAGTATAGCCAGCCCACCATTTTAGAAACAATCTGTATAAATAATGTGAATTCTGCAAAAACAATATAGAAAAAACATGGAATATATAGTTTGAAATGCACAGATTGTGATTTAAAATACATCAGCATGACCAAATTAATAATTTTCAATGAGAATAAAAGAGCATCTAAATTGTATAAACAAAAGTCATATAGATAAATCAAATTTTGTTAAACATATTATAAATAACAACCATAATTATGACTCAGACAAATTTATTAACATACTTGATTATTATAATAACATATATAATACTAATATTTTAGAAAAATACCATGTATATTTAAATAATAAATTAATAAACGAACACACAAAATTTGATAATGACATTTTATATAAGCAGGTTTTAAATAGTTTAACCCACCGGGTTGGTCTAGTGGTGAATGTGTCTTCCCAAATTATCTGATTTGGAAGTAGAGAGTTACAGCGTTCAAGTCCTAGTAAAGGCAGTTACTTTTATATGGATTTGAATACTAGATCGTGGATACCAGTGTTCTTTGGTGGTTGGGTTTCAATTAACCACGCATTTCAGGAATGGTCGAACTGAAGCTGTACAAGACTACACTTCATTTACCCTCATACATATCATCCTCATTCATCCTCTGAAGTAATATCTGAACGGTAATTCCCAGAGGCTAAACAGGAAAAAATGAAGATATTATGTAGTAATAATAGATTATGTTGGCCAAACTGATCCACCTCCCTTCTAATACAACAGTTGACACCACCAAACTGACAGGATGTTTACGTTGACATAATTTTAAAACATTTGACAACCAACTGTTTTGTTTTAAGCAAATATCATGATTTTTTAAATTTTACATGTGAATTTTTAATTAATATTATAAATAGGAGAAATATGAGAGTTCCTAAAGATGAAATTTAATTTCAAAAGTGCTTGAACGCTTTGAATACAATTGCTGGTAAGCTGTTTTTTGAATATTAACTATAATCATCCTTGGTCCCAAAAAATTAATATTTTTAAAAACATGATAAACAGAGCAATAAAATACATAAACGATAAACAGGAATTGTATAATGAAATAAATAATATAAAAAATATAGCTATAAAAATGCATATCATACGTCATTGATTGATAATGTATATGAAAAATATAATCCAGAATTTTTCAATAACACAAACATTACTATATTAATGCCTATAAATAAAAATATTTATAAAGTACTCTTATATAAATATATTGGTAAAACAAGTAGGTCCTTTAAAGATAGATTTAATGAACATTTTAGATCATTTAAAAATCAAAAAATAGGTTTCTCAAATATAGCCAACCATTTAATAAATAATATCATAATATAACTAATTTAGAAATAATCAAATGAGTAAATATTGAACATGAAAATAGTAATAAAAAATTAGAAATTTTAGAAAAATTGTATATATATATAAATGTAAATTCAGACTTATAACTCAGCAAACAGAATTTGATGGAGGACATTTTTATTAAAATTATTTAAGTTGGTATAAAAAGATAAAATATTGATAAATTAATATTATTGCAATACTTTTTCATTCTCTTTACTGAACAAATATTTGTTTTCAATTTTTTAAATGTTATTAATAACAATTTTTACGAAATAAAAGTAAAGAGAAAAAATTTGATGTGTAAATGTAAACAGATGAAGAATTATTAAAAAATATAACTGAAAATGGGCTTAGGCCCGAAAACGTTTTGAACATAAATAGTAAAAGTAAGAGTGTTCTCTAATTCTGTCTTTGCTGAGGCTGAAACAATATTTATTATATATAGTTATTTAACATACAGAGAAAAAGAAAAAAAATGGAGTATAAAAAATTTAATCTAAATGAAGTAATAACTATAATTATATACTTATACTAACAGGCCACGCTTAACAAAATTTATTTTATTGTTGAAATGACTTGAATTATTTTTAGAAAAATAATTTTTTTTGGGATTGATAAGCTAGAAATATTTATTAAAAAGTTATACATTGTTAGAAAAAAAATGTTTTTTTAATTTTTTGCTGACATGCAGTCAAATCGGCTTATTTTCATTAGCAATAAATGACTTAAATTAAACTTTCATAAAAGCATTAAATGTAAATAAATATTAATTTTATTACAATACATACAATGTCTTATGTAATAATACAATTACCATAATTTAGTTTCTATAATAAAAAAAAGAACCACACATAATTATGTATGGTTATTAAAATTAAAATAAATATTATATGTTAAATAATTAATTGATTGATTGTTATAAATGATAATAATAATAATCTAACAGTCATGTGAAGATTTTGTATTACTATCATCAGATTCTGTTTGCATGTTTGGTTCTTAAACTGCTGGTTTAACATTTGGCTGTGTCAAGTAATAAGTTGTAAACTTGCACACTTGCGTGTGTATCTCTTCTGCATTTTCCTCTTAATATCTATTTATTGCAGGTTATCATTCTGTTTTTTTCATTTGTTGGATTTTACTACCGACTATAAATGGGAACTATGTGATGGAGCTGTGGTTTGGGAGGGTGTAGGCATTGACCACCTTGCTCCCAAAAGCAGACCAGAACAGCGAGAGATAGGGTATGTTTTCATTAGAGACTTCTTAAATTTATGAATATGTTTCTTGATTTTTAAATAAATCAAGAGGACTTGAATCAAGAGTAAATTGAATTGTAGGACAAATTGTTGTTGTTGCAGACAAATTGTTGAACTGCCTCTGTGGACACTGTCTTATATGCGGAGACAATCCTCAAAGCCATCTTCCTCAGTACACCATTAAGTTTGGCCTTACAATTTCCAAATTTTAAGCTATGTTGCCAGACTGATGCAGCATAGAGTACAGTCAATGTCACCATTGTGGCAAGTGTTACTGAAAAGTGAAAATATTTGGATAAGTGACAAAAACAAAATAGAATAAAAAAATATGTTCTCAAAATATGGTTTATTTGAGAAACAATAATATATCTCGAGAAAACAGACTTGTAAGCCACATATTAAGGCATCCTGGAATAGTTCTTTGATATTGGAGGGAGAGGTAGGTGAGAAAAATTGTGCAGGCAGGCAGTGTTTGGAATATTTAAAACAAATTTTTAGGGATGTAGGATGTAGGGAATGTGCTACTTGTTTATCGAAATCCAGATCTAATGTTTAGCTTCACATTATCGATTGTTGTATTTTCTTTTCTTCATAAGTCAAAAACATTGTCATTCTTGCTGCAAAGAAGTGATGTTTCTCTTAACCTTATTTTAATAAATTTTTTTTAGATGTTAATCTCATAATTTTTCTTGCATTTCAGTTTTCTTTACAAGTATTAAGTCCCTGACACAAATATGATAATCTACAGGTTATTAATATCTTCTCAAGTGCTATATAACTATTTTTGTGGTCTTTATCAATATTGGATTAAACATTACTTTTCAATGAAGTTACACTAAGTGATCACTTTACTGTAATATACTACTAAACATACTAACCAATTTGTACTAAATTGCTCCTTGCATATGAATGTTAATTTATTGTTTCTGTGATATAGGTTATTACATATCAAAAGAAATTACGTTTTTAGATCTTGCTACATCTTAAATTGAACAGGTACATTTAAAACTCAAGATGATATTTCTTTTAGCCTGTTTTAAGTTATGAGAAGTATTTAATATCACATTTGACAGCTAAAATTATAATTTGAAAAATTTGTTGCTTTTTTTTTGTTGGTGGTATTTTCCAGTGTTTTTTATTAAAAAAAAATTTTAAACTTAAGAAAAGAACTTTTATCTGTTTTGTAGGTATATATTTATACATAGAATAGGGTTTATTAAAAATCAGAAATTTGGTGCTAGCCATTTTTAAGCAGTTTGTGTGTTAAGTTTGCTGTGTATTTCAAACTTATATGACAGATGATGTGTTGAGATTTTGAAGAGGAGCTTAAAAATTAAAGTTCAAATCTGAAGTGAATTTTAATTTTGATATTTATAATTTGGCTTCATTTTCAACATTAAAAAAAATTACTGGTACCAGTGCTTGATTGTATAATGAAGATATTTTATGTTTTTAAATTGAGCATGACTATTTTTAAATTATATATTAACATTTAATTTGTAATCGCTTATTATTTATTTATATGTCTGTATTCTAGTCGCATCTGTTAAATTAGAAGATAACAATTTTCCTGTTTTTTTTTTCTCTTTATGTGATAATAGCTTGTAGAATTCTTAGTAATTTCTTTATTTTAAAAATATTGTATTTTATTAACTTGTAATTTAAAAAAGAAAACACAATACTTGAAGTGATAATATTTTATTAACATTTGTCTAAAACAGTGAGCTGCAGTAAGTCTTTTTTTTTTTTTTTTAAAGTAGTCTAGTCAAGAAGAAAATTAATGTATATTTTTAGTTGGAGCTTAATATTACTGTTAAAAATTTAGCATTACATTTCAAAATAACATTAAATGTTGATATAGAAGTAATGTTTTTGGTTTTATATTATAGAGAATACTGATCAAAATTAATTGCGTGAAGGATTGATAATCAAGACTTGAAGAAATGATAATTTTTGTAGTAATCATATTGTGTGATTTGATTTCCTTAATTAATCATTAATGTTATATATTTTTGAATTATAATAAGAATTAGATTTTAAAATTATAGTTTTATCAGTTTACATCCAAAATAATTTGTTGAAAAATAAAAAGAATTCTGTAAAAATTTTTCAAAAAAGAATTCAGTAAGAATTTTTTTCTATTGATTTTTTAATTTTTAATTTACCGTAATGTTTTTCAAACATAAGCTTGAATGCTGCCATTTTGCCACTACATACTTTCTCATTTTGAGTTTAAGATAAAATAATCCACCCATATTACATCACAAGATATGAAGTTGATTAACTTTTCTATCTTTTCAAACTGCTACAGAAGTTGTGTTTCAGTAACCGATCATCTTTCTTTGTGTACAGGCTGCAAAAGGCAGGAAATCAGCTTGCATATGCTTTGCTAAATTTGGTATGATTTCTTACTACTGTTTCTACACATTTAGTATTTTAAGTTTTTCAGAGATTTCCTTGATAGATAGTAATTAACTAGATTTTCTTAAATGAGTACTTCAAGGCCAATTTGTTTTCATTTACTGAAGTTCTTGGCTGATGAGCATCTGGCTCCTTTTCATTTCCAAATCTCTGTTACTCAGTTTTATATAATCTAAATTCATTAGAGATATTCATCTCCAAACTGATTTTTAAGTCTCGCGAATATCTGAGATGGGTATTAATCCCCTTCAGTTGTTAAAAATTTACTAATTCTCTGTTGAGTACTGCTCTGTATTTCCTGCACAGACATATTTTATTAACAGGAGTCAAGAAATATCAGCCAACATTGCTGATGATAAGTTCACATCTACAAGGGTTTGTTCAATGGGTTAATCAATCTTGTACTCATTATCTCAAGAGTAGGGTGTGAAAAATCCTATTAATTAATTATTTGAAGTCCTATCATTCATCCATTTTTTCTTTAATTGTTACAGGCTTGTGCCTGATGCAAAACCTTTTTGTGATGATTGGCTGAATGCTAAAAAGATGACATCTTTGTGGTGTAAGTCAAACCAAAAAAATTATATGATTGATGATACCAGCTTGCTGATGGGAAAATTAACTGGCCAACCACTGAATTCTTGTCATTTGATTTATGAAATGAGAATTATGGTAGACTTCAGCAAGGATATCCAGCTGTAAGAATCAAAGAAAATTTGTTGTAAAGTATAAGATCTTGTATATAATCAGAATTATACGTAATAGTCTAATAATAGTATATAGTCAAGAATTAGTTAACTCTTTTACTTGAAAATCTGGTTCTGATTTATTTCTGAAATTATAGGTTGATTGGAACTTATCACTTGTACTACATCTCACATTTATTGCAAATTCATTATACTTCTTACCTTCAGCTATAGTTTATTACTCATATAATATTATCCCCCCCCCTCCAATTTGGCATTAATCAAGAGTAAACGTTTGTTAATGATACCTTTTTTTTAATTTTTTATTGGTGAAAGTTTATGAGATTATTATTTTAAGTATTTTGATTATTTATATTATTATTTGGAATTATAAAATTATTCTCTAATATATTTTAATAGAAATTTATGTTTGTATATTAGTTTTAGTCTGTGAAAGAATGTTATTTTTATTAAAACTAAGTGTAATTAAACATCACATATCAGTTGAGATTTACTTTATTTATAAAAAAATAATAAATTAGAAGAAAAAAAATATTATGTATATTTTGTTATATAAGGTATTATGCTATAAGTTTGATTAATATTTTCTTAGTGTTGATATTCCAGTTATTAATTACAATTTTATTTCTATAGAATGTAGCTTTTTTATAAGTTCTTGGTTTGGATATTTAAGTCATAATTATAATTTAGATTATCACGGTGCAGTTTAACATTATCAGTGCTTTGATGAATGATGACATTTAACTACCTACAACAAATAACCATTCGTATTAGTTGATAGATAAAAGGAGATAATACAACCCCTACTTCTGTACTTATATTATTTTAAACAAGAATGTTGCTATCAAAATAAAATTATATTTCACATATTTGAAATGTCCATTATTTTTAACTGCAACCTTGTAGGGGAGATGCCTCAAAAGTAAACAACTCCATCTGTACTCCAAACATCCATACCATACCTTGCTTAATATCAATAACAATAGTCATATTTCTTCCTGAAACATATCTTTATTAAGTCACTTAAGCTGATAGATTAACCCCTTGACTCAATAGTAAGTATAAGTCTGAAATTCATTTTTATAAGATATAAGGGACATGAATGAATTCAGTAAGGTCAACATAAATGGGATTTCCAAATGATTTCTGAACAATAAAAACAAAACAGCATTATCCATTACTTCATGGCAGTTGCATACAGCATTTTTTTTTCTAATCAGATACTGTATAATGATAGATCTTAAGAATTCTGCAACACATTCAATTAAACTTTCTGTCTGCTGATACTGTCTGCCAATTTAATGCTTGATCTATGAAATTATTCCAAATTTTTAATAATTCACTATTGTTGAACGTTATTTCTAGCTGTGTGCAATCACTTATGAATTCAGTGGTAAGCTCAATGTTCTCCCTGATTCTTTCTTGTCGACAAACCAAAGTAACATATCAGGTATCTTAGTGAGGATGTTATTATGATGCTTTACAATGATTTTCAATGAATCAATTGAATTGGTGAAGGAGTTATATTGCATAACCAGTGTAATTCCTTAAGCCTCTATACCTTGTCCTTTGTCTGCAAAATTGCTGTTCCTGTTCTTTTATGTTTTTTGTTATTACATTTTTCAAAATCTGAAATAAAAATTGGTTCAAGGGTGACCCCTTGGACCCCAAAAATTCATCAAATTGCTACCTTTTGGCAGTCAGAACATCTAATTTTGGTTGTACTTCCATAATTGTATGTGTTTAAAATTGGTTAAAGATTGATTATCTACTTTTACAAGCACCTCATTGTTCATCAACAGTTTGTTGACAACATTAATCATGTTACTAAACCTCATTTTTTCATTATTAAATCATTTTACTGCCTGTGTTTATACAGTTATGTTATTAACACACTTGATTAATATTAACTGTACTCTGATACAAAATTTTATTTTATTTATTTTAAATTTTCAATGATAACTTTGAGTATATTTTATTTTAACAGAAAATATGAAATAAATAATTTAAAAAAATAATGTATACTCACACAGAAACAAATTTAGATGCTTACATACTGTCCATTAATATTAACTGCTGAAACGCCATTAAAACAAGTTTGGCTATATTTTTTTTTTAGATACTGCTTTACACTTCTTATGTTATGTACTAAATATCCAATTTTATTTTTGATTAATTTTATATTTTAGGTAATAAAAAGAGCTTATATTAGTTTTATTGATTTATGTGTATTACATTCCAGTTAACGGTCTTTCATTTTAGTTTATTATTATGTTTATGCATTTTATTTTATTTTTTTTAATTAAAAGAACTTTGCTTTTTACTTGTTTTTTAATTTACTTGTTTTTTCTTTTTTTTAATATTATCTTAGTCCTGTTAATCACAAATTTATAATTAAAATGTTATATTACTTTTGTTAAACCACAGTCATAAAAAGAAGTATGCACATGTAATAATGATGGTTTTAGTTTTATGTAATAAGTATGAACAGTTTTATGTTTTTGTTTTTTAATATATTTTCTTGATGCAAACCTTTGGAGACTAAAGTTTTTTGTTAAATTTTGTATTTAAGTTCATTGAGTAGTGTTCATGGATATTTCAATGTACAAGGGCTGTTTTTTCAACTCTGATTGTGCATCTAAGTAAATAAGAGAAAAACGGGAGCCAGGTCTGCACGTTATGCGATTGTGCCATGACCCCCCCCCCCCCACAACCAAAACCTCTGCCATTGCCGGCTCCATTGCATCAGTCTGAACTGAGCAACAGGCAGTTAAATATGGCTGCTACGATTGATGCTTCTGCCAAATGTGAGTTTGCGAAAGCGTGATATATTTTCTGCAAGCAGAATGATATGGCGCTGCTGAACTTCATCACAGAATGAGCCTAGTGTATGCTGAAAACTTTATGAGTGATTTTAGTGTATGGGAATGGTGTAGAAAATTTAAAGAAGGGTGAACAGACGTCCATGATGAAGGTAGGATAGGACCTAAGTCTGTCAGTACTGTATGCTTCGTTGAGCATGTTGATGATTTTGTTCATGACAGTCGGAGGTTAACGATAAGTAAACTTTCTGCAGAAATCCCAAAAATTTCAAGCCTTCTCTGTACATAGTTGTGACTAAAGACCAAGATACTGAGAACTGTGTGCATGTTGGGGTCACAAAAATGTTGAGTGACAATAAAAAAATTCAGCAAATAGCGTCAGCCTTAATGTTTCTCACATGTTACAATAATGAGGGGGAAGAGTTTTTAAAATCTATTCTTACTGGTGATGAGAATTGGATCCAGTATGACAGTCCAGAAACCAAAGAACAGTCTAAGCAGTGGATGCACACTTCTCCAAACAAGCCGATAAAGGTCAAACAGACACTGAGCACCAGAAAAACAAAAGTTACAGTTTTTGGGACCATAAAGGTGTGTTGTTAAAGGACTTTATGGAATTGAGGACAATAGCAACAAAGGAAGTTTATTGTGAATCTTTACATTGCCTCCTTAGGGCGATCCAGAACAAACGAAGAGGCATGCTCTCATCTGGCGTGGTTTTGATCCATGAAAATGCACTGACCAACATGATGCCAGACCTTCTCAAACAATTCAATAGAAAGTTTTCGACTGCCCACCGTATAGTGCAGACTAGCACCTAGTGATTTTCACCTCTTTCGAGAATTGAAGGTAAGGTTGGGTGGACAACACTTCACCACCAATGAAGAATTTCAGAATTCCACACCAACGCATTCTTCGTTGGAGAATTCGCCACCAATGTAGAATTTGTTACCTCACTGGTGGCATACTTATTTGAAGAGGGTGTTGGAAAGTTGGTGTCGCAATATAACAAATGCCTTAGTCATTTTGGCGATTATGTAGAAAAAGAAGTTAGATATTACGTAACTTTTAGTAATAAAATCATTTTGTTATATCAATGTGTCTTTTTTTTTATAGCCCATAAGAGGTTGAAAAAAAAACAGCCCTCGTAAATTTATGAATCTGTGTATGTGTGCAAAAAACACAGTTTTTTTATCAGTTGCATAATTATATATTCTCAAATCATTTCCCCTACTGATTCAAGGTTATGTATAATACATTGTTTCACAAAATAAAAGGGTATATTAATTTATTTTTTCACACCATCTCTTTAAATCTTTTTTATATTTACAATGCGTGTAAAACATCCAAATTCAAAAGTCTAATCGGATTTCTTTTTCAAGTAGAATAATGGTAATCTCTGTGTTTTCAAACTCTTTGCAGAGTAATTTTTTATAAAGAGCTGAATTTCTGAGACACTTAATGATCAATGTATTTCAAATGCTTATCATTACATTAGTAAGGAAGTAACAAAAATTTGTTTAGGTGAACATAATAAAGATTTTTTTTCCTTATTGTTTGAGTAATACTGAAAAAAGTAATTATATATTCTGAATTAATTTTTAAAAGGTGGTTGTCTACAAAACAGGTTTATATACAGTGTGTTGTTGTATTGCTTAAATAAACCATCTAACAATTACTATTTTTAGTTAGCAAATGATATAACAAAATATACTTTTTTAATATCAGTTATTTGTGATTGTAAACATATGAGATTGTGTAGTTATATTTGCTTATATTGTAGTTATATTGGTTTGCAAACCAATGTTAATGACTATCTTTTATTTTTCCGTTACTTTTACCCAAGTTCAAGAGACTCTTCAGGTATACTAAATTTACATCTATATTTTGTTTGTTTCCTTATTAATAAAAGGATTTCAGTATTAAAATATTTTTCTAAATATCTCAGAAATGAATATAGTGATTTTTTTATGTACTAAAAAAATGTGCAAGAATATCTCTCTCACAGCAACCTTATACATATTTGTTTGAAGTAGGATTTGCTGTATGATTTCATAGATAATCTATTTCAAAAAATAGATTAAAAATGTAAGTAATACTTATTTCCTTTAATAACAGGAGAAAGGTTTCCAAATAACTTTTTTAAAGTTTATTCTTTATAAAATAACAAAGTATGAATTCATATTGTTGAGTTATAATATGGTTTTAAAATCATGCTTTGCCTTTTTTATTTATAGTCTTTAGGAAAAAACATGTCAGTGAATTCCATTCTATATTATTTTAGTACATTAATAATACATTTTTATCTTTAGAAAAGACTAGAAATTTTGCGAAAATAAATATTTAGAACAGAAATAAGGTTGAGTAGAAGTGATAGTTTTTTATCCTTCAATCATCCATTCTTCCCTTCTTTTACCAATTTTTTAGTTTGATAGAAATATTTTGGCTATTTTTAGAAAATCTAATTATCCTTCTTTTCGAAACATGTTTATTATTGAATTAGAAAAAAATATATTGACAAAAATTTGAAATAGTAAAATCATTTTTTTCTAGTAAAAAAAGTACTTGATCAATATATTATTTTCTTTTATGATTATGAAAAATTGCACAAAGTTTTATTGAAATTCACATGTTCAAAAGTTATTAACAGGTAGACTAACCCAGAGATGAATTCCCTTCACAACTATTAATTAGAGAACTCATTATTATTTGGTGTATATTAGTTTCAAATCTACTTTCAATATAAAATTTAATTTTTTTGTTAATTGCAGCTATAAATTTTAATATTTTCACAATTAGCATTATACAAATAGAATTTAAGTAACAATTAGACTGTATTATTCAAAAAATAATTTAGATAATAATATACAGAACATATGCTCAGCACATAATTACAAAAAGATTTCCCTGAGGTTGATATCTATTTGATTATTTTATATTTGTAAATCTTTTTGGTTAAGTTAAATTTATTCATAAATATTTCAATCGGGAAATAATAACAAGTAGCACTGTTCCATACTTATATTTATTCCTAATCTGGGGATATATATATATATATATAGATATATAAAATATATATAAAAATATTTTTATATATATTTCATTTTATTAGTAATAAAAATATTTGTAATAAAATTAGGTAAGTAATAATGAATATGACAATTTTTATTACATTATTAATTATGTATTTGTTGGTAATAAACATTTATACAAAAATTTCATCCTTGTTTTATTAACTCACCTTTATTAGCTAATGTTTAATAAATTATACAATTTGGTGGTGAAGCTGACTGATCATTTTTAGTCAGAGTTAGTTTCCATGTCCAGAGGACATTAGATTTCTCAGCTATGTAGGTATCCTGTTGGGTGCAGAAGTAAGTCATCAAAGGGCATACTAGGAAGTGTCCATTGCCCTGAATCAGTCTGCAGGTGCATTTTGTGCCTTCTTCAATGTACCCCATTTAGTAAGATTTGTTTTTCATCTTGTCATACCTGTCTATAGATGATGTAGAGCTTGCCAGGTTGCCTATGGTAACTGTGAGCCAGATTGAGATTTTTTGTAATGTCATGAAGGGTTGTGGAAATAGACTTTTCCACATCTCTAGACTTTGTGCCTTGGGAAAGACAACAAGTGGTTCTAATGAATGAAGAAAGCTATCTCTCAACTTCAGTTCTGTCACAAAATCTCACATATTTGTTGTAGGGCGATTCCAACAGGAGGGTAGATCTTCCCAACAGACTTAGGTCTAAGACATCTAGAAATGATCCAATTCATCTCATTTATTGCCACTTTCACCTGTTTCATATGGGCCGAGTTTCTCCACACTGGCGCTGCAAAGAGTGATATTTATTAAAAGCTGCATAGAACACATTTAGTCATAAGTTGATAGTTATTGCTAATGGTTGAAACAATATAGACTATAAGTAAATGTAATAAAAACATACATGTACAGAAGTGTTTTTGATATAATTGTAAGCCAAAAAATTATTGTGGTCATGAGGTAAACAGCTGAACAGGTATCTGGGATCTCTCAGCCTCAGATTATATGTATATAAAATTTTTTACAGAGCAGTGGCCGTAATCAGTGTTTTCATAATTGCACTTCCATAAATGAGCCAGCAATGGTGAAGAGTAAAAAGAGGACAATCAGGCCTCCAGTTGCCTGTATCTCGCTGCAGGCAGTTGTCATATATGTGGGCTTGCCTGGCAAAGTAGTAGATATCAGCAATTAAGTAGATCGATTAGCTTAACTTATTATATTTACTTAGGGAAGCATTGGTGAAGATGTTGATTGTAGAATCTGGAGAGTAAGGGAAAACCCAGGCAGGTTAGAAATGAGGACCCACCAGGTTAGTCTAGTGGTGAATGCGTCTTCCCAAATCAGCTGATTTGGAAGTCGAGAGTTCCAGCGTTCAAGTCCCTAGTAAAGGCAATTACTTTTATGTGGATTTGGATAGTAGATCATGCAATACCAGTGTTCTTTGGTGGTTGGGTTTCAATTAACTACACATCTCAGGAATGGTCAAACTGAGACTGTACAAGACTACACTTCAGTTACACTCGTACATATCCTCATTCATCCTCTGAAGTAATACCTGAATGGTAATTCCTGAAGACTAAACAGGAATAAAGAAAGGTTAGAAATGAAGAGATTGTCAGACAAGTGGAGGATGTTAGTGGTTAAACCTAGAAGCGCCTCTGCAGCGGTTCGCAGAGTGATCCCGATGTTTAATGAGTTTAAGGCAATATTCTTGCTTTTGCAAACGGATTTGAGGTGCTTGCCTGTAAGCCAACTGAAATCAAGGAGGTTGTAGTTAGGCAATTTTTGTCCCAGTACCAGCACCAATCCCTATAGGGCAGTGCGGAAATGCTTAAAGGCTAGCTTAGCCAGCAAGCAGCCACAAGTCATCTTTCTAAATAGGAGGGAGGGCTACACAAAAACATTTAAAGAAATTAGAGAGGAATTTCAGACTGCCCTTCAGGGCAAGAGATCATATTTGAAAATTAGGAACATAAATGATACTAGGAAGGTCTGGTTGATGTAGTGGATGACAAAGAGAAAGTTAGAGTCATTTCAGAATCTGTGATTAGTGTAGAGGCCAAGGTATATCAGAAACTTAAAAGAGATCTTCAGTCATTGTCTATGGTATAGATCCATCGCCTGTCCGAGGAGGAGGTTGTATCTCTCATATAAGAGCAAAACACCGAGCTGGATGAGATGACATTTAATTCTGAATACAGATTTTTGTTTAAAACAGGTAGATGTGATTCCCAAAAGTAACATAGCATATCTGAAGTTAGGTCTACTCTGGTAACAAGTTTGTGCTGAGGGTAGGTTGTGGATTTCTCTTGTAGAGTCAAGGCGTACAGAGATGTTTGAAGTGTGTAAATTTGGTCATAGGGCTAAATTCTGTCAATATTCTTCACTCTTGTGTGCATTGTGATGACGAAGGTCAGAAGTGTGAAGAGTGTCCTAAAAAGTCTGAGGCTTCTACTTGTGTAAATTGCTGAAGGTTGCACAAGGATTGCAAATACTCGGTTGATAGTATGGACTGTGGTTGTTATTCGAGAGCTGATGAGATGTATTTTAATATTTTGTAAGTTTGGACATATAAATTCTCAAGGTGTTTGCATTGCTCAGATCAAGTTAGGTGAAATTGTTAAAAGGAGGTCTCTTGATATAATTCTTCTGCAATATCCATGTATATGATACATGGCGATCTGTCAAGTTTTATAGGTTGGCAAAAATTGTATACTGGAAGTAACAGTATGTCCACAGTTCTGTGCAGGAGGACATAAGATTGTGTCTTTTTGAGACAGGTTTCTGATACTCAACACGTTGCTGTTAAACTTGTTATTGATGGTCTTGAATTCTGTGTTGTTTGTTCGTATTTTCAATATTGACATCCCACTGAGGAACAGTTAGAAAAGTGAGAGAATTCTTGATCTTGTTGATAACTGTCCTTTAGTGCTGATGTAAATGCTGCTAAGTTGCTTCTTTGGCATAGTGGAGTCGCAGATGATAGTGGTGAATTAGTTGAAGGCTTTGTTGTGCAGTGTGGATTAGAGGTTTTTAATGTTTTCAGTATGTTACCAACATTTGCTGCAGTGGTAGATAGAAGGAGACTGTTTGCTGGAACAAATATTGATATTGCTGTTGGTAGGAATATTCCTGGTAAGACTGGTGCTTGGTATGTTGTTGATGATTGTTCATTCTAGTGATCATCAATTAATTTATCTTTGAGTTGATTAGGGAGTTGCAAGACGCTTATAGATGCAATGTTCCTGTTCATCAGGGGCACTTCCTACACAGGAAGGTGGACTGGCCTAGATTTGTTAATATTCTCTCTGCTAGACTCCATGTCTTAGACCAAAGTCTGTATGATATTCAATTGGAAGCCCTGGCAGAAAGATTTTCTCTGACTTTCATTGATGCTGCAGAGAATTCAATCGTTAGTTCAGGTCGAGAAAGAATTGCTCCTTGGTGGACTAAAGAGTTGTCTTTGTTGAAACAGCCTATGAACCACCTCAGGAGAGCTGCTCAGTGGGAGAATGATCTTAAATGGCAAGCAGTTTTGGTAGAAGATTACCAAAGGCAGAGGTCTGAATATTTCCATGTGGTCAAGACATTCAAAAAGGGATTCTTGGCGTTCTTTTGTTGTTAATAAGTATCCTTTTGGTGTTTTGTCCTAGGGCATAAGTGTAAGAAAGATATTCTTTTGTTGGCTTTCTTGAACAGCAGGGTGTTGTTTCTAATAAAGCTGATATTTTAAATATTCTGTTGAATGATTTACTGCCAGATGATGTGACTAATGAAACCTCATATCATTGCAAGTTTGAGAGGAGGTTGATACTTTTTGCTCTGATCTTTCATCTGTGGAAATTATAGGGGCAGAGGTACATCAGGTAACTTGCAGTTCTAATAGGAATAAGGCCCCAGGTTTCAATGGAATCACATTGGAGCTCCCTGTCCATTCTGATGGAATTTTTGTTTGTACTATGACTAAAGTTTTTTATGCTCTTTGTTGGTTATTACCTTGTTTGCTAGAAAAAAGATGTTTTAAAATTGTTGTTTACATTGGTGACAACAAGCACCTCTTATGGCCTTAATGCTTCTACCAGTTATTGGAAGAGTTTATGAGAAGGTATTGTATCTTTATATTACTGATAGATTGAATTTTAGAAAGTTTTTGATGGATGATCAACACGGTTTTCGCCTAGTCTGGGGTACAGAAGAGTTCTGATTCGGTCTGTTTGGAGAGCAGTTCTTCCCCACTGGGGGCTTAATTTCAGAACCATGTGTGTTCTATATAAGGGTATATGCGAAGCTATAATACTGTAATCTGCAGCCCTGTCAGGGCTTATCAAATTATGTCCAAATATTATAGGAACATATTGTTGAGAGCCCAGCCTCTCTCAACAATTGTAACTTGTGACTGGTGTCTATAGGACTGTCTCTTGAGAGACGGTTCTTGTTACTTCTGGTAATAACCCCATTGATGTCCTTGCGACAGGGCGCCAGTTTTGTTATGATGCTAAGAAGGTCTTACCTCTGGGCGCATAAAAGAAATAGATGACCAAGGTTTCCATTCATGGCAAGTGAGGTGGACTGAATCATACGATGACCATTACATGCATGGTATTCCTTATGTGAGAAGTATGCTGCAAGTAGTTAAGTGGATTTACCACAATTTGTATTCGAGGGTTATTTTTTTCAAGGTCCGATCGGTCGCGAAATAAAAACCCGCGCAAAAATCGGATGACCCTTTGCGCATATGTGTTGCGCAGCGTCTCTAGTATGGCCTTCAATCACGCCGCGTCACTTCGTTTAGTTCTGAACAGCTAAGCACGTAAACATGTCTACAACAATAGCATCTCCCGCCAAGTGTGAAGTGTGTGCGGTAATTCAATTTATTCAGGCTGAAGGGTGTAAGTAATGTGTACGGTGAAACTTCAGTGAATGACAGCAAAGTACGACAGTGGTGCAGGAACTTTAAAGCAGGACGTACAGACGTTCATGATGCAGGCGGTCAGGGAAGGAAGCGAGTGTCAACCGATGATCTCGTTGAGCGAATGGATGAGGCGATTCGAGAAAATCGTATTATGTAATAATTTCTGAATTATGTGATTCGTTTCCTGAAAGGTCAGCTCTCTACACCATTGTGAGTGAGAAACTTCAGTACCGCAAACTGTGTGCATAGATACATGGCTGAAAACACAGGTGGCTCCGTTCTATGAGGAGGGTATTGGAAAGTTGGTACCACGCTACGACAAACGTCTAAATCGGAGTGGCGACTATGTAGAGAAATAGCGTAACTATGTACTTGTTACAAATTAAAAAATTTTTGTTTTCTCTGTGGTTTTAATTTCGTGACCGATCGGACCTTGAAAAAAAAATAACCCTCGTATTATACAGTTTCTTTCTGAACCATGGTGCTTTATGAGATAGATTAGCCATATCTGGCTTGATTAATTCAGGCTTGTGTCTGGAGTGTAGGGACATTGATGATGTGCAAAATGAATGTACCAAAGTAGTTAAGAGCTTGCGAGGATCAAGTCTAATTTTGATCTGCAAGTTAATTGAAAAACCAAAAAGGAATAGAACATAGTTGCGGGGTTCCTTAGATTATTGGCCCTGCGGAGGACGGCTGAAGGGGTTTAATGCTGTTATAGATGTATTGATAGAATAGCAACCTGGGTGCTTGCTTTGCCAAGGCAGGTGGTTTGATATTGAGCTCCAGTTAGCTGATGTATATGCTGTTAGGATGAGAATGGATATGTCAACTCTGTGATGAAGCTATGGTGTGGAAGGGTGTGACCTCATTCTTGAAAGCAAACTAGAGTAGAGAAAAGTAGGGTATATTGTCATTATAGACTTATTAAATTTGTCAATATGTTTCTTGATTTTTAAGTAAATCAAGAGGACATTGAGTAAATTGACTGTAGGACAAAATTATCGTTGTTGCTATCAACACTTTGTTATGTTTGTATGAAGATAGTATTTTTGGTGTTTAAAGACTGAATCAAGTAATGATCTGAGTGCATAGTCTAATTGAAGTTAGGTATAGGAAGTTTTTGTGTGAAATCTTCGGTGTTAGAAGAAGATGCAGGGATTGCTCTTCTGCAAATCAGTTAATTTGGTAGTTGAGGGTTGTAAGTTATGGCAAGTGGTTGTGGTTAGAAGAGGCCATATGAAGGTGATGGGTAAGTTGTGTAAATACACTGATGGAAATGTCTGCTGAGGCATTTGCAACAGTGGCATTCTGACAGAGGCCAAACTGATGACTGTGTTAGTTTAAAGGGTCTAAAAGACAACCTCTGGTAAAGCTCATCAGGGCTGGGAACGGAGGGCATGGTGTGGCGATTGGGATTGTCAAAAGGCGAAGAATGTTTTCCCTTATGGGGGTCAGGATTTACAAAAATCTGTCCTTTTTAATATATTATCTACTCCAAATCCTGATGTAAATTTTTTACCTATATGAAAAATTATTTCTTGTAATAAATAAACAAATTTTAAAAATATAATAAAAATAAATAATAATGTTTTTCAATTTTTACTTTTTAAAACTGATTGTTGTATGTTTACTATTAAAAAAAAACATCAAAATTTAAGTTATTAAAAAAATACCTTTTATTTTTTATGGTTAAAAGTTTGTATTATATACATTTTATTTTTATTTGTCCACAAAAAAATAGGTGGAGCTATAAATAATGTTACCTGAATGAAAAATTCATTCTGAGGAAACACATGAAATGAGAAACAACACTCTTGATTTAATATAATAGTGAAAGTAATGCAGTTAAGTATTTGGAATTGTTTTAGTCATTTCGATAATTAAAAAATGTTGTTGGTTTTTTGTCACTCTCTGACTTTAATGTTTGTTTTACTTTTTGTATAAATTTAAAAGTGTTCTGAAAAATGTTTGAACAAGTCTTGACAAATGAATTTTAATGACAATAAAAATTGTGGCAGGTGGGAAGTAATTATCAATGAATTAATACAAATTTTCGTTAGAGAAAATGAACTGAACATAATTTCACTTAATTTTATTTGCTGTTAACTAATAAACTCATTTGCAGGAAATATTTAGGCAATATTACAATGGTTCTTTAAATATTTAACATTAACAATTAACTGCCATCAATTAAATTTATCCTATCTGAAAACTGAATATAAAAGTTAAAAAAAAAGGTAACATTATTATTTCCTGAAACTATTATTAATATTTAATGAAGGTCATCAGGTAGTAGGAATTTAGCCAGTACTTGCCAAACTATCACAGTTTAAAATGTGTTAGCTAAAATATTTTAATATGTATCGTTTTTTTTTTTAGTCTTCAGTCATTTGACTGGTTTGATGCAGCTCTCCAAGATTCCCTATCTAGTGCCAGTTGTTTCATTTTGGTGTACCCACTACATCCTACATACTTTACAATTTGTTTTACACATTCCAAACATTGCCTGCCTGCACAAGTTTTCCCTTCTACCTGTCCTTCCAATATTAAAGTGACTACTCCAGGATGACTTAATATGTGATCTATAAGTCTGTCTCTTCTTTTAACTATATTTTTCTAAATGTTTCTTTCTTCATCAATTTGCTGCAACACCTTTTCATTTGCCGTTTCACCTTTTCACTTTATCTATCCATCTGATTTTTAACATTCTCCTACAGCACCACATTTCAAAAGCTTCTAATTTTTTCTTCTGAGGTACTGCGATCATTGAAGTTTCACTTCCATATAAAGCTACACTCCAATACTTTCAAAAATGTTTTCCTGACATTTAAATTAATTTTTAATGTAAACAAATTATATTTCTGCCTGGAGGCTCATTTCGCCTGTGCTATTCAGAATTTTATCTCTCCTGCTTCGTCCATCTTTAGTAATTCTACTTCCCAAATAACAAAATTCTTCTACCTCTGTAATCTTTTCTCTTCCTATTTTTATATTCAGGTGTCCATCTACTTTATGTTACTACATTTCATTACTTTTGTTTAGTTCTTATTTATTTTCATTTGGTAGTTCTTGCGTAGGACTTCAACCGTACCATTTCATTGTTTATTCTAAATTTTTTTTACTCTCAGCAATTATTACTATATCATCAGCAAATCGTACCATCTTTATCTTTTCACCTTGTACTGTTACTCCAGATCTAAATTGTTCTTTAACATCATTAACTGTTAGTACTATGTAAAGATTAAAAAGTAACGGGGATAGGGAACATTCTTCTTGGACTCCCTTTTTTATTACGGCTTCTTCCTGATGCTCTTCAATTATTACTGTTGCTGTTTGGTTCCTGTAAATGTTAGCAATTGTTCTTTTATCTCTGTACTTGAACCCTAATTTTTTTTAAATGCTGAACATTTTATTCCAGTCTACATTATTGAATGCCTTTTCTAGGTCTATAAATACCAAGTATGTTGGTTTGTTTTTCTTTAATCTTCCTTCTACTATTAATCTGAGTGCTAAATTGCTTCCCTTGTCCCTATACCTTTCCTGAAACCAAATTGGTCTTTTCCTAACACTTCTTCCACTCTCTCCTCAATTCTTCTGTACAGAATTCTAGTTAGAATTTTTATGAACGACTAGTTAAGCTAATTGTCCTGTATTCTTCACATTTATCTGCTCCTGCTTTCTTTGGCATCATGACTATAATACTCTTTTTGAAGTCTGACGGAACTTTCCCTTTTTCGTAAATATTACACACCAGTTTCTATAATCTATCTATCACTTCCTCACCTGCACTGCGCAGTAATTCTGCAGGTATTCTGTCTATTCTAAGAGGTAGATGGAATACCTGCAGAATTACTGCAATTCAAATCTTTTAATGCCCTATTAAATTCAGATCTCAGTATTATTTCTCCTCTTTCATCCTCTTCGACTTCCTCTTTAACACTCTAATTCATTTCCTCTGTATAACTCTTCAATGTATTCCACCCACCTATTGACCTATCCTTTTGTATTATAAATCAGTGTACCATCTTTGTTTAACACATTATTCTCCTTAACTTTCCTGTATGCTCCATCTATTTTACCAATGATCATTTCTCTTTCCACTTCTGAACACTTTTCTTTAATAGATTCTTCTTTCACTAGTTTGTACTTCCTGTTTATAGTATTTCTTAATTGTTGATAGTTCCTTTTACTTTCTTCATCAGTAGCATTCTTGTATATTTTCACGTTCATCCATCAGTTGCAGTATATCCTGTGATATCTAAGGTTTTCTACCAGTTCTTTTTGTTCTGCCTAAGTTATAATCACCTGAACCAAAGTCATTTTTTTCTTCCCACTAATTACTACCACAACTACATTTAACCTATCCATTTCCCTAACAAGTTTTCTAACTACCGACCTTTTTTAGACTTCTAACATACCATGCTCCGACTCATAGAATGTTATTTTTTAATTTTCTGGTGACTCCTTTCCTAGTAATCCCCACCCAGAGATCCGAACAGGGGACTAGATTACCTCTGGAATATTTTACCAAGGAAGGCGTTTCCATCTTTGGTACATGAAAATGCATTTTCATTGAAAAAAGCAGCAGTAGTTTTCCTTTGCTTTCAGCTGCGCAGTTCTCAGAAGATTGAGTGATGATGATACAACCGTGAAAGTCCTCCTGACCAACGCCCTTAACAGCTACTGGCTTTTTTCAGGAATCATTCCTTAGTCTGGTTCTCAACAGATACCTCTCCAATATGTTTGCACCTTCAATCCAACTACTCTATCATTGAGCACTCAAGCCTCTTCACCATCAGCAAGGTCTCATAATTCATAGAAGGAGACAGATATCATATCATACCATTTCTAGCATTTATTCTAGAATTTTCTATGTTCATTGTGACTTTCTGACAAGAAGCTTCACAGTTCACATTCAAACTGAACAACATTGTGTTTTGGATGGTAGGTTTTGGATGTTAGCAGTCAAGTAGATGTTGCTTATTCTAACTTTCCAAGACTTTTTAACTCTTTCAATCTTAATTTGTTACATTCAGAAAATTGAATATGTTTGGATTTAGTGAACATCTAATAAGAATGTTATGAATTATCTTGGTAATGTTCAGTTTGGGATTGTGAAATTGCAAACCTCTTACTATGAAAGTGGCTCAGATGAATCACAAGCTGAAATCTCAGTCAATTGCTTTCACTATTGTTTGTAGATGACCCACTTTACTCTCTTAAGAACTGAAGGTTCTTGCTGTAAAAATCTTTTGTGAAAACTGATCTATGTGAGATTGGACTTATTGTAATATTGAAAAGTTTGTTTAGCAATTTAGCAAAAATTAGTTAAAATTTAATGTAGCAGTGTAAAATAATATCATTTACATGACATTGAAATCCGATGCTATTAAATAAAGTATAATATCCTGCAAGGTCCTCACTACTAACAATTAGGGTGTTATATTTGGTTGACATTTCAGTTTTTCTCTTTATATTAAGCTAACTAATTAATCCTAAGGTTTTATTCTGAAAATGTGCTCATTATTTCATTCATGAGACGTGGTGTTATTCAGTATAAGGTGTGTAGCTGTGGTCTGCTTATTCAACTACAATCTGGAACCTTTATTATCAAATTCAAGAAAGTGCAGAAATGAGAATGAGTTCCTGTGGTGGATATAGTACAAACATTTGGCCTGCCTATTTTGAATAGAGAACCACAAATTTATAATAATTATTTTGATGTACTGGCTTTCTTCAACAACAATATTTTCTAAATGAAAATGGTTGTCCTTAGTTGCAACTTAAAAGGTAATTAATTTTACTATGTGACTTTAACTCTGTATTAATTTTATTTATAATATTCACTGTTGGGTTATTAATTTGATAATTATTTGTAATTTCTGATACAGCCCATAAAACCCATATTTAGTTCAATTGTTAATTGGATCAACTCTTATCTTAAATTAATCCAATTGTAACTTAATATAAAGTTTTTCTTATTGTTGACATTCTTTTTAGTAATATTTTTATTAATCTGTTTAGATTTTTTTATATTAAGCACATGAATGGGTAGTAGTTTATGCTTTCAACATATTCTCTAGTATAAACATGCTAATACTGTAATTAAATGTTTGGAGGCAGGCTGTTTATGAATATTACATTTATATTAACGCATTATTTAGTTATTACAAAAAGTATCCAGTGACAAAGGTTTACGTGTACAATTTTTATCGCATACTTAAAAAACAAAATTATCTATTTCGTTGAGTTAGTAAGCTCTAATTACAGTCAGTACTTTCGTAATCGCTTCAGATACTGATCGGCCAACAGCAATACGCCACTAGTTATCAAAAGTAGTATCATTTCATTCCTATAGGTAGCAGTTGCATGATTTTTTTTCAGTTTATCCGGTGTGTGTTTTGGTCTAGGTTATGTTGTGGAGGAAATATTGAGATGAGTAGTTTGTTTTGTATCTTTGTTATTATTGTGTTTAGTCTACAAGTGAACAGTAAAACCGAAGAAGATGAAGGAGTTAAATATGCGAATAAATGCGAAGGTTTTTAATTTTGTTTATACTTTAAGTTATCATTTTAATATATTTTGAAGTGTTGTACGTGAAACTAATTAAATTATTGTATTAATATTTCTTTTGACAGAATTGACAACATTTTGTTGATTTTGGTGCTGTAGAAAATTTGTTTATATATTTTTTAAAATATTTCTCTTTTTCTTGAATGTTAAGAGATGTAGTTCGTTTAGATATATAATCTTTATGTTTGCTATTTTGTGTGGACAGTACTGTTTATATAACCGTAAAATGAGTTTAAAATAACAAAACAGATTACTTTATTTTGCTGTGCAATTAAAATAACATTTTCAACATCATGGAACTTTCGAAAAGTGATTTGATGAGCTGCTCTAAGCTGTTAAGCTACATTAATCTTTGTAATATAGAGTTAATACCTTCTTTGTAGCGCGCGCGCGCACACACATACACATATATTTCTTTTTTGCCATATAAAATTTGAGTTAAAATTGCTAAATATAGTTTCCATCTTTCAGTTTTTTCCATTGTACTTGTGTAATTTATGAGCAGTGCAGTTTTCTACAGTGTTAAATATATGTATTACAGTCATCTTATTATCTTGGGTTACCACACTGTGACCACTAAGTCGTTTTTCATATAAAGAGCTGAATATGCATTAATTTATTTAATATTTTTACATATAAAACTTACTTTAACAAAAAAAAAGTAAACATTTTATTTGATTTTCACAAAATTACTTAAAAAAAACCTTTTGGTACACAGCAGTAAATATTGTAGTGTTTTGCTTTCTTTTTTGGGACACAGTACCTTCCTCAGGTGTTACGAACAGAATATAGTTGGAACAGTGTATTCTTCTGTTTGTAACAGTTTTGGTTTTTAAATTATTTTTTGAAAATCACATAACATAATTTGTTTATTTTCTTTTGTTGTGATGGATTTTCATCAAATAATAGCTTCATCCATCTATAACTTCCTTTAAATTATACCCGTATGTGCTTTTCCATTGCCCATATCTCAGTTTTTTTCAATTGCTAAGTGTGTCTTGACATTCTCTTTATTGTTGAAGAATGAGACATACAAAAACAGTCTTGACAGCAATTTATAGCTCATAAACATTTCATAATTGCAAATGGAAGAGTTTTTCTTTGATTATGCCCCAAAGGAAGTTGTCAAGTTTTAAGTATGGACTTTAGGAGGCCCTACCATCTTCCACCACTACCTACCGCGCTTCAAAATGTTCATCTAAAAAGTACCTTATTGATTTAGTATAATAAGCTGGAGTCCACCATTCTGTTAAATGACAGTAAGTCCAGACCAGTCAATCAAAGCTGAGGAATAAAATAATTTTCAAAGATGTTAAGGTATGAAATACTGTTAGCACTTGCTTAAAAAAAATATGGCAGTCTCGCATACCATTACCCATATTACTATATGTGTGGGTGCTCTGTGATTTCTTCATAAAAGTGGGGATTTTCTTTACAACAAAAATTCATGTTCAGAGATCTATTAATCAGGTAAATGGCACAATTTGAGAAGAAAACTGCTTTCTGTGATTGAACATCGGGAAAGTGCTTTAGAAGAGCTTTGCAACAAGTACCTTGAAGTTGTGTTCTTGATGGAAAGCTCATAAACACGCGTAAGTTTAAAAAATTTAAACCCAAGATTTTTTCATTTTTTTTTGGTTTTATTTTAAAACACTAAAGCATTACTTTTTTGTGAAGACAAATAACATTTAGCTTTGAATACCTTTTCCAAGATGAATTAAAAGGAGATTGTAAACAGGATGCCTCAATATCACAGCTATTCAGTTGACTGGAAGGTCATCCAGATCGTTTCAAATTGAGGACTAATAGGATGGAAAAGGTTTTTATTTAATTTTCAGAGTATTACTCCTGATGTTGCTTCTTTTCCAAAGTGTATTTATCTCTTCTGTTTAATTTGTGTTTGTTTGATTATACATCCAAACACTAGCCACAAGTCTTTCTTCAGTTGAATACTTGTTTGTATTTGTCATTTTAACTTAACACTACATAAATCAAAATTCTCATAGAATGCATGAAGAGAATGTCATCCAACAAATCTGCCACTTTGTTGGGTAAATGAAAGCTGCTGATTAATGTTTACAATCATCTGTTGACATATAGTTGTTACCAACCAGTTTGTTAAATCATAGAAAGGGACTCCGTGTAACTTATAATCTTACTTTTTAAAATTTATGTTTATATTTATTTTGTTTGTTACAGTATGTAAAATTTTAGCAATAGAATTAGAAAGTAGGTTGGAAGAAACAGGGAAGACAAGTGATGTGCTTGAACTAGGTTACTCATTGGATGATGTAAAACCAAAAAAACGAAAGGAGTACAAAAAATCGTAAGTTTTAAGCAAAATATTGGTAAATGATTACAGTGTGTAAAAGTATAGATATTCAGTCTGTATTTTTTTTTTTTATTCAGTCTTTGTGAATGGTGTAATTGAGTGTTTGGTTGTTGCATTCTTTCTAATTTAATGTTGGTCAGTATATCAAAATGTCATATAACTTATAGAAAATAAGTTAACTTGTAGAACTTAACTTATAAGATATAACTTATAGAAAATAAATATACTCCTTTTCTAAGTATATGAAAATATGTTTCCTGTAGATTTTGCATTCGCATACTTATATTTAATGAATTGATGTTAAATTATATGGACATTGTAAGCACTGGTTAATCCTTGTGGAAGAAACTATAATTTTTCATCAAATGGTCCTTTGAAAAAAGAATTTCCATCAAATTTTAAAATGAGACAATTATAATTTTAGTTTGTAATTTATTTTAGATACTGTGAATGGTTATGGCAATCTTCACAAGTCTTAAGTCTAAGACAAAGAAGATGAGAATGAGGATGTCATACATTTACAATGTAGTTCATGTATGTATATATATTTTGTTATGAAAGAGCAGGCATCAACAGCTAGGGTCATTCACCTGATGGAAATTGGTAGCATATGAAAAGATGCCATGTCTGATCGTGATTTGAACCCGGGACCTCCACATGAAAAGTTGAGATGCTACCTACTCAGCCAGGGAGGTTGGCTTTGTTGTATTTTAAAATAATTAAAAGCATTTACTGCAAGTTACTTAAATTTTTAATTACGTTTCTAACTGTATTGTAATAAAAGAAGTTTGTACTAACTATTTTTTATGTAAAAAAGAGTAAAGCCAGAAAATGTGATTAAACAATTACTGCTGTGTATATATTTTGCTCTATTTAAGAAAAGAACAACTTAAGTAATTATATTACTTAAGTTAGCGTATGGGAAGTATACTGAATATTTTATGTAATTTAATTAAATTGAGAAAAAATTTACACTTTAAATTAAATACAAAATTATTGCTCAAAGAGTGCAGTTACACACAAATTACTTGGTGTGGTATCTTTTATGAAGTAAGTATTTCATTAAGTGCACTTATAGAAAATGATGTCCTATTTAAGAAATAATGAGTCACTTTGTTTTACATCTGAGAATAGTGAAGGTTGAGGTGGGTGCAAATCATATTCTACTAGATTTTTCATGGTGAGAATGCTAGTAAACTGAAGAGCTAGTGAATCCATGGTAGTAGGGATCACTGTGATAGACCGGGGATTCTATTTCCTGTCCAGCAGGCTGTACAACAAGCCTAATGGCTGAAAGCACTTTGGTAAAGCTTGGCTCCTAATAACCAATACATCTGGGAATAATAGATCAGATTGGATTATATTGTGATATGGAAATATTTAATTTTGAAAAGAGATAACTGTAATTGGCTCTACTATTAACAAGAGTTAAAATTACATAAAAAAAGAAAGTAATTTAGTCTTATGCCTAGATCCTAGTTACTGAATGCCACAAATCTGTCTAAAATAACTATTAGATAAGTCAAATGGACTTATGTTTTTACATTTTTGTAAGAAAGATTAGATTTTTTTCCCAATAAAATTTAAATACAAAATTATCTTAACAAATTTACCTTTTATACTTTAGCTTAATACTTTTTTAATAAACCCACTTTCTTCACTGTTCATTTTGAATAAAAATACATACATTCAAATTTTATTGATGTTACTTATCAGTGATCTAATTTAATGTAGTTTAAGTATAAGTTAAACTAAATTAAATTAGATCGTTGAGCGTATAGATAGTAGCAGCAGTACTCTTCATCAGAGTAATTTACAACTTAAAAGATAATTTTTTAACAGACTTCAAAAATGGAGGTGGTTGTCAATTTGACTGAATTTTGTTTTAAATGTATGTTTCACAATATCTCTGACATTAGTAAACTGATTTTGATAATTTTTTTAAAAGCATATACTTTTGCAGTGGTTCCATATAAATTTTAACCAAATCCAATGATAATCTTAGGAAAAATACAAAAAAAAACTGATAGATTCGACACTCTTGGCCACTGACAGCTTGCACCAGTACAGTATTGCTCTCTGTTCCCAGTATGGATATCTATAACAGTCTATATTATCATTGTTTAGTCTCTGTGGAAATATCCATGTCATTTCTTTCTGTATTTTTCTTCTTTAAATAATCATTCCTTTTTTTATTGGCTACTTTCCTCTAACTTCATATGATGAAAAAGTGTATTATCCCTAATTACAAAAATTATAATATAAATATTTATACTATGCAATAATAAATTATAATTTTACAATATTAAACAAGTAATTATACAACAAGCTCCCAACCTACATTACCAAGTATGAATGCGAGTTAAATATTATAATTTTGCAATAAATAATATTCTGATATTATTATTATAAACCCTTTTTTTAACTAGGTACTTGCAAACCTTGTCAAAATATCTGCTCGCAATAATGAAACCTATTAATTGTATAGATTATGCAACTTCATCATTTCTGTTAGAACTTCTCATCATGTGGTCCATTTAATAACGTGTTTCGATTCAAATCGGACAAGGCGATGCCTTCTAAAGTTTTAACTCGGCTGAGAGCGACATTAATCTGCCCCTTGGTAAACCTTTTCTTGTCGAGGTCTATCACTGCCCTGTCAAGAGTTGTACCCTGCAGTTTGTGAACAGTCACAGCCCAGTTTAATATCAAAGGTAGCATTCTGCTCTTGACATCTCCATATCCCTTGTCAGTTTGAATGTTGTAGAACTAGTGAAATGGTTACACAACCATCATCTTTAGTTCTAAAACCAATAGTCTCATCAATAAATTTTATGAGTACACCTTCTGGTAACTCTCCTTCCTTGTATATCAAGATGAGACAGTGAGAATGTTACTGTTGTATTTCATTTGACAAACATTTGTGTATTAAACTGACACAATGAGGATGACTCTGTAGGCTTTCATTCCTTACGAATCGACTGTTGTACGTTCTCATTTGTGAGAGTGTACGTTGTTGTTAAGTTTGTGTGGAAATATTCACTGCATTTCTTTCTCTATTTTTCCTTAAACAATCATTCATTATGGTAGTTTTACCTTAAATAATATTAATGGTGGTATATTTATTCCTAAATTTTTATGAATATAAAAATTGTAAAATAAAATAATTTAAAAAATAAAAATAAAAATTGACTTCAAAAAATAATAGTACTGAACTTTAAGAAGTTGGTTTTCATTCTTTAATTCTTTTATTGTTATTATTGATTTAATTTATATACTGAGTAATTTATTTTTAAATATTAGAATTCTTTATGAGTTTCAAAGTGTACGTTTGATTTCCTTAAAAATTATTATTGTTCAATTTATAATAGTTGTTTTTTAGACTGTTTATTTATAAACAGTCTTAATGTTTCTTTATAAAAGGCTTATAAAGTTAGTTTTAAAAAAAAATTAGTTTTGTCATGTTTAATTAATCCCTTTTTTTACTTGACAGTGAGCTTCGTTTAGTTGAATCGCTTGATGGAGTTTGCGACAGAATATTAGAATATAATATTCATAAAGAAAGAACAGACAGTACTCGTTTTTCTAAAGGAATGAGTCAGACTTTTAAAACATTACATGGACTTGTGTAAGTATTTTAATATTCTATTCTTAAATTTTATGTTTATTATTTATTATGTAAACATAATGGGTACAAATTGAATTCAAAATTCAAGAGATTGTCAATTTTATTGTATTTGGTTTTCATTTAAAGTATTTTTTATGTAATAAATTTGTACATCAAATCACTGGTTGCTTTGAAAGTATGGTTTGTAACTTTGACTAGTGTTTTTGATACACTTCATTTAACTTTGTATACTGTACATTGATATCTATATATGTATCTTTCATACTTAGAATTGTACTGCCTGCATCCAAAGTTTTTTTAAAGATAGCTTATGGTCTAAGTAATCAAGTCATACATGTACAGTTAGTTTAAAACTTACTTACATTATTGGTTTTATTAAATCGTGATAGAATAATTTTTTAATTGCATTTTTTAATTTTTTTGTATACGAGGGTGAATCAAATATATACAGTAATTTTTTATAAATTTATTGATTAATACTATACACAATTCTTACCTTTAACATTTCTCTATCTAGTCTCCTGCATCTTACACACTTTTACCAATGATTTGGAAGCTTGAATATTACTTGTTCATAAAAAGTCTGAGGACGAGTCGTCAACCAATTGTGCAAGCGCTCCATTGTCTTCATCGTCTTCATTGTTTTTGAATTGTTCCCTTCCAAGTGCAGAAACAAAGAATAGTACAGGAGGACAAATCTGGACTGTAGGGATGGTGGTCGAGAGGGTTTTCCAGTGCATTTTTTCTAATTTATTTCTAGTCACAATTGCAGTGTTTGGCCTGGGGTTGTCATGGAGAAGAATGACATCTCTGATGGGTATACCTTGTCTTTTGTTTCGGTAGGCTACTTTTATTGACTGTAGCAGCTATATTCACAGTTTGTTGATTGTAGGGAAAATCAGTGACTAAAACTCCCCTCGAGTCAAAAAAAATTGTTACAAGGACTTTTTCGGCTGACAGACAGGTTTTGGCCTTCACTGGGCTACCCTCATCCTTCCTTTGCCACACCTTACTGGTAATTTTTGATTCTGGAGGCAATGATGGACTCATGTCTCATCACTTGTGGCAATGTGCCTCAAAAAATCATCCCCCTTCTTGACGATTCATAAGTCTCACAAATCTCCAACCTGACCTGTTTTTGATTTTCAGTCAACAACCTTGGAACCCATAGAGCACTAATCTTTCTAAAGCCAAAATGATGCATGATCTTGGGCGTCAATCATGACTTTCTTTTCTAAACTTTCATACCTGCCCTTAAATTGTCTGGTCCATGTATGCACTTGGTTCTGGAACAGTGTAGCATCCTCAAACTTACATTTAAACGAGTTAAAATTTGCCCCATTCTGCCACCCAGCTTGAACTGCCTGCTGCATACAATAGCAAAATTACCGTTTAAATTTGATTCACCCTCATACTTGCAGCTGTTAAATAAGCGAACTACCATTGTTAGTTGGTTATTACAGATGTATTATTCTGAAAAAATAACACTAAATTAATATTATAATTACTTAACAAATTTTTTTCTAATTTAAAATATTTTATAAAAAATTTACATATATGGTATTGTAAATTGTTTTGGTAAGTGAAATATACTGTATATATATTTTTATTAAAATCTGACTGTATTTAATTTATTTAATATGAAAGTTATGTTCAGAGACAATGTTTTATATTGACAAACAGTGAAGGTACTCTTGCTCATAGCTTGAACCAAATTTTAAGCCTATTCAGTCTAAGTAATTACTAAGTAAATTTGAAACTGATTTGTGTCATTTTATTTATTTAGATATTCTCTATTTTCTTTCAAAATTAATCTGATTTTCTTTTTAATGCTTGTAAGTTTTATCTTGGTCTAATAATAAAAGAAATTTTTTGTATGTCCTTACTGTTGCTATTGGGGCAAATTTATTTTTTACTCTTTGTATCTGTACTATCCTTTTTTTATTTAATAATGCTAGTGATTTAGTCACGTAATATGTTGTTTTGAGAATTAGATCTGTATTAAGGATTTAGATCTGTGAGAAGTGTACTTTTGAATTTGGTACTATGTGTGAGACTCTTAGCTCTATTCACCAAGAGCAGCAACTTATCCAAAAACAAATTGAAACACTTAATTTATTAATGGAGATCGTCACATGAAATTGAAGAAATAAAAAAAAAGTTAACTGTTATAAAATGTACTTCTCACTTTGAAAGATATTAGAAAATATGTTCCAACTTTTTGATTGAAGTTTTAACTACAAATTGTTTTTATTGCAGAAATAAAGGGGTGAAAGTGGAGTTAGGTATTCCTCATGAGTTGTGGGACAAACCTTCCGTTGAAATAACCAATATGAAAACCCAGGTAAAAAAAATAAAGACTTATGTTGAAACACATTTTTAATTAGTTTGATGTAGCTCTCCATTTATTATTAGTATGTGTCAATTTTTTACGTTTCCGTAACTTCTGAATGAATGGTTGTTTTAGATTTATGTTCATAATTTATTATATCTGAATTTAGTAATTTTTGAATTTTATTTCCAAAAAAAAAAATTATTCTGTTCTATTAATCTAATCTGTGTAAAATAAAATTTCTTCTGATGAACTAAATGTGATACACACCTATGATGAGGATATCTCTGATTAGCATCACATTAAATAGACACTACAAATGTGATTCTAATTGTGCTATTCTATTATGGTTTGGGTCATTTGAAATGTAATTATTGTATTTTAATGGTTGAGAACAATTGGTTATTTTGCTATGAATATTAATTTTTAAAAAAAATTAATTTTTATTTATTTGATCCAAAGAATTGTATTTAAAAAATATCATAATTGATGCTAATAACTGTAAAAGATGTTAAAAATAATATTGTCTTTTCTTCATCAAATCAAACATCTTTCCAAAAATGTTATTCTAATGATTATTTTTATAATTTGTTTGTGTGAATTTCAATTTAATTCTTTCAATTGTTAAATGTTACAAATTTCTACATTATTTTGTAAGGTAAGCAGTAATGACATTATTATATGCTTTAATTTTTTAATAAACTAAACCATTTGGTTTTGGTTTTTGCCATTAAAAAGTAAATATAGTTGGTATTATGTATGTTTCTATTTTTATATTTTATTTCATTTAAGTTCAGCTGTTTATTTTCAGTGTGAAACTTTATTGGAAGATTATGAAAGCAGTATTGAAACGTGGTATTTTAAATATCAAAATGAAGTATCACTAAAGAAATATCTTTGTTCAGATAGAGCTCTTAAAGGTGGTGATGATTCTTGTTTATCTGAAACATTAACATTGGCTGAAAAAAAAGGAGATAATGGTAAAACAAATAAAAAAGATCATAAAGATGAATTATAATATTAAACTAATTGTGGAAACAGTGTAAATTTTTGTTATAATTTATTTCTACAGAACTTGTTTTTATTTTGTGGGTTGCTTTTCAAAGTATTTGTGAAGGAAGTATCTTTTTGATTTTAAGTTATTTATATAAAATCCTGCTATTTTCCTCACTTAACCCTATATTAATGTTTATAACTTTTTAAATAAATTTTCAGAATTTAAGTGCCAGGAACAATCACTGTTAATCAAAAAGCCTTACTAAACACAGTAGCCTTATTGTGCTTAGTACAATTTTAGAAATAACTTTAGTAAACAATTTGTGTAAAGGTTCAAGTATTTCCAGTTGATTTATTCTTGTACTTATCACAAACTGTTGGTGACCTCATACAAAATGTCAACAATTCCCAAAAAAATGTCTAGTCGGTTCCAGAAATGGTACATCTCATGTTAAAGATTTTGATAAATGAAATATGTTCGTTAAGTTTAGAAAGATAGTTAAGTTTAGGCAGATAGTTTAAAAAATAAAAATTATTTAAATAAAATTTATTTAAAAATTATTTAAGACTATCAACTTTTCAATCTAAACTGAACAAAATTAATTAAATACATGTTCTTAAAGCTTTTATACTTTCAGTTACTCTCACAGCCATTATCATTGATTAGTGCTACTTTTCCCAGCCTTGCACTATTGCTAGCTAGGCAAACATTTATTTAAAATGTAAAAAAATAATATTGGAATTGAATTCTATTTATTCATTTAGTGTATCGTTTTTGTGCATTTCATGTTTTAGCAAGGTGAGATGTGATCCTTTTTTGTATTTGTGTAATTTATCAAGGGTAATGCTATTGTACTTATTTTCATACGTTAGATTATAAAGTGGTGACTGTTTAAGATTTACATTAGGTATTAATATTTTTAGTTTATTGTTGCCATGCGAGACGTAAACAAACTTTTCGTGAAACGAGTTCTTGTTGTGCGTTACAAAAATGAGTATAACATTTGCAATCAAGTTTTAAACTCTTTGAGAATGCTACTGAAACATTTTCAGAATTCAAAAGGGCGTATGGAGATGACGCTCTGTCACGAGCCTAAGTTTTTAGGTGGTTTAGAGCATTTTCTGATAGCCGGGATTCAGTTGCGCACGATCCACGCTCTGGAAGATCGTTAACGTCAAAAAGTGGCGACAATGTTGAGCAAATCAGAGACTTGATACGGTACGACCGGCAATTAATTGTCAGAATGATTGCAGAACAATTGAACTTGAACCGTACATCAAACTTTGACAAAAGAATTGGACATGAAAAAAGTTTCTGCAAACTTGATCCCAAAAAACCTCACTGTTGAACAGAAAAACAACAGGATGGAAGCGTGCCGCGATGGCGATCTTCTAGGGCGAATTGAAACTGATCGGAACGGATTAAAGAAAAGTGTTCAGAAGTGGAAAGAGAAATGAACATTGGTAAAATAGACGGAGCATACAGGAAAGTTAAGGAAAATTTTGGGGTACATAAATTAAAATCTAATAATGTGTTAAACAAAGATGGTACACCAATATATAATACGAAAGGTAAAGTCGATAGATGGGTGGAATATATTGAAGAGTTATTATACGGTGGAAATGAATTAGAAAATGGTGTTATAGAGGAAGAAGAGGAAGTTGAGGAGGATGAAATGGGAGAAACAATACTGAGATCTGAATTTAAGAGAGCATTAAAAGATTTAAATGGCAGAAAGGCTCCTGGAATAGACGGAATACCTGTAGAATTACTGTGCAGTGCAGGTGAGGAAGCGATTGATAGATTTTACAAACTGGTGTGTAATATTTATGAAAAAGGGGAATTTCCGTCAGACTTCAAAAAAAGTGTTATAGTCATGATACCAAAGAAAGCAGGGCAGATAAATGTGAAGAATACAGAACAATTAGTTTAACTAGTCATGCATCAAAAATCTTAACTAGAATTCTATGCAGAAGAATTGAGGAGAGTGGAAGAAGTGTTAGGAGAAGAACAATTTGCTTTCAGGAACAATATAGGGACAAGTATAGGGACAAGGGAAGCAATTTTAGGCCTCAGATTAATAGTAGAAGGAAGATTAAAGAAAAACAAACCAACATACTTGGCGTTTATAGACCTAGAAAAGGCATTCGATAACGTAGACTGGAATAAAATGTTCAGCATTTTAAAAAAATTAGGGTTCAAATACAGAGATAGAAGAACAATTGCTAACATGTACAGGAACCAAACAGCAACAGTAACAATTGAAGAACATAAGAAAGAAGCCGTAATAAGAAAGGGAGTCTGACAAGGATGTTCCCTATCTCCGTTACTTTTTAATCTTTACATGGAACTAGCAGTTAATGATGTTAAAGAACAATTTAGATTCGGAGTAACAGTACAAGGTGAAAAGATAAAGTTGGTACGATTTGCTGATGATATAGTAATAATTGCTGAGAGTAAAAAAAATTTAGAATAAACAATGAAATGGTACGGTTGAAGTCCTACGCAAGAACTACCAAATGAAAATAAATAAGAACTAAACAAAAGTAATGAAATGTAGTAAAATAAAGTAGATGAACACCTGAATATAAAAATAGGAAGAGAAAAGATTACGGAGGTAGAAGAATTTTGTTATTTGGGAAGTAGCAATTATTAAAGATGGACGAAGCAGGAGCGATATAAAATGCCGAATAGCACAAGGTAAACGAGCCTTCAGTAAGAAATATAATTTGTTTACATCAAAAATTAATTTAAATGTCAGGAAAAGATTTTTGAAAGTGTATGTTTAGAGTGTCGCTTTATATGGAAGTGAAACTTGGACGATCGGAGTATCTGAGAAGAAAAGATTAGAAGCTTTTGAAATGCGGTGCTATAGGAGAATGTTAAAAATCAGATGGGTGGATAAAGTGACAAATGAAGAGGTATTGCGACAAATAGATGAAGAAAGAAGCATTTGGAAAAATATAGTTAAAAGAAGAGACAGACTTATAGGCCACATACTAAGGCATCCTGGAATAGTCGCTTTAATATTGGAAGGACAGGTAGAAGGAAAAAATTGTGTAGGCAGGCCACGTTTGGAATATGTAAAACAAATTGTTAGGGATGTAGGATGTAGAGGGTATACTGAAATGAAACTACTAGCACTAGATAGGGAATCTTGGATAGCTGCATCAAACCAGTCAAATGACTGAAGACAAAAAAAAAAAAACTATTCACATACCGTAAAAGAACAGTATCAGTTAAAAATTAAAATAAAATTCTGAATTCTGTAGCTTAAAAATAATATCTTTAAAAAATGAGTGGAAAAGAAACATGTTATTGTGATTTTGACTTCGCAAATAAAAACAGGAATTTATAATAATTTTGATATAATAAGTTTACATGACGTTCACGTTGACATAATTTTAAAACTTACGACGACCAACTGTTATAATTATGCAAATATTACAACTTTCATAATTAATATGTGAAGTTTTAATTATTGTTACAAATATGCGAGTACCTTAGGATGGAAATTAATTCCGTAAGCAATTTTTTTGTATATTGACTATAAAAACATGAATATTTTCTAATTATTTCTGATTTTAATTTATTATTACTACTATTATTTTTTTATTTATTAATTTATAGTTAGGTCACTGAGCAACGTAATTTTATTAAATTTGTATATTATTGTGTTCAAATTGTTAACTTGTGGATTCTATAGCAACGTAGTTTTCGTAAATAAAATATCACTATAAAACAATTTACAAAACCGTAAAAACGCATAGACCGGCTTCAAAAAGAACCCAGACAGCAACACCAGGTGCCTGTAGGCCTTTCCCGTACAAATCTTATGGAACAAGAAAACGAATCCCAAATTGACAAAATTGAAACTACAAAAAACTTGACACCTTAGAACATAAACCTGAAACAAAATCCTTTCCTTATCTTACTTGCATCCAATAATAATTTTAACAATAACAATACTACTACTACTAATAGTTGTAGTTGTAGTTATAACCATTTCCATTAAATTACAAAAGGCCGCTCATTACCAAAATTGCAGTTAGGTAAAATCAGATCTACTAATGAAATGGGTTTGTTATGATAATGCTTCATCAGGTGTAGGTAGAATGGATCGGGCACTTTTTATGGGTAACCTAAATACTGAGTCGGTACCCGTTATGGTAGTGGGTGTAAGGGCTGGTGTAATACTGACCACTCGCAGAGAGTGTGGTGAATCGATTCACGTACGATTTTGATGTGCGTTTTCTAATAGGTCGTCGTCTACGAATATTGGCGAAGGATAAGTCTCAATTGAATGACTGATCGGTCTTTAAAGAACAACATTCTGTTGTTCATGTACTTAGAGATTTATTTTTCGGTCTCAAAGGTTTTTTTTATAAAATAAGACTCAAGGTTTCGTGTACTTGAATATGTTTGATAATTTAAATAAACTTAAATAAATAGGGCTTATCGTATTTTTCTGGATCCAACTCGGGATATATTTTTGAAATTACTTTAAAGTCTTAATAGTTTAGTGAAACATTAAACTATTTATTCAGTTGTATTTGAAAATGGTTTGTTTGTTTTAATTACAACATAAAATTCACAAGTAAGTTCTGAATTAATTTTAACATTTAGCAGATCTTTAACAGTAGATACTGAAAGTTGACCTTTCTGCAGACCAAATGTTCCCCATAATTGGGGAACATTTGAGAAATTGAGAAAAAACTCTCAACTAGAGCAGATGTCCCAGGCAAAGACATTGCAAACTCAACCATTTTAGAAATATTGCAACATGAAATAAGTCTTGAAACGCCTTAAAAATTGCACTCCACTTCTCGTCAATAGTATCTGGTACTTTTTCAGAACTTGAACCACAACCTACCCTTTGGTTTTGAATTACCCGGTTCAACAATGTACGTTCATCAAATAGGTCATTAATATTTATGGAATCTTTTATAATTTAATTAACAACTTGTGCACTTTCTTCTGGATCAGACCAGGCAATTTCATTTCATAGATTTTATCCACTGAAACTTACTAACTTTATCAAAACTGGTTCCTCACAACTCTTAGTATTGGACACTAGAATTATAAAAATTGTCCACGCTTGAGAAGAATTTTTGTTCCTGAACATCATTATTTTCTTTTAGAGTCCATAGCAGTTGTTTGACAAAAGATGGTATACATTTGTGGGTTTTTCTTTCCTGAAGTTGATAAATTAATTAAGAATATGTCTGAAATGCTTCTGTTGCTGTGATAGAATTAGCTTCCAATTTCTGAACTACATTATTAAATAACTGTAGAGTACCATAGAAAAATTTCAAAAATAGTTCATTTTTCTGATTTTTTGAAAATCAAACAATTTTATTCATTTGTCACAAGAGCAGTATGATTTTAGACCATAAAAAACAAAATAATTCTTTCTATTGGAGGTAACAAACTAAGGACATTGTGCTGCTATAAAGTAATACATTTTTGTAATCTGTTTCCATAAATTCACAGAACTCTTTAAGTTTAATCTTTCAGTATATATGTGAAAATATGTATACATTTTTATTACAATAACCTCTATGTCCAGGGGTAGAGAATCACATGCCATTTGTACAGAACTGTGTACAATGTGGGCTGAACAAACAATACCTAAAATAGGTCTATCTAAATCACTTTGAAATTTTCTGAACACATTTTCATTCCCCTTTCTCATCACACCACCAAAATTATTGTTAGTATTATCAGCAGTACAACAAACCAACTTTTCTTCAAGTTTGTATTTTTTCACACACTACAAAATACACTGAGTCAAAATTTGAGCAGTTTAAACTGACATTTAAAATGAAATTTAAAAGTTTAACTTGAATTCCCTCCTCCAGACTCAAATATCTTACAGCAATTGGAATGTGTTTTACTTCACTTCTGTTTGAGCTCCATTGTTACTGTTACAAAATTTGATTTGTCAACAAAATAAACCATAACTGAGTAAATATACAAACTTGTTGATGCTACTTTGTTACATAAAACAAAACAAATCATTCAACAGAAAAATTTAGATTTACTATAAAAAGCAATCAGTTACTATGTATTCTGGACTCATTTATCTCTAATTTTCTATTTAAAAACTTCTTTATTGTAATCTGTAAATCGCCAATTAAAATAACATTAGCTGTAAATTAGTTAAATTGTAATTTGACTTTTCATGTTTACTGGATAATCTTCTACAATATTTTTCTAAAAAAAAATACTATCGAAAGCTTTTAGAAATGCACAAAAATTTACAGGATCGTTGGGAGAGTAAAATGGAAGGCCGCTGGAAGATAGCTTGGTGAAGACTAACATGAAGAAAATATTCCAGAAAGGTTTGAAAAAAGAGTAACGCGAGAAAATTTTTGCCATCAGAATGGAGACACCAGGCGCACAGAATATTGATGGCTTCTTAGAGGACAACTAAAGGCTGAAATCCAAGCCCTGATTGAAACGGAAGTATTAACCTAATAGAATAGTAATAATATTTTAATAATAATAAAATTTGAACTCTTAGAACGATAGGCTCATGAAACTAGTTATAAGAATGGAATGAGAACAAGGGTGTGTGGGAATCGCTGGGAGAGTAAAATGGAAGGCCGCTGGAAGATAGCTTGGTGAAGACTAACATGAAGAAAATATTCCAGAAAGGTTTGAAAAAAGAATAACGTGAGAAAATTTTTGCCATCAGAATGGAGACACCAGGCGCACAGAATATTGATGGCTTTTACTGGGCCATATGAAGAGAACTCCGAATATTGTTGAATGCGGACAAAAGGTAACAATATATGCCGGAGCAAGTAGCAGCAACAAACAAGTATAATGTATGAATGTTAATGGTAGTTGTGAATGTTAAGTGTACTGAATTTGAATGTTAATTTTGTAAGTGTAATTGTACTGTAGGATTAAATAATAATAATAATGTGTAACAGTGCACACCAGTAGGAAGTTCGATAATACCTTCTTCATGACATGCTCGTCCTGTCATTTAAAAAATTCTGATTCTAACTGTGACTTACCATAACTGCATGTCAAAATCATAGATTTTATAGAGTCCACACAGTAAAATATACTGAAAACATATAGTTATGTTAATGTTACATATAAATAACACATATATGTAAACCTGTATTTCATAACGCTTGACTTAATAAGTTAAAACTTAAATAACAAATTTAAGATGATAGATATTAAAAAATATAAAATAATTGAAAAATAAACAATAGAACATATAAAGAAACTAGTTGACAATGGTAGCAACTTGTAGACAGTGGTAGTAAGCATAATTTATATACAGGATGTGTATAAATGATATACATCCGTTGGATGTACAGATGTCCACAACCATCTAAAGCATTGGGAATTGTATGAATTACAATTCCATGTTTCTAAAACAGAGCTGAAGTATTTTCATTGGTAAGTAAAACTAGATTACCTACAGAAAGATTTCAGGTGGGAAAACACAATTTGTTGTGTTGTAAGTGATGATGTAAATAATCCTTAGACCACCTTTTTAAAATTGGTTGAATGAATTTTTGTAATAATTGCCATCTACCAATAGACAGCGATCGTAGTAGATGGCTTACTGCCATCTGTGATTATTCCTGCCCACATAGATAAAACTTTGGGGACAGGGACTTTTAGATGGACCCCACGATTGGATTCGTTAACTAAGACTAACGACTTTTCTTCATCTTTGTCAGCTCTGAAATAGTGGCTGCAAGTGAAGCAACTCGATCAGACAACATCTGAACAAGTTTTTTTTAGCTCATTGCAGGATCTGCACAGTTGGTTGTTTGGATTCACAGGAGCTTTTACTTGATGTTGAGCGGCGAAAGAGACATCTGGTTTAGTAAGGTTTTGAGAGCTAAGTGTCTTTTTATATTCTCTTCAGGCACCTGGGAAATAAATCCTTTGTTGTTATTTCTATTATAAATTTCATTGTCTAGTAATACAGTTGTTCTTTAACTTATAATCTGTATAGTCCGTTGTAATTTTGTAGGTATTCTTGATAAATTGTTACCAATTGGAATTTATATATGGCAGAATTTAATACACAGATCAAAATTGTGTGATTGTTGTTTTTAAGGAAATCGTAATCAATAAAAATAAATTAAAAAATTATGGACATGAAAATAGTAAAGGTTATCCAGTTTACTTACAATCTCTCAAGAGTTAATTTTTGTATATTCCATACTATCTGATAACATTCTTCTGTCAACATTTTCATTGTTGTTTCTGAAATTTGAATGTTTTTACACATTTTGTATTGAATGCTGTCAGATTTCACAGACTAAATAAATTTAATTTTGTAGTAATGCATTTTTAAACAGGACTTAACTTCTTTTTTGGATTTTATCAAAGGCTTTTGTACGGACAACTGAATGTATGTATGCATATCAAATATCTATCAAGATAAACTGCAATTTTCATTGCATTGGTTATGAAATGGACTGTTTATACATATTAAGAGGTACATTATTCCACATAGTCATATTTTGTATACGATTAATAACTTCTATGGCTTATTTTATTTATTACAATATAAATAAGCACTGTATTAAAAAATGCAGCATTGTTAAATATAGAATAAAGAAATAAATCCTAATTTACAAATTCAAAATAAAAATTTATACATTATAATGTATTGTTGTTATTTCTACTTAGGAATTCATTGAAACAAATGTTATTATTATTTAGCATTAGCTATTATTAAGTGTTAGATCTCTGTTGCAACACAAAATGTGCACAATACAAAAAATACATTACTGTATATACATTATTATATAAAATACTGCAGAGGGGCATGTAGGCATTTAGTAACAAGTGCCCTGACCACTATTCTTAGCAATTTAGCTGTAAATGTGCTGTGATGAAAACGATACACTATACTTGTTAATGCATTATCATCTAGCAATGCAGTAAAAGTTAAATATAACTGACTTCCAGCACTGTTTATAATTATAGCATTTTACTTTTGCCAACAAGTATGCAGCTTACTTCATAATAATGGTAGAAATTCAAGTGATTTTATTACCAGTATTTATTTTTATAAACTTATGTGATTACTTCATTTTGTTGAATTTTATTTTCAAATAAATACAAATTTTTAATTTTTCATGTAGTTTGCTTTTTACCCGTGTAAAATGCAAAACATAAGCTCTATTAACAACCTAATAATTAATTTTTTATGTTATTCTTGCTCAATGTGAGTATTAATGGACCCACTATTACTGGCAATCTTTCATGTGATAATGTTTCAGTGAAGAAAAAACTTATTTGTAATAATTAAAATTTGGTATGTTCATTTTGACAAGCGTTATCAAAAAGTATATGTAGTAATAAGTAATTGTAAACAACCTTTGGGGTAAGAAGCGATTTAAAAAATAAATCTTTAAAATAATTTCAATGGTAAACTGTTACTAACAGAAGTAATGCAGTATCATAGAGATTTCTGCTCATAAGGCAAGGTACTAACTAAAAATTTTCTTGAAAAAATTACAGTGATGTGATAATGGTTGATATAGATTAACTTACTCAGGTTATAAAAATATACGTACCAGGTTTTTAAATTAAAAACAAAAATTAATTCCTCACTAAAATAGGTAACTAGTGGTTCAATAATACTTTCAAATTGGTCAAGGGCAATTGATTAAAGGCTATTTTTAGCACTATATAATTTAGTAGCTGACTGTTATCAAAAGAAAAATAATAGAAAAAATGTAATTGTACCATTAGATTCATTGATCCTTTTCTGCATAAAATGAATATAATGCTGCTTGGGTGCCATTTTCTCTTTTGAATTTAATTTTTTTAATGAAGTAAAAATAGAAATAAAAGAAATAAGTAAAATTTGGACGCTATAACAAAATGTGATACTATAACGTGTTCAGTTAACCTTTTTTTTATCACTCTGCTGAGTGACTAGTTCAGTTATATGATTTTTAAAATGCCTATAATTTTTTTGCAAAAGAGGCACATTTTGGGAAAAATTAGGTATTGCCGGAATTGTCAGTACAGCATGATTTCACTTCAACAGTTTTAGAATGCGAATAAAATTATGGAGACCAATCTTGAAACTATTTTAAAAATTAAAGTGTGTGGAACAGCTGTTCTCTCATTCAAGTATTCTGATATTCTGACTGTATATGCATTATGTTGCTGGAATTTGTTTACAAATTTGTCATGTCATTATATTATTGTTCAGTTGAAAATTAATATCAGATTTTTTTCTGTGATATTTTTTGACATCAGTAACACTGCAAAATCACCTGCCAAGTACTACAGTTATGGGACAGTGCATATTTCACTTGAGTGAAAACTCAAATCATGTTAAATAGATTAAATAAAGAAGTTTCTCTATTAAGTCTGGACGTTGCAGGTTTAAAGTACCTACTAAAATATGCTGTATTCTGGGTGTTGATATTAGCACTATTGATAACATGATTAATTTCGTTTGTTGCATAGGAATATCACGATTTTATGGTAATTTTATTTTTATTTCTTTTTTATCCTTTATACATTACGTTGCTTTTAAGTGGCTTTAAAATGATGAATGTCAGTAGCATTCAGTTTCTGCTGTTAAAAATTCAAACATTGTTTTAGACATGTTGATTCCATTTGAGTTTTGGAATGTCCAGTAATTCAATGGTAGCACCTGTTCTTTGTACAACATTTTGTCTCCTGTTATGTTCCAGTGTGTGTTACATTTCAACCACCCTTCATATGAATAGATACTGACTATACATCTCCCTCAAGAATGTTGGACAAATGGGTTCTACAGTTAGTCACAAAATATGGCATTTTCCACGGTGATGCACTCCATATATAAGATACAGGGAGATATGCGACACATCCATTATATATCAATATAATATTTTCATATATCATGCAAGAACTGAATACTCTTCAAGGCAGGGAAGAATATATCAGTTTCTTATGTAGATGCCTCACTTACTGTCAGATATGATTTAAGGTATTCTTACTGTTTTTGGATTGTTGTAATGAAGGGAATGGTTTTTTTATAAGTACATCACTTTTCACTAAAAATGAAATGATATTTACTTGAGAAGAAACATTCCATTTTTCACATCTGAAAAAGTGTTGAATGGTTCCTTCTCCTGAAAGATATTACTAACCCTTTTCTTTGATAATAAAGATTTTTGCATATTAAATTCTAGGGCAATTTGTTTAATGCAGTAGCATATTGTGAATATGGAGGTTCACAAACACGATTCATCCAGTAAAACTTATAAAATACTTTGATTCATGAATAACAATGCCGCACTGAATACGACAGGTATTGTTAATATTATATTAGAAAAGAACTATATGACAGATATTGTTAATAATCTATTAGAAAAGAACTATATCTTCTACCTGTATTGCAGTATAAGATATACAGTATAAGCCCTCCCTATGTTCATATCCTGTGTTTTATGCCTCTCATGAGTTTGAAAGATCTTTTGAAATAGCATTTTACTATAATGTGATGAACAGAGGAATTTTGGATGTTTCACTTTGAGATTATGTTAAAACAAAATTTTTTAATTGTACCTTAAACAAACAGAAAAATTGGTCTAACTTTCAGTACTTTTTTCATTTATGAGCAAATTACTGATTTCTTATAAAAAAAGTATTTTCGTAGAATTATATAATGTAAAACAAGTTACCACCAGACAAAAACCAGTAGATTCTGGACAAATATGGCTTGTCTTTGAATTCCATTTACCAGTAATATTGTCAAAAATTTCATGACTGAATGGTAACCAGGCAAGACAAATAGATTCTGTGGTGTACTCACTTTTAAAAAATAATCACTACTTTTCCTAGGAATACATTTGATGGTCTTTTTTTAATTTTTGCACAATTTTTAGTACAACAGGGGTAGTTAAGAAAATTAAAAATGAATTACATTTAACTTAAAGTATAGAGTAAAATTATTTCTAGGTTTCTTACTAGTTCTTTACATATCAACAAATATATAAGAAATGTTTCTCCCACGAGAATTTCAATTATTTTCAGTATCAAGCTTTTACTATATCAGTATATTATTAAAATAAGCATTAAAATTAGTTTTGAGCAATATATGTGCACGTGAACTCACAAACACACACACTGAAATTAACTAAATATTGATAGAGGTAATAACAAATTACCATAAAATAAAAAAAAAATAAAGACTTTATTTTACTTTACTATAGAATACTATTTACAGGTTCAAATCTATTTCTTTTGAGTTTTTACCCATTCTCTATGAGGTAACCATACTCTTTTACCTCTGAGAGCCCGTAATCTTGCCATTTCTTCTTTAAAATCTTCATGCTCATCTCTAAATAAGCCATAATCACGAAGATGCTTCATTAATAGACCGGTTTCGACATGTCTTGGATAATAATGTATGTTATTCATTACATCTTTATTTAGGGGAAGTGCACTCATCAATCTTAACACCTAAACAATTAAAATAAATAAAGCCATAACTATTGAATTAATTTGCTCAAATATCAAAGTTAAAATAAAATTAAATACACCAGATAAAATTAATCTTGAATGTAAAAGTAACTATTGCTAATTGTAACAAAAATGTTCAAATTAAAAACAAAGATTCAGATGACTTAACTTTGGTGCTGTTCAGGCTAATGCCCACCTCAGGCTAAAATAAAAGTGCTCTTTCACCATGGTAATGGGTCTTGGATTGTTGCTGCAAAACCTTTGCTTTGAAATGCTTCCACATTGGTTGTATTTGGCTCCTAGCGATTACTTCCCCTTACCAAACCTGAAGAAATGGTGCATTCACTTCAAATGATGATGTCAAAGCTGAGGTAACTGCTCATCTTGTAGAGCTAGACAAAGTGCGTTATACTGAAGGTATTAAAAACTGAATCTAAATGTATCAATTTGTAAAGTTACTAAATTGAAAAATAAAATCTCTGAAAAATCTTGTTTTTTTTTTTGTCAGTACTTTACTTTTTTACTGGTTAATTTAAAATTATGTAACTTTCACTACAGGATAAATTAGTGCTTACAAGTAAATTCATCTATATATATTACTATTTATTACCTATATATTACCTGTCCCTTTACCCTTGTTACAACTTCATAAAAATTCACATGTGAGACCAGTAAAGGCAATATGAAGTTATTGGTGAATATCAATATAAACACAGTAGATAAGCAAATTTACAGCAAGATCTATATGACAAATTCAGGGTTCCCACAGAAATTTCCCTGATTTTTAACATATTAAACAAATCCTAACTCCTTTCTTGCAGTACATTGACTACATCAATGCCCAACTCACTCATTACATGAACTTTATAATAAATACAGGGTGATTTTTTAGTCCTGTTACCCAATTGTTAATGTCCGGTAATTTTTTTCTAAGAAAGGGAAATTTTGTTTTGTGAAACGAATTTGGTATTCAACCGGTTTGACCATGACGTTTGTTATGGTCGAGTGTTCATAAAACTGCTAAAAAATTGAAATTTTATCCGTATTGCGTACGATTAGTCCAAGAGCTTCAGCCTCCAGATTTACACAAGCGATTACAATATTGCCGTTGGTTAGGTAAATGATAACGGAATCAAATTTTTAAACACAGTGTTCTTTAGTGATGAAGCTTGAATCCATCTCGATGTTTATGTGAAGTCAAACCTGTCGAATTTGGGCGGTTGAAAATCCTAACGCTTTACAAGACAAATCTTTGCATCTTGAAAAAATTGGTGTGTGGTGTGCGATATCTCGTCATCGTATAGTCGGACCTAAATTCTTCGAACAGACAGTAAGGCTTTCTGATTGTTGGGGACTACGCGTGACCTTACCTTACCTTACAACTTTAAACGTGCACGCTACCTGTGAGTGCGGTTTGCAAGCACATAATTTTTTGACTGTGCTCCAACAAATGCTCAGTCCCAAAGGTCACACGCATTCTTTTTTCTTTTCTTAACATGTTTTTGTTTATTTTTATTCTTATTTTTTATCTATTTATAATTTTAAAAGGAAAGAGTAGGGAAGGTATACAAAAGTTTTATTAGTCTATTTATTTATTGAAAAATTACAAATTTCATTCGGCCGATAAACTATAGAATAAGATTGACAGAGTTCCTGCTCTACTGATGGCTCTTGCTTTTTCTCAGACTCGTTCAAAAATGTCATACGTTCTTTTTTCATCTGCAGTTCAAACCACTTAAGTTGTTTTAGTAGCACCATCCTCTGCAGCTCTGGTGTAGTTAACTTCAAACTTTCTTCAGCCTAGAAATCTTGAGTTTTTCTCTTTCTGATATTTTTTGAAGAGTCATGACCAGAAGTGGAAGAATCGTTGCTACTTGATCCAGCAGAGAAATCAAAGTCTACATGTTTTGATGTACCAACATGTACTTCACCAGGAACTTTAAGGGTTAGTGGGTTATCTTGGAACTTCATCATTTCAATAAATTAATTTTACCAGTCATGCAAACTGATTTTTCTGTTGCCTGTAGCAGTTTTATCAGTCTTTTTTTCAGGTCTGTTTTTATATTTTTAACGAATTTCTAAAGTTTCTCTGTAGTTGCTTTTTATCCAGTTTTTTCTCATATTCTAACAATATTAAATTCCATGCTTTTTCTTTAGCCGATACTATTTTCGGCATCATTGATCTGCTTAAAACCACTCTATCGTTTTTAAGAAGATTAACTAAACATTTTCTACTGTGTTCATTTTTTTAATCAGAAATAGGCTCCTCAAACTGAGTTTCATCATCATGCCAAAAATGTCATCACTGCACGCCTCCATGGCTAGATGTTACACACAAAACGCTACCAAGATCCATAACCATATGAATGTTTAACAGTTGTTAAAAATATAAAAAAATTGTAACAGGCATGATTCAACTTGTTAGATAATGAATACGTACATACGATGATATCATTCAATCTGTGTTTACTTATGTTGCAACAAGTAATTACTGATTATTACCAGTACTCACTTAATCCACTAAGAGTTAACTTGTCAGTAATAGTAAATGTTTATTCTCATCAAAAACAGTACTTACTTTTTCATTTCAGACCTTACTTTACTTAATAAGTACTCTCTTATAAGTACTTAATGATTTTTATTTACTTCACTCTTTGTCTGCATCATAAAGAGCATCTAAAAAAAGGATCAAAATTTCCTTTGAAACAATTCTTTGCCTCATTACAGAGGTAGTCATACCGAGTATTAGATCTTCAGCTGTATCTTCTGAGATTCTATTGTTTTCATAGAGAACTTCAAGAAGATCATTAAATTGTTTCTTTCCAAGATCAGGTTGTGAAAAAGTCACTTCAGGGCTTAGAGAAGACAGTCCAGCAAGAGCTTTGAGCTTCAGTGGGCTTCTCTGTTGGCTTGCACTGGTTTCTAAAGTTTAATAAGTCTAACTCAGATGTATGCTTTATATTTTTTAGGTGTTTTACAGTTTGGAATCCAATATCAACATTTTTAAGTAAGTTTTCACTATTTTCTAGGTTGATAGTCATTAGCTTGCTTCTAGAACTAGCAAATTTCAACCAACATGACTGGTTTCACAGTGCATACTATTAAACCTTTTCAAATCCAACAAGCTAGTGTGAAGATAAGGTGAGAGAGAAGAGCTTTAAAACCTCAAAATTCAGCAGATATGACCCTAAAAAAAAGACACCTTGCATTTCAGAAACTTATTTTCACAGTAGTTTTGCAATGATTTTCATGCTTAATTATGACAGGTTTTGATTTGTTTATAAACTTTGTTATGTCACCCAGTATTTTGTGAGCTCTATCAATACAAGTGACATTCTCAAACCAAATGAAGAGTGTTGTTTAATACCTTCAAAAATGATCTGCATTACACAAAACTGTTGGCTAAGATGGAGTAAGCTGGTATTTTTTTTTATCACACCACTTATTGTAGGTGTAACCAATTTTAAAAATTCAAGTGCAATATTTATAAAAAGTTACTTCAAAATAATTAAAACTTTAAAAAGAATTTACTTACCTCAGTTCCAGATCACAGATTTTTAACAACTCATAAATATCACAATGTACCAAATTCTGTGAATAATACATGCACTCAAAAGTGGTTTTACCAAAATTTTCCCTAATTATTCTCAATTTTTTGAAATTTTCTGACTTTTGGCCTGTTTTCAAGAATGTCCCTGACTTTACCTGTCTGAAACCAATTTCCTTGACTTTCCAAGTCTGGGAACCCAAATTGATATTTTGCTTATGAAATCTGATACTAATTACAGAAGAGATTTAATAGAAGTGTAACAGAACAGTTTCTTGAATGAGGATGGAGTTCATTTAAAGTTCAGTGGAATAAACCTGCTTTTGGTTTGCTGTTATAAGGAACTTATGCCTCTACCTTGTCATCCTTTCTAATCTTTGTGTTAATTCTAATTCTTAATTATTAAAAACAGTTAACTGAAAAATTTTAGATGATTAAATTTTACACAAGAATCATCCTAAGCATTTTTGATACCACAATGGGCAATTTACAGCACATTTAAAATATGCATACAACTTTTAACGAATCATGAACATGATCCAATCTTGCTTTTCACAAACGTGCCACATTAAGATTAAAAAAAACAACAGAAATCAAGTTTGTGTAAAAATTTTAGGTTGAGAGTTGTACATTTATTAATGCATAAATGTGTAATTTTTATATGAACCTGTAATTTTTGTTTTTCAAAATTGTTAGCTAATTATTAATGGAATTATTTAAGAAAGATATATTCATGAAGAGGTTATATGAATTTAAAGAGTACAGCTTTAAGAGTACCAGTTCAATGCTGATGTGCACTTCAGCTTTTTGTTTTGTGCAAGAAACAGTAGTCAAAGATAGATCAATAAGCAAGGTCCTAACTGATAGACCTGATAAGACCTTGCTTATTGATTTATCTTTGACTGCTGTTTCCTGTTAGTTATGGGTCCTGCTAAATTACTTCAGGGTTATGAAACCACATAGAAAATGTTTTTGTAAACTTTTGTTCCAAAGAACCTGGTACTACATTTAGAGATGTATCTGCCTTTGGTCTTGTCATTATTTAAGGTGACTAGACAATGCACACTACTTACTAATTTATCCTTAACCCATTTCTTCCCAACGTTGCATAAATGCAACAGTACAAAATTATATATATAATTATACATTTTTTCTGTGATGCCACTTTTAATTTATATTATTAATTCTAAAGTATATGTATATATTTTTGATGTTTTAAAAATACTTTTATATATATTTCCTTTCTTGTGTATACTTGAATAATGATAAAACCAATGTATTCAGAAATTGCTCTTTTGTCATAAGAAATAAAAATATATACATTTTTAGAACCCAGTTTTTTGTTTGGTCAGTTATTATTATGTTTAGTTTACTGCTGAGTCATTTCCGTTATGACTGCTTAGGGTCATAACGGAATGTGCAGGTGGTGTTATTCAATGGAATGTGCAGGTGGTGTTGGTGCAATGTTAGGAGTTAGGTATAATTATTAGCATACCAATATTGACATATTACTTTGACCAGTTTATTCTGCTGTGAGTTTTCAATAAGAATTTTTGTTACAAAACAACAGAACTGTTTGCAGCATTCGACGAGATGTAGGAAGAAGAAGCAGCATGTGGTACAGATGCAGTAATTATACCACCTGATGTCGAAGAAAATATGGATTTTCCATATTTGGAATATCTGAATTTTTCCAGATATTGCTGGTTTTTTCAAGTCCACAGTTCTGTTAGTATTGAACCAACTAAATGTAAAATGACTAAACAAAAAGTCAAGGAACCTAAACCATGTCCAAATTGGGGAGATTCTTTACAAACTATATCAAAAATTCCAGATGAAGTAAAATATTGTGGAAGAAATAAAAAAACCAATACGGTGGTCTTATCAGTTCTTGAATGATTTGTTCCTGGACAAAATTACTGTTTTCTATCTCATTTGCTAAGGAAAAAATAACCATAGCTTTTCTTTAACTTGTCCAGACTTGAAAAAAGTTTTTGGAATTCTTATTCTGACGGGTTATCACTCGCTTCCCCAATGTAAAATTTACTGGAGCAAAGGTGCTGATAAAGGAATACCCCTTGTAGGAGAGGCAATGCCATGAAATAGATTTGATGAAATTACAAAGTACATTAATTTCTCAGACAATACAAAACTAGATAAATCAGACCAATTTTCTAAACTCTGCCCGTATTATAATGAACTGAATGTCCAAGTCAGCCAATTTGGGATGTTTTCTCATAAAATTTCAATTACGACTAAATGGTCCTTATATTTGATGTCATTCAACAAAAGTGTTCATGAGAGGAAAACTGATGAGATTCGGTTTCAAAATTTGGTGCATGCTTCTGTTGATAGTTACATGTACAGGATTGAGCCATACATTGGAAAAAATTGTGAAGTAAAGGACAGCTATGGGCTATGAGAGAGACAATTGGCTATAATTTGTTAAAAGTAATTAAAAATCAAGAGAATCATGTTACTTTTTTTTATTACTTGCAGTTTAGTGAGTAAACTAATGAAAATGACTTTCCTAGTAGTTGGAACAATTAGAGAAAACAGTCTTAATAATATTAAAAGAACTTATAAATATGCTTTTGATAAAGATGAAAATATATCTGTAGTTTAGTTATGAGATAGTTCTGTATTTACAGTAATAACAAATTATCGATCGATAGAACCTATACTAAATATAAAAAGGCACATTTGATAAAATATATATATATATATATATATATATATATATATATATTTATGTACAACAGCCAAATGTTATTTATACATAATTGGAAATTATGTATTTTATCAACAGTAATAAAATCAGCCAGATGAAATTTAAATCATAGTTAGTTTTGTTACTTCATCAGCAAAAATTGAAGAACCTGACATAAGTGACAGAAATTTACTGTTCGGGCACTACAGTAAAATGAGTTTACCAGACAATTTATGTAAAGACAGAAATGAAAATAATGCAAAACGAAGGTGTAAAGCGTGTCATAGCCAAACTTTTTATATTTGAAAGAAATACCAAGTGGTTTTACAAGTGGACTGTTTTAGAAAAATTTCAGAAGGCAGCTCAAAAGTAAAATTATAAATATTACAGAAAATAGTGTGAACTGAAATTGTTACTAAAAAATAAAATTATTTCAGTCGTACGTTTATTGTTTACATCATTTCCCAATGTTGTGCTTAACACATCGCAACTTGCAGAACTTCCAACGTTGCATGAACGCAGCAAGTCATAACTCAAAAAATACAAATATTTGTTTCCCTTTCATGTCTTATTCTTTAAATTGGATAGTAAAGATGTAGATAAAATGAAAAAAAAAACATCAGATTTGGAAATTGTTCTTTTAGGAAGAAATGAGTTAATTCAATAAAGTGATTTACTTACCTTTATACAATGCAAGGGAAACATTTCTTAATGAAATGATGTACATTTTATATGGGCATATTAAACATTACATAAACAAAACTAAACAATAATTCTTAAAAAATTATTTTCCAAACATTCAGTATAAATAAAAAAACTAGTTCATACTTTCATTGACTTTGGTGCTGGTCTAGTCTGTTCTGTGAATATCCTATTACTTAATTTGTTCATTCGACGAGCATAACTTGTGGGCTGTTTCATCAGTTCAGCATATGTTCTGTACATACTCATATTGCTACCTGCAAAAATCACAATATAACTTAATAAAAATTAATTAAATGGGAAGATACTATCAAACTGTGCTGTCCATTTCAAAGCCTCTTTATCTAGTACATGGTTAAAAGATGAGGTATAATAATTCTGTGTATTTCTGCCTTATAATAATTGGCTGGGAGTTTGCACTTTTGGGGGGAAAGAAACAATCAACCCTACAATTGAAAATGAGGTTATCTTGCCCTTGCTAGCAAAAATTTGAACATTAACCTGACAGAAGCAATGATGTTGACCAAACTAACTTGGTCTGACAAACTGCATACATACACAGTGAATAGACAATGAATAGTCATATATTATCATTTGAACATATGAATGAATGATAATCACATAAATTTACTGACAATGCAAATTGATAATTAATTGTATGTTTCACATTTGAACAAATTTATATATCTGCATGCAATGTTCACAAATTTTATTAAATTTACTATTTGCATCAAAACCAATTCTTCAAACTTAATCTGGTAACAAAACTAAGTTAGAAAAAGTAACTTGAAACAATTTTTACTTGACTAAGATATGTTATGTGGGTATCATGGAAAGAATAAAAATGTAAGTGATAAAAATTGCACTTTTACTGCAATCGCCCTGCAAAAATTTGATATCACAGTCAAAGGTAACTCTTGTATAATATCAAAAGGTTAAACTTGTCATTTTTTGAGGTTATATTATGGTCCATATAACATATTCCTTAGTAATTGAAAACTAAATGTACAGATGGTCGAGTAACACTTGTGTTGCAAGCAGTTTTAAATATAAATCAATTAATGAACTCGTTACTATAATTGTACTTACTGTGAAGGTTTGCTTAATATTGAATATTTTGGAGTAGTTAATATAACTAGGGTTTCAACGTTAATATAAGTAAATCTAGTAATGTTTTAACAAATAAATATTAATTTAACGTACAACGCGGTTACAAAACAAAATCCTCTTTCTAACAGTCCATTCACGGCCTTCAAATGCGCAGTAAACAGATGTACACTAATATCAGCTGTAGATCAAGGAATTCATTTTATTAATCACAACAACCCGCACGCAACATGGCTGCATGGCGTATGTAAGTTCAAAAAATTGCGCAGATTAATTTAAGTGGATGAAATGTGAGTTATAAATTAAATGGAGCCTATTTAAAATGTTTGTGTATATTAAAAGTATTTTAGTGAAGGTATGTAGCTGACTAGCTTCGAGTTTAGGTAACATTATGACCGCTAATCTTAAACTCTCTTCGTCCAGCAACAGCAGCAACGGTACAAGTAACGAGGACGACGTAACAGAATGTGGAGATTGGCAGCTACCACTATGTTTTCAAAAGAAGCGACATTTAGAACCAATAGAAGGTGCAAATACAATCACACAAGGATGGAGAATGAAAGAGAGGGTAATAAAAAATTTATCAGACATTTTTTGTTAATATCTTAGGTTATGTACACAACGTTATCTTGCTTTCTAAAAATAGATATATATTTTTTCATTATCGTGTAATATCAAGTCGTAAATTCAATGTTTGTATTAAAATTGCCTCTATAATTATTGGAAATCCTGTTACTATAGAATTTATGTATATTAGTTCTCTTTCAGGATAGTCTGAAAATAGATTATTAACTTGTCTTTTTAATTAAAATACCTGATAAATAATAATAAACAATTGGTAATCTTAATTAATAATTTAAAAACATCTCTTTTGTAAGAATATAATTTCTTTCTTTATGGTTGAATTCTTATCACAGTGATGTTATTTTGTAGTTATTTACTGTTTGTTTTTCTTTGTTTATTTGTTTGAACTTTGTACACTTGCAAAATGTGAAAATACGTATTTTTACGTACTGTATGTTATTGATGTAATGCTTTAATTGGAATGCATTGTAATGGTATTTTGTGGTACTACACACCACAAAACACATCACAGTTGCAAACGCATCTCAGTTTTGTAACTCCTTACTAGATGAATAGCTAGTAATGCGTGCTAGTATTGTGATATGTAGCTTAGTAATGATTTGCTGTTCCTTAATCGACAGTTTATAATCATGTTTTATTACTCTAAACTAAAGTTTTAATTACTGTAATTAAAATTAATACAAGATTTTAAGTTAAGGTTGGGTAACCATTCTGTTTACTGAACTTCTTACGATATCAACATAAACTAACCAAGCATAACCGATCATTTCACTTGCTAACCCTGCCCAATTAATGTTAAATATTAAATGCTAGGAGACTAACAAATATATTAATTTGAATGTTCTAGTTTATACTTAATGTTAAGAAAATAAACAGCTATATCTTCAGCAGACCTATGGCTACAGTGGACTTATATAAAATATGAATGCCATCTAGTGAGTCCTGAGGAACTTAATTAACAATTTCTAAACTAGTTAATGTCTGCTGGGCATATAGTGTTGTTAACCATTAATCTTGTATTGAGATAATTTATTGTAATATGAAGTATTGATTAATAACATTGGTTTAAATAGTTGTGAATTATTAATATTTTTATATATTTCACAAATTTCTCAAGTTTATTTAATTAAAGAAAAAAATTAATGCTTGAAACGTGCTTAATTACAGTTGAATTGTGATTATGTCAAGTATTCTAGTCAATTGTACATATGCACGTTTTTGGTTGGTAATTGGCAAAGATTGACTGCTGTAGACAGTATTGACAGTCACCAAGTATGTGTCAGCTGTATTTCTGCCATCAGATCAGAATTGTTAGAATAGTAGTACTGCTACCTTTTATACAAAATTCTGGGTTAAAATCTCAGTTTTGGCTTAACATATTCCATTTACACTACAAAATTCATCTTTTAATACCCATCATAATTGTGTGGTTTATTAAAGGCATATAAATAAATATTGTAAAACTCATGATTACTATCTATAGGTAATATTTACATTATTATTATTTTAAATATTACCCTATATATATATATATATATATATATATATATATATGTATCAGATAATATTTAAGTACGACACATTATTTAGGTTTAAAATTTTACAAAAAAAACAATGGTGAAACCCATTTTTCTGTTAATGTCTTCATTATTGAGTTATAAGCATTCAGTTGCAAAGACAAATCGTGTTAACATTAAAATGAGGTAAAATGCGCTGCATGAACAATATTATTGTATTTTATATTAATAATGCAGACAATATTAAACTTTAAAAAATGCGTAATATAGATAATAATAAACAATCACTAATAATTAATGACATAACAAATAACTTAACAGCTATATCAACTGATATTATTTACTTTAAATATTTCAGTATTTATTTTAAAATTGTAAAGAAATGTTTTTGATCATAAATTACCAATGAAAAAATTTTTGAAAGCATACCTTTCTACAATAAATATTCAAAATGATTTCCCTTTACAGTTTGGCAGTGTGTTAACCTCAAGTGATATTTGTGTTATGTCTGGTGGTACACGAGTCAATTATTCATCTTTTCAATTCGTCAATGCCTTCAGGATTTGTAAACATTATATTTCAGGTACCCCCAAAAAAGTAATCCAGAGGAGATAGGTCTGGGGACATTGCAGGCCATTCTATGGCTCCTCTACGACCTGTCCAGCAAATTGGAAATTGTTCATTTAAAATCTGCCATGTCCTTAGATAGTAATGAGGTGGTGCCCTATCTTGCTGAAACCATATGTTATTATTTAATTCTTGTCCAATATTTTCCAGTATATTTGGTGAAATCCTCTCGGCTAACAAGTTGCAGTAAGCATCTCCTGTAAGTTTGCCATCCAAAATAAAAGGCCCTATAATATAATGACCATTAATTCATGTCTATATGGTACACTTTCTGGGGGTGCTGTGAATGAGCTTCCAACATCTGTTTGGGATTATTATCACTACAATATCGACAGTTTTATTTGCAAATTCACTTAGCCATTTAACATAAAAGTCGCTTCATCAGTAAATATATTGAGCGTCTATGTCCAGTTTTTGCATTATATCACAATACTCAACTCGATGGTCAAAATCATCCTCCGAAAATTCTTGCACCAGTTGTAGCTTATAAAGGTGAAATTTATTTGTTTTAAGAATTTTTTGAACTGAAAAATAACGGATTTCATGTTGGTCAAAAGCTTTCTGAATCGATGAATGAGGCTCTTCAAAAAAGGATCAGCAGTACATCTAATGACTTTTCATCACTTGTGACAGTTCTTGGTCTGTTGGTGCGAGGACGATTCTTTACAGTACCGGTTTCAGTTATTTGTGGTATCGGTTCTCTGTTTGGAAAAATATTATTAAATAAATCACATATCTCTTGTAAATGCTGAACTCTGTCATCCTACCTGTACATTACCGACAGAGTAATTCTTTCAGTTTCACTTAAAGAAGGCATTGTTATTTGAAGATTTAATATTTAATAAAACTAAATAAATGAATGAGGAAACGAGTAATAAAACTTTCACCCAAAAACAAATTTGAACACTAGGTTTACAACTTAATATTTACTAGCACTGTCAAATTTTACCGTTGCAAGTATTTTGAATTAAAAAGGTGAAACGAGGACTTAATAAGTTGCATTGTTTCAGCATAATACAAATTACATTGTTGTAAATTAACAGCTGATTTACTCAACTAAATGTGTTATATATTTTTATGAAAGTATTTCCTGCTGATTTTTTCATTTATAATAAGTAACAAATATCAGCTAACATTAACACTGGAAGTTAATTTAGAAAATAATATCAGTTGATATAGCCATTTAATTTGTTGTGTTGTTAATTATTAGTTATTGTTTATTATTATTATTAATAATATTATAACACCGCTTAAAGTTTGTTATTGTATGCATTATGAATGTTGAATGCAATAAAATTGTACATGCAGTGTTTTACCTTGTTTTATTAACACGATTTTAACATCATTGCAACTTTGAATACTTGTAACTCGATAAAGAAATCATTAACATAAAAACAGGTTTCACCATTGTTTTTCTTGTGAAATTTTAAATCGAAATTATGTGTCATATGTCTTCCTTGCTTTTTAAAAACATTAAGTTTTTTATTCGGTTTGGTGGATCCAAGATGGACAAAAATTAAACCCACCGTAATGCAAATTTTTTTAATTACGTAGAACTCCATTTCTTTCTGCCTGCAAATGCCTCTCAGATATGCAGTATAAAGCTGTTTCAAGCCTTAAATACCACCTGCACGTATATATATTAAATAAACAATTAAATTGGCATCCCAACCTCGTAGGGGAAGACACCCACCTTGTGATATTACCAGTCGCCACACAACCCCCTTCGTTCTGAGCCCTGTGCGGCTTTACCAGAGGTCATCTTTAGATTCTTTAACTGATTACAATTCACAGTCATCAGCCAGGCCTCGGTTGGGATGCCACCAATGTAAATGCCTCAGCAGACAATTACATCAGTTATTGGCAGGTCAATTCTGTTTCCCTTGAGATTCTAGCATTTTGTTATCTATCATTTCATCCACCTCGTCAATCATTAAAGAACATATGTGTAGCAGTGTTAAAAAAAACCTGTAGCTGTGTGTTTAGGTTGCATCTCAGTGGTTTTTTAATATATTCAAATTTCCCTTACTGATGCGCAATGTGTAAAGATAATTGAAATTTATAATACAGAAATTTATGGTTTTTACCAATCCATAAATAAATTTATGTCATATCGTTGTGTTTAATTTTGTACTAATTAAATTACACGTGAACTAATAATGAAAGTGTAAGGAATGTAATTACTATTTCATTGTTAATTATTAGTAAGTTTCTGGATAAGGCTTAGATAAAAATAATAAAAGTTACCGCCATAAACTTTGAAATAGTCTCCTTAAGGAATGTATTCAGCATTCCCTACACTTTCATATCTCAAAAGCAATGAAGACCATTCAGTAAAGGCAGAACTCATAATATCAGACGGAAGGAATTTTTGAGTAAAATGCCCTTTATATAAAAAAACACAATAAGCATACATATATTTTGGACCTTCTGCTCCTTTGTTTTGATGATGCAGATTCCTCTGCTGCAATGATTATTGCTTTATCTCTGGATCCTAGCTATAAATCCAACTTACATAATTTTTGATGAACCTATAGATGATTTTGGTTGATCGTTATCCATGCTTGGATATGACATATATAATATACTAGCTGACCCGAAAGACCTGTTCAAACGTTGTAAATCCGAAAATTAAAAAATTTTTCAAATGAACTATAAGTTATTTGGACCGTTTTGATGAAAAAATATGTAAAAAAAAATTATTTTTAAAATACCTGACGCCACTACGCTTACAGTTATCAAAACTCGATCTATGAGATCTTTCAGCGTTCTATTGAGAGCTTCAAGTGAACGCTTGTGAGTCATACTGCATTCATCCCAGATAATAATTTTGAATTTTCTCAAAACTTCAGGCGTGCTTGAATGCTTCTTTATGTTACACATCGCGTCTGGATTTGTGTGAATGCTCAGTGGCAACTCGAGTGCAGTCCGCCCACCATCAAGCAAGGTCGCTGCAATGCCTGATGAAGCAGTTGCCGACGCAAAAACGTTTCCAAAGTTGCCACTATTTCTCGCTCCTCCATCTACTCTATGTGGTTGTATCGGCAGCGTGTGTTAATTTGTCGCTCCTCGTTGCACATGAAGTAGATTTGCAAAAATTTTGGATCGGCATCAGGCATTGAGAACAAAGAACCAATTTCATGATACGCTTAGCCCTGAATCTTAAATGTTGATTCAAAATTAGGACCGTCCTCATTCTGAACGATTTTTGTCATTTGGAAGCAAAAATTGAATTTACGAATTTTACGCAAAAACAATTTCGGTTGAGATGTGGCTCCAGCCGGTAGTGTTTTCAACGGATCTGGCGGCGAATTCAATGGTGGAAGTGAAACTTTTCCTGATGCGCAGCAAAGACCGGCCGATTCACCTTTGTATTTAAATGCATGACAGTGTTGGCATTCTTTGTCTATATTACCGATGAAAATTAGTGATGTGACGAATAGTCTATTTCCGGCTCATATTCGAACGCAAGGCGGTGACGTGAAGCACGTGTCAATGCGCGACGTTCTTGCACGCGCTGTCGACCATGTGCTCTGTGTGCATCGGTGACTCGTTGACGTGCCTCTCTTTGTCACAGTACATTAGCTCGAAGACGTTCACTGTGATGCTCTCGACTTTTACTTGCACGTATGTTTGCAACCTGGTCTCTTAAATTTACATTGTCCGTCAGTTGATATTCTGCCGTTTTATTTAACCGACGGTTATGGACTATTTGTGCATGCCGTGTACGTCGTAAAATTAATAATTAGTGTAATTAATAAATTTTAATCCACATTACTGCTATGTTTCACTTAAGATCATTCTAAAAAAAGTACCTCCTGCGTTTTTTTTTTATGTAATAATTTTAAAGTTTCATAACCATGTGACAGCTTAATTAATCAAATAATAAAAAAATTGAAGCAGTGTAAAAAAAGCAACGTAGTTAAAATTTTAGTAGAAGTTTTGTCATTTTTCTCATTCTTTATTTTAACATCTATTTTACCAAATTTTAGATAATAGACGATAATTTTATATATTTTTAGACGATATAATTTTTACAGACGAAGCTACATTCCATGTGAATGGATGCGTTAACAGACACAATTCACGAATATGGGGCTTTGAAAACCCACACGCAATTATTGAGAAACAACGCGATTCGCCTAAAGTTAATGTTTGGTTTGGTGTGATGGAAAATCGTGTAATGGGCCTTTCTTCTTCGCTGAAAAAACAATTAATGGAGTTGTGTATCTTGACATGTTAACCGATTATTGCTTTCCTCAGCCGTATGAACTCGAAAACATTCTTCGACTTCATTTCCAACAAGATGGTGCTCCCCCGCACTTCAATGCATCGGTCACGGACGCTTTGAACGAAAAATTTGGAGATCGATAGATAGGCCGGTAAGGACCCGTACTTTTCGCCTCCAAGGAGTCCAGACCTGACACCTTGCGACTTTTTCTTGTGAGGTACATCAAAAGCGTTGTTTGTTCGCGAACTAAATCGCTTAAAAAACAGGATTAATGAAGCAATGACAACCATTAACGAAGAAATGTTAACCAATGTTTGGAGAGAAGTTGAGTATCGTTTGGACATTTGTCGAGCGACTAAGAGCGCACATATTGAAATTTATTAATTATGTAAAGAAATGTTTGAGACGACAAATTTGAAAAATAATAAACATAAACTGTAACCAATTCTGTTTTAATTTAAACCATGTTCAAAACCGCACCGTTCTTTTATGATAACGCTATATAATGTAATATTCTCAATAAACGCACCATTCTAAACGCGATCGCAGCGCTGCCTGCCGGATCCAATTGTGAACCTTAACCATCCCAAGAACACATAAATAAATTAATTAAAAAATATTTTCTATTGGATCAAATTGTGAATCTAAACCATTTTCGAATCAACTTAATCAAACACACAAAATTCCATCAAAATCAGTCCAGCCGTTTAAGAGGAGTTCAGTCACATATACACATGCGGAAGAAATATATATATTAAGATAATGATATAAATATATATATATATATCAACTCCACTACATTTAGTTGAATACAAAAGCCAAGATACAATCTGTGAAACAATGCAATGCTTGTTAAAGTTTTGAGTAAGATTTCTTAGCAGGATTTGTAACTAATTTCAACTGTATCGTACAGTTTGCTGATGATACCAGATGAGTTCAAACATTTTCACATTTCCCGGGTTGACCTGAATGTTTTTTGTCTTTATATGATGCTACTGACTTTGAAACACATATTCCATTCAAATAATGTGTTCAGTTTGAAGATGTTTATGAAAATCCAAAAAAATGCATTTGAAAGTCGTGGTGGCCAATTATTGAGGTGCATACAATGTTGATGTAAGCATATTGGTCTAAATATAACATACTGATGCTAACAATGTTATATAACACTGTATTTCATTCACTGAATACAGTTGTATTTAGTGACTGAAAATATGGTGCGTTGCACAGTGTAATAATACAAGAGTGACTTTTTAGGCTTAGTCCATGCATCTTCATTGTAAATTACCGTTGTTGCAAGTACTAATTTGCTAAGTTTCTTTTATAACTATGCGTATATTATTTAATTGGACTTGAATTCTTGTGCATCGGTACCTTTTGATTATTAAGACTGAAAATAATATTTATTTTTAATAAGTCGCTAAGTATTACCAAATTAAAAATGTTTGTTTTTTAAAGATATAATTTGTAAAAGTATATGACTATAAGTATCGATCCATCATAGGGATTATGTTTTTTTAAAATCTCTAAATTAATTTTTACATTTGTATTTCCACGTTGAATTTTTTGTTATGATGTAACTGAAAGGAAGTATTTTTTTGTCAGAAAAATAACCCATCCATATTTTTTATCTGTTGATGTTTTTGAGTTCCCTTGAGCCAAAAAGAATTCCGCTTACAAAATTTGCTTTGATTGATGCCTGTGCGTGTATGTATGCAAATTATTATACATTTTATACCAAATACTAGTATATTAGGGTTAGTGTTAATGTAAAAACAGCTGTTGTTTTTAATAATTATTGTTTTACGTTAAGCCGAGGCATAAACGATTTGTAATTGTTTTGGGTATCAAATGACTATAGTATTTAGAATTATGTCTTTTAACTTAAAAAGACGATGCTGCATTTCTTGTTTTTAGAATTTTACACATTTTGCGTACTGGATGTTACCGAATAATAAACTTGTAGTTTTATTTCTACATTTCTTAAGTAGTTTATGTAATTTTTAATATCTCCAACAATATTTGTCAAGTTTCATTATGATTTTGGATATCTGTGAGAACGTATATTTTCATCTACCCCTCACATTCTCCGGTTCAGATGCAGTTGTCGATCGGATGTACATTTTTAGTGACAAAAAACAAACTCTACTTCCTAATTAAAATTTTAATTGATTTATCCGCAAAAGATTAATTTAAAAAATCGTCCTAATTTAAAAAAAAAAATTGAACCCGACATACATTTTACGGAAAAGTATGTTAGAATGTTGCCAAAAATTATCTAAGTTTTCAGGAAAGGTCCTTTCCAAAATCATCTTTAAAACTACAAATAAAATAGACTGAATTATAATAAATATTTGTAGTAAACAATAATTCAGAAGCGTGTAAACGGTTAGCGATTACAAGAAATACTGCATCAGATATGCACATGCGCTTTAGACATGCCCATACAACAGCAGGAAGCACACGTTTATCCACCGATAAAAATATACTCTATGCACAACAAAAGAATCAGCTGTATCATGTACATTTCACTCGTAGAACTAGAAAACCAAAATATCTACTTAAATGATAATTTAAATACACTAAATTTGAGAAAAATTACATATTTAATGAACACATATAGATCAAATACATTATTTGACTTAATACTAAAGGAGTTTTTGGGATTTTATAAACATTTGAAGGGGCATTATAACAATATAGCCATTGGTAACTATCGTTAAGAATTAGCTAAACAATTATTTTCTGGAAGAATAATTTTCAGTTTGCGAGTTATTAATAATTTTTAAAAGTATCTTCATATATTATTATCTTGCTGATTAATGAATGGCCTATTTTTTTTTTTTAATTTATCAGTTAGATTTATTTATTGACGGATAATTATTGAAATAAAAATAAAATAATTGTGATTAGTGATCTCCATTAGTAAATGGCTGTTTTGTAAATATTTATTTATTTAAATTAGCAGTTGCATACAATTACAATATTATAAGTATGCAACTGTAATCGGATAAAATAAATTATTAACCAGCAAGTCAATGTACTACATTTACAGTTATAAGCTTGACCTTACCTAAGAGTGTAATGAAATTGGTGAACAAAATAAGCGTGAAATCATTATATTTCAGTTTAATTAGATTAGTAATAAAGAATACTTTCAAAAAATACATCGAATTTTGTTAGACAACGTTTTTTTTTTCATTTGATGAACCGCGGGACTCGAATATGTCGTTTTATTCATGTACTTTTACGAATCGCGCCGTTAGATAGCAGTAATTTTGATAGTACTAGGTTACGTACAAAAACTTTATAATTACTTGAAATAATAAAATTTAAAAGAAAATATACTACAGCTTGTTTTAATAGTAAATATTGTTAATTAAATAAAAGTACTGAAGATGAAACAATTTTTTTAATTACCATCACTCCTTAAAGAAAAAAAAGTAAGAGTATTAGTTTACTAGAGATTATACTAGTTTTATTATTAAAAAAGGAAAACTATAAAAATCAGAGTTACACTTACTAGTAATAAGTGCAATATTAAGTGACGGATTTTCGATTCGTAAAGGTTATTATTATACTAGTTTTATTAAGAAAGGAAAAATATGGTTTAAAGTGAATGACATGACTGCCAACAAAGAAATTGGCCGTGAAATTCAGTTTGCTTGTTCTAAGGCCATACATTTTAATAATGAATCCATAAAATAACAATCAGTAGTTCATAAAAAAAAAAAAGAATAATCTTAACAAAACGCAATGATATCAAAAAAATTACATTGAAATTGTAAGTCGTACGGTAAGAGTCTCGCTGATATCATTTCTTCCGCTCAAAAAAAAAAAAAAAAAAATTCTATAATATAAATAAAACTGTTTTTAACAATACTATACTGATATAAAAAAAAGTAAGACACTACATTTCTATAATCAAAATCTGATATTAATTTGGAATTTTCTTTAAAAAAATACATGTTAAATAAGACAAATAGACACGTAATAGACAATAGATAATAAACTATGTTTAAGCGTTCCATATAATAAGCAAAAAAAGAAAACTTTGTTACAAAACGCTTACCGTTCTGATTTCATTTATTTGTAATGCATATCACATTTACAGAAGGATACAATTCTTATGGTTATTCGTTGTTTAATAAATGAAATCGGATCATTTGATAACGTAGACTGGAATAAAATGTTCAGCATTTTAAAAATTTTGGGTTCAAGTATAGAGATAGAAGAAGAATTGCTAACATTTACAGGAACCAAATTGCAATAGTAATAATCGAAGAACATAAGAAAGAAGCCGTAATAAAAAAGGGAGTCCGACAAGGATTTTCCATACCACAGACACTTTCTGTTCTTGTAGTTGAGTTTGTAGATAAGGGAGGAACAGTTCTGGGTCCTGCCGTATTTGTCGTTATTTTTTGCCGTTATCACCCGCGGAAATGCTGCACGGATGCCAGCAATAGGCAGTCAATCTTGCGAGGCGCCTTGAGTGTTGGTCTGTCGGCTAAAGTGTCGGCAGAGGCGAGGCTAGGTCCAGTTTTCGTGTCCAGACGATCTTCACCCCGCTTTGCGCATAATAGTTTCGACTGCACGTGGTACTTTAAAATCTTATGGTAGTCCCGAAAAGGGCTGTTTAAGGTTTTTGGAGTGATGACCTTAAAAATGGCCGTTTGTGTGTTTTTTGCGAGGTAACCCTGGAAGGGATGTTGGATGCGGGAGCTGGTCTCCGGCTGATGTCGATTCGGCTGTAATCGGGAAGTTGCGACTCTTCTGTTGGGGTGGACAGAGCTTCCCCTTAGCAGCAGGTGGGTTTTCACTACAGAGTGGCAGTGGTGGTTCCCAGAACCCTGCAGTATCAGATTGGCGTTGGTTGTCTTCCGCCAGTGTGGGGGATCCAACTCTGGACTGGCTCCTGCTGATGGGCCCACCGACCAGGGTGCTTGAAGCGCAGCAAGCTGAGATGGGAAGGTAGAATCCACACCCAGCGGCTCTCTCAGCAGGCCGACCAGGTCTACTACCCTGGTGGGAATATTGGAAACTGCCAGGAGGTCCCAGTTGTGCTGGCCAGGGTACTTGTTTCTTCTTCATCATCATCATCTTCAGGCGGTGGTCAGTGAAGTACTAACACCCTCTTATATAGGCAACTGGAATGTCGTTGGAGCTCTGCTTCTGTGGTGGTATGTATTGCATCATCAGCTACCTTGATGGGAAGTGGTGCTTTTGCAGGTGCATAGGTATACTGTACTCCTGCTGACATTTGAACGACTAGTGTTGCGCTTGGTGATAAGAAATTCGGCAAGTATGTGGGCAACAGTGCAGTAAACATAACTATGCTTAGTATTTAAATATTATGCTTTTGGATTCAGTTCAAGAATTTAGTTATTAATCAACTAATTAAAATTGCATACAAAATAAACATGTATGAATATTAACAAATATTTTTAATAAATTAAAAAAAATAATTTTTTCCTTTTGTATTCAGAAATGTTATATAACATAGAAAATCAATTTTGATCATTATTATTTTTATTATTTTCTAATTGTTTTTGCACTTTGATTATGTATTGTATATTTGGTTTTATTATTTTATTGAAATATAATTGAATAATTTCATACTCTTTAGTTATGTATTTTTTTTTTTGTCTTCAGTCATTTGACTGGTTTGATGCAGCTCTCCAAGATTCCCTATCTAGTGCTAGTCGTTTCATTTCAGTATACCTTCTACATCCTACATCCCTAACAATTTGTTAGTTTATGTATAAGTTGTATTATAAACAGCAATTACCATTTCATAAATCATTTATTTTGCACCTCTATTTTGTAGACTGTGATCCATGTAGTAGGTTTGTTATATTCTTTCCAGACGTGGTATTTTAATATGAAAAGTAAAGATTGATATAAGTAATATCATATTATTATATATAGCTTTTATCCACTCATAACATTTTATGTTACGTATGTCATAATAAAAGTGAATTTGTATTCTGTTGCATAGGCTTTGTATTATATTTTAGGATGGATTTGGAAACTCAGCTTTTATTTCCTTGTACTTACTTCAACCATTAGGCATATTATCTAGCTGCAGAAGAATAAAAAGCCAGCCTCTGAAGAATAAGCAGCCAGATTGTGTCAAGGATAGTGATACTAGTCCCTATTTTCTGAAGCTAGCAGGGTTTGATCTATATTCAGAGAACCCTAAATAAGGAAGAAGGGATTCAGTGCTAGAAGGAAAGGTAAAAAAGGATATTGAAATTGTGAATGACGAGAAAGGATAATGTATTTATTAAGAAACTGTTATAGTATAAATACCAAGAATATAACACAGATGACCAATCCTGCTGTTGTGATCCCTCTGGAAGATTTTTATCGTGTGAGATCTTATTAATCTCTTTGGGAATTTTTACTCAAGAGGGAACGGCTTGTTGCTGAATAATTACTTTGAATTGAACAGCTTAAGTACATATTGTTAAATTAGTTTTCTCTTTGAGAACATCCCTTGACATCTTTTGAATTCTGTCGTAGTGAAGATGTCCCACAGAACTATAAATTATTTCAGCTGACACATTCTGCGGGTATATCAGAAGAAAAAGACAAGAGAAATGAAGAAAATCTGTAATGAGTTTTATCATAAAATATAAAAATAAGTAATTGCATATAGGATTTAGATAATTAACAGCAAATAGTTTTGCACATTCCAAAAGTGTTATAAGACTGCATAAAATGTATTATATATTTAAAAGTAGATTATTATTATGGTGTAATGTTTTTCCAAATAAATTATGTAAAAAGAACAACCTTGTAGAATCTGATAGAATTTCATGTTGTAGAGAAGAAAATCTGAAAATAAAAACTATAGGTTACGTATCTATAGATTTTTTTTTGCACAAGTAATTTCCTGATAATGTTTATACACTTTTATAGAATTATATATTAATATATTATTATAATTTTTATATTTTCAGATGAAGACGGTTAGTGTAGCATTAGTTTTATGTTTAAATGTTGGAGTGGATCCGCCAGATATTGTGAAAACGCAGCCATGTGCTCGTCTCGAGTGTTGGATAGGTAACAAGTAATCTTTGCTTTTTATCTCATTATGCAAACCTTTATTTTGTTATTAATGTAATTAATGTTAATTAATTTACTCTAATATTCTTATATTATTTGCTGAGCCATTTCATTCAAGAATTTATTATAAAATTTATAAGAATTTATATAAATGGCAGATAAAATTATTAACTCGTGATCCACTTAAAGTTTTGATAAAATTTTAATGTGCATGTATTAAAAAGATGGTTAAATGTTATTCTTCTTTATAACTTTACATACTCCTGATTTTTATTCTTCCAAATACATTCATGTTACTTTGAATGCCTTTTTTTGTTTTTTAAACATATATGTACAGTCAAACTTCACTTAATGAGCACCTCCTAAAGCAAGTGATTTGCATAATAAGCAAACCAAATGTAAAAAAGTGATTCTCTTAACGAGTGATGTTTCACAGAATGAGTGATGAGCAGACATTGTGATGTCACATGCAGGATCTTGCCTGCATCTTGGCTATCAGCCTGTGATTTGTACTTGTTTAGCTAGCATCTTACTGTTGCTTGTGAAAGTTGTATTCAGACACATGGTGTATTTTTTATTTTAGTGCAAAGTTGAAGCATGCTTACACGTTTGTCCCCAAAGAAAATGCTGCAAAAAGGCAGGGGTAAGAGAAAGAAAATTACCATAGAAGTCAAACGCCAAATCATTGAGAAGCGAGAACAAGGTGTGAGCATGGCTGACCTAGCACGCACTTACAGTTGATCTACATCTCGATTCCCCCCGAGGGGAGATGATCCCGCCAACGTAGCGTGTCCATTCGCTACACCACCCCCTCCGTTCCTTGCCAGTAGTGGCTTTAACGGAAGTCATCTTCTTGCCCTTGTACTGATCACATTCCACAGTGTTCAGTCCAGCCTCGGGGAGATGCCACTGATGCAGATGCCCCAAGGGACATCTACATCAGTAATTTTGCCGCAATACAATTGTCTTCCAAAGAAGACTCGTACACCTAACGCTACATCGTAGCCCTCTAGAACTAAGCTAAGAGCCTACACGCAGAAGTGCGAACCCCACTCCTAGTTCTACTTATTAATGAACCAATTTCGTGAATGTCTCATATTTGAGGCAATACAACAACAGTTGATCTACAACAATGATTTGTACTCTCTTCAAAAACAAGGATAACATTAAGGAGACTGTTACTTCGAAGAGTATCAAAGAATTTCTATGCAACAGCCACGTATTCTCGACAATGTTGAAAGATTGCTTCTCAAATGGATCACGAGAAGCAAATGCAATGTGACGCCATTAACGAAATCATAATTTGTAAGAAGGCGAAACTAAGTTTTTTCTGATTTCATTAAGAAGATGCAGGATCATCAATGGAGGAAGAAGAAGCATTCAAGGCAAGCTGTGGGTGGTTCGAAAAGGTTAAGATAAGAACTGGCATCCACAGCATTGTGAGACGCAGAGAAGCAGCAAGCTCAAACATAAAGGCAGCTGAGAACTTCATGTGTGTATTTAAGAAGCTTATGAATTTCCAGGGTTATCTGCTGCAGCAGGTTTTTAATTGTGATGAGATGGGTCTCTTCGGGAAAAAGATGCCAAAATGAACTTATATTACAGCAGAGGAGAAGGTATTGCCAGGCCACAAGCCAAACCCACTGGGTTGGTGTACTGGTGAACTCGTCATTGCAAATCAGCTGATTTCGAAGTCGAGAGTTCTAAGGTTCAAATCCTATTAAAGACAGTTAATTTTATATGGATTTGAATATTAGATCGTGATTACTGGTGTTCTTTGGTGGTTGGGTTTCAATTAACCACACATTTCAGGAATGGTCGACCTGAGACTGTACAAGATTACACTTCATTTATATTCATACATATCATTTTCATTCATCCTCTGAAGTAATACCTTATGGTGGTTCTGGAGGTTAAACAGAAAAAAGAGAGAGAGAGGACCATAAGCCAGTGAACGTCTGTCTCACGCTGTTGTATTTTGCAAATGCAAGTGGGGATTTGAAAATTAAACTGCTGCTTGTTACCATTTGGACAATCCTGAGCCTTAACGAAGTATAAAGTCCAGAAGAGCACACCAAATGTCATGTGGAGGTTCAACAGCAAGGCTTGGGTGACACATTACTTTTTTACAGATTGGATCAATGAAGTGTTTGGTCCATCTGTAAAAGAATATCTGTTTTAAATGAATTTGCCACTCCATGCCTAGCTTGTTATAGACAGTGCTTCTGCACATCCTCCAGGCCTAGAAGATGACCTAGTTGAAGAATTTAAATTTATCAAGATCCAGTTCCTGCCACCCAACACCACTCCTTTATTGCAGCCCATGGATTAGCAGGTCATTTCAAATTTTAAAAAGCTCTACACTAAAGTGCTGTTCGACCATTGTTTTGAGGTAACTGAAGGAATCGATCTGACTCAGAGAGTTTTGGAAAGACCACTTTCACATCATGGCTGCCTCAAGATAATCGACAAGGCATGGGAGGGGTCACCAAGAGAGCTCTTATTTCTGCATGGAAGAAGCTTTGGCTGAACAGCATTGTTGAATGCAACTCCGAGAGTTTAGAGCAAGTGCTTTTGGAGCCTGTAATTGATGAGCTTTGGCCAAGATTATGGGGCTAGAGGTGGGTAGCAATGATATCGATGAACTAATGGAAGAGGACAGCCAGAAGCTGACCACCAAAGAGCTTATGGAGCTGCATTCTGTGTCACAGCAAGAAGTTGTGGAGGAAATTCGTCATGGGAGGAGGAGGTAACAGCCTCAGAAGAGCAACAACCTTCCAGTGAAATAAGGAGATATTGAAGCAAGGGAAAGTTGCATATTACCTTGAGAAGCATCACCCTAATAAGGCACTAGCTATGCGCGCTATAAATTTGTTTAACAATAATGCTGTCTCATTTTCACCAAATTTTGAAGTGTAGGCAAAAACAAATGTCTTTAGACAACTTTCTTGTAAAAAGTACGTATTATAAATTACATTATTATAAATGTATTTTGAATATTTTTTCTAAATGGAATGCATTATCCTACTTTACATTGAAACGTATTGTAAAAATTGTTTTGCTTAACGAATTATACCTGTTAAGTGAAGTTTCACCATATTCTAAAATTTGATACAAGTTTTTCATTTTTTTATAAAGATTTGTGTTTATTCTTTTTATTCAGCTAGTTTTATTTTATTAATGATATTAAATTTTGTTTTATATATTACCTTATTTTTATTATTAATTAAAATAATATAATGCCACTTTCTTTGCAGATCCACTTTCAATGAGTCCTCAGAAAGCACTAGAATCTATAGGTGCAAATTTACAAAAACAGTATGAAAGATGGCAACCACGTGCCAGATATAAGCAAAGTCTTGATCCTACTGTTGAAGAAGTAAAAAAGCTTTGTACTTCACTTAGACGAAATGCAAAGGAAGAACGAGTACTTTTCCATTATAATGGGCATGGTGTACCTAAACCAACCATTAATGGAGAAGTATGGGTTTTTAATAGAGTGAGTATTATATGGTTTGCAGATTATGCCAAGAAAGGTGATTGATAAGTTTATATTAAAATGACTATCTGATATAATGACAGATATATTAGTAACATTTTTGTAAAAAAATTATGAAAATATATATATATTTGTATAATGTTGAAGATTTGTCTATACTGTTCTAATGATGAGCAGAAAGGACAGGTGAAGTACACATGAGAACCCTTTTCAGATTCAGTGTGACTATTAAGAGAACAGTGTGACAGAGACATTCCAGGATGCCTTAATATGTGGCCCATAAGTCTGTCTCTTCTTTTAACTACATTTTTCCAAATGCTTCTTTCTTCATCTATTTGCCACAACACCTCTTTTCATTTGTCACTTTATCCGCCCATCTGATTTTTAACATTCACCTGTAGCACCGCATTTCAAAAGCTTCTATTCTTCTCAGGTACTCTGTTCATCCAAGTTTCACTTCCATATAAAGCGACGCTCCAAACATATACATTCAAAAATCATTTCCTGATGTTAAAATTAATTTTTGATGTAAATAAATTATATTTTTGACTGAAGGCTCGTTTCGCCTGTGCTATTCAGCATTTTATATCGCTCCTGCTTCGTCCATCTTTAGTAATTCTACTTCCCAAATAACAAAATTCTTCTACCTCCATAATCTTTTCTCCTCCTATTATCACATTCAGTGGTCCATCTTCGTTATTTCTACTACATTTCATTACTTTCGTTTTGTTCTTGTTTATTTTCATGCGGTAGTTCTTGCGTAGGACTTCATCCATGCCATTCATTGTTCCTTCTAAATCCTTTTTAATAAATTCATAAATTTTGTAATTAAAACTTGTAGAGAATTTAATTCTGAGAAAATCGTTATAAAGTTTATAAAAAACAAAACTAACTTTTACTATTAAAAACAAAACTTAACAGAAAAATGCTATGAATTTATATGAATTAAAAACAGTTGTTTTTAGTACAATAAATTTAGACCTTTGAAAAATTAAAATACTTTAAGATGTATAAATTGGTTCTGAATTATATTAGTATGAAAATCCTGTTTGAAAAATTCAGTACAGCTGCCTTGTTATTCTTTTGTTAATGGACTTACAGCGTGGCTACATTAAATTTTGTTGCTTTTTGTGCAAATGGGACAGCAAAATCAAGACAAATCATTTTATCAGAAGGAATGCCAAAGCATGATGCACCTCATATCTGAACAGAAAAATGTTATATTCCCTACCAATTACCTCAGAAATAATTCTTCTATTTCCACTCCATATAAAGCAAGGCTTTTCAAAAACTTTGTTAAGGCAGTAGATAAAATTGGTGCTGGATTTCATTACTTGAAAGAAAAATTTAATTCCGTGAGTGACACTAAAATCAAGAAAGGAATTTTATGGGTCCCCAAATAAGAACTTTGATTAGAAATGAGCAGTTCGAAAAACTGTTATGCTAAGTCAAAACGTCTGCATGGAGGTCATTTAAAAGTGTTAGTCATTCAGACATGTGTGACAAAATGTGTTCCAAAAAATTCATTCTTGAATTCACAGTTGGATTTCTTTCCAGACCATCTTGGCATCATCACTGATGATGATGGTGAAAGGAACCTACCAGCAAATCTCAGTCATGGAAAACAGGCTCCAGCAACATTGAATTGCAAAAAAAACTGTATGTTTTTTCAAAGAGGTATATTCCAAATGCAAAATGAAAACAACTATCACATTTTAGATAAGTTGAATGGTTCTTGCATTTCTTTCAAAGTTTACCAATGTATCGCAAAAAAGATGGTAGGTGATGGAGAACAATATATTTGAATATAAAGTAAAAAGGTTCTATTAAGATCACATTTTTTCCTTGTACAAAAAATAAGTTCAAATTTTGTTCCTCAGTGTTATCTAAACAAATCACATATGAAGCTTGTATCAAGTGATCTGTACAAAGATTGAACAAATACTATTTGTTTTGTTTTTTTAACATAAAGCTTTTGTTTCTTTTTCTAGATGTACACACAGTATATACCATTATCAGTGTATGATCTACAGACGTGGATGGGAGCACCTTCTATCTATGTATATGATTGTTCAAATGCTGGAGTAATTGTTGATTTATTCAGATCATTTGCTGAACAGCATGAACGTGAATATGAGGTATCCTTATATTTATTTTTTTGTTATTATTTGTATGGTTTATTATTAACCAAATGAGAGAAAACATTTAATAATCATGTTTGTTAGTCGATCAAGAATGCCTATTGTAATATATATAGTACAAAAATTTTACTTAAAAGAAATAGTTTGTAATAGTTATTGCAATTAATTTTTTATAATAAAATCCAATTTAAAGTATGTAAACTGAAAATGTTCAGATGGAAGAAACCAGAAAGAACAAAAATATATTAATATTAATGTATGCTGGCCATCACATATATTTATGTAATGAATTTACAGGATATTGGCTGGCCCTGTTACACAAATACATTTTTATTGTTCTTAATGGTTTTTCTGTTTGATGAAGGTTCTGTTTTTAATAGACAGAGATTTTATCAATAAATCTTAAGTTTACAGCTAACCAATAATGAATTGTGTGATTCAAAACATATTTAACAATGAGACTTCAACATTGAAATTTTAATTTAAGGGTATTCTGAGTAAATATGTTTTTAAATTTATTAATTTGATGTAAAAATTGTGATTTAATTCATTTATTGATTTGTTTAATCTAGTTGTATGTTTAGCTAGGAATTAAGGTTAGTGTAAAAAACATTTTCCTAGTACTTGGTAAAATTCTGAGATTTCTGCAATTTTTTAAGGTGTTATCAAAGGGTTCTTATTCTTTTTGATAGATTTATTAATCTGTTTTTAAAAATCTGTTTTAATCTTTTTGTAATAAAAAAAAAAAAATAGTACATTCATTGTTTAGATCTAAAACAATTTATTGAGTAAAGTTCAGGGTATAAAATATAATTATTAATTTTTTTGATTGGGTAATTTAGTTGAATTTCAGTAAATTATGTTTTGGATGTAACTGTATTAAGTTAATTAATTTAATTTTAGGGAATTTAATATGTGGGTATCTAAATAGAAAAATGTAATCTCAATATTTTTAGATTACAATTAGTCAGTCAGTGTAAATCCAAATTAACTTTTAAGAACAGAATTATAATATTTTCTGAGAAATAAATGAATAATTTAAAAAAAAAGGGTATTACTGTCTAAAAATTCATTTTAATGTAACAGAAGTAATTTTGAATATAGTTCTCACAAAGGAATCAATTTAGTATTTCTGTTTAAGTGTTAGTGAAATCAACTTCCTTAAAAAATATAAGTTTTTAAAACTTATTTCTTAAAATTAAAAAATATAAATTTTTTCTTCTGAAGAAAAGAAGTTGATGAAGGTGTCTTGTAAAGAGTGTGAAGAATATTAAATGAAGTTAACAAAGAAAATAGTCATTTTCATAAGCTTTTTTGAGTTGTTTTAAGATTAATTGAACAACTGGAAAGCAAAGGCCTTTAATTGTGTAAAGGATTCGAATATTAAGGAATTCTGTAAGCAAAGAGGTAGGTAGCAAATGCAACAAGTAGATGACGAGAAAGCAAGATAAATAGGAAATTAAATTGACATCTAATCAGTGTTCCACTTGCTTCATTTTATAAGTATATTTTAAAAATTTTACAACAGAAATTCACATATGTATTGGTGTTTTTATATTTAAATGTAGAATATCTAATAACTAGAAAATATGTGTAGTTGGTTAATATTCCAGATATCCAGCTTCTCTGGCTGGTTTTCACCTTGAATAATACTGTTATTGATTTCAGAATATTGACTATGCTAGTTTGTTATAAGATTGTTGTTAGAAATGATTGGTTTTGATAAATGAAATGATTTAGTAATAGTAATTACTACTAAGTATTCTATTTTTAAGTTTATTTATTCTTTTTTTGTTTATAGCAACAGATGGCAACTGCAACTAATAACAGAGGGCCACCTGTTACTCCCCCACCGTCATTTAGACATTGTATTCAGCTTGCTGCTTGCTCTGCTGATCAAGTTTTACCAATGAATCCAGATCTGCCAGCTGATATTTTTACATCTTGTTTAACAACTCCTATTAAAATTGCTTTGCGATGGTCTGTATTATTTAATTTCACATTTTCTGTATCCGTTACTAATTATTGGTGCTTTATCTAATGCTCATCGCTAATAAACTAAAGACTTCAGATGTTCTAAACTTCCAGTAATATGAACTTATAAAATCAAACTGGTTTAGACTATTGAATGTTTTGTATAAACATTTTATGTGCAGGATGTTTCAGGAGAATAGAGAAGTAGTATGGAAACCGAATCTGGAACTTGAAATAAGAAAAAAATTTCATACAAAAATGCTGTGTTTTTGAGTTATGGCTAGTGAAAAAATTTGTTTGGATTTCAGTTTCCTGGATGAAATTATGTCATAGTGAAATTTTTAAGGTGTTAAATAAGGAGTAAACTTAATAGTCTGTTATGATTTTTGATCTGAAAAATCAAATAAAACAGTTCTCAGAATTGTTATATCTTGTAGTTTTCATAATATCCAATATAAAACAGAAAAATTTGATGGCAAAAAACGTTTTTTATGTTTTAAGTACAACTTGTTTTGAATTGTAACAAAACTTAATGAAAATTATTTTTATTTAATATTCATTAACAGTGTAATTAATTTCAACTACAGGTGTGGTGATGGGTAGACATTTTCTTTTTGCAACAATTTTATATTGTAACTAAAAACCGGTAGAATCACAGTGTTTCATCCTGAGAGTCCAAAATTAATGATAAACTTGAAAAATTTGATTCTTGAAAAATTTTTAATTACTCTTGCTTAAGTTTTTTTCTCCTGTTATAAATATTCCATGTCTCTTCTTTATTAAGATTAGAACTAAGTAAATATTGTCTATATTTAGGTTTACTGACAGTTATTTTTAAGTACAGTCTCAATACCTTCTGCCTGCTGGATCCTCTCTTACCTGATTAATCAAGTATAAATTATTATAATTCATTTTTAAACAATTTTTGTATTAAATTGATTTAATTAAAAATAATATTATTTATTTTCAGGTTTGTTATGCAAAATGCAGCTAAATTAGTACCAAAAGTAACATTGGAGTTAATTGACAAGTAAGTTTTATTATGTTTTTATTTATATTCGTAATTTTTATTCTTTTGTAACAAAAAGGGGACGTTAATTTGCTGCTTTATATTATCTGTCTTATGGCCATTTATCATGTCTATAAGGCAGATAAGTTAAGCTCTTGAGATACAAGAGGCACTAATTGGAGTTTTCTCTGGAAATAATGATGTTCATTGTTCACTATAGGTATTTGGAATGGATAAGGGTACTATTTGGAGAGTTGAAGATTACTTTTCTATTTTAGGGAGTTTGGCATGCTGATTTGCAACAGTTTATCTGGTTTAGTGAAGGTAAACAATAACTGTTTCATTCTTTTTCCCTAGTAAACCTGACATGGATGCCTATTAATTTTGAGAATTGATGTTCTATTTTCAGACTGACTTGTGATTCATGTCGGAGCACCTACATTTGTAATTAGTTACTGCAATATTCTGTAAAAGAGCTAGTGATGGTAGGGACAATGAATGTCATAAAGGTGGATACAGCATATCTTACAACACAAAACTGAATTGTGTGAAGTCTGTCAGTCAAAAAATATGCAAGCTAAAAGTGGTTGTCGTACAATGAATATTATCTAATATATTAGTGTTAAGATATTGTTAGTTGATGTTTAAAAAGCTAGATCTTAGTTGGGGGGAAGGTAATTTTGAAATTGTATTGAATCCTTCCTTTCATTCTTTTTTTATTGAAGATATTTTCTTTTTTTTTTTTTGACACTTAAACTTGTTTCACCTTCTTTAGCGAAGGAACTATGTATTAGTTCCTTGTAGTTCTTTTTGAAAAATAAAAAAAGTCATTATAATAGTTATAGTTTTTGAAGAATTAAAATGTGATCATTAAAATGTCATATATATTTTTTTAGAAATTAAACTGATATGTTATTATTTTGGGAATACGCTTTTTGTTCTATTTAACAGGATTCCAGGGCAGTTAAGTGATCGGAGAACAATGCTTGGTGAACTCAATTGGATCTTTACTGCCATTACTGATACAATTGCATGGAATACTCTTCCAAGAGGTTTGTTTGATTTAGAATTTTAATTTATTTGTTTAAACAATATTTTTAAAATTAATTTTTTATTACCATTGTGGAGTTTTTTCTTAAGCTACTGATTTATATTCACTTTTAAAGCAATTTGAGATTTAGTTACCGGTTTTTTTTTATTATTATAATTACAATTAAAAATTTTAATGTTTTTAGTGAAATATTTTTTTTATTTTTTTCAGATCTGTTTCAAAAATTATTTAGACAAGATCTTCTGGTAGCTAGTTTGTTTAGAAATTTTTTGTTAGCTGAACGGATCATGCGATCTTATGATTGTGCTCCAGTATCATCACCGAAGCTCCCACCGACATATCAGCATCCTATGTGGCAAGCATGGGATTTAGCATTAGATTTATCATTGGCACAGTTGCCTGCTGTACTTCAGTCTGAAGATGCATTCCGTCATTCACCATTTTTTGAAGAACAACTGACTGCATTTCAAGTATGGTTGGAACTTGGTTCTGAAAATAGAAATCCTCCTGAGCAGTTACCGATAGTTTTACAGGTAATTTTTAGAATATAAGCCATTGTGTAAACTGATAGATGAAATGTAAATTGATGGATATTCATTTTTCAGTTGAGTGTGTGAGGTCTTAGTCATCATTTAGCTGTGTGTACAATCTTAGACTAGAACTTTTCCGCTGTAATTTGTAAATAATTTTTTAAAATTATCATTTTTGATCATTTTTAATAATGATGTTTATATTATTTTTTATTTATTTATTTTTTTTTTATTATTTGTTTTTATAAAGTGTAAAAACATTTTATAATATTTTTTAATAATGATTTCATTATTATTTTTTAAATAAAGGTGCTGCAACATTTTATTATTTTTGTAGTCACTGTGAAGGAATATTTTGCCTTCATCAGAAAATGTGCAGAATTGTTTAAATTACTTAAAATCTGCTTTTGCAAATATTTCCAGTTTCACAGCCTACATTGAACTGTTTGTGCAAAAAATTAACCAGCTAATTAAATTAGTTCTAATAACCTGTATTTATAGATGTAGGTTTGGAATTTCTGTTGTAAAAATATTTTGCTGTGAATGTATGTTGAATTCAGATATGACTTTGAATATTTATGATTTTGATTTTTACAATTGTTAACGTAAATTTCATAGCCTGCCTATCTTTTTATGGTTGTTGAGTGTAACATATTTTTCTTTAAACCCAGGACTATATATAGTAAGTGTTAAAACAATAAGCATGTAATGTTTTGTCATTGAAGTCTATCTTTATTATTCTAGCTGTCAAAATGTTGTTGCTTAGTTTCCTTTTTTCCTTATCATCACTTCCTTTTTAAATTACATTAACATACCTCTTTATAGATTTTATTAGAAATTACAACACTAATAACTAGATTAGAAATAGTACTGTACAATTCTGCATTTAAATTGATTTTATTTTATTAAAAATGTTTGACGAATGACTCATATCCATTAGACATAATGCATCCACTTAATTACAGTTGTAGTTGAAATACATATGTACGGTCTCACAAACATTTGTGATTTGTTTTAATCTGCCACTAATCTTTCTTCACTGTCTATAATGTTTTTTATAATTTTTTTTTACATTAATTTTAATAAGCATTTTAATCAGCAAACTCTGGTTTTTACGGAAGTGTAGCGAAGGCCTATGTCGGATCCAGTTATACAAGCTCTAAAATTTCATTCACAAATCAACAGCAGTGATGACTAATGTATCTAGTGGATGGTTATCGTGATGGAAAATTTGTCATGGCAAAGGCTGAATAAACATCGAAGGAGAGTCTCATACTGCAGATGCCCCAGCAGCCATGAAATTTTCTGAAATCTTAAACAGGGTTATAGCTGAAAATAATTATAGTGATGAACAAATATACAGCTGTGATGAAACCGGTTTTTATTATAGATCGGTACTGACAACATCATTAGATGTAAAGTGTGCTGCAAATAAGTGAGGAATGAAAATGAGTGAATAAAGGGTTTTTTTCTATGGTGTGCAAATAAATCTGGAAATCATAAATTAAAACTGCTATGTATTGGTAAATATGGAAGGAAGTCCCCAATGTTTCAAACATGAAAATATGAAAGCATTACTGGTGATTTATAAAAGCAGTAAAAATTCTTGGTTGACATAGAATATTTTTTTAATGTGGATTAACGAGGAATTTGTGCCATATGTCAAGAGTTATTTGCAATGGAAGATGAAAGAAAGCTTTAGTAATCTACTCCAGCCCATCCACATATTTTTACCTAAAAATACATCATTGATTCAGCCATTGGATCAAGGAATTATTCGAACCTTTAAAGCCTATTATTGACGAGAGTTAATAACAGCTACTGTAAACTCAGAACTACAAGTTGAAGATTTTTTGAAAACCCTTATATTAAAAAGTGTGTGCTGGAATCGCATGGAATGTGATAACAGCAAATTGCTGGTCAAAATGTATGAATGACCACAAAATTGAGGATATTTATATTTTCACCAACAATAATGCTAAAAAATACTGTGTTACATACTGGCCAAAAATTATCAGTTAATCTAGAAGAATGGGTTCAAGAGGATAACGATACTCCCATAGTGAATTATGTGACCGTTGATGATATTGTACAGTCTGTTAATGCACCTGGGAATGATGTTTTGGATGAAGGAAGAGTATGCGTATCAGAGGTCATTATAATTAATGCACCCAAAATAAGTGAAGTTCTCAATGATGTAAATCACTTAATGACGTGGATTTAACAACAGAGAGATTGTGATCCTCTTCATTTGTTACACTTGCAAAGTATTAAATCATATTTAAGTGAAAAAGAACAACTCCAAAATAAGTTCCTTCTTTTTGTAATAACTATTGTAAACTCGGATTTAAAAATTTTTGTGTTTAGTTATGTACATTCTACATTATCGTTTAAATGTGTTCTAGTTTAGTATTAAAGTAAAGCATAGTGTTGTAGTAATGTGTTAGTTAAGTAATGTATGTATAAAAAGTATGAAGAAAAACAATGAAAATGAAATCTAGCCACAAATATAGTAAGAACAGTTCAATCAGTACTGTGTAATTTATTGTATTATTCAATATTTTTATTTTATGACAAAGTAATTTTATTTGTAGGTATTTTTCAGTAATAATATTTTAACTACTATTTTACAATGTTAATCCACTGGGCTTAACCCACTTTTTTGTTTCTCACTTCACCTTCGAAATAACGCAGTTAGCCTATAATGCGGGTATAACCGATGTTGCCATTTAGCTGCATTATAGTGGGGTTGTACTGTAACAGTTAGTTGTTGATAGGTAAAAATAAGAGATTTTTAATTTCAGTTTTTTACTTTTTTATAGAAAATTTTGAGGCTAATTTTTTATTTTTATTTACAGGTTCTGCTGAGTCAGGTTCATAGACTACGTGCACTGGAATTGTTAGGACGTTTTCTTGATTTAGGTCCATGGGCTGTTAACCTTGCACTCTCTGTAGGTATTTTTCCCTATGTTCTTAAACTTCTACAGTCTTCGGCAAGAGAGCTTCGTCCGCTTCTTGTTTTTATTTGGGCTAAAATTCTTGCTGTTGACACTGTAAGTACATACATTTTTATAAATCTGTAGTACATTTTTTTTTGTAATTCTAATTTTTTTCTCTTGAAAGTTTAAAATTAGAAATTGATTCCAGCGTGTGAGTCAATGTTATCATGTTATCATTTGTAAGATAAAGTTCAGAAATGCTGTATTGTAAACTACCAAAAAAAAATGTATTTTAGAAAGTATTTTATTTACTTTAATTACCACTCACATTTGCTAAAGTCTGTTTTACATATTTTGCATAACCTTAAAAGTGGAATCGTGCCTTCTACCTCTTATTTATTTGTCACTAGTTATTTAACCATAATTTAAATATTTAATCAGGTTTGATAAAGAAAACAATAGTAGTTCAGGTTTTTTTTCAGTTTACAAAACTCAGAACTACAGAAATACATACTGATCATTTGTTTTAATATTATTGTTTTTTTTTTTTTTTTTTTTTTATTTTAGATGATTAGTATTATTGCGACACTTTACGATAATTATGATTATTTTACGAAAATTGACCTTTTTAAGAATAATGTTATTCCTCTGTACTGTTAAATTATATTTATAATTCTATTAATAAAAACTAACTAGTACAGAATACTGAGAAAAGACAGACGTAATCTTACCTTAATTTAAAATATAATTATGATTAGTGTGTAAGTTTGTAAATATGAGCTTCCAAAAGTTGTATTTGTTGCATATACTCTATTTCGTGTTTATGTTTAGTGTAAGATGTTTTTGTAAATTTTACTATTTTTGTGAATTTTGTAATGTTTAGAATGATTGTGAATTTTGTAATGCTCAAACGATTAAGTTTATGAATTTTCGTTAGATATTGGGAAAAATATGATTCATAATATTCATTCATTTATTTATCATACTATGATAAATGAAACTCATTGCTAATATTTATATTCATTAGACTTCTGTAAAGTGACATAAGCAAGTCTTCTGATTTGTATGAATATTTCTTAAGATGTTGGGTGATTTAGTGAGAAATATTTTTAAAAGTGAAATTGTGGACCCCAAATAAATTATCAGTAAATAACATGAAAATGAAAAGTTTTTGAAGGAAAAAGTTATCAAAATAACAATATGTTAGGTTTGGATCAATATGGATCAATATTTTGGGTTTATTTTGATTTATCTTGTTTTTTTATTATTCCTCAATTGAATTCTCAACCAAATCTTCTATCCTTTGATCCAACTTATTCTCCAACTCGATACCAGGAACAGCCGAGATCTACTGCTCTGCTAGGCATCAGAACTTGGCACTTTTTCTCAACTCTAAATATACAATTTCCTCCAGTCTTTGCTCCATGTTATTATCCCGTTGGTGGATTTGTCTTGTTGATTACTGCTTTGGTCTTTGTCAGTATAATAAAAAGAACACAAATCCAATTATTTTGCAAAACGAATTTTATAATATTGAAAAATGTTAATTCTGTTGGTTTGCTATTATAAGGCCTTAAATATAATTGACATGTACTTGTTGGCTCAGATTTCATGAGTGCCTTATTCCAGTGTGTTATTTTTCAAATGACTTAATGCAATACAATAGTGAGTGAGCTTTTGCTGAATCCCCAGCCATATTGAAATTTGTGGCAAAGTGTGCAGATAATGTGGCAAAAGAGGGTTGTTTTCAGCCTACTTTTACCAATTGCGTTGCTTTTAACAAACTTGTCGTTTCCAGAAGAAGGTATTTCACGATGAGCGGCAAAGTAAATAGGTTACTGCTGATAACAATAAACTTCATTCAGTTAAGCATACTATGTCACCATGGAGCTCCTCATGCCGAAACAACCATCGAGAGGAGGTTATTATTTGCCATTCATGAATAGGGCACACTAGACTCATTCATGGATATCTGATGAAATACAGATGCATCCCTTCATACTTGTTGTGACTGCCAACTAATAGTGCACCACATCCTTGTGGGTTGTATCTGTTATGCAGCATTGGGTTGAAAGTTTAAGGGCTATATTGGGGACAACTGTGCATTCAAAAATTTAATTGTTTTTTATGGTCATTGGTTCTTGTTGACTTTGTGTACAGTTTGGTATATGCAGGATGGTAATTTTTATTCTTTTATGTTTCTTTTTTTAATGTTGTATCCACTGTAATATATGTATAATTTTTTTTTTTAATAGAAAGAGATGCAGTTGTTATTTAATACTGTCTTTAAACTGATTTTTTTTATTTTGTGGTTGTTGTAAACCATCTTAGGTATAAGATTCATCAGAATTGCTTTTTCTGTGACCAGTGGTGTGGGGTATTCTCTATGAAACAAGCTCTGTGGTGAATACAATGGTGGTGTTAGTTGGACTAAATGTGACCTGCATTTTAGTGGAAATTCAGTTTTGACACTGTACAATTTTAAATTAACTGTCTATTTTTATTTTTTGTTTGCTATAGACCTGCCAGGCTGACTTGGTACGTGATAATGGACATAAGTACTTCCTTTCTGTTTTACAAGATCCTGCAATGCCAGTGAGTGATCAAGATGTATTTTGGTAAATTATGAAATTTTATTGAATATAATAAAATAGAATTTTCTGGCTTAGTATGGTAACACTAAGATAACTGAAATTGATTGGTTTTCGCATTGATTATAGAAAATAGTCTATAATAAATAGTTTTCTTAAGATGATTTTTTAATAGTTTTTCTAAATTAAGTTATTACTTAAAAAAAAAATTGTAATACTTTATGTAACTACCAGAACTTAAGATAAACTAACTTAAGATAATTTTCATTTAACGATTTATGATTTTTTTTCTTTAAAACTTTTCAGTTTATTGAATGTAACTTCTGGTTTTGCAGCCTTTTTCTGATTTGGGCCAAGTGCAGTAAATCCACATATTTTTGCTTTCTATATATGTGCTAATAATATAGTATATTATAGATATGTAGTAATCTACATAGCTATCTTATTAATCTTACAATTAATAAATTTTGTTTGTTTTTTCCTGCTTAACTTGAAGCTGAATCAACAAGGATAATGTAAACCATGTTTTTGCTGTTAGGAGATTTAGATTTATGTGAAATAAATTATGTAGTGTGTGAAAATAGCACAATTTGATTAATTATATGTATGGGGTTTGGAATATCAGCGTTTACACTATTTTTTAATATTATTTTATTAAATAATAATTAAATATTATGTTAAAATTTAAAAAATGCTTTTTTCAAAATTGAATCTTTCAAAGACATTTTTATAAAATTTTATTATTTTGATTGTGTTGATGAACAGGATTTATTGATAGAATTTAAGTTGTCAAATTCCATCCAAAATAATTTCACCTATAGTTTAAGAGAATTACAACAAGGTAAGTTCAAAAAGTTCAAAAGGAATTGCCTCGCCTCATATTGTTTAAAATAGCTATTGAAATTAGGAAATTTTTGGTGTGTAAGTTGGGAGCACTTATGATCTCACGATATAGTCATGCATGTTGCAGTGAAAAATATGAGCATTTGTGCAACCATGCTCAAATAGAAAATTACGTTTTTGGTTAATAACATTTTTCATCTCCATCAAATTACAATGTACTACCCCTTAATTTTGCAACTTAATAAAGCAAAAGTTTAAAGAGGGATCAAAATTGTTATGTAATGTAGTATTATGGGTAGGACCTGTAAAAATGAAGCCATATTCTTGAAAAACAGATTTTTACCAGAAACAAAAATACATCTTGAAAGGCAAAATGTATCTTGATGAAGTAAGAAAAAGAATGTGCACTGTTGAGAATGATGTAGTGGGTGCCTAGCCCATCTACCTCAACAAATAAAGAAATATGCAATAGTTGAGACAATTGTTAGTTCTCCATAATGATCTGAACATGCATCAAGTTTGTCAACACATTGTTCCAAAACTGTTGTTTGCAGATCAGAACCTGTTACTCTTTTATCTGTTTAGCCTATGGAAATTTGCATGACAACCAGCAAACCTCATCACTACGGCTAATCAAAAGCAAGATCATAACAGAAGATAAGACCAGCCAGTTACCTGGATCATGTTTATCTAGACCGACTCATGGGATTTTTTTGTATGAATCGCAGATAAAACACCAATTATCAAAGTGGAAATCAATATCATCTCATTTACAGAAATTTTGTTTGGATAATAACAAAGGAAAATTTATGTTAGACGGTTTCGTTTGCAGGATATTGTTCATTGTGAATTATTCTTGATGGGCTGACAGTGCATAAGGATTGCATATATCAAGATTAATTTAGAATTTTGATATATCCATCACTTCAACATACCATCTACTGCAAGTAATGAACAAGGGCCTTCAAAAGTGAGTGAAACAACCCCAAAACATTTTTTTATTTGGGGATGGTTAACTGATTTTTGGATACGAGCTGGTGATATATTTTTTGACATCTAATTCTTTTCTAACATATGGAACCCTTTGCCCCTGAACATTAAAATGTGACTTATTGGAAAACGTAACATCTTGTCAGTCTTTTTTGGTTTAGGTAGCATGTGCTTTGGCCCTCAAGAGCCTTTTTTTTGCACATTGCTGATGTTAAAAGCTCCTTTTTAGCTTGCCAATGAGCTTTCCATCCAGCTGCAAGAAATCAGCATCTAACAGTTGTCACATGTAAATCTGTTACACTGGCTGCTAATTCTCAATTTAAGTCCAAGCAAGATAATCTTGAATCGAGTTTACTTTTTCTCACTAATAACCAATCCTATGATGGAGTAGTTTTTCTTTTATGGCTACATTTCCATTTCCTTTGAGGTGAACCAGTTTTCCTAGTCCAAGACACACTCAGAAGCTATTTGTTATTTTGTCAGTATTGCTCAGAAAGAGAAACAGTTTTTAATGCTTTCTTGGAGTTATAAAGTATTACATAAGTATACAAAATATCATATTATACAAAACGTAAAGAATGAGTGTGGTCATGCAGTATAGCCACAACATAGAAATAAACAAAAAAATTCTCTGTTCAGATTAATTTGCGCACTACTGTATATATATTTTTTTTAAATATTTCTGGGATTCATGTATACAGTTTAATACCAGTTACCTGGATCATGTTCACCTAGACTGGCTCATGGGATTTTTTATTCATGTTATTTTTTCTTATAAAACTTCAGAATCCTATTCTTTTATAAATTTTTGTCTGATTTTTTTTTTTTTAATTTCAAGTTTGTACAGTATTAGAAAGTACAATATACAATAGAATGAATTTACTATTATTTTTTTCAGGTGTAAAGATTTAGATTATTTATTTGTTCTCATTAAATTAAAGACTGTGTATATTATGAACATTTAGTTAGATATTAACATTACTTAGATATAAGCATAATATCACATAAAACGTAATTTTCCCTTATTTGAAGAAACTCTAGGTCGTATTTACTGTACTGTAGCCTTAAACTTGTTTTGTAAAGCAGGTTGGAGATTATACACCATACACTCATTTATGTTACCTATTTTGCAATGGGTACAACTATTTTGGTATATACAATATATGTTTTGATATTATAATGATATATTTTCAAGAAAGTTCTGTTCTTGGTAGTGTTGTGAGATTAAAAGTGTGTTGACCAAAAATGATGCAATTTATACCCAGCAAAATTTATAAAGTACTTTTTGATTTTTAAAAATTTTACTTTCTAGCCTAGCGCTATAGCTCTAGTAGGGAAAGTATTGTAATTGGTCTAGTTTGGCATATGTAGTTTACACCAGATCTTTACGTTTTGATATTAACACCTAAGGAATCCGAAAGACACAAAAACCAGATGGAAATGTTCGTATGTACGTGTGTGTGTTCAGCGTTTCTCACCTTATTCCTCCAGAACTACTCAATTAATTTTGATCAAACTTTTGTCAGATTACTTCTACGTATGGGGGCATTAATGCCATTAAATTTTCAACTTAAAAGGTCAAGGGGGTGAGGCTGTAGATCCAAGATAATCCTCAGTATCTCAAGATTTCATCTAATTATGGTCTTATTTTTCTGAGGAACTTGTTAACAATTAAAGAATAATATTTTCAAAAAAGTTTTTTTGCCAATTTGCACTCCCACCCCAAAAAATGCTCTAAATAAACTAGTGGATAAGTGGGTATATTGCATCATTAGTACCCCTTCTCACCACAAGGAGCACTAGTATAGCACTGATGTACAGCTGCTGTAGTCATCTGCTGTGTTGTAATGTTACAGGTGAGCAGTAGAATTAAATTAATGAGTAATATTTAGTGATTACTAGTACTGCCACACCCGCACGAATGAAATATGGTATGTGCATATACTTTAATAAGAAATATTAAATTAAATATTTTAAATTAAGTTGTATAAGCCGTATATCAGAAAAAAGTTGCATGACAGTAAAGTCCTGCAACTCTGTTGTTAACTTTTTTTGATTTTTCATAAAATCATTTACGAAGTCAGACTACAGTTATTTTGTATAACTGGTAAATTTTAGTAAAACAAAAAATTATTGTGTTTGGTTATTTGTTTTCTTAAGTGTAATTTCTTAACATTGAAAGTATTGCATTTATTAATCAAGGATTTTAAATAATTTACATCGCTAAGAATTTTATTAATAATGAAGTTGCAAAAAACATTTTTTTGTTCAAGAGTGAACATCGTACACTAGCAGGATTTGTGTTGGCTAGTATGGTCTCTGGATATCCAGCCGGTCAAGAAGCAGCCCTGCAGGGAAGCCTTGTTTCCATATGTCTTGAGCAACTCACTGATCCAAATCCATTACTAAGACAGTGGCTTGCTATATGTCTTGGTAGGTTATGGAATCAGTATGATAAAGCACGTTGGTGTGGTGTTCGTGATACTGCCCATGAAAAGTTATATACATTGCTTAGCGATCCAGTGCCTGAGGTAAATTTATAATATGCCTAGGGAGTATCATTACTTAATCATTGTTATATTTTTAAATTTTTGTTTAAAGTTGTGAATGTAAAATTATTCGTAAAATACATGTTCTTCTTCCGTATTGTGTTGGTTTCATTGAAATACTTTGCAAACTTAAAAATTATTGAAGTTTTTTGACGAAATTACTCGGTTCTCCGAGTCTTTAGTACATAAGCACTAATGTAAAAATCAGGATAAAATTATTTCATTACACTATAACCTTGCTTATTCAAAGTGAAGTTTATAAATAGTGTGTTTAATAATATAAATAAATATATTTTATAAGAGTTTTGATCAAAAATATGTGGAATTTCAGTTTTAAATCTTAATGTATTCATCAGTATTGATTTTGTCATCTTGAAATACCTTCAATGGTACACCTTTTCAGATATAATATATTTGTACCTACGCTTTTTCCAATCTTCAAAACATCTCTGGAGCATTTAGCTCCTTCAACAATTGTCTTTATCTCTTCCCTGTTGACGAACCGCTGGTGAACATGGAAACTGAGGCATCATCAAGATTTTGTTTTTGGCCAAAAATTTACGTAAAGAGTTCTAAGGTTCAAGTCCCAGTAAAGGTACTTACTTTTATATAGATATGAATACTAGATCATGATACCAGTTTCTTTGGTGGTTGGGTTTTAGTTAACCATACATCTCAGTAATGGTCGACCTGAGACTGTACAAGAATACACATCAAACTACATATACACATTTCTGGACACTTACATCATTCTGCAGAATGGTGTATTCAATGACTGATATAGGAAACAACTAATATTTTTAAGTTTTTATTTTTCATAAAAAAATTAATTTCGAAAAAGCAGCGATCTGTACAAAAGTACTTAATTAAACAATATGTAGTTAATTTGGATGCTTCATGTTTGTGCATTGTGAGTTGCTCAGTCATTGGTTCAATCTATGGTTAAGGTAAAAAAGGCAAATGAAAAATAAAAAAGAAACAGGTATAGAAATCCTGTTATTTTTTGATGATATTGAATATTAGGAGGAAATCTTGATGATCTAAATGATTATTTAGAGTGGATTAAAATGTAAGAATAAATTTAAATGCTTGATTAAAGTGTTCCTCCATATTATGTAAGTATATATTCATTTCTCTGTAGTGTTAAATTATACTGACATAAGTAACAGATTCCGTTGAGGTCTCATTTCATAGAAAACAATGTTTGTCCCCCAGGATTCATTTTGATTCATATAGGTTCCATTTGTAATGCGATGTACAACCCACCTGAAGTCAATTTTATTCCAGATTGTGGCTAGCAATTTGGGCGTTACCTCTGCAGCTGCTGTGTTAATTCGAAGACTTAGCTCAACAAGATGAACAGGCAAAGGTGGTACATAAAATCTGTCTTTAATGAAACCCAACAAGAAAAAATATAGTGGGATCAAATCTGGGAAGTAAGGTGGTGATTCATTTGGGAACCTTCATGACCAATTCACTGCTCCTGTGTTTATATCATATCCAAAAAACATAGAAAAAGGTTTTAGGATTAAAATGAATTTACCTAATAGATTTAGTATAAAAAAGTTTTACAAATTTATATATTCTTCATGTATACAGCCAGAAGTGCGCTAGAATTCACAGACTGTGTGAGCAGTTTGGGGGGACAAGCATTGTCATGGTACAACAATTCAATTTTTTTCTGGGATGTATTTTCCAAAGTGAATCAACATTATCTTCAGCTCACGGTTTACCAAAGAGCATTTACAATTGTCCCTGTAGGTACCTGATGTTGGTAAATGAATCCTTCAAATAAGATATCATCTCGACTTCACCTGTGAGGAAGTTGACCATTTGAAGTTTTTGTGTTCATCTCCGGGTCATAATGGACCACTCAAGATTTGTTAATGATTAACACCAAGTCATATCAAAAATGTGTGTTACTTCCTTGTAGCAAGCCAACAATTCTTCTCCAGCAAATTACGTAGTACTCTATATGGTAAGGTGTTAAAGAGCTGTAGAACCCAGCAACAAGCAACATACTTCATATGTATTTTCTCTCTCATAATATTGTGCGACTGCTTTTTGAGATATGTAGTAGTTCCCTTAACTGCCCACACCAATGCAACGATCTTGAATTATGATGCTCTCTGTGTTCATCATAACTTAATCAACATAGTTGGTCAACCCGCTCTTGCCATGTCTTTCGTGATCTCTCGTGTGGTCAAAAATGTAGCAAAACAAATAAAAAAATATAGTTGATCTAATGATCACTGTGAAAGTAAGAAATGGAATTGTAAGGAATCTGAATGTTTAAGAGAATGTAGGAGAGGAATGAAAAAAATCAATCTTAGATTTATATTGCCTTGTAAAAATCAGGAAGAACAAAAGAGGACACAGAAATATATTCTTCAGTTAAAACAGGGTGGGAATAGAATATAATAATAATAATGTGCAAGGATGTGGTTAGGAGGTGTGAATTACAAAAGTGAAGGGAAGTGGTAAATAGTATGGAGGTAGAACAAAATAATGAGGACTGGTCTGAGGAAACATACGACTTGAACATTTTTCTTTTTGTAAAATTTTTTACTCTTTCTGGTATGAACTATGTAAAAATATTGAGGTCACTTTTGGAAAAACAGACTGCTGAAGTTCAGATAAATGATGTTATGCTGTATTACACTGGATTTATGTAATGAACAATCACAAGAAATAACTTTTAATAATATTAATGTTATTTATTTCTAGGTTAGAGCTGCAGCTGTATATGCATTGGGTACATTTATAAGTTTGGTTAATGATCGTAGTGAACATGCAAATAATATTGATCAGAGTGTTGCGATGATGTTAATTAATACTGTATCACAAGATATGAGTCCTCTAGTTAGAAAGGTAATATAACCATTATTCATATATTATTTTACTTTGACTATAATTGTAATAGATAAATTATACTTTGACTGTATTATAATAGATAAATAAATTTATTCATAGTCATATTTTAAATATATTTAGTGGTATATTTGTTATTTTTGTACTGGCATGACAAAATCAATTATAAAATTATTTTTCTTATTTCTTTTACATACATCAGATTGTATATGTATCGGCACATATGTTGGAGCAGGGACTGAACGCCTATGTACTAGCATTTTGCATACACTGTCCTCTATTACAAGCTAACACAGTCATTTTCTATATGTCTTTTGTAGTATGGTAATGTATAAAAATCACGTTTCAATAGCTAAAAGAAATACAACTTTTAACATGTTGGACGCTCTTAAGATAGGTGAAGAATTTTCAAAAGTGCCTGAAGCTGAATGGCGCAATATCTGCAAGCATGTTGCCAACATTGAAAAGAAATACATTGAAAATGAACATTTATATGATGTGCATATCCACAATTTTATGATAAATGAATTCTCAATTGATGTTGAGAGAAGAAGAAATGAAACCTTTTTGTTAAGTGAACTTTAATTTTATAAAAGTAATCCTCTAAGTTCATCCATACAAAATCATTTTGGCCATATCTAGCAAATCTTGGAATTTAATTTAATTTATAAAATGGCAGATCGTGATTTAAATTTAGAAACAACTTAATTTGCCATTTCTTTACCATTTATGGTTGAAATCTGATTTTTTAAATTCTTATTTTAAATATAATTTTTTGCAATAGTATTTTTTTAAATTTATCAAAGTTATTCTGCTCCTGTAAATTTTCTAAATTCATAAAACAAAGTGTCTCATGTTGTATGTAAATAATCAGCATAAGAGATCTTGTATTTTCATTTTTGTCAAGGAAAATAGTTATTAAACTCTTAAATTGGTTTGATATTTTTCACATGATTCATATTTCATATACATAATAATTAGTTTAAAATTCTCTCTGTATTAATTTACTGATATTAGGCAAACTTGTACTAATAGATAGATGCCTTAAAACTGTTACAGAAAATGCTGAAAACTGTTGTTAAAATTTTGTTATATACACATTTTCATATTTCAAAGTATTATCCAGCCAACCCAAATGGCCATACCCAAATGTCCATTCAGCTATGAGACCAATACTTCATGGTGTTGATTTACCGATTTTGATAGCTCCAACTTCTTGAAAGAAATTTCTGATTCCCCAGAAGGCTTAACCAATGAATCCTCAACTTCAATAGACATTCCAGAAGAATCAAATACTGAACCTCACCTCGTCACACAAGCAGAGCTGAGCGACCTAATTTGCCTTGTATTTGTTGAAACATCATGCAGAACTAGGTTCACATCTTAAAGAATGGAATTTATTAAACAGAGGTATTAAAATTTTGGAATATAGAAATTGAAATGAAAATATGGTTTAATTTGTTCCTGCCATGATGTTAGGGGGCTAATGTCTGAATCGGATATTGAATATGGTATTTTCACGATTGGCATTTATTTATAAGCTCATCAAAAAGAAGCTTGAAGACAGTGTTGTTGCATAACTCTATTAAATTTTATTCTTTGCCGGTAGCACATGCTGTAGGAATGAAAGAAACATATGAAAAAATGTCAAAAAAAATTATAAAAGCTAGTAGTATGATGAACACTCGTGGCAAATCATTCCTAACCTGAAAGTGATAGGACTTCTTTTCGGTCTCCAGAATAGCTTTCAAAATAAATGTGTTTCTTGTGTTTGTGGGATAGTCGAGCTACAGATAAATATTATCCAGTTAAAGACTGGCCAAAAAGAAATCACTTTACCCCACGAAAGGAAAATGTTGTCAATATGCCTCTTGTCGAAGCAGGTCGTATTATTTTACTACCTAACCACATAAAACTAGGCCTGATGAAGAATTTGTAAAAGCATTATTTAAAAATGGAGACTGCTTTAAATATTTAGCTCAGCTTTTTTCACAATTAAGTAAAGCCAAATTAAAAGAGGGATTACTCATCGGGCCACAAATATGAAAATTAATTTGTGAAAATATATTTGACAGCAAACTGGATCTTAAAGAACTAGCAGGTTGGAAGTCATTCAAAGATGTCATTACTGGTTTTCTTGGAAACAAAAAAATCTGAAAACCATATCAGCTTATAAATGAACTCTTAGTGAACTATAGAAATTTAGCCTGCAGAATGTCATTGAAAATTCAGTTTTTACATTTTCATTTGGACTTTTACCCTTTAAACTTGGGGGACATCAGTGACGAACAAGGAGAAAGGTTCCACCCAAGATATATATTGCAGATTGAACAACATTATCAAGGCAGATTGGATGAATGTATGATGTGATCTGACTACTGCTGGATAATAAACACAGTAAACGTCTGTAAAACAAGGGTAGGAATTTTAATTGTATATTTAAGACATTTCTCAATGTTTTAAAGGGTTATAACTAAAAATATGAGGGTGATGAAGAAAAACTGATTTCATTTTAAGATCCAGCAAAAAAATTAAATTCTAATTCATGTACTTTTATCACAGTTCCAAATTTTTTTTTGGAGAAAAATTGTTAGCTGTGTAAGCATAGACCAGTTGAACAACCGATTGGTTAATGTATGTTGTTCTAAAAATGAAACCGTATTAAGGGGAGGGAAAGCAAGTTATTGATAATATTAAACTATATTTGTTTCAGGAACTTGTAATTGCATTGCAGTGGATGGTGCTTGTTTTTGAGAATTCTTTCTTATCTGTTGCGTTGCAAGAACTTCGAGAAGGAGCTCATGTTGTCATTGCCCAAGGTGTTTAGTTTATTTTTTATATATAAGTTCGTAACTGGTGTTTTTTTTCTTTAATTTTTTTTTACTATTTTTTTCAATTATTTTATTGCTATAATAATTTGTTTTTGCCTTTTTTTGTATTTCTGTAATAAATTTGTATACAATTAACAATTTTTTTGACTACCAATTATTATTTTTTAAAAATCTTTGCTAAATTTATTTCTAGTTCTGTTCTTGCCTCTCATTATTATTATATTTAGACATTAAAACCATGATTAATTATCCATTGTATTTCTGACTGAGTGTCACATGTTTCTGGCCGATTGGTAATTATTACTGTAGGCCATTTTTAATTTTCTGCAATCCTCTCTTTTTTTTATCACAATTATGGTTATATTGGCGAATTACAATTATATAAATATTTAAATGCATTTATTCATATTCATATATATGTTAATGTATTCCACTCTCATTCTTCATCTATGAACTATACAAAAGATATCAGCTCGTAACTGCTAAAAGAAAATTATTGGTATAATACCCATGTATGCAGACGTATTTTTTTAATCTGATGTTATTAATTAATGATATTTTTACCTCGTTTATAAGGATATCGAATTATATTATAAATATTTAATTACCTGTTTATAATGTTTTTGTATTTTATAGATGTGACTATGTCACCAATCAGTACTCTCAAAAGGAACGCTTCAAGAGATAGATTAAAAGTTTTTGCACCAGGAGCTGCAGTTTATACAGTCACTGAATTGGACAGTGCACATAATGTTAATGTTGATCGATTAAAAAGAGTTTCCTCATCATCAAGCATCAGTAGTCTTGGTTAGTTTTAAATAAATACCTTCTGGTCACATCATTGTAAAGGTTCTGTCATATTAATATTTGCAGTTTGTAAATATTATGGTATTCTGCTTAAATGAATGTACATAAAATTACAACAATGGTGTATTTGCTTTCGATTTGTATTTTAAAGGAACATGTGTATATAATTATATATATATAAACTTTTGAATTTCGTATGGAAAAGACTTTTTTTTTTTTTTGAGTTTTATAATAAATAAAAACTACGGCATTAAAATGAAAGATAAAATCCCTTTTTAATTTTCCTATTGAAATCTATCTCATTAGTAATCCTAATGAAAGTATGCTTTTTAATCACATAAATAAAAAAAATTTTTCTAGGTTCTTTTTTACTGAAGCTTCTGATGAGTAAATATTTTTCATTATGTCTTGTACAAGATGATTGAAAACTTATCACGGAGAAGATAATTTGTATAGTTATTTAAAAATCATCATTATTTTATACAATTGTGGTTGGGCTGGCTATATATCATGGACCTACGCTTTATTCTGTCATTCCATTATTTCCTTAAAAACATTTTCAATCTCTTCTCTTTTTCAATCTTCCTCTATACAATGTATTTCCTTATTTGTTTTCTTTAAAATCTTTAAAAATTCTTCTTCAATATTTGTCTTTTTTAAAATTTTTATTGTGTTTAAATTAAAAATTTTTTTGATTCCTTTTTGCATGATATTTAAAAAAATATATTGATGTGAATTGTGTTATCTGTAATATGTTATAGAAATAATAAACAATAATTAACAAATACATAAATTTTATAAACCGAGGCTGATGAATATTAATAATTTCATTTTAAAAATAGCATGCACAGTATGTCTGAAAAGTTCCCAAAATAAATTAAATAAAAATACAGATTTAAAGATGAACTAATTTACTCACATCAGCTCTCTACATAGAACTCTTCTTTAGTTATACACTTATTACAGTGCCAGTAGAGCTTGTCAAACGCTCTGGAGAAATCACCTTGTGGAATCGCCTTCAACTGCTCAGTGCAAGCCCATTGGATGGCCAGAATGTTGTCGAAAAAGCGGCCTTTCATCCAACTTGAGTTTTGGGAACAGAAATAGTCTGCTGGAGTCAAGTTGGGTGAGTAGAGCGGGTGGGATAAGATGGTGATTTGATTTAATAACGTGTTAAAACTGTTGCCATGTGTGCCAGAACAATGCATTTAAGAGAGTCAGTCCAACTGCCTGGATCCCAAAACTCAGGCCAAATTCAACGAATGGGATGTATCAGATATTTTGTTACTTCCAAATAGAATTTAGAATTCATGGTTTTACCAGTTGGGACAAATTCATGATGAATCAGGCCCCTTTGAGTCAAAGAATGCAATCATCATTTTCACTCTTGATTTTTGCTGCCTGACTTTTGCTCGTCGGTGCCCTAGGACTCAACCAAGCAGCGAATTGATGCTTCATTTGTGGATCATACATGAAGCACCAGCTTTCATCCCCATTTACAATTGTTTGCATAAACTTTGGGTTACTATTGGCAGTTTCAAAGAAGTCTTGAGTATAAGAAAGGCGGTGCGCCTTTCTTTTTTGTTCTTTGCTCAAGAAGTGTGGAACGAAACAAGAGCACACCTTTTTGCAGTTCATTATTTCTGTTAGAATTGTACATACCAATTGTCTTTACTATTGTTTATTTCTTCTGCTATGGCCCGAAGGGTAAGATGAGGTTGTTCGAGCAGGAGCATGTGCATTTTTGCAATGTTTTCTTTGTGAACAGCTGTTGATGGCGTCCTGCTTTGTTCGTTGTCATCCAACAATGCTCTACTGTCTTTAAACCGCTTCCACCATGGCTTCATCACCGAATGCTTGCTGAATCAAAGAATAAGTTTCAACGAAAGATTTTTGAAGTCGGAACACAACATTTTATCATGCTTCTCTGTTCCATGTCGTGAGCTCGCACAAGGTCACATGTACATAACGTACACAGCTGACTTGAAACTGGAGTGACAAAATGTGATGAAATATTGTACACACACTCATCAGACATCATACTACAAATAGTTTTGTGGTTGTCAAAGAGATGATGCTACTTGTGACTACAGAAATTTAAAATCGGGGACTGTTCAGAACTACTGTGTATCATTTTAATAATTTTTTAACTCTTTAACAATTAATAACTTTTTAACTCTATTAGTACTCTTTCTATATTTGTCCTATCAAGCAAGATACCCTACTTTTTCTTCTACAGATTTATTTAAATGTGTTAAATAAAAATATTATTGCTATACATATTTTTTAAATTTTTTTTTGCTTTTCTTGGAAAATTTTTAACAATATTATAATGCTGAAAGAATTTTTGTTTGGCTAACAGATTGTATATTTAACAGAGTGGAATTTTCTTCAGTTTGTTAAATTTTTCTTCTGTTATATATAATTTGATTGCTGTATTTTGTGTTTTGATGATTCTATATATATATATATATATATATATATATATATATATATATATGTTTAATATACATTATTGTTTGCTGGTCTAGTTGATGTTTATCATATGAAAGATAACTGTGATTTAGAATTTCTGATTACTATTGAATATAATTGGGAATGTTATTTTATTCACTAAGGAACAATCGTGTTTGTTATCCTCGTAGTCATCATTTAATCTAGACATTTCTACAAGGGTGAACTTGTTTTCCATTCTGCCAGTGAAGAATACCAGTGGTTTTTTGTGGTCCATGACATCATTAATGATTGCATCTTTCAGTTCATCATCCATGGGGAAATACGAGCCCTTAGTATCACTCTTTAATTACAGAAAGAAGTGAAAATTCGCTGGAATTTGGTGAATATGGAGGGCGTGGAATAAGTTAAAATCTCTACTTCACAAGACTGTTGGTGATTGCAAGTGATGTGTTTGGTTGAGGATTATTAAAAATCTTTTGGCTCTGGGTTGTCTTAATACGTCACACACGTCTCCTAAGGTGTTTTAACATCTCTACTTATTGCACAGAATGTAGAATCAACCCAGCTTCCAGATAGTCAATCACGTACATGTGTTTGGAATCCCAGAACAACAAAGAGAATTTTTTTTGCAGGGTTGTGTTTGAGTTTTTGATTGTGGTAAACCAAAGTGCCGGATTTCATAGTCCGTTGTTTTTCTTCTGGGTCATAATGATACACCCAAGTTTCATCACCCATCACAATATTGAGAAGGAAGTCATCTACTTTGTCACCATAATGTTTAAGAAGCTGTTCCACAACATTCCATTTGTTGTTTGCTCTTTTCTGTGGTAACAGATTTTACGTAGTCCAGTTACATAGTAATGTGTTCTTGTAGTTCTTTCGGTATGCATATTTGGGTGGTAATGCATTATTGTGTGATGTGATTTTGAGTGTCATGATATCATTTTAAATCAATTCATGTATCAAAATGATGTCATTTTGAATCAATTCATCCACCTCCTTTTTGTGGTTCACAGTCATAGAAACTGCTCAATCAATGTGGGTCAATTTTCATCTTCAGTATTTTTCTTTACTAGCATTTGATAGACAGTATTCTATTCTCCACGTACTCAGTACATTGATACATCATCATAAATGGTTTTAGATGATAATGAAAATCACTAGTGTTCATTTTTTAAATCTGTTGAAAAAAATTATTCGCTGAACATTATCCATTATGAGAGTCAGAAATGGGTCAAACAAGTTTTGTAATGTTAGTATTAGGTGTGTTTTTTGGTGGTTGGGTTTCAATTAACCATACATCTCAAGAATGATCAACCTGTGACTGTACAAGACTACACTTCATTTACATTCATACATATCATTCTCATTCATCCTGTGAAGTAATACCTTATGGTGGTTCCAGTGCCTAAACAGAAAAAGAAAGTAATAGGGGAATGAAATTACAAAATGGTAGTACCTGTCACTTAGTATGACATTTTGTTCTGTTACATTTCAGTGTGTATTTCATTTCAGCCCCCCTCCAAATTAAAGCTTAATTACTAAATGGATGAAGGTGTAAAACTCCTACATTGTGAGTTTTGATATTTGTTAAGTTATCCAGTATTATTTTTCTATTATCCAAAGAGAATGCACGTGAAATATAAAAGGTTGTTGAGCGTATGTTGGTGTGGGGTGAGTATGCTGTAAATAATATATTTATTCTCCTTAAAACTTATGTAATTTGATTACCCTTACTGGATTGTTCTTTAATTCCAAAAAATCCTGTTAAAGAAGGAAATTAAGTATAACAGAAAAAACAAAAACTAGTACACAAAAAAAAAATCATAACAGTACAACAAATATATATACCAGAATGTGTAACTAATAAATGTGATTTTAAAGAAATCAGTTGTGTCAAATGCACTATAAAAATTACAACAGATAAATATGTTTTTAATTATTTGCTGAAATTATCATTTTCCTAAAGTTTTATATTTTCAAGTTAAAAAAATCTAAGATATCAATTTAAAAAATAAAATTTAAAAGATTATAATTAAAAATGTATGACAGTATATTTTACAATATGATTTTCAGTAGTGCTATTTGAGATGTACGAACACAAGTTAAAAATATTATTTTCCATTTTCAGGAACATATGGTGATAGAGTATATTTTATGTATTCACTTCACATATTAAAAATTGAAATAGAGCAAAATAAATTAAAATTTAAATAAATATAACAATGATCATCCTGGTAATAAAAATTAAGTCAACGTTTATATGTCTTGTCAGTAGAATAGTCTCAATTGTTATGTCTTCTACACTAATATTATAAAGAGGAAAGATTTGTTTGTTTGTTTGTATTGAATAGGCTCCGAAACTACTGGACCGATTTGAAAAATTCTTTTTCCATTAGAAGCCGACATTATCCCTGATGAACATAGGCTACTTTTTACCGCGTTATTTAAGCAACATATTTTAATTTTTCTATCTTTGTAATTCAGTAACTAGCGACTGTCCGTCGTCGTCGTGTCTCTCTTGACGCTCGCGTTCCCACCACCGCCTGCCTCTGCTCCCTCGCTCCGCCCACACCCCGCTCGGCTAGCTAGGCAGCAGCATGTGACCTAAGCGTCACTGCGGTGCGGGAGGGGAGTCAATGTCACAAAATAAAGTGCCGCGCATCTCATTCGCGCGGTCGGCTTCCTACGCAGCGGTTGTGTGCGATATCGAATATTTTTCCTTGAAAATATTTTGAATTTTTTATAATTTTTTAATCATCACTTCATATACAGGCTAATTCCTGTTCAACATGTAAGCAAATAATTTAGTATTAGTTGATGTAGTATTTAGTTTTTTTTATCATTTCAAAATGCCCAAAAGATTAAGATCTCAACTTTCTAGAAATAATTTACAGGCTAGGGCAATAAAATACGTCATGATAGAGAATCTCCATCAGAAACTGAAAATTAATGAATTTAATCAATATTAAAAAATTTTAATTTAATCAATATTAAAAATACCTAATTGAAATAGTAACAAAAAAGATTTTAATATCCTAGCTTTTATTTAGGTATCTCTTTTTTAGTAACCTCCTATGCAAAATAAGGGTGTATATATGTATATGTATCTAAATAAAAAATGTGAAAATAAACATAAATCAACAAAAAAAAACATAAAAATACGTAAAACAAAAAAAAAAAAAAAAAAAAAAAAAACACTTAGAGAATAAAAATAGGTGTATAGAATAGTAGCTGGATACAAATAATAAAACAATCGTCAAATTTATTATATCCAAACCTTCTAATATATTCTTTTTTAGTAACCTCCAGTGCAAAAAGAAGGGTGTATGTATTATGTAAATAATTAAAAAAAAAACAAAATAATACATAAATCAACAAAAAAAAAAAATACAAAATATACTGAGAGAATGAAAATAGGTGTAAGTAAATAGTAGCTATAGGTAAGCACAAAAAAATTACAAATATAACAAAACTATTTGTACTGTAGATACGCGCATAACTCTGAACGACTGCAACAAATATCTTATTTTTTTAAATGGGTACACCAACCGTGCAAAGCCGGTCCAGGCAGCTATATTCAATAAATTAAGTGATTCTGACGCGGACAAAGTCGCGGGTTTCAGCTATGTATCATATAGTAATTAATTTTTGCGAATCAATTTTCACAATGAAGTACTATTTGTAACGATTGAATAAATCCCACGCGGACGAAGTCGCGGGCCACGGCTATTATTTATATTTTTGAATTTCGATTTTTTAAGGGGTGCGACAGTGTACGGCGCGGCGGCTCAACCAACACAACCACTGTTACTGTATGTGCGACGCGACTGGCTACACCCGCCTCCGGTTACTTGACTAAAAACCATAAAAGAAAAGTGATTAAAAACTTTTTAAAAAAATGGAAAACGAAGTATGGTCATCTCTAAGTGGTGTTTGTTGAGTAACGCTAAGGACCGGGAAAAAATATTTTTATCCGTACGAACTACAGGTAAGCAGTTATAACTAATATTTTTAAGATGAAGGCCGACTGTTTTGAAACCAACATTCTTGGATCGCTCAAAGTTTCTGGTCCTGTACTGACCGAACTGTTGCTCTAAAGGAATTACAATACACTGATATATTTTTATAAATCGAACAGACTTCAATTTTTATTTATTATGATTCTACAAGCACGAATTTAATGAACACAGCGGAGTCCAAGGGGCAGAGCCCTCTGGCTATAAGGGTAGGGAAGGGAGAGCGAAACGAGCCATGACCGGCTAAATATCCCCTGACCGCGACGGGATACCCAAGTAATCATATAGCGCACGTGAAGCCGCAATGGGGATGCTAGTATTAGTATAAAAGCAGTTTGGACAATGTGGAAATCAATAATTATTGTTTAAAATCTGTTTGAATAAAATATTATTTTCAAAATTCAGTTGTTTGTTCATCAGTTTGTTGTTATTTGAGTAGATGTAGAATTTTTAAAAATATTCATTTTATAAAAGTTATTAGAGTATTCAAGAATATTAATAAAGTTGTTTGGGTTATAATCATGATTGTGTTTCAGAATATGTTTGGCAAAATTAGAACGTTCTTTGTTTTCTTTATTTATACATGTAATGTGTTCTTTAATTCTAATCGAAAAAGATCGAGTATATTAGTATACTTATGTATTCCAAATCGCAGCTTGCGCATTTTAGACTGTATACTCTGTTTATCTAAATTAAATTTACCGTTATGTTTTATTGTTTTGGAAGGATCTTTATTTGTATAATTTATTATTTTGTTTTTCACTGTGTATACTGTTTTTAATTAGAATGATTTTAACATTTTATTTAATTTTTTGTAATTATATTATATTCTATTTAATTAATTCATTGTTTAATTTTATATTATCATGTTTTAAATATTTTATTTCTCTATAGATTAATGAGTTAAAAGTGCTATTTTATGATTCCACAGATGAAATGAATTATAGTATTTTGTTTAGTAGGTTTCGTATATATATGTCGATATCAAAATTATTATTTTAATTTTTATTAATTGTCATACCCAAAAAATTAATACTACCGTTATTTTCTCGACTTAAAGTAAATTTAATGTTATTATCTAAAGAATTAATTTCTTCAATTAATTTATCTTCATCATTAAATTGCTGATTATCTATGATTAATATGTAGTCTATGTATCCCTTGTATAATAATATTTGTATAAATAATCAATCTTTTTCGATTAGAATTGAAGAACACATTGCATGTATAAATAAAGGAAACAAAGAATGTTCTAATTTTGCCAAACATATTCTGAAATATGTTATTTTGTGTTGTTTTATATGTTGGTTTTTTATGTCACTTTTGGGAATTATAATCCAAACAATTTTATTAGTATTCTTGAAAATAACTTGTAGAATTTTTCTATCTACTCAAATAACTGATGAACGAACAATTGAATTTTGAAAACGATATTTTATTCAAACAGATTTTAAATAATAATTATTGATTCTCAGATTGGCCAAATTGCTTTTGTATCAATAGACATAACAATTGAGACTGCTATTGATAAGACGTATAAACATTGACTTAATTTTTATTACCATGATGATCATTGTTATATTTATTTAACTTTATCGCAATTTTTAATATTTTTTTTTTTAGTATTTTTAATACTTTATCTCAATTTTTTTATTTTTTAATATATACTTTATCTCAATTTTTAATACTTTTTTTTTAGTATTTTTAATACTTATCTCAATTTTTTTATTTTTTAATATACACTTTATCTCATTTTTTTAATATATTTTTATTTTTATATATATGTATATATTTTTTTTATATGTACTTTATATATTTTTAGTGATTATTTATAAAATATACTTGATCGTCATACGTTCCTGAAGATGGAAAATAATATTTCCAAAAGTGCTTTATTCTTACTATTGTTGGAAGTGGAACTTATAATTATATTTTTATATATTATATACACCAACGAGCCATTAAGTAAACTTAAACAACTTGAAAAATCAGCTTGTGTTAAGGTTCTAGGAAGTATTAAATTTTTATTGTACTCTTGATTTTATTTGTTGAAATTTATATTTAATTGTATTTTAATTTAATTAAAAATTTGGTTACTTATATTTTTTTTTTTTTACTAAAGTTTTTCACCACCTCATTTTATGAAATGTTTATCTGGACTTTTATGATTCTGTTAATTTTATCAGGTCATTCTGGAAGTATGCTGAGCAGTTTGCCTGTGTTGTCCTTTGGCAGTGTTTATATGAAGATGTGGAATGGTTTAGCTGTGCTTGATACTGATCCATTTCCTGGTGTGGTACAGTTGTCTCGTGCTATAACTGATTATATACGTGATCAGGTAATATTTAAATTAATTTTGAATTGTGTATGTTGTCTAACTCTTTTTAGTTGTACCTGTTAGTTTTATTATAATGTATTGAAATTGAGAGTTTTTTTTTAAAGAAGAATAAAGAATATTTCCTTTTTATACAGAACATTTTTTCATTTTTTCCAGTTTATATATATATATATATATATATAAAGAAAAAATGAAAAAATATAAATGATATAATACTAAAATTGTAATTTCAGATACTGTATTACTTATAAAACAAACAAGTTACAAATTATAAAACCCAATTTCATAAACACTGTATAAAAATTTTAATTACTTTAAATGTAGGTCAACAGTGCAGAGCACACAAAATATTGATCTTCACTTAGAAAGACAGTTAAAATACATCTTTGTGTTTTTATTTTCCACTCCAATCCAGAACACAAAGAAGTTCGTGCTCCGTTACGAAGTTCACCAGACTCGGGCATCTGTAATGAACTTTATTACGCTTCAGAGATTGTACAATTAAAAAAAAATTAATTTTAGTAAACAATATTTTTGTAAAGTAAAATAGAGAATAAAAAGAGAAAAAATCTTAATGATGTGTTAAATATTTATAAAAAACTAATGACATTTTTAATGTTAAATACAAAGTTTTTATTTGAACATTAACTAGTATAGTAATTCATTTTTGTTGCTAAAATATGATTGTTATTCAGCTTTCATATTTGTGTTGGTCAGGAGTTATGTTGTTTGAATGTAGTGATTTTTTATTTTGTAATAGCTCTATGAATAAAATTTAACTTTTAAATTATAAGCAGTGAGGATTTATAGTTTTTTTGATGTGAAAAAACATTTGAGTTAGAAAAACTTTCATATTTTCTCCTTTGAGACTAGATTTGATTTTAAGTGGAATAGAAATATGCAATTTGTAGTAGGGTGCTTGAATTACCATTTTAAGATATTTAGTAACTTTCTGTATTAAACAGTATGTGGTAATTGTCTGGTGGCTCCCACAGGCCTAGTCATTTTATGTACCACAAAGAATGTGCCAGAGGCTACTAGAAAGTGTTCCATTTAATCACAGATGGAGCCAGGCAGCAGCTGATGAAATTCCTGTGGTACTATCCAAGGAATTACAGAAGGAGAGATAAAGGACAAAAAAAGGGGGAGGGTCTCTACACTGTCCCTTATAAAGGAAGCCAGTGATCAACTCACAGAAGGACAGCCTCTTTGTATTCAACTGTCTTGTCAGAGACTTGCATTTGCTCGACACTAAGATGAACATTTGTTGTAAAAAAACACTACATATAGTTTATAAATATATAAGCTATTTTCAAAAAGTATTGTCCATTTTCAATCTTCAGTATTTATTAGACAGCAAAAATTGATGGAAAATATGAAAGGTGTATACTTTTTTCACATTTCTATATAATTGCTGAAATTGGATAAAGCATTTGTTTCAGTAATTAGTGAGTTTATTGAATGCCACTCTGTAGAAGTTTCCGATCAATTCCTGCAAGAATGTTTCTTCCACTTCATAGTCAGCAAAATGCATTCCTTCAAGTTCTTTGAACTTTTCGAATAAATTGAAAGTCAGAGGTGGAGAAATGGAGCCTTGCAATGAGTGAGTCATTATTTTCTACCGATACAATTTCAAAAAAGAGTAGTAGTATTAGTGGTTTCTGTAAATATGCAGTGTGCGTTGCCATGTTGAAAAATGATTTTGTGTGCAAATCTGCACGGATGCTTCATGTTTAAATGCCCAATGATCATTTCTGAGTTTTCTTGAAGTCAGCATTGATACTTTCTAGTTATAAATTGTTGACTCCTGCACAGAACATAACTGCCTGATATTTTATGGGATTAGTCTTCTGATATATGGATTATAAGATATGATGATGGCCGTAACTGAAAATTTCACACCGATGGTGCACATTCTAGATATCCATGAGATCTGATCCAAATATTTACACTAATTTTTTATGAATTTCAGGTGATTTTATTTATTTTCTAATCTATATAAAATTAATTACAGAATTCATCACGGTATATTATCAGTGTGTTTTTGAAAACTTTTACTGAGGCTGCCACAGTGTTGTGACATGCAAGAGAAATAATGTTTTTTCTATTTTTAGTGGCAGATCTTTATTTCATAGATGTTACATATAGAACATTCCTCATGTATTAATTATGTTTACAGAAGGTACAGAAGTAGAAAATATTATGTTAAGAATGGCACAGGTGTTAGAAAGATATTGATAATTCATTTTTTTTAAAGTAATTTTGGAGTATGAGTTCTAATCAGTTGAATTGTTACTAGATAATTAGGAAATTTTTACTGGTTGGTAAATTTCATTTGTTATAAAAATATGTCCGAAAATTTATTAAGGTATCTTTTCCACTTTAACTGAAATAATATTACTGGAAGAATATAAAAGTACGAGTTGAAATATAAACAGGCACCTAATTTTATTATGTATTTTATCTTCATAGGACAAGCTGGTAATTAAATAAATTAGTATAATTTTTAATAAAATTAATATAAATTGATAACGAATGGATGACTTGTAAGACTGAAATTTCAGGTTTTTTTATCAGGTAATGGTAGTAATTAATTTTCATTAAAGATTTGCAATGTACACAGGTCTGTGCTTGGCCTGGGCAAGGTCATTCAACACATGAACCAATATGGACAGGCTCTGTATCTATGGGACATCTACTTTCTGTAAGATACAATTTAAAATCGGCATTAGAAACTTCCGCAAATTCTTGTTTGTTTATTAGTTTTCAAGTGGTTTTTTTTTTTTTTTTTTTTGTAATATTTGCTTTTTGTAGCTTTGATTCTTTCACACTATGTATTGATTTTTCTTATACATCTTGTTGCTTATTTAAGCAGTATTTTGCGCAACAGTATATTTTTTAAAGTGATGTTAAAGTTTAAATTTAAAATTGAGTGTGCAACTATTATTATTATTTTTTTTTTAAATTTTAATTTACCTTTTGTGAATAATTTTTTAGAAGAACAGTTTTAAAAATGTGGGTTCTGTGTTATACAATCTTGAAAATGCTGAAATGAAGTTTTTACCCTTATACCTTAACTCCTCTTATACTCCTTACTCCTCTTATAGTGTCACCTTTTCAGAACCTTTGAAGAAGCTAGAGGGTTGTGAAATCTGGCCTTACTCTAGTATTGTCTCCAAAGCTCTCTGTTTCTTCCTTTCAATTCTTATATTTGTTGTAGTACAGATTTTAGTGAGACAGATCAGTTTCTTTCTGTTTGATTACTAACATATTATCTTCCTTTAATACTCTAATAAGTTACCTGTTTACAAACATATGCTATGTTTTCATTTTACTTCAAGGTTTTTAAATTAATTTGTTATAAAACAAAAATCTGATCAATTGTAGATATGTTCTTTTGAATGCTAGCTATTTGTTCTACTTTTTCTTCTTTATATGGCCACATCTTTTTAATAAATATGTATGAATATACCTGTATACATACTACAAAATAGTGATACACTTGTGTAATTTTTGCTTACTTCTTTTTTCCTTTTAAGAAATGCTTCATTCCATTCATCTGAAATTTCTTTCTCCCTCCAGATTTACGAGATCAGCACATATTAACGCAGTGCATGTCCTTCCCCTCAATTTTAGCAGTTCTATTTTCACATTTTGCTGGGGTAGAATTCTTCTTTTTTTTTAATTTTTCTTAATACATCCTTTTTTGGCTTTCCAATATTCTACCTCCAGCTAAGATCCTACTCAGATTTCCTTTTCGTATATTCATTTTTCTAAGGGAGTTTTCAGCAAATCTTGGAAGTAGTCTTTCCATAACAAATCATTTTAATGCGAAGAGTTTTTATTTTTTAATAAGAGTCAACGTGATTCATATTAACCAGCGCTAAACAAAGATCTTACAGGCCACTTTTGTATCTTAACTATTCTTTGAAAGAGGTAGTTATAATACTATAGTTTAGACAGTAATGAATGTAGGACTAAGAAATAACTATTTTTTACCTTTTCAAAGACTAATATGCTGAGGTTATGTGAGTAGACATTTTTCTGATGAATATTTAAAAAAAAAAATGTTTCACTTTTATCATTTGAGTTAGTATCACAAAAGTGGCTGAATTTTGAAAATTTACAATGAACTGGAAATGAGATTTTTTCATTATCATATGTGTATGTGTGTTTATTTATGATGAGAATCTTTGAAATTATGTAAACTGGTAGTCAAAATGACAAACTGTCTTTTTAAGAAAGAGGTATTAAATTTACTATAATTTTTTTTATTTCATCATTAGGGATAGATCTAGAAACTTGAATTTAAGATGAGCGTCAACTTGAATTTTATGACAAACATCACTATTAATCAATCTGTGTTCTAAACTCAGTTGAAAAATAATAATTGAAATTCAGGATTTTTATTTGCGATCAACAGATTCAACTTTGGTATACTTTTTGATTAGTTTTAATTTAATTAAAAAAAACAAGTTATTGTCAACTGTTAATTCTGGAACTACAGTTCAACAACGTTGCTGGAAACTGATGAAAGCTGCGTATGTTGCTGAAACCATTCTGATGTGGTTAAAAAGTAATTGATATATTTGTGGCATCTGTTTTTTTTTTTAAGAATAATAATTTTTTGTGATTTTGTAATTTTAATGCTTGTAATTATTGTAGTGTGCTTATTTCTGCTGGTTATTTTATCTAACAAAAATTTATTTTATTTTTTCAAATCAAATGTTTATGTTTATATTGCACTTGTTGTTTGTGTTGTAAATTTTGTTTTGTGATATGTGTATTTCTTTATGTTTTTATGAGAGTATTTTCTTTGAAATAGATGTGTTTACTATATAATATATATGGATATTATTAATTTTTATTTTTTGAAATGTTTTTTACTCTAGGTGTACAGTTATTTTTTAGTGTAGTTTTTTACTATAAATATAAATCTACCCTTGTATTTACATTTATTTGTTAAGTTATTTATAAGTGATTGTCGATTTGTTGTTTGTTTGGATGTTAGATAACATTTTAATTCTGATTAATAATTATTATTTTATAAAATTTTCTATTTTATTTTAAAGTGTAAATTTAATTTTTCAGTTTACACTTTATTAGTTTGTTATTTTAAGATCTCTTGGTTTCTTCCTTTTCTTCTGTACAATAAATGATTTTGTGCTGATAGTATTTTAAGAATCTTTCCATTTTAACTTGGTGAAATTTTTTTATAATAGTATTTTTTCCTTACTCTTAGAATGATTTTTTTGTACAGGTTAAAGAATCTACTACTCCAAAAGAATTGACAGAATCAAAATCAGCATCATTATCTCTCCCACCTTCACCATCAAATCGATCGGGATACCTTGCGTAAGTTTCTTTTTTCAATAAGTGATGTTTCTAATTAATATTTTTATTATATTTAACTTTCGTTTGAATATTTTTTAATCGCTAACAATTTCTATATTTAGGGGTGAATCACCACCAAATGTATTAGCTTCATCAGCGACTGATCTCCATAGATTGGCAGCTACACGTTCCTCACATGTCTTAACTCCTAGAAGTCGAAAAATGCCAAATACAGTATGTAATGAATTTAGATAGTAATAGTATTAAGCTTTATATTAATTTAGTTTTGGCTAATGATTGTATAATTTTTTACTAAGTTTTATTCTTTAACCAAAGTATGAGGTCCTTGAAAAATGTAAAGATAAATTGCAGTATATCAACTGCGTTAGCTAGAAAATAAAATTAATGCAATCAGATGTAGGTGATTTACAGTTTAAACTTTTTTCTGATCATCTTAATAAATGCTTACTTATTGGGTTAATTACATCCTATAATGTTTGCCATAATATATAAACTATTATTATCATAATATCAATTTTTTGGTATGATAAATAATAAAAAAAAGCAGACCCTTTCTAGGAATTGAACTCAGGACTTGTTGAATGAGCAGACTAATATTGATCATGCTTCTGCCTGGGTGCATTTACTAAGTTTTTAAAGTGCAGTTGATATTAAAATTTCTCAAACAATCTACTATAGAACACTTTCATGTTATTAAAAAATGTTAGTTTCACAGAAGTTTGGATCATTAATTTTACATTTATAAGAAAGCTTGAAAAGTAATATACATATTAAGAGTTAGCAGTTTTTGTTGTTTGTGTAGTTTACCAATTGTTTTTTATATATTTAAATATATAAAACATAATTTTTTGTAGACAAGCATAAAATAAAAATTAAATTAAACAATCAAGAAATAAAAGAAAAAGTCAAACTTGTCTTTATTTTAATATTCAGTTTTAAAAAAAAATTGTCACATAGTATTAATTTATTTATTAAGTTTAGGTGAACATTATTTATTTCATTCATTTTTATCGATGGTTTAAAATTAAAGTACTGTTGACAGAAACAGACACAATTATGAAACATTTGTTATGACTTTATAGTTTACCCAACTTTAGAGAATCTTTTTTATAAATTTTTTTGTTAGAAGGAGGTTTTTTTTAATTATTACTATTATTTCTTTTTAATAATTACATTTTTTACGCAGATTATATAACAGAATTACAAATAAAAAACAAATTTTTTCTTGCATGTGGGAATATGATATGAATATATGTAGTTCATGAAACATTTCTTGGCTAATCAGGATTTTAAGCAGATCCTTTAGATTGAAAGCTAGAGATGCAGCCACTCTGCTATAGAAGTCAGAAGTTGTTTTCGGAGATGGCATTATTTATTTATTCTTTCTTCACTAAACTACACATCTGTTTTCAATTACAGCTACAGTTTTGAGATTGCTTAAAGCATTTCAGTTGATAATGAAAACAATTTAATGGTGGAAGTGAATTATGATTTATTTTGAACTTTAATTATTGATACTAACTATAATTCCATTAATAAATTACAACAGTTTGAAGGAAACTGTACACGTTGGCTGTTTACTGTGATCTTCTATATGAACCTGTTCATTAAATCTAGCTTCTGTTGTTCTGCATCCTATTTTTATATTCTTACAAATAGAGGAATTTCTTTGTGAAAAGAAGCTGGAAATTTTATTAAAAAATGTGATATGTTTTTTTTTAAACAAAACTCTTGTTTTCAGATTTCTGAAGATTCAACAGATGATGCTCACAATACTGGCAGGGCTCTTGTCTCAACACAGTTTGTTGAATGGAGTTGTAAATATTTTTCACAGCCAGTTATGAGTCATAATGAAGATATGGATTTAGAGAGTCCTGAATATTATGAAAGAGAATGGAGGTGGGCTATATTTAATTGTCTAGTTAATTATTAATTTATTAAAAGAGAGTTACATTATATTGTTTCTGTTATATAATGTTAAGAAGAATTTTATTAAAAATAATTAAATTTTAGTAATTAGTTACACCAGTTTATTGTTAACCCTTTTGTCAGATGTTAATTTCTTGTGATTTTAGTGCTTGAGCTTGCTTGAAGAAGACCATATGGAATTTTCTTGAAAATTTCCAAACAAAATGAAGATGTTGGATGAAACCTCTCCTTGGTATTCTCTAGGGGTTCATACAATTATTTAGAAGATGACACACACACGCACACACACCTACACACACACACACACCTACACACACACACACACACACCTACACACACACACCTACACACACACCTACACACACACACACACCTACACACACACACACACCTACACACACACACACACCTACACACACACACACACACCTACACACACACCTACACACACACACACACCTACACACACACACACCTACACACACACACACACACACACACCTACACACACACACACCTACACACACCTACACACACACACACACACACACACACACACACACACACACACACACACACACACACACACACACACACACGTGTATGACACATGAACACATAAAGAAAACAGACATACATGTGTGCATGTGCATGTGTATTGGCATCTATTTGAAAAGATTAATTTGCTATTGAAGATTTTGTTTTATCTCATGAATCATTTGATTTGTAAAATATTGAGTTTTATACCATATTAAAAGTGCTCTTTTCTGCATCACTGTTTTTACAATTTATTTTAAGAAAGCCTGTAGGAATTTTAGAAAATTTACAAAAAGTAACTACTTTCACCTTCAGTAATGGGATTTCTACAGTTCATAACATTGTTAAGAATGTTATAAAAAATAATTGATTGTTGTATAATATCTAAAAACAAATTTTATCTGCTGTTTAAAAATTTTTTCAAAGATCAATTTTAATGTGGGTACCATTTTTTTTACTTAAAAAGCTATTTCGACTCTTAATACTTTGGTCCACCAGGCCCCTACTTTTGAATAGAGTCTAGTTTTATTAAGTGTTTAAGTGTTTCAGAAGTGTAACACTTCAGAAAGTGAATTTGTGGTTATAAATTACTAGTGTAAAAAGAGGAACCAATTATGGCTACTTTTTTTAAAAGTAATGTACGTACACTATACAGCTTGTGTGTATACCTGTGGTGCCTAAATATCACTTCTATTTTGGTAAGCTTTACAGGTTGATCTACAATATATTGAGCATATTGAAAAAGAAACGTTTCATTCCTTACTTTTCATAGTATGTCGAAATTATAAGCATTGTTTTTCGTTTTTGTTAAGAATAAATACTTGTTCTTTGGGAATGATTTGTGACTCATTATGTCATAACCGTTATAATTATGGCACTTAACGCACATGCAAAATGTAAACAAAGTCTCAATAATTAATTGTTTTCAGAGATCAGTAAAATTTAGAGATCTTTTTTAATCTTGCTTTTTTTTGTCTTCATTCATTTGACTGGTTTGATGCAGCTCTCCAAGATTCCCTATCTAGTGCCAGTCCTTTCATTTTAGTATACTCCTTACATTCTACATCCCTAACAATTTCTTTTACATATTCCAAACATTGTCCAACCGTGCACAATTTTTCCCATCTGCATGTCCCTTCAATATTAAAGCGACTATTCCAGGATGCCTTAATATCTGGCCTATAAGTCTGCCTCTTCTTTTAACTATATTTTTCCAAATGCTTCTCTCTTCAAAAATTTGCTGCAATACCTCTTCATGTCTCATCTTATCCACTCATCTGATTTTTAACATTCTCCTATAGCACCACATTTCAAAACCTTCTAATCTTTTTTTCTCAGGTACTCTGATCGTCCAAGTTTCACTTCCATAAGTGCACATCAAATATATACTTTCAAAAATGTTTTCTTGACGTTTAAATTAATTTTTGCTTTAAACAAATTATATTTTTGACTGAAAGCTCATTTCGCATGTGCTATTCTGCATTTTATATCACTCTTACTTTGTCCTTTAATAATTCTACTTCCCAAATAATAAAACCTCTGTAATCTTTTCTCTTCCTGTTTTTATATTCAGAGTTCCATCTACATTATTTCTACTACATTTCAATTTTCAGAATGGAGATTTTGAATTCAAAGGCATTCCAAGATCAAAGAGGCCTTCTACAGTGTCAATCCTGAAATTGTTGGTTTTGTATGTGATCTAATTTTGGTAGGTTAGAGAATCTTAGCTGAGACAGTTGCTGAGCTATTGTAAATTGTTGCTGAGCTATTAGGAAATGAATTGGGGAATTAGAAATTTGCAGAATTCCATATTAGGTGTAACTTTTAATATATATGTCAATGATCTATTATCAGTAAGTAAAAGAAGTCAAGTAATTTGACTTAATCAAGTATTTAACTTGATTGTTAAATATGCAGATGAAAATATGTTACAGTCAAGTGTTAAAAAAATATATTGAGTTTAGATACTTTCATATATATATATATATATATATTAAGTTCAATTCAGTTCAGTTCAGTATATATTCACATCAATGTCTCATTTAGTGTAATTCGGTAATAAATAAAAATAAATTCTATTTTATGAGCTTTAAAAGTAAATGTAACAAACAAGTAAATAATGTTAATGTCATTATAGGTTATAATACTACAGAACAGCCATTGAGGCTAGTAGGTATAATAATTCTTCATAACATCTAGAATGTCTGAATAATGATCCCCTAGGGGATTTTAGTCATCACACCATCCCCTCCATTCCTAGCCCTGATGAGCTTTACCAGAACTTTACCAGAGTCATCAGCTAGGCCTCTATTAGGATGCCAACAATGCAAATGCCTTTGTAGACATTTCCATTGGTGACTTATTCTCAGTTTTACCTTCCCTTAGATTTCTTTTGACATCTTTCCTTTTTTGTCATACTTTGTAGGCTTTACTGCTATTCCATGGAACAATGACCTCCACACAAGTGAAGAAGTCAATAATCTAGTAGTCTTTTAATTTAATTACAGCTTCTTGATTCTTATTTAATGTTTAAAAAAAACTTTTTTATTATTTTAGTCTGAATTTAGATAAAACCATAAAGGCCTCAATTTCATATTACTTAAATGGTGCTGTTAATTGAACAAATAACTGCCCCACAAGTGTAATGTATTATGCAACACGAAACCAGGAAATCAGGAACTCCTTTCGACAAATGTCCAATCATTCCAAGGAAATTCCCCAGTGACTTTAATTATTCAACCAAACTAAACCTCAGGTCTTATCTGTTTTCAGAAGGAGGTCAGTGCCTTCACCCTCCCATATTGCAGCTCCATCACAGAATTCCGTAACACTAACAAAACTCTGGTCTAGTTTTCTCTTGGAAGCAAGGTCAGTGTCTTCACCGTTATATACACAACCTCAGATGGGTTGATTTATAAAAACAGCTTAAACATTTCTAATCCAAGATTGATATCTAGGCTCATTGATGAGGACAATGAGCAGTATCTCGTGTATGCACTATTCAATATTGATTTGTAGATCTTTATCTAAACAAAATTTAGGGAAAAATTATTTGGTTGTAAAATAAAGCTTTGGTTTTTTGGTCTTGTGATGAATAAACTATTTATTTAGTTTGAGTGAGCAGAACTAAATACTTCTGTCTTACAGCTTACTAGAATTACAAGTATCTCTGCCACCTTAACAATATTTAAAAAAATTTACCTAATGATAATTTTTCATCCTTTTGTGTAAATGACGACCATTCAGATCACAAGTGTCAAACTGTAATAGCATCATTTTTTAATTAGAACATGTGACAAGACAGTGGCTACTTTTATTCTTTTAAACAGTTGTTCTCAATAAAAATTAAATTAGAAATTTGTTAATTTTATTGTCAAAAACAAATTGGAAAAATAATAACAAATTTGCTGAAGAGATTGTAAAATCTAATTCAAACAATAAATCTAAAAGTATATGGGGAATTATCAAAAGTGAAAATGGTTTTGGAAATAAAACAAATTAAATAACTTTATCTCAAATACATCAGGACTCAGCTTTTGTGATCTCATCCCCCTATTCCTTTGGCAGACAAATTTAATAAATTTGTTTCCAGTATTTCAAATAACAATAATATTGATTCATTTTAACATAACAATTTACCTTTCGGTTTTGTTGTTTAACAAATTTTTTAATTTACCACTGATACTCAGGATGTTAAAATATTTTTAAAATATAACTAGCGCCTCTTGCTGCCCTGGAACATTACACAGTATTGTTATGTATTTAAATAAAATGGCGAAAAACCTATTCCATTTACAACACATCTCATCCCCAACTCCTGTGTTTTTCTCTTTCCTTTCCTATAAAAGGTAAAATGCTTGCTCAAAACCCATTTCCAGTCCATTCAGATGTTCTAGTGGACGTATTGTGCTGATTTTTTTTTTTATTCTACTCGAATGGCTTGCAGATGTATCATCAAGCATCAACAAACCTTCAGAGTGATTTTTCTATGAATAATAACTTTAGAAAGTTTCTCAGTTAAGTAATAATTGAAGATTTTTTGGGGGGAATTTTCAGGTGACTCAAGTTTGAGGTCCAATGATGCTTGTTCACATATCTTTGTGTCATTCTGAGCAGAATAAAAAAAATAAAAATCAGCCTGATGAGTCTAGTAGAATGCCCAGATAGAAATAGGTTTTCAGCCTAATTTTTTTAATATATGAGAAGAGTAGACATTCAGTGCATATTGCTGAGCAGAAATTCCTATCAGTATTTTAAAAGAAATCATGAGCGCTATTACTGTCCTTCCAGATTTACTTAATGAATCTTTCAACAATGGAGTATTTCCCATCTACCCTACGATTTCTATTGTTATTCACTCTTTTAGAAATGTTTTGCATTTAAATTGCAGAATTATACAGACTATTTTATTGTCCATATTTTCTAAAGTATTTGAAAAAAAAATAGACAATATTTCTTGAAAAGTGTATTAATAAACTTTCAGGAATGATTTTAAGGAAAAAATTGACTGCTTACACATCCATTTTTCATTTTTTAAAAAACATATTATAAATAGCATAGTTAAAAAATTTAATTTTCAGTTTTTGCTATCTCAGTGAAGTATGTGATTTAGTATTTTTATCGATGAGAAAACTTAGTAAATATGGTATCAGAAAACTGCTTACTGTTGGTTAAAATCATATGTCAAACTTTAAGTAGTCAAAATCTTTTGATAAGAAGACTACATATATAAAAACCTCACTTGAAGGTGCAGAACCCAAATTGCCTAAGGGAAGTGTTCTTAATATCTCAATCTCTTACTTTTCTTAAAGTTTATTAATGATCTGCTTTTAAATTTTGACCCATTCATTGTTACATTTTTTCAGATGATACAATTGTATTTATGTCTTAGATAATTATTTTAAAGAACTTGAAAATTCTATGTTAGCAGTTAAAAAGATGTTATTCATTAGGTGGATTGAAACTGATTTTTTAAGTACGAATAAACTATTGCATTATGCTTTTAGGTAGATATAACATTGTTAATTGTGTGTATGGAATTCCCATTAATGATAATGATCATATTTCGGCACCCATAATCATAAATTTAATTCGTGAAAATTTATATTAGTAAATTATGTTAACTTATCTCTGTGTTTATATTTATGAATGTGCAATCTTTGTTAAAAAGAATAATCAGTTATTCTTAAAAAAACAACGACATCCACCCCTATGAAATCGGTTAACAGAACTGGTTTCCTGTAACTCAACACAATATTTTGCTTAGAAGAAGGTGCTTATTATGTATGCTTCTGCTGCCATTTTGAATAAATTACAGAACCATTTATAAAAATTTTCCTCTCAGTTTATATAAAATATTAAGATTTTTCCGAATTACAATAGCATTAACCTGTTGATAAATTTTTAAATTATATTAGATCAAAAATGATAAAAAAGATTAATTTTTTGTATCTTTGTTGAAAGTTTATTTGTGCTCAAATAATTTTCATTAATTAATATTATTATTAATATGGCTTATAATATTATTATAATAATTAATATGGCTTTAATCATATCTATTTTTTATTTTATAATTAATTGTGCATTTTATGGTGATGATGGATTTACCCCACGGTTTCCTTATCCATCCTGGTAAATGCTGGGATAGTTCATTTTTTATCTGTGGACTAGCTTAACTAACCAATTCTGATGTGATGTATATAATACCAGGTACTTCACAAATTTAAAAGCATATAAAGGTTTATTTACAGATTTGGTTGAGGTTTCATTTCATAACAAACACATCAAGTTTTGACTTATGTAGTTTTTTAGTACTGAATTTGGCCACTAGCGCTGTCACTAATGTTGTTAAAAATTGATACATTTACTGATGTGGAACATGGTCGCTTTGTGTTTTTTGGTTTCATGATTTGCTGAGCAACTGCAGTCAATGTAATTTTCGTAGAGTACAGTAGGGAGCCTCCTAGTAGGCATACGATTTACTCTTGGCACCAGAGCTTTGTTAGATATGTTGTTTGTTAAACATACAAAATCACCAGAATGTCCACGCATCCCTGAAGTTGCTGTGGAACAACTTAGAGAAAGCTTTGCACGTAGTCCGAAGAAATCAACTCTCAACGTGTGTTACGTGAGACTGGCATTCCACAAATGTCTATATGGCATTACGTAAATAATTGCACTTGAAGCCATACAGACTAACCGTGGTTCAACACATTACAGATGACGATAAAGTTGCTTGGCTGCAGTTTTGTGTGGAATTGATGGATAGACCTTGTCAGTGACAAGGTGAACACCCATAACTGCCAAATATGGCATAGGTAAAACCGACATGAAGCTTTGCAGCAGATTTGTGAGAACCCTAAGGTCAATGTTTTTGTGCCCTAGGCAAACAATGATTGTACTGCCTGTTCTTCTTCCAGGAGGTAACTGTAAATGGTATCATTTAACTGTGGACATGTTTCAAAATTTTGTAATTCCTCAGTTAAACAATGATGACCAAGATATCGTTACTATCAGCAAGACAAGGCACCACCTCACTACCGCCTAGAAGTCTGAAATTTTCTTGATATCGATTCCCAGATCGGCGAGTTGTGAAGGTCCAATTGCGTGGCCACCTTGTTCTCTAGATTTGACCCCAATAGATTTTTTCTTGTGGGGTTTCATTAAAGATGAGATTTATGTATCATCTTTACCTGCTAATCTTGTTGAATTACTTTTAATAAATGCTGAAGCTGCAGAGGTAACATTGGACTTGCTGGCTACAGTTTGGAATGAAATCAACTTCAGGTGGAATGTATGTCACATTACAAATGGAGGCCACATCGAACCAGAGTGAATATTGAGTGGCAAACTTGGTTTGTTTTTCTATGAAATGTTACTCAATCGAATCTGTGAGTTATTTCAGTAAATTTTTATATGCTTTTAAAGTTATGAAGTCTTTTTTGAATCACCTGGTTTATTGTTATGTACTGATCAGAATAAAGGATTAAATGAAAGAAAGATTATTTATTTATTAGTTGTATGGTAGGAATAAGGCAAGGCGTATTTGCGGAGACATAAAGCTGTTAGGGTATCTTTGAAAGGTTTATAGATAATGAAGTTCTTTTATTATTTATTTATACAGCTTATAATTATAGACAGTAGGATTTAAAAGAAATTTTTATACTTCTCATTGTATAGAAGAAATGTCGAAAGCATTTTTATGGCAGTCATAAACAAAATTATCCTAATGTAAACCATCCTTTGCAGGCGTAACGTTCATGCAGAAATCACATATTATATTATTGCCTGTGATGATAAAAACATTTTCATTAAATGGCTAGAGCAGTTTTTAATTTAAAAATGTTTTTATTGTGAGAATTCGTTTCTATCTCCAATTAGGTGGTTGTAGTAAAGCTGTAGGTTTAGGATTAGACTTGTTTGATTTTGACTTGCCATGTTAAAAAAAAATTAAGTTTATGAATTCAAGAGCAGTTGGGTATTCAGGAGCTGCTATGCCAAGTGGAATCATTTAATTGCTGATAAGAAACACAAGTAAGTGGACATTTTGTAAAATTTTGAGCAACTAGAGATTTTAACAGTTGATTTAACATTTTTTGAGGGGTAAATAAGGAATTTTTATAACATGTCATCTTTAGCAAAACCAAACAGTTAATTCAGAATACAGCACTAACTTGGGATTGAAAGCAGATGAAATTAATATAGAAAGCATCTGTGGTTTTGCAGAGCTGTGTACGTACTCACAAGTTTGGCAAAACAAATATGTTTGGAGATTGGGTGTACATACCATTGCTTAACCACATGTTATTCTGGTTTTTTGCCGTACTGTAAAATGTTTATAAATAAGGAAATTTTAAAACGATTTGGTGGGGTTAATGAGCAATGAATATTTCAGTGATGTGACACCAGAATTTTTTTTTCTTTTAAAGCTTTAAGTAATTTGAAAAACAGTGTGCTAGGTGTGGTGTGTTGAAATTTAGAATGAATGTATGGAATATAATATTTGTTTACCTTCTTGGTCAGTTGAAAATGTTTTAGCTTCCTTTGTTCTTCTTTATTAATCATCATCTATGTTAAATATACTGTTGATATAACTTTTATACATATTTTATAAATTATTATTTTATATGCTTCTTATGAGGAACTTTTCTTTATATTAACTAATAATTGTTTTATGTATTGGTTGGTGTTGGACTATGTAGGTATTTAAGAAATGCAGCTTTGCGGAGAGAAGCTAAAGAAGAACAGAGAAAAATACCTCAGGTTGGACGTCTTGAAAATCAACTAATGAATGTGAAAACTTCTGAGGGAGGTGCTATACCTCCCTCAGTTGTTTTATTTCATCCATATGAACCTTTGGTTGTACATGCTGGAAAAGACTACTTAAGGTCAGCTGATACCCTCAGGTGTGTTATATTTTCCATGTTTTTGTTTTACTTTGGTTTGTAGTTATTTTAATTTTTTAGATAATTTTTTATGTACATATAAAGCTTATTCATTTCTTTTATCGTATTATTCTATTATTATTTGATTTAAATGATTAATTGTGATTATTATTACTTCTTGTTCTGTGATACTAATGCATTTTAAACAAAACATTTTATAGTTACTGTGATGTGTGATTTTATTGCAATTAAATGAGAAGATGCTGATCCGAAGTCATCAGGATCATCAAAAAACAAAAAACTTTACTCTAGAAATAAAGATAACACCTGTGTGCTACAATGATTAAATAAATTACTTATCATAAATTTGTTTTTGGGGGAAAAACTATTATTGGAAATTTTTAATTATTCTGAAAGCTAAATCACTATGTTTTGTCCAAGTACTTGGCATTATGCAATTGGTTTCTTAATTCTTGTTAATGAACAGTAGTTTTCCAGGGATATTTTAACTGAAAATAACAAGTTCTTTGGGTACTCAGTCATTCATCATTTTGTCCAGATTGTTTTCGATCTAGTAATTATTGTCTGTTGAAAAATAAAAACTACTGTTTAATCTTTGTAATGGTTAAAGACATCCAATGGCATAGTACAAGTCTTGAAAGGCCATACTAGAAGTGTTGCGGAAGGTTCCAGTCATTGCTGGTTTGCCTCCCTCTCTATACATACACAAACTGATTCACCTCTAAAAGAGATGTCCTTTGAATGAGGTTAAGATTTTATTCAATTGTTTTTTTTTAATTCTATGACATTTGCTCCATTATCTAATTATTTCACTGTTTATTTCCAATTAAGTTAATTCATAACTCAAAGAATTTATTTTTTTTTGTTGTTAATTTACAGTATTCAAGTATGTATTTTTAACAAGATATTGATCTACTTTCTTAATTTCCAATCTTTTTTTTGGATATTTGAGGTCATATATAGACTATTATGTATTAAGAATAGGTATTCCATAACATTTTTATAAAAAAAAAATCAAAATTTATGCGTCCCTATTTGAGACAAATTACATGTAAGTTGCAATTTGAGGAAAAAACAGCAAGAATTTTCTTTTTATGAATTTTTTAAAGAGCAGTTGTCCAGATATCCTTGTTCCTAATAAATTATCTTCTACTTGATATTTAGCTTTAGGACCATATTTAAAAGATTGTTGGTTTTCTTCATTTAGTTTGAATTATAATGCATTTTTCCTTTGATTCTTTTCCAAAATGTGTGATATGGACATGGTTGTATGTGGATGTAGTAGGTCTGCATTCTTTAATCCTATTAAATTAAATTTATTCCAGTTTTCTACGAAAAGCATTAAATTTATCATCGTATCCAACATATGTGTATTAGCTCATTGGATTTGAAGATTCAAGGTATTAAATTTCTCGAATATGTTGACCAAGTAGCTCAAGTCCATCACAAATAAACCAACCCGAAACTTCTTGGCTTCTGTTCAGTTTTCCTCTTCTAGAATAATGACGATTTCATCTCTTAATTCATAAATACATTGCAAAGATTTCCTGTGTGATAACCATCTTGCCTCGCAGTAAAATAGTAATACTGAATGTACTGCACTCATGTCTTTACAAAGTGCAGAAAAAATTCTACATTTTAGGGGTCTTATATAATTTACTATGATTACAACTGCCGCTAGCACAATATTCAGAATAGATCTCATTTCTTTGGAAGCCAGAGCTTCTCTGTGGATCATGCAATGTGTCCAGACACACTGTGGAGATTTTTGTTTCACAAGTTCTTGTATACTTTGGAATCTTTCAGACATTGAACGAGCACCATCGGTGCTTATTTTTCCACTCTATGTTTGCCTTGTTTGTAAGATCATTTAAGATAGCAAGTAATGTGAGTACTGTTGCTTCGAGTTCTATTGGTTTGCAGAAAAGTAGTTCTACTGCTGACATACCATCACAAAATCGAACATAGGCAATGAAATGAGCATCTTTATTGCTATCTGTTGCCTCATCAAGCTGAATTGAAAACAATTTGTCACATAACTTCCTGAAAAGCTGATGCTGTACATTTTCAGCTATATCACCAATTCAATAGGCAACAGTATCATTTGATAGAGGTATGAACTGCAATTGTTTGGCAAAGTTATCTCCAAACGTAGTTTCTACAATTTCAATTGCAGCTGGCAAAATAAACTCTTCACCAATGGTAAGAGGCTTTTTACATCTAGCTCTTTTGCATGAAACTGTAAGAGGCAAATAAAGCTTTTTCATTCACAAAAATTTTTTTTAATAACTTTTCATATGATTTTAATTTTAATTTGAAGAATTCTCAGGGTTTGTTAACGGACTCACTGTTAAGCATTTCCAAATGTCATTTAAGTTTATTAGGTTTCATGCTGTCTGCTGTAGAATTTTTAGCAAATAACGCACAGGGGCCTTTCTTCTTCACTTATTTCAGTACTGTTAAATGCACAATTTAAGTATTCTTGAGAATATTTTATTGATTTTATTTTCGGAACCGTGCTCATCTGTGCACTTGTTGATGCTTCACTATCATCTAATGCCCACTTACACCCACTTAAAAATTTATCCATAATTCTGTATAAATCTACTGCTGTAAATATTTAATACCATGGATTGCAATTAACATAAAATTTTAACATACACATTCACAATAGATTCGATAGCAATAGAAGGATCAACTTGACTGAGACTGGCTGGAATTAATGAGGTGCAGCATATTTATAGATGTTAATGCAGATGGTTGTGCAGATGTTCCAGAATGTTCAAGAATGCTCGTGATTGTCTTGCAAGAATGTCCAATATGGTGGATATAAGACAGAGAGCAAAAGAAAGGTGTCGATTCTGGGTTTGTCAGTGCAGGGGATCGGTGTTAACCAAATATCAAAAAATTTACTTACTCTTGGTAATTTGTAAGGTTTGTAATTAAGGTATTGCTTTAGTAGCTTTAGCGTCAAATACATTATTATTGTATATATTGTTATTGTTGGGGCTCCATAAAGGGGGGGTCGCAAATACTGAAAAGTTGAGAAACGCTGATATAGATCAACATTTAATTCATAAAATCATAGAGCTGTTGTAAACAGTATTAAACGGTAGTAGGCTTATTTACATACAGGATACAGTACTTGTTACAATTGAGGAAAAACCTGTCAACTGTCTTTTGCTTTTTTGTGTGAAGAAATAATTTTACAGCTGACTTGTGTAGTTGATTCAAATTTAGAAGTTCACAAGCTGTAGCACCATTCTCTTCCGTCTACTTGAATGATGTTGCAATAGTCTTCAGGGGGCTGGGTTGGTTGACAGAGTGAGTAGGTTCAGGGTTGGTATTTTATGCCTCTCCATCATCATCATGTCTTTTGCAATGTCTGTGATGATTTCATCTTCTGTCATGAATTGATTTTTTTGATATTCCTCATCAACTAGCCAGGTATTAACATCATCTATAATAACATGGTCAGGAATGTCAATGAATTTTTCAGCACTTGCATTCCAAAGATCTTTTAATTCCTTGTCTACTGTTGATTATATTTTCAAGATTTTACAACCTGTCTTGTTTTGGGCATTTTTCTTTACCAAAATATTGTTTTATATGCCTCCAGCAGAAAAATTTTCTTCATGAACATATGACTGTTTTTTCATCTATATTATCCCATGCATTAAAAAAACATGTCCATGCAGTTAAAAAAAACATTTTTTATATTTGCATCTTTTAAAGATTGGACAATGTTCTCATCTTTGGATAAAATACTATACAGGGACTTCTTTTTGTAGTTTGTTTTCACAAACTGAATAACATTTAGTCCAAAAGCTGCAAAAAGGGGGTTCACATTTAAGCATATATAATCATCTTTATTCTTCAACTCGTTTTCATGAGGGTGAGAAGGACAGTTATCAATAATCTATATCAAATTTTTAAGGCAAGTTCTTTTTCTTCAGAAAGTTTTTCACAGATGGAACAAAAATGTCATTAAATCATTCAGCAATAACAGATTCGGTCATCCAGCCTTTCCCTTGATTTTTATAAATGACAGGGACATTCACATTCTTGAATGCCCTTGAAGTTTTAGCTTTCCCTACAACTGGTTGAGTTTGTGCATCCCACTTGCATTGCAGCATGGCATAAAGGTAATTTCGTCTTTAGCCATTTTACTTGCAGGAGCACTGGCTTCATGTTCACTGGTGAACGAAAGTTTGCTTTGGTAGCAGCCTCCAAAACAACCCACTTTTCCGTTTTGTAGATTTGGTCTGGACTTAAGTTCATTTCATTTATAGTGTCTTCAAAGTTTTCTATGTAGGGTTCAACTCCAGCAGCATCACAGGAGAACCCACCGGATTGGTCTAGTGGTGAACGCGTCTTCCCAAATCAGCTGATTTGGAAGTCGAGAGTTCCAGCGTTCAAGTCCTAGTAAAGCCAGTTATTTTTACACAGATTTGAATACTAGATCGTGGATACCGGTGTTCTTTGGTGGTTGGGTTTCAATTAACCACACATCTCAGGAATGGTCGAACTGAGAATGTACTAGACTACACTTCATTTACACTCATAGATATCATTCTCATTCATCCTCTGAAGAATTATCTAAACGGTAGTTACTGGAGGCTAAACAGGAAAGAAAGAAGAAGAAGCATCACAGGAGAGCTTTTCACCTGTGGAAATTAATAGCCTAATGTCATACTGCTTTTTAAATTTATTCAGCCACCCTACACTTGTTTTACAATCATCTTTCTTCATAATTTGTTGATAAAAAAACTTTGCTTTCTCCTTCAGTATTTCCCCTGAAATAGGAGCATGTCCACTTCTCTACTCTTTGAGCCTGTAAGCCTCTACTCTTGGAGAACCAAGAGCTTTCTTCAAACTTGGGGGAACTCTCTCATTTTTCTGTTAGTGGACAAATTTTCATTGATTTTTATAAATTATTTAATTTTATCAGAGTTCTTTCAAATGGTCATGGATTGATGCACATCCAATGTCATATTCTTCTGAAAGATCAACTGTTTCCATGCCAATTTCATATATTTTAACTAATGTTAATGTTTTATGTTTATGATTTTCCTGTATTAACATCGTGACATAAATTCAACAAAGCAGTGAAACAAAAGACTGACTAAAGTAAAAAATTGCAAAATTATGTTTGTGTAATAACATTCATAATAAAAAATGATTTATTATGCACTAGTGAACTTGAACAACACTCCTAACATACTGTTCTAAGGCAAAGAGAGACATGACTCACTGATAGTTTATTGTTTTGCTTTGTGGAGTGGAACATGTTGTAACATGAACCTCCCATCCCTATTCCAGTGTGTTTATAAGAGTTGTATGTGGCCAGGCAAGAATGCCCGATTACTGGATGTGCTGGATTATAGAGACTACTGTATACATGTCATATATACGTACAGGGCAAGTATTTGGTCTTATAATTCTGGATCCCATTGACCAATTTTTTTTTAAACTTAATAGGCAGGTACTACCTTCATGAAGGAAAGAGTGTATTAAATTTTTGTAAAAATTAGAGGAGGAGGTGTTTTGGCCAAGATAAAATTTCAGATTTTTACTGGGGCACTTAAGCAAAAAAATCTTTGTTACAAAGGTGAAATTTTTTTTATTGAAGTAACAAATTTCCAAAAAACTTTACTTAATATTTACCCCCCCCCCTTCGAAAAGTTTAATATTTTTGTCTTTTTTTAAGCTATATTTTGCTCAGAAAAGGAGTTAGTGGGAGTTTTTGCTCTATATTTTCTTTAGTAGGTCTTCAAACCACTATAAAAAGTTTTGCCTGTCCCAAGAGTCTGATAATAAAAAATATTTAATAAATTTTTTTAACATTTTTAAAAATTTATTTTATATTTAAATTTTTCTTACAAGTTATCTGTTGCAATTAAAATGCAAAACTCATTAATTTTTTGATAGCCCTTTACTCTAATATTTCTTGAGGAAAAAAAATACCCAAGAATTTTCACTCCCTTCCTAGAGAATTACAACTTTGTTTATTTAGAAATATGGCTATATCTGTACCTTTTAAACGATTTTGTAAATCTCTTTTTTAAAATTTGCTATTATCACTGAGGAATTATTTTCTTAAAAATTAATTTTATCTGATTGCTTCCCCTTGAGTATGGAAACCTCCAAAATGAAATTTTTTTGAAATTTCATATTTTTCTTGCTGAAAATGTATTATGTTAAAAATAGGGTCGCTAAACTTACTTATATCACTCACCTGATGGGAGAGCACTCAAATTAAAAAAAAAAATATTGAAAAACGTTTTTTTTTAATTTTGATTTGAATTTATTTACAATCAATTTTGGTGAATATTTAAATCATTAAAATTGCAAATGGATATTTTTACTTAACATATGAAAAAAAAGAATTCATAATTTTGGTTATTGTTTATCAATAAAAAGGAATTTTTTTTCCTTTTGAAAAAATGAATTGCATACCTTGACTGTTGTAGCCAGAAAAGTTATGCAATTCTAATTGCTGCGGGTTTTTTTTTACCTAGTCACTTAAAATCTAACTCATTATTTATTAATTTGTTGACAACAGTTTTTGAACAGTTTAATTCTGTAGTACAACAATTACAGCTTTTTGATGAAAGAAGAAGCTTCAACAGTAAGAATGGATGGGTGATAGTACACCTAATGATTTAAATGTGCTATCCCTTCCTTCATTTTGATTTGTTAAATAAAAATTTGATGTATGGTGCTGCTCTATAAAAAAAACCTCATGTATTCTAAATAAAATGCTCAAAAAGATTTACTCCATATTTACATAATTAGTGTGAAAGAAAAATATTAAATATATATACAATTTTATTAAAACTTGAATTTTAGTTTTTGTATATTGCTAAAAGTAATATGTTATTTATATGAAACATAGTTTTTTTTTTAATGTAGAATCTTTTGCTCATTCTTTAATTGTCATTGCTGAAATTTTGTAATTATTAATGCCAATGTTTTGATTTAATAATTATTTTAAAATTTTATGCATGTAGTGTCTGGGATTATACAAACGGTATGAAGTTGAGTCATTGGCGTACTGAAAGAAACAGTTGGTCAAAAATGGGCATTCGTATTACTTCACTGGATTTTGTAAATCCACATGACATTGCATTACTTTTGGTTGGTTCGGAAGATGGTGCCGTGAGGTTGTGGAGCAATTATACTAGTCGGGAACCAACTCTTGTTACTGCTTGGCAAGCGTTACCAGATATGACACCGATCTGTAAACCGCACAGTACTGGTCAGTTTCATTTTTATTATTATAACAATTTGGAAAATTTATATGAAATTATCTTTTCATTAGTTTTTATACGATTGCCAGTTTTTTGTGATTATCTTTTTAATGAGTGATTTTCCAGTTCATTAAAATTATAATTCTACATTTATATGATAGGTTTGATTTTAATTAATTATGGTTATTAATATTGTTTCATCTGTATATATATATATATATATATAAAATAATTATCAATTTTTTAAGCAGTTTAAGTAAAATGAAATAAGGAAACTGGCTTATTAAATTTGGTGCAGTCATTGACATCTTATCCTTACTTCCTATTCTTCAATTTCCAGGATGGTATTCCCTGAAATATTTCAGGTGATGTACGAGGGATATCTCTGAAGTAAAGACTGCTGGGAAATTTCTCCCCTTAAGGTTGGTGAACCTGTGTAATTCAATCCACGCTATTAGTAATGTGCACACTGCATTGTTGTCTGTAAGTTGTCGCGTTGTAGTATCTTTTATTACATGTGAGTTATTCCGTTATAAAATGAACAGGAAAATCGATGTTGCCGCCAACTGTCTAATCGTGGAGTCATATGTTTTTTAAACCATCAAAATGTTAACCTGGCTGAAATTCATAGGCAGTTGGTTACTGTGTACAGTGATCATGTAATGAATAAAAGAAACATCTGAAAATTGTGTGAAAGTTTTAGAAATAACAGAATTGATGTACATGATGAAGAACATTTGGGGAGGCCCTCTATAATTACAGAGGACTTGTTGAAACACATTGATGATGACATCAAAAAAGATTGTTGCTCAATTATTTCTGACCTGGCCCTTCGTTTTCCTGATGTTTCAAGAGCTGTTATAGGTTGCATTGTTCATGATCATTTAGGCTTCAGAAAGGTTTATGCACGTTGGGTGCCACATGTCATAACAGAATGTCACAAAAAAATTCAGAGTTCATGAACACGATAGTAATGCTCACACTGTATTGTTGTTTGTAAGTTGTCGTATTTTAGTATCTTTGATAACGTGTGAGTTATTATATTATAAAATGAATAGGAAAATCGATGTTGCCGCTGAGTGTTAAATACGTGGAGTCATACAATTTTTAAACTATCAAAGCATTAAGCTGGCTGAAATTTGTAGGCAGTTGGTTGCTGTGTACAGTGACAATGTAATGAATGAAAGTAACGATCAAAAATGGTGTGAAAGGTTTAGAAATAACAGAATTAATATGCATGATGAACGTTCGGGTAGGCCCTCGATAATCACAGAGGACGTGTTGAAATGCGTCGATGATGAAATCAGAAAAGATAGTTTTCAATGATTTTCGACCTGGCTCTTCTTTTTCCTGATGTTTCAAGAGCTGTTATTGGTCGCATTTTTCATGATCATTTAGGCTTCAGAAAGGTTTGTGCACGTTGGGTGTTGCATATCTTAACGGAATGTCACAAAAAATTTGAATGGGATCTGCTTTGGAATTTTTCATGCACTATACAGAGAAAGATGAGTTCCTTAATTCAGTTGTTACTGACTGAAACATGGATTTTATATTACAGTGCACTAGCAGTACATTTACATCTAAAAATCATCGTGCTTTCAACAATATTTAAAAAGTAGAATTATCCAAAGTCTGCATCTCTGAACAAACTAATTACATTTTTAAATCATGGAATTTGATCCAAGTTATGATATGTAAATTTCATCCAGCAAAATCTTCAAGTTTTTATATTTTATTATAAAAAGTGAATACTATTTGAATGATTGCAAGCATTTATAATGTGTGTATACTGTTTAAAAATCCTCTAACATTGCACTTAAATAGGTGCCTAAAAATTACCTAAAATTTCCATTTTCCATCTCTCATGGTCTTCTTTTTCTAGATGTGGCTTTCACATACATAAATGAAAATAAAATTACAGATGAATTTGATATTATACCATTTGATCATGATAATAATATTATGGTCATATTCCCTCATCTCAGTTACTGATACAGAATGAATTATTCTGCTGCTAGTACAATCGATGTGGTGAATACTGGAATATTATTTGTTACTAATATAATTTGAATAATTTAAATTAATCTTATTTATTAAGTGCATATTATAGATTATAACAACAGCTGAATAATGCATTTTATATCAGTGACTAAGGTAAACCTTACCTCTCTATATTTTATTTTTTTATGTACACTCTTAATACAATATTTTATATTTTGATATGTTCTAATGAAGCAGAAATGTCTGTGGAAGCACTTAATACAGAGAAAAAAAATTAATAAAAAGTAAGTAAAAAGTAACTTTTCATAGTTTTTTATTTATTGTTACATAAAGGTAGATGTTGAGGGGAAGTAAAATTTATTTAAAAAAATCTATAATAATCAGTAGATTACTCACATCCATCCAATGCTACTTTTACATTAAAACGATTCAAATGAGCACTCTAAAACTTAAACAGTCAGAATAAATTCATTACAAGTGTTTCCCAAGTCTCCAGTAGTTACAACCACAGAGATATCAAGACTTCATAAAATGCAGAAATAATGAAAAATAAATTTATAATTGAAAAAAAAGAAGATATATATATATATAGTTAGCCAAGTGAGCCCTCAAATAGTGAATTCTAAAAATTGGCTATTTTTTTTTTTTTTTTATTTATCAAAATACCTTTATGTGAAAGTGTATACAATTTTTTGAAGACTTTTAATGAAGTTTTTTTACTTCTAATGAAGGTAAAAAAAAAGTAAATTCTGATGTAAATGTAAAAGTTTAACAATCCATTTATAGTATATCTAATTCTCATGCTTAACCGCATATAATATTGAGTGTAATAGTACTTTATTTCTGTTAAAAATTATGTGCATTTTATTTGTTTAATCGGCAAATGTGGAAGGATATTTCAAATGTCATGCCATAATTCCCATAAACTTTTTTTTAAATTGTGGTTTCATAAAAATATGAGGAATAAAAATATGATATTGAATGGTTTGAAAAAATGTCTTTTCTCTGCCAGAATAATGTTTTTAGTCAGGTCCATAATGAAACATTGATAACTGTTAAAACAAAATCAGCTATGTCTAAACAAAAATATCTTGCAGTAAACATTTTGTTGAACACTTTTTACGTAGAATTACATTATTTATCTTATTTGCTTATATTATGGTTAATTATGTGAACAGGTAGTTCTGGTGGAGGTCCTAGCGCAGGGCTTGTAATGGCCTGGGATCAGCAGGAACAGAAACTTGTAGTTGCTGGTGATACTCGGATTATTCGTACATGGGATGCCCACCGTGAACTAAAAGTTGGTGATATACCGACTGGTGCTGATTCTTGTGTTACTAGCCTTTCAATCGATTCATCAGGTATTTATAACATTTAAAAATTAATCAGGTGATGATTTAACTTATTGTTTTTAGATTTTTAATACAATTAGGTATGTAACATTATAATGTTTTATTAACATTTATGCTAATTACATTTAATGATCTTAATAGAGAGAGGTTCTCAGCCTCCATTGATTCTTATTTGGCTATTTCATGTTCAGTATAAAGGAATAAGTCTGTGTTTCATAGTATGTAAAAAAAACATTTGATGATTATCAAACAGGATAAATTTATAGGGACATTAAAAAGCAAAATAATAGATTGGAAAGAACTATATCTGAATCAGAAAACAGCTTTGAACATTATTTGAACACTGAGAATCCATAAACTGTGTGGTTTAGTTTAGGAAGAAGGGTTTTTTAAGTGTGCTCTTTTGTGTAGTCTCTGGAACCACCGTAAAGTATTACTGCAGAGGATGATATGTATGAATGTAAATAAAGTGCAGTCTTGTACAGTCTCAAGTCGACTGTTCCAGACATGTGTGGTTAATTGAAACCCAGTCACCAAAGAACACCATTATCCATCATCTAGTATTCAAATTCATATAAAGCCTTTACTAAGGATTTGAACCTTAGAACTCTCGACTTCGAAATCAGCTGATTTATGACGACAAGTTGACTGTTAGACCAACCCGGTGGGTTTGATAAGCAGTTGGGGATAAGCAGCAACTGTGCTGCTTATCCCCAACTTTAGTTAATGTGGATTTTGAAGAGGTGATAAAAAATTCTCAAAAAAAGTAAAAGGATCAGCAGTAAAAGAAGGCAAATTAAAATAAATTGTTTAAGGTTTGCATATGAGATGAAATGATGTTTTTAGATGAAAACAGAATATTTAACAGATTAGTTAAGTTAAAAATCATAGTGATATATGATTAAATAATGAATGGTAAGAAAAAGAAAAAAAATGAGGATAAGAGTTGAACAAGCTAATGAATATCCGAACAAAATAAATAAACAAAAATAAGGAAGAAGTGAATGAGTAAAATAGTACAGGGGCACTTACAGTACAGTGATGTTAGTAAAAAATTGCAAAATTGAAAAGAAGATAAAAAACTACACATAGCAGTAGCTAAAGACTTTTAATAGAAAAATGAAATAGTTCTGTTTAGAGTACACTAAGAAACAGAGGAGTAGAAAGGCATCTGAAATATGGTCTTGGAGGGGATACAAGAAGAATAAATTGGTAGATTTCTAAAAAATGAAGTAATATTAAGAGTGAATGAGAACATTAGTTTAAACAGAACAATTCAGAATAGAAATGCAAATTTACAGAACATACAATAATGAGAGGAAAAAGTTTGATAAAACGGTATTAGAAGGATCAACAGGTGGTACAATAAATGAGAATAAAATAGTGGATATTGAAAGAAATTTAAATTTTGGAGGTATCAGCAACTCAAAGAGTAGCTTGAATTTAAAGAGAACGGATATGAACAGGATGCATGCAACTTGTTGTAGGGAAGATAAGGATGTAATGATTTTTTTTTTAATGGCATTAAATGTATGGTATGTCATCATTTATTTGACAACATATAACATTAAATCAAAAGGGAACAGTATACTTTTTGTTTAACTTAAGCGATTCACAGGTACTGATGTACTAAACACGGGTTTGGTCATTGAAATTTTACTCTTATTTATTGTAAGTGCACTGGAACCATTAATCTGTAATTGAGAGAGTTTACCGTACATCACTTGCTGAATTTTTATTAAACATGACATTTATTTAAAAAATAATACTTTAAAAAAATATTTATTTAAATTATGTCCAGGGTCTAAAGAATGTGAAATATGTTACTGTCTTTCAAATAAGGCCAGTCATTGTCAGATAATGTCTAGAGTTAATGTGAATTGAGTGTTTTCTATCATTGCATTTATGAATATTAATTCTCATCTGTTATACATTGCTGATGTTTTAATATTTTCAGAAAATTTGAGTAAATAAAAATAAATATGTATATAAAAACAACTGTGTATTGGTTTTGGAATTCAGCACATCTACTTGAGGGACATTTGAATTGACTGTCCTTGGATTCAGTGGGGTTTTGCTGAAAACTGGATTTTCCTTGTAGATGGATTTATCTTAATTTATGAGGTCAGCCCTACCTTGTTTCAATCACCTAAGTCCAGTTGAGTTGTGATGCGAGGCAAAACTGCTTCTGTGAATCGGTAACTTGATCACAAGAACAGAACCATCCTTGAGCCACCTTGTATGAGACAGCAAGCCAAATCCAAATTTGGAAATTTGGTCTGCTGAGGCACAAGGTAGAGTGTACCTTCAGTGTCAGGTTGAGATAAGAATAAGAATAATAAGAATTTACCTTGGTAAATCTTGCTGCTTTCCATAAGAAATAAGAGTTACCAGAACCCTGCACAAGTGTAAACCTGAATTGGTTGACATATTTGATACTTTATGTCTTTACCTTAGGGAGTTAACAACGATGTATTGTATTAAACTTCCTATTATAAACAAATAATATTTATTTATAATAAATAAAGCTTAAAATAAAACCATGTAAAAAATGTTGTTTATTTATTATTGAATGAATTAAGGAGATTATTTATTTTGTTTTACTATAGGTGGTCCATTGTTGGCTGCTGGTTGCGGTGATGGTTCAGTACGTTTGTTTGATCGTCGTTTACCAGCTCAAGAAGCTAGAGTTATGACGTATCGAGAACATGCTTCGTGGGTAGTTTGTGTTAGTCTTCGTGGCGATGCTACCAACACATTGCTTAGTGGATGGTAATTTTTTGTATATTATTTATTTTTTGTGTTCCTCTGTTTGTCAAGTGTCATTTACCTCCTTTTCTTTAAATAACTTTTAAAATTTTTTTTGCCTGTTTTCCTTTCCTGTATACACATGTTGATTTCTTTATCATTATATATCCTTTTTGTAAAAAATATGGTGTGTCTAGTTCTTTTTCATCTTGCTTAATGAATTTTATGCGAAGAAATTAATCCTTTTTTCTCCTGAAGGGCAAGTTAAATAACCTTCTAGTTCATTTATTAGAAAAGGTACATTTCAAACATCTAACAAAAAAAGAAAATTATATGTAGAAATATAAACTCCAAGAAACCATTACATATAAAATCCTCTATGTTTATTTGGAAAAGATTATAAAAAATACTGTGCCAATAATATAATAGTTCAATATAAATTTAATTCAGTAATGTTTGCCAATTATGGTTTGACAAATAGTAAGACTGAAATGTGAACAGCAAACTGTACCATAAGTAACGTGGTTCAATGAAAACTGGGAAAACTGCTAATGGTGGTCATCTAGCTTAACCTATAAACTTAGTTCCAGAAAAGCTATTTTATCTGTCTATCCATCCTGTTTTATATTTTTTTGAATGGAAATTTTTTGTCTCTAGAATGAATAATTTGTTTTAAAAATTTGACATATCTTTTTAAACTACTTGTTCATTTACTGTATTTTGGATATTTTTTCATAGTATGTCAACATCAAAGTATACATCATAGTAGGAATGGCTGAAAATCACAATTTGGCTGAAAAACCAGAAAGAATTTTCTGATGAAGGGATACAAAATATCATTAACAGATACTCATTCACAGATAGAATGTCTTAATCTGTTGGGTGAATGCATAGAAAAGTAGTTTAAGAAAATATTTTCAAATTTATGTAATAGATTTTTTCCTATAGTTGTTGTTTTTTTCTTCTGTAAATAGCCAAAATATAGCCCTCATATTTAAAACTACAAAGTTTTAAATCAATCACTTTTAGTGGTGGGCAATATTCAGCATTATTTCTGAACAGTTTTTTGCCCATTATCTTGAAAACTAGTTGATCAAAAAGGTTGAAATTTGGGACAAATATTTTTCTATGTTTTTCCAGCTTTGGCATGATTTTTAATCTCCATTGAACAAGGGAGGATCACTGTAACTTACTCCCCCTCCAGAAATGATTTTACAGTATCCTGGAAGGTGTTGGCTAAACTTAACGAAACTAATTCAAGACATCAAAATAAAAAAAAAGTTCATATGAACAAATATCTTGCTTCTTTTTCAGTCTGTCCACTGTTTTGTTTTTACAATAAAAATTTTTATCTTAAGAATGGTTTGAAATATTTTAATAAAATTTGGTGTATGTGTGTCCTACAACGTATATAAAATAAATAACTTGAAAATTAAAAAAAAATTGTGCCCAACATTTTTTAATCAGTAATAATTCTGTAAATATTCATTTTATCAAATTATGTTGTATTAAATAAAATTTTAAGTTTTTGTTATAAAGAAAATAACTATTTTTTTCTAATAGGTTGATAAAAGATTGAGATTTGGTTGATATTGTTAAATTAGATCACAAAAATGATGCCTAAAACAGGCACAATATTATTAGACTGTTTCCATTCTCCACTCCCTGCCAACAAGTGGGTTGCAGGCAAAAGATTTGATAGTTTTCTATACCATTAAACATATTTTGATATAGCTGGGAAATTTACTTAAAATCTTTCTTTATAACGGATACAGTGGTTAATTGATTATTTGGATTTATTTAATATTAAACTTTAAATGAGAAGAAAAAACAAACTTCTTAGTAAAATATTTGCTCCTCATTGACCAAATAACATCATTTTTATCATCAAAATTTTGAAAAATTGCTAAAAAAAATTTGGTAAAAGTCATTTGCGTCCCAATTGACCATATTCCTATTTGCTTGACAACTTGTCATATAACATTTTTAATAACTGCCACAACTTGAAAAATAGACAAAGAATCAGAGATTATAAAAAATGATGTTATTTGGTCAATGAGGAGTAAATATTTTACTAAGAAGTTTGTTTTTTCTTCTAATTTAAAGTTTAATATTAAATTTTAGAGAAAAACATCATTTGATCAAGGGATCAAATCAAATCAATTTTTTTTACAGAACACTTTTATGTTTGTAGCAGTTGTACTCATAGTTGTAAACATAGTATAATTAAGTTATTAATATTTAAAAATTCCTATGGCATATTTTAAATAAAAATCTGTCAAGAGCAAACCCAGGAAAGTTATGCAACCCTTGGCCAGATTTTTTCATGTATAAAATATTTAAATTTATTACAATTAATTTACAATGTTACCGTATTTCTCTTCATGCAAATATATTTATAATATTATTTTTAATTATTAATAAATATTAAATAATAATAATTATTATTATTAAAAAATATTAATAATATTTTTTTAATATGTATATATATTGTAGCCAAATGGCTTTGACGGCATGTGGCACTTAATATCGTTTTGGTAGCCTTAAGAAGGGCTGATATCATCGAATCGCTTCGACTTCTTATAATTCATAACCTTGTGGTGGCCCTGAAAACGGCTGTTTCTTGTGTTAGCTCTGAGAAGAGTTGTTGGGTTTGGAAGCTGGTCTCTGGTGAAGTCCGGGAATTGCAGCTCCCGGACTTCCCCTCATCGGGGAAGTCCGATGAGGACTTCCCCGATCGGAAGTCAGATCGGGCTTCCCCTCAGCGGCAGTTGGATCCCCACTACAGTATGGCAGTGGTGACCCCCAGAGCCCTGCAGTGTCAGGTCAGCGTCGATTGTCCTTCGCCGGCGCAGCCAAGGTGGTTCTCCCTGAGCGATCCCATGCTGGGCCGAGTCCTGCTGCTGAGTCTGCCAGTCAGGGCGATTGAAGCCTGGAAAGCTGGAGCAGGAAGGTATTGTTCGTGTTCAGCAGCTCCTTCGGCAGGCTGGCCAGGCCTTCTGCTCCGGCGGGGATGTTGGCATTAGCTTGGAGGTCCCACATTGAGGCTCCCAGGAAACTTCTTGTCTTCTTCCATCTTTTTCTTCTTCTTCTTGGTCTTCTCCAGGTATTGGTCGATGATGAATTGAAAATTCACTCTCGTGCACGCTTTTTTGTTGGAGCCTGAGAGTGGTGGGGCCGCAGCACTGCTATGGTGGGAGAACTGTGCGGTCATGTGTGCAGCAGGAGTGATACTTGTATCAGCGTGTACATATACTGTGTGCCAGCTCACATCTGAGTTACTTACATGTTCATCCGCATAAATTAGGCATATATGTGGTAACAATATATATATTTATTAAAAAATAATAATTTTTAATATTATATATAATATATATATATATATAATATTTATGTATTATATATATAATATTGTTGAAATATATATATAATATTTATATTCTGTAATGTGATCAGTGTAATTAAATTTTTATTTATTATATTTGGTCATTATGTATTATTTTTATCTACATTTTATAAAATTAACATTATAAAAAAATTTCTGTGAAAGTAATAAATGAAGTAAAAGTAATAAGTTTTAAAAATTAGTTTTTAATAAATTAAAATTAATTGATTTATGTGTATGTTTTAGTGTCCGAGGTGATGTGAGATTTTTTGATATAAGATGCCATACATCAAAGCTTACATGCACCACTTCTCAGTATATGACTTCTATGGCTGTACATAGAAATGCTGATGTATTTGCTTGGTAAATGTATATCTTTATTATATAATTAATTGTTGTATATTATCTATATACCTTTTTGAAAGGGTTTCTTTTTTTTGTTAGTATCAGTATTTATATCATTTTCTAGTGCTAAATTATTTTTGGTAAAATATAAATTATTACCATTCTGTGCAGAAACACAGAATTTAAATATCTAACATCAGGTAAAAATCTAAAACTAACTGCTAATCTAGTTTTACAGAGTTAAAATGGATTGTTTTGTTATATAAATATTTTTTTAACTCATGCTTGCTGTTCTATGCTATAACCAAAATTAAACTTGCGCCGGCAATATAAAAAAAAAAAAAAAAACTGAGCTGTGTGATTTACATGATTATGTAATCAATTGACAAAAAAGCAATAGATATTTGAGGAAGTATAAAATGATTTATAGATCGTAAATTATTTATTATCTCCTAATTAACAGCTTAACTACATTTTAGACATAAATCATAAATATAAATTCTGTGTAGTTAATTTATTCACTGTTTACAAATTTTTGTTGTGTGAAGTGATAATAATTTTCAAGATGTGGTTTGGTGAAGATGTTCCACTGAAATTAAAAATATCAATACTTTCTTTATTGCTTTGCTATGTTTGTTCTCTGCTGGTGCTTATTCAGAACAAAAATGTTTATATACAAATTACAATTTTTACTGATAGTAGAATAATTGAATTGCTCTGAGGATAAGAATAAATGTGAAGTATATCTTAAGGATCTGTTTTTAATACAAATGTACATACCAAGTTGTCAATATGAGAATGACTCAATTAAATCTATATACAAAGAAATATAGTGTTACATAAAAGGAAGGAAACAACTGTTTTAGGATAATAATGGAAAATTAGAATATTGTGGGAGGAGAAGATTCTGTCTCTTTCAGTACAGTCTGTACATCATGTTTAATAAATTAGTTAGCCAAATTTTATTTGTAATTTTTTGTTTTGTTTGTTCTGTAGCAGTTCTTCTGCTAACCAATATATCAGCATTTACAATACCAGAGGTGAAGCATTAAATGTTATTAAATACCATGAATGGTTTATGACGCCAAGATTTTATGGTCCTATCAGTTGTATGGCATTTCACCCGCATAGAGTACTGCTTGCAGCTGGTTCTGTCGACTCAGCGCTTTGCGTTTATTCAGTCGACCCAAAAAGATGACTTACACCACAGATTCTTCACTAGCTATCCAGGTCATGTGTTCGTTTCCTTATTTTGTGATTTTTGCTCATGTTACCCATTTTAATTTTTTTTTTTTTTTATTACAAATGTAATCGATATATATTTATAATTTATTTTAATTTTGTTAACATAATACTAATACCATGAATATTAAAATAATGGCAAGTCAGTTAGTAATATGAGTATAGATAGTTCTTTTGCAGTTAGGTTAGTTAGTTGTAGATTAGCCTATGAGAATAAAAAATAATATAACAAGAATTATTTTCAAATGATTTAGATAAAATATAAAAGAATTCAACATACTTTAGTTTACATTATTACATTTTTATTGTATGTACACTTATTTATTATTGATTTGTATCCATACACTTTTTAAACATAATTGTTATTATTATAAGAGTTTTTTGTTTGTTTTAAGATGTTATTGTTATTTTGTTAATATACATCAACATTATTTCTAAGTAATCTATAGTTATGTTATGGTTGTATCATTGTTAAAATAAGTTTTTATTTTATCTCTCTTAAAGTAGATCAGTGATCATTATGCTGTATAAACTAGGCAGCTTTAATGAGTCAGTATATTTAAAAGTTTTGCTGAGTTGTAAAGATTTTTGGTATGTCAGTAATTCAGATCACAATAAGCTATTGTTACATAGTTTTATTTTTTGTTCTTCATATTGTATTTTTAAATTATTTTTGATCAAACATTTTCTTACTACTACTTTAGCAGAGAAAACTAATTATTATTAATATTCCTACTTTCATTTTAAACATTCTTTTATGAAGACCCTTGATAACTAGCGGGGACAAAAATCCAGAAGATAATATCTACTGGATAGTTCTTAAAATAGAAAAACTGAAGTAGTATCATAGTTACACATACATTTGGTTTTTTCTACCTATAACTAAATGACTACAACTAGGTGGTAGGGAATTATTACTGGATTTATCAACACAATTGAGAAGTTCTATAAACTTAATATTAAATTAATACATCTTGTTATTCCTTATTAAACAATTTAAAACTGTTAAGTTTTAACTTCAAAACTATTTTGCTTGTGCCTAGTTGACAGTTGACAGTTGAGCCATTAAATGTTCAGCAAACCAGTAATTTTCATAAAACGAGAAAGAGTGTTAGTAAATAGGTCAAGTACATGGCTATTAAAAAAAAATATGCAAGATACTAAGTTGAAAAAACGTTAGTTTTTGATGCTATCACCACCAACATTGACATTCTTATTATGTAACTTTATTGGTGTCCAAAAGCCTGTTAGGTTAAGGTTTATGACCTGTTGATGTTGTCTGCATCTATCTTGATGATTTCTGAAATGTTTTTTGCTCAGTTGAAATGGTAGCAGAGGAGAAGTGAAATTTGTTTGAAGTTAAGTTAAAGACTATAAGTTAAAAATTAACAAATTTCCATATAATTTATCAATTCTCTTCTGGGTTAATTGAGCTGTGTAAGGTGAGTCATTGGTGTGATGGAGCAGTACTCCCTCCAGTTTATAGACTTGGATGTTATTTTCTAATTACGGTTTGAAGCATCTGAAGAACTTCACAGTATGATACTATATTTGCATTGCTTTATGTGTAACCTAAAATTTCTTGCATGAAATTTTCTTGATGTGAAGAAGGATTTACCGTAATATTGAATTATTCTTTTATTCTGGTTAATTGTGATGCACTCTTGATTCATCTTAATAAAAATCTTAAGCATTTCTTCTCCTTCATCGGCATACTAAGCGATTCTGCTGGCATGCACCTGCTTAATTTTTTGTTCCTAAAGAACATTCTATTATATTCAGCCAGCCTGCGTCAATTTGTGTCGGGTTTACTTACATTTCATGATAGTGTTGCAGCATCCTGTGTTTGACAATCTTCACGGTTCATTGTAGAACTATTTTGTTCAACAAAAAGGATCTTTACAAATTTTCATAAGAAAACTGCTATTAAATTCGGTTTATCTTGAAACTTTCTGAATTTTTAAACTGAAACTGAAACAGAAGTTCAGAAAATTTTTGAAAAAAGAATAGAATTGCAATTTTTTTCTTTTTGGATACAAGAAGGATGTTTTGCTGTTATAATATTTTGCTAGTTCTTATTTCTCATTTCATGGTTATCCAAAATGCCCTAAAGTCTGTTGTCATGTAGAAAGCTTGCCAAACTGTTGAAACTACTAAATATTTTTCCTTTTTTTAAAATTTTAATTATTTGTTTTATGTAATTGAATGTGGTACATCTTTTATTATAAATTTTCAGTTTTTATTCATAGTAAATTGATTATATATGTCTAATGGTTAGAAATGAACTTATCTAAAATGTTGATGATCATATTTATTGCTTCAGTGGTACAAATTAAATAATTCCTTTTGTTTTTGTCATAACTTTTTGAAGCTTGTTAATAAAAAAAAATTTATATTATTGATTTCAAAACTGTGAATAGTAGAAAGATTAATTGACAAACAGTCTCATTCTTTATGTGAAATGTTAACAGTAATACTCATCTAGCTTAGTATTTTACATGTTAAATTAAAAAAAAAAACCGAATATATAAATCAAGCTTTTGACTATAATGCCAAAAATGGATCATCTGAATCCATATTCTGTTATCTATAAAAGTGTTAATAGCTAGCTTTCTTTGTTATAATACCTTTCCCTTCATAATTTTTTTTTTTTTTAATTTATGGAGAAACTTCTCAAGTAAAGATTATAGTTAATAGTTTTAGAGGCAATTTTTTTTTTTATCACTTATTCTTTAGATCTAGTTGTAAATTTTAATCAATATTTAAATCTCTGTTTACATATTTTTATTATCGATTTTCAAATATTTACAACAATAATTTATGAAACTTGATTTTGCTATTGCTTTAATGAAATACTAATTTATTTATGAAGCTGTTTACTGACTGACTTACCTTTTTGTTTTATTATATTAGAATATAACAACTTTATTAAATTTTTGTATTACTGTTATTGATGAGCTTTTTTTCTGTTTAGTTACATTAGATAAGGTTACATTATTATTTTGTAATGACTGGATGCTAACATTTAGTTTGCGATTTAACAGCAAATTATAATAACACTGGATTTATAGGATGGAATGAATTATAATAATTGAATTATTATATAAATTATGGAATGAATGCGTAATGGAATTATCCATTGGAATGAAATGTATGAGATTATCATCTATTTGCTAATGGACAATAACATTTGCAATTATATATTATTTAAATACAATAAAAAGGTCTTACATTGACGTATGAATTGTATTATCATTGTTTCACTAGAAAAAGAGTATAATTATTGAAGATAGTGTCGTGTTTTATATATTTTCGTACATTATTTTATTGTTACTATGTTATGGTATTTTAAGTAATTTTTTTGTGTTGTGTATTTTGCATATACTATGCGTTATGTATACATTTACTATTTTTTATTTTAATTTTTATTAATGCAAAAGTTTCTTCAATTTTACAAGTGTAAACTAAAAAATTGTTTCAGGAAAAAAAACATGATGTCAAAGGAAGTCTCTAGTTTTTGTTCTCTTTCATTTCTGTTAGTGATTTATTATTATTATTTTTTTTTTTTATGGTATACAACCAGTAATAGTAGACTTTTATAGTTGGAATGAGGGATAAATTTTGTTATTGTAAAAAATTCTGAGCCAGATTGGGATATTCTCTTTACCATCAGATTAGTAGCTAAAATTTTCTTCCCAAAAATTTTTTCGTTTGGTTTTTTTTTCTTAATTAAGGTTTGTTTCAGTTATATTTTTCCAGTTATTTCGTTTTTCATTATTTTATCACCGAGTACAAAATATCTTTTGAAAGTGTATTTTCCCTGATTGTATTGAAATATTTGTATTTATTGAAAGTTAGGTGGTATATTTTTTTTAAGTTTTAGAGTTTTGTTGACCCGTTGTTTAAAATCATTTGTTTTAGTATAAAATTATCTCATGAATTTTTTAAAAACAATTAAGTGTTTATAAAACATTATAGGAAAAAAAATTAAAGTGATATATTAAAATCTGTTTTTTCTTTTTTTACAAATTCTTTTTAGTTAAATGCTTAGGCATTGCAAATCCTTTTTAGTTAACTTAATCAAAATTTAATATATATAGATAAATTTCCAATTTTTTTCTGTTATTTATTTCAAAATATAGAATCGATCAAAAATTAGAATTTATTTTCAATTATCATTGATGAAGTTCATATGTAATTTATTAGTCAGAAATATTTCTTAGAAATTACAAAAGAATAATGTTTGACACTGAAATGTTAAAATGTAAACTAAAAAGTAATTTAAAATCTTGAAAATGTTCAAAAGTGAAAACAGTTATGTATATCTATACATACACAATGGTAAGCAGACAAGACTAAAATGCTCATAACTTTTATGGTTCTTATGATACTGACAAAGTGCACTAATTTATGTTTGTTATTCAAATGTATAGACCGTTGAAAGTGACTGGAAATTGTTTTAAAAGTTAGGATTATTGACTTGTATTAAAAAAAAAATGTTTATGCAGCCATTTTGACTGAAGTATAGCAATGAAGTAATTGTGTATATTTATATTCCTCATGCGCAGACTATAAAGAATATTGCAGTATTGAAAAGAGAATGAGCCGTTTTGCATACAAATCTATTTGAAGAATTGGTTCCAGATTTGCCAATTTTTTTTTATTTAAAAAAATGATTTGTTTCATTTAGTGGGAAAAATTCTTTTCATTAGTGAGCTTATTTTCTGTTTAAACTGGAAAAATCATGGAGGTGTGGTTTTTTAAGTTCAGTTGTAGTATTCTTCAAATCCTACATTTTGTGATTATCCTCTATATTTTATTAATTTTTTCTGCTGGATGAAGCTGTTCTGAAATCTGGTATATATTTTCCTGAAAATTTTTAAGTTTTATAAGTACCTTAGATTGTCAAACATGTTATATTTAATTACCAACATTTACTCCTCACTGATATTCTCATATGTTTTATAATAATGATGTAGTTTGTGACAAAATTTATGTGTTTTATAGAAAGAGCATGATTCATACAGAAAAATAAATTTCTTAATATAATATCTATAACAAATATATATAAAATTTCTGTTAAACCTAATAGTGCTTTTGATTTTGATAATTTATTTGATATTTATCATAGTTTTTATTTTCATGAAGAAGTAGTGTGTTCACATATACATATTTAATTTATGCCTAAAATTTTTTTTCCATTTGTATTATTTACATATTCCCTTCTTTTCTACATTATTATCTTTTATCTTTAAATCCTATGAAATGTTTGTAGCATCTTAACTTGCTTAACATTTGTTTTGTTGTGGTATTTTTCCAAATGATTTTCTGAATAAAAATAGTATTTAACTGTAGTTAAATTACAGTTTCATACATATTGGCTGTGATATTTAATAATATTACAAATTATATAAATATTTTGCTTTTCGGGGATTTCACCAGTATATAATTTTGTAACAATTAAAAACCATAAATACTTGTAAACAAGATGTCACCAGGCAAATTTTACTTTACAAATAAACACATATTATGAGTGTATTTTTTCCCTAACTACAGGTATTTTACTAACAAGTTCGATTACTATTTCTCACCAAAACAATCCATATAGGACTTAGCTGGTAATTGAGATTTTATGGGTTAAACTGTTCTTAATTTGCCCGCCGGTACAGTTTTAATTTCAATCCGTCTTTTTTCTATATTTTTATATTTTTGTCATTCTTTTCATTCTATTAATTTTATTTCTGAAATTTTCTATGATTGTTGTACTTATATAACATCAAATGAAAGAATATAAAAATTGTTAAAATATGTCTTATGTTGCTTTGTTCTTTTAACACAATATTTGTTTTTAAAAGGTAATTTCCTTCCAGTATTCATTAATTTGGTTTTTTTACTGCACTATTTTCTGTTGGTACATGACAAAAACCTAGAATCTTCCTTCTACATTTTTTTTTTTAATTACAGTTATACCTTGCAATATGATGAGTGTTTCTCTTAAACATTGTACATGAAAAACAATGAATTTTACTCTTTCCAAAGATATATATGTTATTTTGTAATATCAAACAAAAAATACAGAACAAGAAATGACATTTAATAATTTTACATGTAGGAATCTCTCTGTTGGATCATAGTTTTGTTGTTTTTGATGATTGTTGGTAGTAAAAATTATAGAATTTGATCAATTTTAATTATTACATACTGAACTAAATTTTAACTTTAATCAATTCTCTGAAATATGAAAAATTACACTGTTAATACTCCTTAATAACAAAAATGTAGACCCATGAATGTTTTTTTTTTAAATTTAATCTTACTGGGGTTTATAACGTATTAATTTTACAGAATATTGTTTCTTAAAAAAAAAATAGTTTTTGTAATAAATTATTTAGTCAAAAAATAATTAAAAACTATATATAGACCTAGAAGTAGCTTTAGAAAATGTGTATGTAATAGGTTGTATAATTTCTTTAGGTATGATAGGTGAAAAATATTTTAATAAAACATTTTTTATACAGTTTATTAAAATTTTTTATTTAATAATTTGTCATAGAACTTTTCATTACATAACTGAGAATCAAAATAGTCACCAAGGCTTGAAAATAATACCATTCTAACTATACAATTAATGGAGTTTGTTGATGTATTCTTTACAGCATTGAACAGAATATGGTACCTATTTTTTTCTGAACAATTTGATGCGTTATGTGAAAAGAACTAATGCAATCGTTGTTGTTAATTAATCAGTATTGAATTTTTAATCATATCTGTGTGTCATTATTAGTGAATGGTTTTAATAGAAGTCTTTAATTTTGTCAAATATATTTAGTTACATTTTTAATCTTTATGATGTGGTTTTTGATTAATTTCTCTATGCTATTATTTAAAAAAAACATTTTTCAATGTAATTGTAGGAGATTAGAATATATTTGGGTATGGTAGTTGGATTAGTGTTATTTTATTTTTTATGTGAATGCATTTCAAAAATATGGGCTCTAGTTAAATAAAAAATAAATAAATAAATTTCAGTTTATTTAATGACAGTTATATACTGTGAAAAGAAATTAAAAAATGAGATTAGCGTGTGTAGTTTAAACTGTTGGATATTTTTATTAATAGATTACAGAGTACAGTTCCAGTTTTATTCATTTATTCAATATAAACTTTTCCGTTTCATATGTTGAGTTTTTAGTAAAAACTCACCAGCTGTGTGTGCATTATTTGGTTTATTATATACAGTTTAAATTGATACTAATTTCCCCTGTGAGCAATCCATGATTATCTGGATAAAATTAAAACTGAAAACGGTTGAACTATGAACAGCAAGGTATAACTGTTAGTAAAATTTACAAACCTTAAAATTATATTTTCTTAATTTATTAGAGATATTTATCATGAAAAAATATGTTCAGTGTTAGTTTTGCTTTAATGTAGGTATTGTTTATAATTGATTAATTATGACGGATTTGTTTTTTTTTCATATTACTGTTCTTTAAAGCTTAGTTCAATTTGTTTTGGTAAAAATTTATTTTCATAATATTAATATTTTAACAGTAAAATAATTTTTAGTTGTAGGTATTATGTATTTGTTTTTAATTTTTAATAATAGTTTCTGTTAATTGATTTTTATTTGTGAAAGTGCGTAGCAAAAATACTTATATAATGTATGATTTACTGGTTTAATTTGGTTTGATATAGTTTAGGTTGTTTCATCTTTTAATTATTATTTATAATGTACCTCATATTATCAAATTTATATTTTTGTAATTTATTTTATTATTTTTTAAATCTTATTGTAATGTTAATTTTTTGTTATTTTTAGATTCAGTTCGTTTCTATATAGTAAGTTTTTTATTATTAATATCTTGTTGTTATGAATGATGGAATTATATTGGTTAATTGTTATATAGTTTTCTTTATTAATATCTAAATGATTAATTTTAATCATTTTACTGTCTAACCAATTAGGACAGAAAAATTTATCAAAGTAGATTTTGTTATTTTCTGTACATTTTATTGATGAAAAAAAAAGGAATTATATTATTTAAATCTATGGGTTATGGTATGGAAAAAAATTAACATAGTTCTATCTATAAACGTTAAAGAAAATAAACAAGTTTATGTTGAAATGTTTACTTCAACATATAGCTAAGTTTGTAGAATATGTATTATATGTATAAAAAAAATTCACCTAGTAGCACATATACATCACATTGTCATGATATATGTTATTAAAAATACTCTTTAGAAGTACAGTAATCACTCGTTATTTGCACAGCTTAGCTAGTTTGTATGCAATTTTATATTGATCTAGAAAAGAATTTCTTTCTTTCTTTTTTTTTTTTTTATGAAGAGCAAGGAATTATGTGTTCAATTCTAGTTTGATATTACACAAATTATAAGAAGTGCAATAATTTTCAACACAGACATAATTTATTTTATAATTTATCTTATCTTCCTGGATGTTTTTTTAAATATTAAAAAAAAAAAGTTATTATTAATGTAAATTATTCATTAAGATTAAGAAATGAGTAACCACTTCATTAGTTATGTCAGTATCATCATTGATTACTAAACTAAAGACCTTAGGTTGAATTTTAAACAAGGGTATGGATTTCCAGTACAAGGTAGAGCTACTATTTGGTGGTCTCCCTTTTTAATAAAAACCTAAAATAAAAACTTTTTTAAGCCCTCTCATCCGGGAAAATTTATTTATTATGATTTTGTTTTGTTTGTTATTTGATAATTAATTATAAATATCGATAAAAATCATAATTTTTTTTAAATACAATATTGTTCATCGTTACTAATTTTTGTTTATTTATTAAAACAATCTAATTAAACTACATCGAATAATTTTATGAAAAAATCAAAATATCAAAACATTTGCAATTCTTATTGTTATGAAAAAATATTTCTGTATAAATTAATTGGTAAGTTTGTTTATTTATTGAATGAATAATATTATTAAAATTTCAGACAGTTATGATTAATTAATTAGTTAATTTTGTGCCATATCTCCAAACTAATTGGCAGTTTTGAATAAATGGCTTTTATTATATTAAAAAAAATATTACTTTTATGGTGAAAATTGTTTATAGTATAATGGTACATTCTCTAAATAATTTTTTTTTAAACAATTCTAATTTTCTAATTTTATAAATTAGATTATTAATTTATTATTTAAAAGGTACAGTAGATAAATGTTCTATCCATATTTTCTGGAAATAGTGTATGAAATTTGTTACACACAAAGTATATATACATTAAGAGAAGCCCATTTTAACTGTTAGGTTACAGCCAGTATTGCCGTGTGCAATTTCTAATGGGAATTCAAGACTCTGGACCAAGATGTTAAGGTGTTGAGAACTCTATATATTACCCAAATTATACTCCTTCATACATGAAGGTGCATCCTTCAGGCATCATATCTCAGTATTCCATCCCAGTTGAGGTTTTACCATATGATGCACAGAAGCTCAGAACTGAAATAAAAGTAATATCTTTGCATAAGATAATGATTTTAATTTTATTATTTAATTTCTGTTTTTGTGTGAATTCTTTCAATGGAATATTTTTCTATAGGAAATAGTTTTTTTTATAAAAATGAATCCTCGGTATTAATCATATGAAACAATTGCAATAATTTATTTTTAGTCAAATTATTATTTATTTTTTTACCTAGTTACAATAGAGTATAATATGATGTTATATTTTACTATTTTGTGCAATGCAATGTTATTAATGCTTCCTTTTTCAACATATCTTCATATTTTATGATAAAATTAAACAATGTCTTATCTTACATATGTTTAAATAATAGAGTAGTTTTATATAATTATTTTCATTGTAGTTCTGAGGCACTTTTTATTGTTGTATAAGGTCTAATTAAAATTAGATCACTTTTTTTGTTACAAAATTCTTGTATTATTGTACAATACAGTTAAGATATATAAAACAGGAATTATATTAACTAATTTTTAAAAATAATTACTTTATCTAAAGACTACACTAAGTTTTGGTCTTCTAATTGTAATTTTTGAAAAATGTTGTTGTTAATGTAAAACATTAATATCACACGGATTTGGCCTTCATGCAGTATGCTTTTTTTCTTCTTTTTCAAAGCTTAGAACCATGACTTAGGATGACTATAGCAATCAATTTCAATAGATCCTCACAATATTTGATCACCCTTCTGCTTCTTTTTCTTGAAAAAGAAGATGATATATTGCAAGAATTATCATCTGATATTACCAGTTTTGATTCAAATGATATCCTTAATGAAACAGAAGGTAACCAGATGTATGATCAAACATTGTCAGAATCTGCTGAAGTTGATTGTTTCAGTCATCTGAAGACATCATGGTTCTTAGATCATGGAAAAGAATAAGAAAAAAGAAAGCATACTGCAGGAAAAAGTCCGTGTGATATTAATGTTTTATGTTAACAATAAGATTTTTCAAAAAATTACATTCAAAAGACCAAAACTTAATTGCCAATCTTTTGATGAAAATAAGCAGGACCAAAAGTGAAATCTTTTTAGATAAAGATATTCATCTTGATTTAGATGAAAACTAAACTATTATTCTCTATTATTACTTTTAACTAACATTCTAATGTTAATATTTTATTTACATTTGTGCAACATGATATAACTAAAAAAAAAAAAAAATAATAAAAGGTTTTAAATGTTGATTGAGATTATGTCACAATTTTTTTATTAAAACGCATTCGGTTTGAGAAATTTTGAAATCAAATGTAGCCAATTTTTAATTACGATAAAAATTAACATGTAAAGTTTATATTTATAGTTATTTTAATAAAAATTTTGAGTATAGATAAATAGAAATGCTAAAATGCTTGAACATATATTACATTAATCTATAAAATTAAAAAAAAAAAGTTAAATATATTTTGTATATTTCTTATGAAAACAGTTATGGTTAGAATTGATATTTTTTTCCACTTTGTTCTCTCTATTGATTTTTGTTATTCTTCATGAGAAATTTGTTTATAATTGATTTTTAAAATCTCCATTTCATAAATCATTTCTTGAGGTTAAAAAATTTAATTGCTTTATATAAAACAAAAATATGGAGACTAAAAAAACACAGTCAAAAGGATATAAATAAGATGACAGATGACCTAAGAAATGGAATCTCTTAAAAAGAATAATAATAAAGAGAAAAGTGCAGTATGAGAAGTACTGGAAAAAGATGGAAGCACCAATGACCAAGAACATGACTGATTAAAACTGGAGATATAATTTAATTTATAACATTATATAATCTATCTGTTTAGAAAAAGATTTGGAAACAAAGGTCACATCCTGAGTTTCTGCCACAGAAAATTCCCCTTAAACACTTGAAAAAAAAAAAAAACTTAATTATACTTTAAAGCAAAACTCAATTTTGTTATTCAGATTTACTGATTATTATTCTAACTTCACACTTTGTATTTTAAAATAATTAAAACTTATCTACTATCATGCGACAAACTTAAAAAGTTAAACAGAAAATGTATTTAATCACAGCAATAAATACTATGGTAGAGTTTAGATAATTCAATGTGAATTGGACCATAAAAAAAAAAAAATATTGAAAATTATATGAAAAACTGTCAAACATTAATTAAGCTTCAAAAATTATTTTAACCTACTTAAACAAAATAAAGTAGTTAAATCATCTGAAAAATTCTCAGTTATCTTTTAATTAAGACTTAAATATATATAGTTTTTATCTTTTCGTTTAACAATAACGGTAAAAATTGATTAAAGATCATTGATATTTTGTTTTATATAAAGCAATTAAATTTTTTAACCTCAAGAAATGATTTATGAAATGGAGATTTTAAAAATCAATTATAAACAAATTTCTCATGAAATGATCTTTAATCAATTTTTACCGTTATTGTTAAACGAAAAGATAAAAACTATATATATTTAAGTCTTAATTAAAAGATAACTGAGAATTTTTCAGATGATTTAACTACTTTATTTTGTTTAAGTAGGTTAAAATAATTTTTGAAGCTTAATTAATGTTTGACAGTTTTTCATATAATTTTCAATAATTTTTTTTTTATGGTCCAATTCACATTGAGTTATCTAAACTCTACCATAGTATTTATTGCTGTGATTAAATACATTTTCTGTTTAACTTTTTAAGTTTGTCGCATGATAGTAGATAAGTTTTAATTATTTTAAAATACAAAGTGTGAAGTTAGAATAATAATCAGTAAATCTGAATAACAAAATTGAATTTTGCTTTAAAGTATAATTAAGTTTTTTTTTTTTTCAAGTGTTTAAGGGGAATTTTCTGTGGCAGAAACTCAGGATGTGACCTTTGTTTCCAAATCTTTTTCCAAATAGATTACATAGTCTTATAGATTATATAATGTTATAAATTAAATTATATCTCCAGTTTTAATCAGTCATGTTCTTGGTCATTGGTGCTTCCATCTTTTTCCAGTACTTCTCATACTGCACTTTTCTCTTTATTATTATTCTTTTTAAGAGATTCCATTTCTTAGGTCATCTGTCATCTTATTTATATCCTTTTGACTGTGTTTTTTTAGTCTCCATATTTTTCATAAATCTTAATTAAATTCCTCCTGTCATAGCGAGGATTATTGAGTTCCTCATTTTCTTTTCCATTATTAACTTTTTTAAAGTGCTCCTTTAATAATTTATTCTTGAAACTATTGTTTTTTTTCTGTCCAACCTACATAAATATAAAAATTGTAGTGTATATTATAAATATTGTGCTGTTATGACTAATTGGTGACAGGTATTTTATGTGCAAAAGGTAGTGTACTAAATCTAATTTTTTTAATGATAATTGGATGAAATCTTGATATTAACATCCCAGACCCTTATTGGGAATCAACCCAAGGATTAGTTAATTGTGAAACCTAACTGTTGCTCTGTCTGGCCAGTCCAGACCATAAAAATATTGTACAGTACTTTGTTTAATTATTTATTGTATCATTCTAATTTTTTAAATTTCCATTATAACTAGATAATTTTATGTAAATAAATAATGGATACGTAACTTAAGTGGGTAGTTAAAAATATAATTTTATATGTTCTACATATAATATACATACATAATATATGCGTATATTTATCTATAAATAACCTACATTTGACAGAATTACTTTAAGACCAATGTGCAATAACATATTCAGTAAGTATACATATATAGACATTTATAAATAATTATTCATGTTACATAGAATTAATTTATACATTGTTACTGATGCTGTGTTTATTTTTTTACCATTTTGCTATTAACAGTTAAATTTATTACGCATTTTGCTACCTCAATAATCATGGGTTTTTATTTGCCGTTGTTGATTTGTATATTATATATAGACATCACATAGTTGTAGATTTAGCATAGTTGTGGTTATATCAGCTTTTAGCAGATTAAAAATAATCTTTATATTGTCATTTTAGTGATATCAATCAGTAGATGCAGTTGTATAAAGAGAAAAAATGCATAAAATAAGTAAATCTTTTTTTTTGTGTTATTATTTGATTTATATGTGGTTAAATTAATCACATATTATATTATTTGTTATTCCTAGGTTTAATTAATATTATCATTTTCTTATTGTTAATTATTATTATTATTATTGTTATTTATTTTATTGTTCATAAGTTGTGGTACAAAAATTTATAATAATAAAATATGATACATTGATTAGTTTTTTTATAGTTTTTATTCAAAATGTGTTTAGTGTGTTATTTTTTCTTATTATTGTTTGAATAGAAATAATAGTAATAATTGGAATTTATGATGTGTGTTATTTAAATACACTTTTTCCAGATGGTTTGTAGAAAGCCAGCTGTTGATATATTTACTTTTAGTTCCAGTTTTAAATATTTTGTTGTTAGTGTCAGAGTCTTGTTCAGGCAGTTCATAATGTTCATTTTCATTTGTGGAATGTTCATAAGTCTAATTATGTACTTGGCTGAAACAAAATTATTCAGGTAAAAACAACTGTTTTGTTTTGAGCTGGAGTTAAAACAATGTTTTTTTTTTTTTGCAAGAAGCCCAACAGAATAAAGCTTTTCTTTTTCATAAAGCCCAAATTTACTAGAATTGTAATATGTATATATTTTTTTTTTAAAAAGTTAGTAGTTTTTTTTTTTTTTTAGTTAGGAGTTAGAAGTGATGAACAGATTTCACCGTTGAAAATAATGTCTACCATTCCTTCTAAAATTAAGTTTTATTATAATTTTTTTGAATTTATTACATTGATTTTACTAGTTTTTATTTATTCTACCCCCTTCTTTTGGTCAAATATATGTACTGTGACAGATTAGATTGAATAGCGTGTTTACATTATTAATTATGATAGTAAGATAGTAATTATCGTCATCAGTAATGAATCTGTCTGAAGAGAACCATTTTGATATAAAATGGATCTGCTTTCATCATCCTTCTCTATCTGTAGCTTCTCTCTTCATGTAATTATAATTTCTTTTTTTATTCAATCTGTTATACTTCCATATATTCTATTTTTTTTTTTGCCATCTCTTTGTACATATTTTTTCTTGTATTATTGTGTTGTCAATGAAAGATTACTCTTTGATGTCTCATAATTGTATTTTCTTTTCCTTATTACTTTTAATATATTCTTCTTTAAGTTTATAGTAAAGTATTTAATTCGCCTTTATATTAGTTTTCTTGTGTATCTACTTAATTCTTCCCCTTTATATATCTTTCATCTTTCTATCCATATATATCTGAAAAATCTTTGAATATTTTTCTTTTTTTCATTCTTAGTTGTTTCAGAAACATATAGTTCTACTATATTCCATATAAAACATTTAATAGCTTTTGTTTTTTAATTTTATATTGAATTTTTTTTAAGATTAGGTCACTTACTTTTCACAATGACTATTTTTCTATCTCTTGTTCTGATATTAACTTTTCCAATAATTGGTTTCAAAACAGTTACTTCATCTACCATTTCTTAGGTTTGCCTAATTGTCATTGCTTTATAAACATCATATTATATGCAACGTAATATATAGTTAGTTTAATATCTCTTATTAGGCCAATATTACAGCTCATATCTCCTGCTGAATTGATGCATTGTTTGATCACAGAAAGAATACACTAATCTATTGCTTTATACTATATTTGTTCCAATTTTTTTTTATGGCTTTTGCAAGTAAAGCACCTGTGGTATAAGGGGTACCAGTCAGAATTGCTTCTTGTAAAAGTAGTAATGTTCATTATACAGCCGGTCTTTGATGGACAGAATGAAGGGTATTTGATAGCGCTAAGTATTATCTGAATTTCACTGGGCTTTTGTCAGGTTGATTTGCCACTGCATATTTGACTGTGAAGATGGCAATGGGAAACCACTTCACTCCTCATTTTATTTAGTAAACTTGGCATGAGATATCTGTTGTTTTTAAGGAGAGCTATGTTTTTTGTTGTGAATTGCTATTTGCATTATATTGTTGACAGTTTATGAAATGTTTGCAATTATATAATACACTTAATATATGATTTTCAGTTAGTCTAATAGACTAACTGATAGTCTAACTAATTAGACTAATAGTCTAATAGACTAACTGAAAATGTTAAACCACTTATACATTTAAACCACGTTAGTTTAAATGTATAAAATTTTGCATTTGCTTTTAAATAAATGAATATGAAATTTTTATTTTATCTTGTTACAATATTACGTTTCTAAATTATCTCTTACATCAGAAGAGTTTTACATTGGTATGCAAAATGGGTTTTAGGGAAGGAATAAATTCAGAGTAAATGATGTTTAAATAATTGACGATCATATTAGAAGCCATATTTTTAATAATTTATTTATTAATGCCTTTCTACTTTATAATTTTTACCAATTTGGATGTGATGATGGACATAGATTATTAATATTTTCAGTAGGCTTTATTTTGAAAGCAAATATAAACATTTGTTAATTTTAAAAAATTAAACGTTTGTAATTTTGTATGTATTTTACCTTAAATTCTATTTTATATTTTTTACCTTACAAAGTAAGACTATAAAATTCTCTGGACATACGGTTTATGAACTCTCTGGACAAACTTGATGTATGTAATTTATATTTATTTCTTTTATTTAAATGTAACTTAATATTTATGTTAACAACAAATATTTTTATTTTTATGAATGGTACTTAAGAATGAGTTAAATATTTTATAATTTTATTAAGTTATTTTTTTTTTGTGAATGTAAATTATATTAAGGTTTTATTGAATGTCTTTTTTATCATTAATAAATGAAAAAAGTCTTATTGTTTAGTCAAAAATATATTTATATTTTTTTTATATAAAAGTTAATTGGTTAATTTTTGGATTTATATCCTTATAATTATTATACTAGATAACTGAGTAGTAGTAGTAGTAGTAGTAGTAGTAGTAGTAGTAGTAGTAGTATGTATATATGTAATAGTTGCAAGTAATTTTCCTAGTTTTAGAAAATTAGATTTTGTAAAAATATTAAATTTTTGTTGATGTTATTATTATTTTTTTTTTTAAGGAGTAAATGTATATTTTTTAATGTCCTATTGATAATATATATGTTTTTATTTAATGGTTTTAATTGTTTAACATCATTTGTTTTGATTTTCAGTAGTTTTTGGGTTGTGGTTTCGACTAATTCAAATTTAACAAAATATTTTTAAACCAATTCATAATTAATGAATGTAGCATTCATATAAATATTTTAATTTTGAATTATTTCTTTCTTAACATATTATGTTTAGAATTAAAAAAAAGTCAACATTATTAAAAATCATGACCATTAATTTTTTTAACATTTAAGAGTATTGAGTTTTAGAATTAGATAAATAAAAAGAATTGTATTTATCAACTTTATTATTATTTAAATAATGTAATTGTGCCAGGAAAAGTTATATAAACTGTTTATGAATGGCAGGTTGTAGGAAATGATATTGGCTTAACGTAACGACATTGAATAGTTTACTGTTGAAAATTGTGCAAGAGTTTTTTTCCTTGCATATATACACACCAATCATTGTTATACTGAACTATTTTGTTTTTGTTTATTTTGTTGTTGTTTATACCGAATCGTTGTTTAAAAATACTGTATAATTTAATTAGAGAATTAAGAATTAATTTTTCTGGTAATTTTATAATGAGATTTATTTATATAATCAATTTTTTTGTAGTTGTAAATAAAGTTTTGCTTTTCATGATGTGAAATAATATAATAATATATATAAATAATAATAATAATAATAATAATAATGTAAAATACGTAATAAAATGTTATTTATTTTATGGTTAAATTTATAATTTATTTTATATTTCTTAATGATTTAAAAAAAAAACAATTATAAAGCAGTGTAACCATGATATAATTTATAACATTTTGAAACTAAATTATTCTATTGTATATTTTGTTACAGATCTTATAATTGTATTAAAGATGTTTATTATTGCAGTTAAGTAGTTTAAAAAACTAAAATCTTTATTACAGAAATTTTTTAAAATGCTGGGTTATAAACGTTTGTTAGATTTTCCATATCTTTTTTTTTCGGCAGGGATGTTTCTGTTAATTACTAGATGATCTTGCTGTCAGAGGATCTTATTGAGAATATCAGTAAATGAATAAAGTTAATAAAAGTAAATAAAATAAAGTTAAATAAAAGTTAATAAAAGTAAATAGAATAAAGTTAATGAAAAATCATTTTGTTTTTATCTTGCCTGATATGTTTTTTTTTTTTTTTTTTTTTTTTTTTTTTTTTTTTTATGAAGACAGGTCTATAAGTGATAAAAAGAATCTTTTCAAGAAGTTTCAAGAGAATTTTGATGAACCTAATAAGATTAACTGAATTAATATTAGTAAAAAAAGAATGCCTAACTTTATTTTGGTATTTTGGTAATTATTTTTTGCCAATTTATTGACTTATATCACAGGTTGGACATTTATTTTGTAATTTTTTTTTATGTTTTTACTTTCTGCAACGACTACTTCTTAACAGAAGTAGTCTTTAAGAACTTCTGAAGTTGTTAAGAACTTGAAGACATGTTATTTTTGTTAGTAAGTAATGACATGTTATGTTAGTAAGTTAGACATGTTGTGTAATATAAGTAAGTGGACAGCTTTGTTTTGGAACCCTGTTGGATCCTTGAAATGGAATATTCTATGTATTATCTTATTGATCCTATAAAACCTTTTTGTCTTCTTAGTTTGAGAATTATGGCATTAATTCAACATTTATAGTAATTTATTAGTGTCTTACTATTTTCTGTAACAAATAATAAAGGTTATACTGTATTAATTGTCTTCATGGGCCTTTATGACAGAAAAATTTTATCACTGGATCTTTCAGTATGAAAATCACAAAAATTTGTGATTTTTTTTTTTTTTTTAATCACCGAATAAAATTGTGATATCTCATCTGTACATGAAGGCCTGCAAAATATTTTATTACATTTTTAATAATATTAATTTCTTTATTACGTTTTATGTAATTTATGAATAAAAAAGATTTGAATGAGACTGAGGTGAATGAATGGATTTTGATGGATAAACGTGTATATGAATATTACTGTAGTGGTTGATTATTTGTTAAGTTAAAAACATAATTTATGTTGTAGTTCCTAGTTAACATTTTGATTCATTAGTTTTAATTAGCGATTGTTGTATGAGTTGATGATTGGAATTAATAAAAAAATATTTTTATAACTTTTTTTTTATCAATTTTGTTTATGCTATATATTCTTCTTTTTTTTCTCTTCTCCAATAGTTATATATCCTTTGTTTATTGTTACCGCATCTAATTGCTATAAGTTACTTCATATTATCTCTTAGTGATATTTTTAATACATTTTTTACATTGGGAATGGGCGTGTTATTTCCAATTGTTTTTATTCATTAATTTTATTCTTGGTATTTTGAGTACATGTTGCATTATTTCAGTAATTTGTTCCTAGCATCAAATTGGAAAAACTAACATATAAAAATATGTCTGGAGATGTTTAATTTTCCATATGTTTATAATTACATTGATGTTTTTGATTAGAAATCATATCTAGAAAATAGATTTAAGTATTTTAATAAAATTTACTAAAAAGGTTGACACCAACATCCTATATGAAAATCTTTTATTTTATTATTTTAGTATGTTGTTCATGTTAATTCATAAATTATCAATATATCTCTGAAACTTCACCATTATCACAGCCATAAGAAAGAATGTCTCAATTGAAATTATAAATTAATGTATCTCTTTCAATCACAAAAAAATACTCATTACATTATTTCAACTCATTAGGGTAAAGGTTATTAATTAATAACACACAATGTTACTCGTGAAATACTTTCAGAGACTTTGTGAGTAAAACATTGTGTGTTATTAATTATTAACCTTTACCCTAATGAGTTGAGATAATGTAATTAGTATTGTTTTTTGATTGAAAGAGGTACATTAATGTATTATTTTAACTGTGACATTCTTTCTTCTGACTGTGATAATGCTAAAGCATCTGAGGTCCAAGAGACACCATTCATTGTCATTTTTTTTTTGTGAATTCTGATTTTCATTATAAGGTCAGTCCTGTTGAGAACACAATGAAGTTATTAACATAATATCAATTTATATTTGTTAGGTTTACCATGTTGCTGTAGTATTTATGTGGCCTAGTGAAAGTACAGGAAATCACTTAACTTTTTAGTTTCCCTAAAATTCGAGGCTTGAGATGATTTTTGTTTTTTAGAATGGCTGTGCTATTTTATAATGTCGCTTGTAGGCTTCAGGATCATGTAAATGATTATATCTTGATTATATCTTATCTCATGTAAAACCATTATATTTATAACATCTTGTATTATACAAAAAATAAGATTTCGTCTATGCGAGACAACACTCGAATTTGAAATGGAAAATTTAATTTTCAGCTTGTAGAAATTCAGTCTTCATTTGCAGCACAAAAAGTAAAATTAAATTGCTATAAAACAAAAGTGTGTAATAACATAATGTAATTTAAGCTTATAAATTACATTATGTTTGAAAAATAGTATCATTCATATGGCTTCCACAGCTTTGCTTGACGTAGCCAAGTCTAACAACAAAATTTTGCATAACTCGCTTAAATCAGCTTGAATTTCACTAATAACGTGTCGAATATTTCCTTTCAAGTCATCAGTCGTTAGTGGTTTGTTGCTGTAGACTTGAGAGTCAAATCACATGATCTTTGTGTGCAGTTGACAGTACCACTTTGTGGAATGATTGAATCGCCAAACTTTTGACATAATAAATGAATTGTTTTAGCAGAAACCAGACATCATTCAACTCAAAATTTTCCAAATTATTCATACTTCCAAACTTTTGACATAATAAATGAATTGTTTTAGCAGAAACCAGACATCATTCAACTCAAAATTTTCCAAATTTTCAAACAAAAATCATAAATCATAGCTTGATAGCATTCACCGTTTACTACAACAGCATATCCGTGCTCATTTTCAAAAAAAAAAAAAAATGGACCAATGATGCCATCAGCCCATAATCCACTGTAAAAAGTAATTTTTTTTAGGATGTAATGGTTGTTGAATAATTTGTGGTTGGAATCATCCCAAATAGAGCAATTTTGCTTGTTTACAAAGCCATGAAGCCCAAAATGAACCTCATTTAAGATTTTTTTTAATGAAAATTTAGATCTACAAGCTGCTCTAGAGTCCAAGCAGCAAACTGTGTACACAGAGAATGGTCTTGTTGTTTTAATTCTGATCTAGTTGATTCCTGAGAACATCATAAGTATTTTGAAATGCATGATACATATTTTTTAACAGATTTCCTCTCTTTTTTTATAAAATAGCATTCTGTTTCATTTTACATTCTGAATGTTTCATTTTGAATCAAAAATGACCAGATCATTTCTATAATTTGTCTTTCTGTAATATTCTTTTTTTATGGGATTTTTTAGTTGTTATATGCTCAAACAACTTAGAATTGTGATTTTTGGTTAAAAATGTAATATAAATATTTAAGTGTAATTATTTTTTTAAAAGAAAAATTAATATTATCTATTTGTACAATGGGATACTGTAATAATGAATTAATTTACTAATTCACCATTGAAGCCTATATGTGGGTATTTGTAAATGGAATTTTGCAGCATGTGGAAAATCCCAGGCCTGGCCAGAATTAAAAACTGGGACAGCTAGTTGTAAAGTTAAGAAGCTACGTTAGAAGCGGATGTTAATTTCCCATTTCTGTTTACTTATGTTCTCAACATTTCTCGTGAAAAGTTTTTTCATTTCATTAAAAGTAATTGTAATGTAGTAAACATTCAAAAATATTTTTTTATAGTCAATTATTTTTCTGTTTCAGAATTTTAAGTGTTGACTCACTCTAATGTAATTTCTTAATTAGATTGTAAAATCTTAATTCAGGTTTTGATATTATATTTTCACAAATGAGTCGTTATTTTACTTGTAATAAAATCCTTGAAATTTTACTTTTTTGCTGTGTATGTAATGTTACATCATTATACTAACAGAAAATGCCAAGTCTAATGTTAGAAAGTCATAAAATTTATGAACATTGCTGAGATCATAATATTGCATAAAATTATAGAATAAAAGTTTTAATTCTATTCTATGTTGTTCTATATTACTGTGTGGATCTGGAAGTTTTAAGACAAATTACAATGTGCAGTATACTTTTGATTACAATCTATCAGTACTGCACTTGTAACAATTGTTTAATTGAATGGATTCCATCTAGTTCTTACTACATTTATGCAATATCTCAAGCCAACTTGTCAGACCATAAAGCATACAGCCATATTTCCAGTCCATACAAATGCCTGATTTTAAAAAGCATAAAAAATTAACTTTTTTTTAGAATGTTATCTTTATCTAATTAAAAAGTTTTTTAAATAGATTTTTATAAAATATTAATAAATTTCAATTTTTTGTATGAAAATTGGTGGTAATGTCAATTTTTGTAAAAAAAAAAGTGGTGAAGTATGGAATTAAAAAATACTATTAAGGTTCTAATTAATATAATGTTATATTTCTGTAATAATAAAGTACAGAGATTTGAAATATGCTAAAAATGGCCAATTATTTATAGTAGAAAACAAAATAAAATAACCAGCTGTTCTAAAAGGAAGTTGATAAAAAAGTTTGCAATCTTAATAAAACATAATTTTACTGAAGTAATATTAATTTGAGTTGTTAATCATTTCATTTGAAGTGGATGTATCATTATCAGCAAGATGATAGTTTTAGAATTATCGTTTTAAATTTCTATATTTATCTCATAGTGAGTTTTGATTTATTAAATAACTGGAAAAGACATATGGAAAATTAAGCATTTCCATATCTGTTTTTATGAATTCTTTTTTGTATATTAATGTTAGGAACACACTACTAAAATATTGAATCGTGTTTTTTAAACACCTGGAAAATGTTTTAGAATTTGGTAATTTGTATAAGACCAGTAGCTTTCTTAATGAATGGAGGTGATGCCCTTGTATAAAATCATCAAAAGAGATAATTAACTGTATTTGTGCTAAATTAACTGTATTTGTGCTAATAAACTGACATATTTTTATTTCAGTATATCTAGTCTTAGGCTGGGATTCTTTAGTCTCTGCCATTAATTGAACCCTAATGAACAAAGTATACAGGTCAGTCCAGACAATCAGATACAGATGAAAGTAACTATAAATAAATCTTAACCACAATTCTACACTATTGCAATATAGCTGTAACTGCTATCTGATTGGATCGTGGAGGAAGTGTCAGTTGTGATTTGATTTGATTTGATTCCCTCACCCTGAAAAATATAAATTTGTTGTTGTTACAAGAGTATTAAGATTAGGGATAAGCATCAGGAAATGTTTAATATATAATCTTTTGATTAAAAATTTTGTTCATATTGTTATACTACATATAGTTTTATTGTTATTCTACACATCGATTACAATAAGTCCAGTCTGTTTTCTACAATCACTTTTACTAGCTGATACTCCAATTATTGAATCCCAATGATCAGTAATGTTGAGTAACAAAATCATATTATGTTGTCTACTTGGATGTAAGAACAATATATTTTTAAGATCTTTATATAAAAGAAAAAGAAAGGTATATTTTCATTTTTCAAATAATTACAAGAATTCATACTAGCAAAAATTATAATTTGTTAATTGACAATTGAAGGGGATAATTAATTATCAAATGTGTGATAATTATACTGAAAGTGATGAACTGATTTAAGTAGTTTTTTCATACAGTAAACAATCTTCTTTATATTTTTCTATTTTCCATGGGTATAAACCCTGAGGTTATTGTTAAATTTTTTTAATACGAGTGCTTATGAAAGTAAAGGTGTTGGTGCTAGGCACAATTATTCATTTTAAAAGTATTTGCTTTGAATCCTAACATTTGAGTAGTAACATTGAGTAGCCATTTTAGTAAATATGGAATGAAAATGGTTATGTTGTAAATCTAATTGGTTTTTAATGTTATAAACTTATATGTTTTATTAGCTATTCATTGATATGAATCATATATCAGGGATGTTTTATATCTGATAAACGTTTGACCATGCATCGTTTACCCTTCAACAAATGACCTATGGCAGGGTTATCGTGTAAGTGACCTGGTGGAACTCATGAAGTATGACCTGGGAAACCTTGTCGATATGAGTATGCATGAATGTGAGTGATCCTGCTTGATGTCAAATTAATTTTCACCTAGCCATAATCTAATGATTAATAAATCCTGTGTAATTAAATTTTGCTTTGATTATTTCCTTATATCTTTAGTCTACACCCTCCATTTTCCAGGATTGCTCTTTTAAAGACATTCCAAGTATTGTTGTATGTGGCACCTTCAGTTTCGTAAGGTTGTAGTTTATTGTTGTACTCAAGTTCATTCAAATTTCAGGTGAATGTATTTTGTAGCAATATTACATACATACATTTTCTTTGCTACTGTTCCACATTAAATCCTATTTCTGTTTTCAAATGAATTGATTTTCTATATTATCAGCCAAAAAAATGGTAGTTGTATACATACAGTTAAACACTACTGTCAGATTGAAGATCCTGGTTATTTAATTTCATGATTTATTAAATGTGATGCCTTGGAAAATTGTCATCCTAATCTAAATTTTGTTTTATTATCCATATCCTTTTCTTTGCAACATGTCTTAAATATTGTCAAAAATCCAAGTTATAAGGATTCCCATAATTCTACAAAGGTTATTGATTTATTGTACGACTGTCTGTTTTTCAAGCAGTATTTCAAATTATCAAGTAGTTATTATTTATATCATTTACTTATAAAAAATGATCGAATGAGTACTACTCTTGTTTGGATTTGAACGTGGTTGTTTCACTGTATTAAATGTGATGCAGTAGACTACAATTATAAAGGTATTTATATGTTTAGAAGTAAAACATATAGCATTTATATTAAGCACATGAATTGGATGTGGTTAAAAGGTGTAACAGCAAAGAATTATTATTATAAGAGGAAAAAAAGAGAAAGATAGCTAGATCTAGAACAACAATTCATACTTAGCATGTATAATGTAAAGTAATATGTATAATTAGTAAACTTTAAACCGGTTCTGCTTCCCACATTTGTATTACGAGGAATATCTAAAGTAAAGACTGCTGGGAAATTTCTCTCCTTAAGATTGGCAAACCTGCATTGCTGTACGTTAATTATGTGTGAGTTATTATGTTATAAAATGAACAGGAAAATCAATGTTGCCGTCAACTGTGAAATACGTGGAGTCATATGTTTTTTAAACCATCAAAACATTAAGCCGGCTGAAATTCATAGGCAGGTTGGTTGCTGTGTACGGTGATAATGTAATGAATGAAAGAAATGTTTGTAAATGTGAAAGATTTAGAAGTAACAGAATTAATGTGCATGATGAAGAACATTCAGGGAGGCCCTTTATAATCACTGAGGACTTGTTGAAATGCATCGATAATGAAATCAGAAAAGATCGTTTTCAATGATTTCCGACCAGGCCCTTCTTTTCCCTGATGTTTCAAGAGCTGTTATCGATTGCATTTTTCATGATCATTTAGGCTTCAGAAAGTTCTGTGCACATTGGATGTCGCATGTCTTAACGGAACGTCACAAAAAAATTTGAATGGTATCTGCTTTGGAATTTTTGATGCGCTATACAGAAAAAGGTGATGAGTTCCTTTGCATGCTGCACAATAATGCATGTCCACATGTTGCGGGTCTGACATGTGGTTTACTGAGAACATTTGAATGGGAAATTTACGATCACCCACCATATAGTCCAGACTTAGCTCCTTCTGATTACTATTTGCTAGGGAAATTGAAAGAATTTTTGAGTTGTAAGCAATTCAGGGGTGATGATGAACTTAAAAATGCTGTTAATCAGTGGCTAAATGGACTGGCTGCAGAAGAATACAATGAGGGTATATTGAAGCTGGTGTATTGCTACGATAAATGTCTTAATTCATGTAGCGATTATATAGAGAAGTAGTATAAGGTATGTAGTTTAAGAGAAATAAAAAATATTTATTAAGTTTTCATAATAAATTTTTACAATGAAACGGTCTTTACTTTAGAGATAACCCCTCATATATTCATTTAATCAATATTACTATGTAAGCTTTTGTAATTAAATGTACATACAATTATTATGAGTGTATTTAGTTTTACTATTATTAAAGTTAATTATAATATTGTTTAGTCAACCATGTTGAATGTATAAATAAACTAATTGAAGACTAATAGAAAGTATGTATTGCATCAATTTAATAATAGCAATTTTTTTGTAAAATTATTATAAGCAATTTTATTATTATTATTGCCAAAATCTAAAATAATATTGATGTTAACACAATTTCAATCATTCTAATGATGAATTAGTTTAGGTTTAGATATCTATGTTGTATGTGTGTAGTGTTATTAAATATTATATCTTGTACATAATTTTATATTCTATGGAGCAAGTTACTAAATCATCATTTTTTTTTTTAACATATGTTAAAATCTCCTTAATTCATAATGCATTGTTTTGAATTCTCAGTAATTCATACTATTTGAAGATAAAATAATCTTGCATTTAATATTATTCTAGAAATACTTTTATAGCATAATACCAAGTAAATTATCTGTGAGTATGTATAATTGATGTCATAGCTATTAAGAAAATAATAATGTTGCAATTAAAAATATTGTTTCACACTCCAATCTGTTATTTTCCTCAACACAGAACTCTTAGTGGCTCTGCCATCTATATATATATATATATATATATACATACATGTTTATATATACATTTATTTTTTTTTTGTCTTCAGTAATTGTCAGGTTTGATACAGCTCTCCAAGATTCCCTATCTAGTGCCAGTTGTTTCATTTCGGTACAACCTCCACATCTTACATCCCTAACAATTTATTTTACATATTCCAAATGTTGCCTGCCTGCACAATTTTTTCCTTCTACCTGTCCCTCCAATATTAAAGCGAGACTATTCCAGGATGCCTTAATATGTGGCCTATAAGTCTGACTCTTCTTTTCTCTATTTTTCCAAATACTTCTTTCTTCATCTATTTGCCGCAAAACTTCTTTATTTGTCACTTATCCACCAATCTGAATTTTTTAACAAGTCTCCTATAGCACCACATTTCAAAAGTTTCTAATCTTTTCTTCTCAGGTACTCAGATTGTCCAAGTTTCACTTCCATATAAAGCGACACCCCAAATATATACTTTCAAAAATCTTTTTCTGACATTTAAATTAATTTTTGATGTAAACAAATTATATTTCTGACTGAAGACTCGTTTCGCTTGTGCTATTCGGCATTTAATATCGCTCCTGCTTCGTCCATCTTTAGTAATTCTACTTCCCAAATAACAAAATTCTTCTACTTCCATAATCTTTTCTCTTCCTATTATTACAGTCAGTGGTTCATTTTCATTATTTCTACAACATTTCATTACTTTTGTTTTGTTCTTGTTTATTTTCTTGTGGTAGTTCTTGCGTAGGACTTCATCCATGCCATTCATTGTTCCTTCTAAATCCTTTTTTACTCTCAGCTAGAATTACTACATTATCAGTAAATCGTAGCAAGTTTATCTTTTCACTTTGTACTGTTACTCTAGATCTAAATTGTTCCTTAACATCATTAACTACTAGTTCTATGTAAAGATTAAAAAGTAACAGGGATAGGGAACATCCTTGTCAGACTCCCTTTCTTATTGCCGCTTCATTCTTATGTTCTTCAATTATTACTGTTGCTGTTTGGTTGCTGTAAATATTAGCAATCGTTCTGCTATCTCTGTATTTGTACCCTCATTTTTTAAAATGAGGAACATTTTATTCCAGTCTATGTTATTGAATGCCTTTTCTAAGTCTATAAATGCCAAGTAAGGTGGGGTAAGGTTTTTTTTTCTTTAATCTCCTTTCTATTATTAATCTGAACGCTAAAATTGCTTTCCTTGTCCCTATACTTTTCCTGAAACCAAATTTGTCTTATCATAACACTTTTTCCACTCTCATTCAATTCTTCTGTACAGAATTCTAGTTAAGATTTTTGATGCATGGCTAGTTAAGCTAATTGTTCGGTATTCTTCACATTTATCTGCTCCTGCTTTCTTTGGTATCATGACTATAACACTGTTTTTGAAGTCTGACGGAACTTCCCCTTTTTCATAAATATTACACACCAGTTTGTATAATCTATCAATCGCTTCCTCACCTGCACTGCGCAGTAATTCTGCAGGTATTCTGTCTATTCCAAGAGGTAGATGGAATACCTGCAGAATTAGTGCAACTCAAATCTTTTAATGCTCTATTAAATTCAGATCTCAGTATTGTTTTTCCTCTTTCATCCTCTTCGACTTCCTCTTCGTCCTCTATAACACTCTAATTCATTTCCTCTGTATAACTCTTCAATGTATTCCACCCACCTATTGACCTATCCTTTTGTATTATAAATCAGTGTACCATCTTTGTTTAACACATTATTCTCCTTAACTTTCCTGTATTACTCAGGTAAATGGCACAATTTGAGAAGAAAACTGCTTTCTGTGATTGAACATCGGGAAAGTGCTTTAGAAAAGCTTTGCAACAAGTACCTTGAAGCTGTGTTCTTGATGGAAAGCTCATACACGCGTAAGCTTAAAAAATTTAAACCCAAGATTTTTTCATTTTTTTTTTGAAGTGTTTTATTTTAAAACACTAAAGCATTGTTTTTTTTTGTGAAGACAAATAACATTTAGCTTTGAATACCTTTTCCAAGATGAATTAAAAGGAGATTGTAAACAGGATGCCTCAATATCACAGCTATTCAGTTGACTGGAAGGTCATCCAGATCGTTTCAAATTGAGGACTAATCGGATGGAAAAGGTTTTTATTTAATTTTCAGAGTATTACTCCTGATGTTGCTTCTTTTCCAAAGTGTATTTATCTCTTCTGTTTAATTTGTGTTTGTTTGATTATACATCCAAACACTAGCCACAAGTCTTTCTTCAGTTGAATACTTGTTTGTATCTGTCATTTTAACTTAACACTATTACATTTTAACACTACATAAATCAAAATTCTCACAGAATGCATGAAGAGAATGTCATTCAACAAACCTGGCACTTTGTTGAGTAAATGAAAGCTGCTGATTAATGTTTACAATCATCTGTTGACATATAGTTGTTACCAACCAGTTTGTTAAATCATAGAAAGGGACTCCGTGTAACTTATAATCTTACTTTTTAAAATTTATGTTTATATTTATTTTGTTTAGTTACCGTATGTAAAATTTTAGCAATAGAATTAGAAAGTAGGTTGGAAGAAACAGGGAAGACAAGTGATGTGCTTGAACTAGGTTACTCATTGGAAGATGTAAAACCAAAAAAACGAAAGGAGTACAAAAAATTGTAAGTTTTAAGCAAAATATTGGTAAATGATTACAGTGTGTAAAAGTATAGATATTCAGTCTGTATTTTCTTTTTTTATTCAGTCTTTGTGAATGGTGTAATTGAGTGTTTGGTTGTTGCATTCTTTCTAATTTAATGTTGGTCAGTATATCAAAATGTCATATAACTTATAGAAAATAAATATACTCCTTTTCTAAGTATATGAAAATATGTTTCCTGTAGATTTTGCATTTGCATACTTATATTTAATGAATTGATTTTAAATTATATGGACATTGTAAGCACTGGTTTATCCTTGTGGAAGAAACTGTAATTTTTCATCAAATGGTCCTTTGAAAAAAGAATTTCCATCAAATTTTAAAATGAGACAATTATAATTTTAGTTTGTAATTTATTTTAGATACTATGAATGGTTATGGCAATCTTCACAAGTCTTAAGTCTAAGACAAAGAAGATGAGAATGTAGTTCATGTATGTATATGAAAGGGCAGGCATCAACAGCTAGGGTCATTAACCTGATGGAAATTGGTAGCATATGAAAAGATGCCATGTCTGATTGTGATTTGAACTCGGGACCTCCACATGAAAAGTTGAGACGCTACCTACTCAGCCAGGGAGGTTGGCTTTGTTGTATTTTAAAATAATTAAAAGCATTTACTGCAAGTTACTTACATTTTTAATTACGTTTCTAACTGTATTGTAATAAAAGAAGTTTGTACTAACTATTTTTTATGTAAAAAAGAGTAAAGCCAGAAAATGTGATTAAACAATTACTGCTGTGTATATATTTTGCTCTATTTAAGAAAAGTACAACTTAAGTAATTATATTACTTAAGTTAGCGTATGGGAAGTATACTGAATATTTTATGTAATTTAATTAAATTGAGAAAAAATTTCCACTTCAAATAATTATAAAAAAAATTTAATTTAAACAAAATTATTGCTCAAAGAGTGCAGTTACACACAAATTACTTGGTGTGGTATCTTTTATGGAGTAAGTATTTCATTAAGTGCACTTGTAGAAAATGATGTCCTATTTAAGAAATAATGAGTCACTTTGTTTTACATCTGAGAATAGTGAAGGTAGAGGTGGGTGCAAATCATATTCTACTAGATTTTTCATGATGAGAATGCTAGTGAACTGAAGAGCTAGTGAATCCATGGTAGTAGGGATCACTGTGATAGACCGGGGATTCTATTTCCTGTCCAGCAGGCTGTACAACAAGCCTAATGGCTGAAAGCACTTTGGTAAAGCTTGGCTCCTAATAACCAATACATCTGGGAATAATAGATCAGATTGGATTATATTGTGATATGGAAATATTTAATTTTGAAAAGAGATAACTGTAATTGGCTCTACTATTAACAAGAGTAAAGATTACATAAAAAAAGAAAGTAATTTAGTCTTATGCCTAGATCCTAGTTACTGAATGCCACAAATCTGTCTAAAATAACTATTAGATAAGTCAAATGGACTTATGTTTTTACATTTTTGTAAGAAAGATTAGATTTTTTTTGGAATAAAATTTAAATACAAAATTATCTTAACAAATTTACCTTTTATACTTTAGCTTAATACTTTTTTAATGAACCCACTTTCTTCACTGTTCATTTTGAATAAAAATACATACATTCAAATTTTATTGATGTTACTTATCAGTGATCTAATTTAATGTAGTTTAAGTATAAGTTAAACTAAATTAAATTAGATCGTTGAGCGTATAGATAGTAGCAGCAGTACTCTTCATCAGAGTATAAAGTTGCTAGTTTAGATGCTTTAAATAATAAAATTTACAACTTAAAAGATAATTTTTTAACAGACTTCAAAAATGGAGGTAGTTGTCAATTTGATTGAATTTTTTTTAAATGTATGTTTCACAATATCTCTGACATTAGTAAACTGATTTTGATAATGTTTTTAAAAACATATACTTTTGCAGTGGTTCCATATAAATTTTAACCAAATCCAATGATAATCTTAGGAAAAATACCAAAAAACTGATAGACTCGACACTCTTGGCCACTGACAGCTTGCCCAGTACAGTATTGCTCTCTGTTCCCAGTATGGATATTTATAACAGTCTATATTATCATTGTTTAGTCTCTGTGGAAATATCCATATCATTTCTTCCTGTATTTTTCTTCTTTAAATAATCATTCTTTTTTTTATTGGCTACTTTCCTCTAACTTCATATGATGAAAAAGTGTATTATCCCTAATTACAAAAATTATAATATAAATATTTATACTATGCAATAATAAATTATAATTTTACAATATTAAATAAGTAGTTATACAACAAGCTCCTTACCTACATTACCCTGTATGAATGCGAGTTAAATATTATAATTTTGCAATAAATAATATTCTGATGTTATTATTATAAACCCTTTTTTTAACTAGGTACTTGCAAACCTTGTCAAAATATCTGCTTGCAATAATGAAACCTACTAATTGTATAGATTATGCAACTTCATCATTTCTGTTAGAACTTCTCATCATGTGGTCCATTTAATAACGTGTTTCGATTCAAATCGGACAAGGCGATGCCTTCTAAAGTTTTAACTCGGCTGAGAGCGACATTAATCTGCCCCTTGGTAAACCTTTTCTTGTCGAGGTCTATCACTGCCCTGTCAAGAGTTGTACCCTGCAGTTTGTGAATAGTCACAGCCCAGTTTAATATCAAAGGTAGCATTCTGCTCTTGACATCTCCATATCCCTTGTCAGTTTGAATGTTGTAGAACTAGTGAAATGGTTACACAACCATCATCTTTAGTTCTAAAACGAATAGTCTCATCAATAAATTTTATGAGTACACCTTCTGGTAACTCTCCTTCCTTGTATATCAAGATGAGACAGTGAGAATGTTACTCTTGTATATTTCATTTGACAAACATTTGTGTATTAAACTGACACAATGAGTATGACTCTTAGGCTTTCATTCCTTAAGAATCGACTGTTGTACGTTCTCATTTGTGAGTGTCTACATTGTTGTTGTTAAGTTTGTGTGTAAATATTCACTGCATTCTTTCTCTATTTCTCCTTTAACAATCATTCATTATGGTAGCTTTACCTTAAATAATATTAATGGTGGTATATTTATTCCTAAACTTTTATGAATATAAAAATTGTGAAATAAAATAATTTAAAAAATAAAAATAAAAACTGACTTCAAAAAATAATAGTACTGAACTTTAAGAAGTTGGTTTTCATTCTTTAATTCTTTTATTGTTATTATTGATTTAATTTATATACTGAGTAATTTATTTTTAAATATTAGAATTCTTTATGAGTTTCAAAGTGTACGTTTGATTTCCTTAAAAATTATTATTGTTCAATTTATAATAGTTGTTTTTTAGACTGTTTATTTATAAACAGTCTTAATGTTTCTTTATAAAAGGCTTATAAAGTTAGTTTTAAAAAAAAAATAGTTTTGTCATGTTTAATTAATCCCTTTTTTTTACTTGACAGTGAGCTTCGTTTAGTTGAATCGCTTGATGGAGTTTGCGACAGAATATTAAAATATAATATTCATAAAGAAAGAACAGACAGTACTCGTTTTTCTAAAGGAATGAGTCAGACTTTTAAAACATTACATGGACTTGTGTAAGTATTTTAATATTCTATTCTTAATTTTTATGTTTATTATTTATTATGTAAACATAATGGGTACAAATTGAATTCAAAATTCAAGAGATTGTCAATTTTATTGTATTTGGTTTTCATTTAAAGTATTTTTTATGTAATAAATTTGTACATCAAATCACTGGTTGCTTTGAAAGTATGGTTTGTAACTTTGACTAGTGTTTTTGATATATTTTATTTAACTTGTTATATCTGTTTATTGATATCTATATATGTATCTTTCATACTTAGAATTGTACAGTCTGCATCCAAAGTTTTTGTTAAGATAACATTCAAATTCAGTACACTTAATATTCTCAACTACCATTAGCATTCATACATTATACTTGTTCGTTGCTGCTACTTGCTCCGAGATATATTGTTACCCTTTGTTCGCATTCAACAATATTCGGAGTTCTCTTCATATGGCCCAGTAAATGTAACCACATATTTTATTATGCCTCTGCAGGTTTTCAAAATTTCTTGATTTCAGTGCTTGATCCTACACAGTTTCAATCAGGGCTTGGGTTTCAGCCTTCAGTTGTCCTCTAAGAAGCCATCAATATTCTGTGCGCCTGTTGTCTCCATTCTGATGGCCAAAATTTTCTCACTCTATTCTTTTTTCAAACCTTTCTGGAATATTTTCTTCATGTTAGTCTTCACCAAGGTATCTTCGAGCGGCCTTCCATTTTACTCTTATAGTTTCATGAGCCTATCGTTCTAAGAGTTAAAATTTTATTATTGTTATTAATATTATTACTATTCTATTATGTTAATACTTCCGTTTCAATCAGGGCTTGGATTTCAGCCCTTAGTTGTCTTCTAAGAAGCCATCAATATTCTGTGCGCTTGGTGTCTCCATTCTGATGGCCAAAATTTTCTCACATTATTCTTTTTTCAAACCTTTCTGGAATATTTTCTTCATGTTATTCTTCACCAAGCTACCTTCGAGCGGCCTTCAATTTCACTCTCCCAGTGATCTTGTAAATTTTTGTGCATTTCTAAAAGCTTTCGATAGGATTCCCGCACACCTTTGTTCTCATTCCATTCTTCTAACTAGTTTCATGAGCCTATCGTTCAAATTGTTCAACTTTTATTTTTATTATTATTATTACTATTATATTAGGTTAATACTTTAATTTACTTTTAATTCTATTAGGTTAATTTTTTTTAATACTTTAGTACTATTAGTTAGTACTTAATTATAGGTTGTCCAAGTTGTGGCAACGAAAAAGTTGCATTTAAAATCCTCACTATTATTGAGGAAGCTGTGAAACCATATAAAGGAGGGTATTTAAAAAATGCTTGTGCAGATTAAATACCCCATCTCTACTATTTTTTGTTATAAGATTTAGAAAACCGAAAAAACATATTGCGTAACTTATTGTAATTTATAAGTAATTGTAATATGACATTTTATCTATTGGAGAATACATACAATTTACTTCTACTGATTGTACAATCTATGGATTGTACGTTTTTCAAAGTTCGAGAAAGCTAATATGGTAATTTGCTCACATCGTCGAATATGATATTCGACGACGTGAGCAAATTTTAGCTCATACTCTTTGTTACAATTGCTATTTTATAAAAATCCAGGCTTGAGATCGATAGATAAATCGTATAACAGCGATTTGAGGACAAGCAAGGAATGCACTCAAGAAAACCGGCGCTCATTTAATGATGCCGGATATCAGGGGAAAAGCATTAAATCCTACAAATAGATTTAACAACATCGTAAAGTTGTTGAAACATGAAAGACTTAATAATAAGACCTTTGAGTGAGACGTATTCCTTCACTTTTATTCGACAACAACTACCTATTAGCAAAACCATATAGAAACGTATGAATCCTTATGCTGATCAAATGTTCAATCAATGACTAGGATGTCATAATCTTGTGAGGAAATACTAGGCCACTAAATACTAGGCAAGTAAATGTTAGGCAAGGAAATGTTGGGCATTGAAATGACAGGACAGTAAATGGTTAGGTAAAATCAGATCTACTAATGAAATGGGTTTGTTATGATAATGCTTCATCAGGTTTAGGTAGAATGGATCGGGCACTTTTTATGGGTAACCTAAATACTGAGTTGGTACCCGTTATGGTAGTGGGTGTAAGGGCTGGTGTAACACTGACCACTTGCAGAGAGTGCGGTGAATCAATTCACGTACGATTTCGATGTGCGTTTTCTAATAGGTCGTCGTCGACGAATTTTGGCGAAGGATAAGTCTCAATTGAACGACTGATCGGTCTTTAAAGAGCAACATTCTGTTGTTCATGTACTTGGAGATTTATTTGTTGGTCTCAAAGGTTTTTTTTAATAAAATAGGACTCAAGGTTTCGTGTATTTGAATATGAAATAATACTCTGTTGCCTGGTATAATTAAAAAGACTGTGTAAGGGATCGAATTGCAGATTGGTTGAAAAACTACCCTTTTCCACTCCCTATGGGAATTTACTAAGAAATTCCCATAATGTCGATCCCTGTCGACATTATCACAACAGTTTTGAGTGTTTTATAGTAGGCCTCCAGGGGAGAGATTTCACTCAACAACAAAAAAATCTCAACACGCCATGGATGCTACAACATGAAATTTTATTTCTATTGTGGTGTGGAAATGTATCCAAACAAATGGTAAAGAATGTAGATTCCTGAGCTTTGTGAATACAGAAAAAGAAGCTTTAAAGTAACATGTCATAGATTTTCCTGAAGAATCGTAGATCCTTTCTGAAGAATAGCTAATGATTGTGAAGAACAGTCATGGTAATCAGTACCAAAGAAAACCTCACTTTGGAAGGCTTTTATTGTTCCTTTAATCATATAAGGTGTGGTATGTATATTAGATTAGGGAAAATGGAAAAAATTAAAACTTAATTAAACTAAATCTGATAATTTAAATAAACTTAAATAAATAGGCTTATCGTATTTTTCTGGGTCCAACTCGGGATATATTTTTGAAATTACTTTAAAGTCTTAACAGTTTAGTGAAACATTAAACTATTTATTCAGTTGCATTTTTCATTAGATATGACTTTTTTCAGAAATGGTTTGTTTGTTTTAATTACAACATAAAATTCACAAGTAAGTTCTGAATTAATTTTAACATTTAGCAGATGTTTAACAGTAGATACTGAAAGTTGACCCCTTTCTGCAGACCAAATGTGTTCCCCATAATTGAAAAAACTCTCAACTAGAGCAGATGTCCGAGGCAAAGACATTGCAAACTCAACCATTTTAGAAATATTGCAACATGAAATAAGTCTTGAAAATTGCATTCCAGTTCTCTTTAATAGTATCTGGTACTTTTTCAGAACTTGAACACAACCTACCCTTTGGTTTTGAATTACCCGGTTCAACAATGTACGTTCATCAAATAGGTCATTAATATTTATGGAATCTTTTATAATTTCATTAACAACTTGTGCACTTTCTTCTAGATCAGACCAGGCAATTTCATTTTGTAGATTTTATCCACTGAATCTTACTAACTTTTTCAAAACTGGTTCTTCACAACTCTTTAGTATTGGATACTAGAATTATAAAAATTGTCTACGCTTGAGAAGAATTTTTGTTCCTGAACATCATTATTTTCTTTTAGAGTCCATAGCAGTTGTTTGACAAAAGATGGTATACATTTGTGTGTTTTTCTTTCCTGAAATTGATTAATTAATTAAGAATATGTCTGAAATGCTTCTGTTGCTGTGATAGAATTAGCTTCCAATTTCTGAACTACATTATTAAATAACTGTAGAGTACCGTAGAAAAATTTCAAAAATAGTTCATTTTTAAGATTTTCAAAAAATCAAACAATTTTGTGCATTTGCCGTCAGTTGCCGTGTGACATTCTTCATTGTCCCGCCCTGCACACGGGTCAGCTTCATGGCTCTGATCTTAACTGGGGGAATGCCTGCAAAGTTACCCCAACCATGTCTCCTGACACACTTTGGTATGCAGCCGCAATCAATCCAAATCGCCGCATGACGCTGTGGAGAGGCCAACCAATCTACATTCCTTTGTTGATCCAGTGTTGTAATCCGTACCGGCACGGCGTACATTACTGAAGATATCGCCACCATCATCATTAACTTTCTCTTGCTGGCTCGAGGTCCCTTTTGTATCATCATCAGTTGTCCAAGTGCCACAACGATATTTACTCTTCACTGCTGCCTCAGTGGCGAAGAGTAAAAATCGTGAAGATGGGTGATGAAGAGTCCAGACTGGTCTAACCAAATCAGGTATTTCGTGCTGTGCTGCTTCAATATTCATTCTCCATCAATATCCACTGCAATTGGTGCCTCTCAACTATCGCCACTCCTGCTATTTTTCGGGGGGAATATACAACATTAGATTCACCAAACATTCTTCAGGTTTTATAAAATTTACATTCCAAGAAATCATACTTGTATTATTGTATTTGAGGTCAGTTTTTGAAAATTCCTACAGATTTTTGGTTGATTTATCAAGGGATTACAATGGTCAAATGAATGATTTGTTATTTTAAAAATCTGTTTACATTTTCTGTAGTATGGTGCCTGATGCCATTTAAATCTTATTAGAATACCCTTCCCTTTTAATGTATACCTACCCACCCTCTTCTTTTATCCAGTTTACTCTACTTTGACTCTTTATGAGTTTTTCTTCATATCACTGGCATTAAGAGCAGTTTGTACTGAATAATTACCTAGTATAAATTTGTTGTTACTAGGAGAAAATTAATTTTCGTTTGTAGCAATTTTTATTGCATTTAAATGATAGCACACAATCCTTTAAACCTTAGTTTATTTGTAGAACATTTATAATGTATAAGCCCATACTAATTAGTTTATATATAATACGTAAAGTCCATAATTTTAATATTTTTACCAGTTTAATTCATGATTTAGTTTATATTATTATTATTTTTTAGGTGTAAATGGACAATTTTTTCTCATTAAGAAAATCATTCATCATAGTTTTATATTTGTATTTTAAGTTGAAATATGAAACACTTTGTTTTCATTTAAAAAAAAAAAGATAAAATATGACTCTCTTATAGGTTGTGTAAATGTGATATGTATTTTAAGTTTGTTTCAATCAAATATAAAGTTAATAAGACAATCATTCACTAGAAAAATTTAAGTTATTGCTGGTGTAAATTGTTTGACACACACATAGTATTGTTTTTGATATTTATTTTCTATTAAAATTACTATTAATTTTTACTTTATGAATAATAATAATAAAGTAAAATATAAGGAACATTTTAAAAATTATTATTTAAAATGTATTTAATTATATATTCTTGATTATAAATTCTTTTATTGCTAGAAAATTTCATTACCAGTAAAATTACTAAAATATTTTTTTTTGGAGATTTTTCATTTATTATTTTTTTATAATACACTTTAAAATGCTTTTATTTTACACAGAACACTCTTAGATAATAAAAATTATTTTATTGCTTCTTTTAACAAATTCTATTTGATTTCAACTGCAATCATCACTAATAAATGCAGTGCAATGCAACTGTGTGAATTGTGGTTTATATTTGATGGATCTACTGTTACAAACTCATTGATCTTTGCTTTGGCTGATAGTTTTCAGGATAACACTCCATGAGATGTTCCAGGTATTGCAGAACCACCACTATAGTATAAGGTATGTAATTTACCATCTTACTAGGACCTTTAGTTTTATTGATTTATTTTTTTGAAGAATTTTAAATAACTATGAGGTAAACAATAATTTTTTATATCAGTCAGTTTTTAAATTGTATTTTTTTAAACTTATCTTTCCAGACATCTCTTTCTAAAAATTGCGCTCTTTCCTTTTCTTTGATATCATAAAATAATTGAAGAATAATGTTATTTTATATATTTTTTATTTAGAAGGATTAATATCTTTAATGGCTTTATTACATTTAACATTTTTTTGTTATTGTTAATTATCACATTAAACTCAAGTTACAAAGTTATATTATTTATATATAATATTTAACATTTTTTTAATATTTAATAAATATATTATATTTATATGCATAATTTGTATATTATATTAAAAAGTAACTCTGCATAATCTTGTATATTTAGAAAGAGAGGGTGCAGGTGGTAAAAACTGTATTAGTAGGCAAATATTCCGGTTTATTAAGTTAATAACTGCGAATGTAGGATGTAGTAATTATTGGTAGGGTTAAAGAGAAAATAATATCTTCAGTGAATTACAGAGGATGGCTGCAAAGATGACTGAACATTTTTTGCAGTAAGCTTTTAAAAACATTTCTTTTACAGTGTGTCATTACAAAAAGCATAATTTCAAAGTAATATCATGCTATCATGGAAAAGCATATAGAATAACATAAAACTACTGAAATAATTGACAAAAAATACCTCCTACTCTGGGTGTCTTAAAATATATTTTTTTCTTTATCATTTTTCTAAATTTTCTTTAATTCTTCCATTCCCTTATATTTTCTACATTTCCTTTTACACTACCTTTTGAAGGCCTCTACCTACGATTTATTGGGTTTCCTGTTATTAATGCTTAACTGCCATAAAATTTTGCGTTCTGCACATATTTATTTTAAAGAATTATTATTATAGTTTCATAATACAATGGAAAAAGTTGAGTAATCATTATTAGTTAACATAAAAATGGATATTTCAATAGATTGTTTTCTTTTACTGAATGTATAATGTATAAAAGCAACAAAATTTAAAAGAATTTAGAATTATTACTTAATTTTATTTTAATTAAAAGGAAGTTTTTGGTCTATGCAAAATTAACAGTGGATGTACAAAAATTGTTATGATATAGATAATAATAGAATCCTGACAGTCTTGGCTTTTAGACTTGCTTAACTTTGTTTTGACACTTCTATATTTAATTCTGAGAAGCTAAATTGCCTCAGAGTTCATTATTCTCTTAAAAAATTTGTGGATTATTTTGAACTCTATGATGAACTATAGATTAGCCTGAGAGAGTATATTTATTCACAGAGTATATTTAATTCAAAATTATATTTATTCACTTTTGATTGTGTTATACTCATGCTTAAGAAACTGTGGTTCTTATTCATAATTAAAGAAGACAATTTAATTATTATTATAGAATTAAGAAATTATATAGGCAATGTACTGGTGATTACTAAGAAGTCTGTTGTTGCCATGGTAACAACTCATATCAGATACTTCTTTTCACCCCTATAAGAATAGATGACTTCAGAGCAATTTACTGCTTTGTATAAAGTTTTCTGAATTATGAACTCTGTGTTCTAGCGAACTTGTTTTTCATTTTTAATAAAATTATATTTATATTAATAATTAAAATAAGTTTTAATAACAATTACTATAATAACATACATAAACTGGTTGATGACAATAATGGAAAAGAAAAAAAAAACATTAAACAGGTTCTCAGAACATGTTAATAAATTTTAACAAAAAGAAATGGCGAATATGAAAGTAAATACTGTAAGTGAGGGCGTAATTATATTTTAAAATAATTATGTACACAAAGAAAAGCCATAAGATAACATCAGCCATACAAAAAAGTAGTACAGAGTACTGCATACTTTTTGGATATATTGGCGCCCATCCGAAATGAAAATAGATTTGTTGTGGCAATCTCTGACCAAAATTTAAAAAAAAGAAATTGTTAGGCAAATTGTATTTAAAATTTAAAATTGAACAATTTTTTGAGGTTGATATACAGTAATAGTTAAATTTTAAAAGTGAAAGACCAAGCTTTAATTAAAATATTAAAGTTACTTACATTTTCATTATGAAAATGCATTGTTTTTATTATTGTTAAGCTAGTAATGCATGATATATATATATATGTAAGTTCTTATTTAAATTACAATATTATTTTATGGCATTATGTGTAATTAAAATGTAAACATTTTATGTTTAATGAGGCATTTTGTTATAGATTTAAAGAAATATATATATATTAAGATTTTTGTTGTTGTATTTTTAAATGAAAACTTAATCCTTTTTTAAATAAAATAGATATTTTTGTGTTTTAAAAAGGATTTTTTCATGTATTCATGTTTTTCTTGTATCCATTTTGGAATTGATATTTTAACGCAGCATGTGAAAAATGTGATAAATTATAATTATTTTAATTTATGAAATAAATATTGATAAACATTTACCAAACATAAATCAGCAAACAATGGAAGATTATGTTAGGCTGTTTTGGAGGATGTATAAAATGACATTTTAAGAAACATCAGAGAGACTGTTGGCAACTTCATATTAGAAGTAGATCGGTAGATGATATTAGGGCCCTTAATATCAGTCATAACTGTAATGTGTTATTTTTAAAGTATAACTTAGTTTATAAAAATAAGTACTGTGATATTTATTTTATAAGTATATTCCTCTCCAAAATGTGCACAGTATTTTATTTTTTATCTGTTTTAGGGTTTGCTTTTTGTAGATACAGTAGTGGTTTGGGAATTGGTATGAGCATTAAGCAAGGAGTATTTTTAATGTGTGTGTGGTATGTCCAGAAAAAAATGGAGTCCAGAAAAAAAAAATTGATACATACGAGATCCATTTTTACATATTTTTTCAGGAATTGATGAATCCATAGCACATTTGGTAAAATAAATTGATGATAAAAAAATACGATGTTTACAGTTTTAGGTGAGACGAAGAAGAAAAATGCATTTTTACAAATATATGTTCAGAAGTGTACCTTCAGAAATAAATCATCTGTTAAATGATCAGTGTTATGTTGACATACGCAAAAACTGACAAGATATATAGCTTAATAAAGTTATTTAAAAAATGTCTATTAAAATTAAAATAAAACAAAAATATTTATATAAAATAATTAAAAAAGTAATAGATTCATTAAAAAAAAAATACATTAAAAAGTGAAATTTAATATTTTTTTCAGTTTTTCTTTAAATTTTGACCTTTTGAAGATAGCTCTAAGTTAAGCATGAGTTAGTTGTTGACAGTTTTTAATTTGATGTTGAATTCTGTTAGTCAGTATGTAAAAAAAAAAATATTAAAAAGGTGTTACATTTTAATGTGTAGTGACTGGACTAATGATGCTGTGTAGATATATATATTACAGTGTAAACTGTTTTATGATAGAAAGGATGCTTCATGATTCAGCTTTTCAAAATGAATAATTAATAGTATACAGTAAGTTAATATTATCTGCTTATGTGACTGAGATTTTATCTGCTTATGTGAAGTGGATATTTATATGCACTTTATCATTTATTGGTGTGTGAAACAGTTATTTAAAATTTGAAAATTATTTTTTTTTGCTATTTATATATATATGTGTGTAATAAAAAAGTTATTAATTTAATGAATATTAGGAGCAGAATTATATAACCATAATTTGTTTAAAAAACAGTTGAAAATCCAATTTTGAATGATGCTTCCTTTAATGTCTTTTGATAATATCATTATCTAATATGGCCATAAAATTAAATTGCTGATAGTGCAGTTCATAGGGGGCAAAGTTTTATGAGGCAAAGTAACAGGAGTAGTCATTGAAGTAAAAAAGAAGTATTTTGGAAAGATGAAAAAAAGATTAGATGGAAATGGAAGGGGATTTAAAGGAAGTTTGTTTAATGCAGGATTTTCTTATACTTAAAATGGAAAATATGCTCCTTTTGCTGCATCAACCCCTGTTACATTCACTATAAAGCTGTCTCCCTCCCTCTTCACCCTTCCTCAACGATGCAGAATTAACGATGTTTTACTCTTTGCCTAATAAACGTGGCTCGGTACGGATTTATGGCTTTATTAGTAGAAGCCTGCTGTTGCTTCCATGATTGCCTCGACTCAACTTGACTTCCTTGTTGGCTCTTGAAGACAGGCATTTTACAGAAATGCTGTTCATTCACTACGTTGCGTACATATTACATTGAAGAATAAATTATATCTTTAACATTGTTTAATAAAAGCTGAACGACCGCATCCCTCTTTCTTATATAGCAAAAGGGTATGATGATAAAGAGAAGAAAGCTTTTCCTATCTCTTTTCTCTTTAATTTACAACTTGATTTATGCTAAAGAATTTAATTAGCCTTTACCAGTTTTACATAAAAAAAAAGTAAGTCATAACTTGTATACCATTGCTCTCTTATAGTTTAGTAAATAGGTTGCTTCCTTTCTATGTCTTTTATATTAATAAATAATAACAGTTGTAACAGATGATCTTTGTATTAAGAGTCATAAATTTTAAATAAGATTCCTTTTTATAATGGTTTTTTAACTTTTAAACAAATTTGAAATAATTAAGTTTCAGAAATTTGGAAATTAATTTCCAACTAGTTTTGTGAAAGTGTGTGTGTGTGTGTGTTTATATATATATATATATTCATATATGAAGTGGAATCTCCCTAAGACAACCAGCTCCAGTAGCAGACGATTACAGCCTTAGAGAATAAGACTGTAATAATTCTCGATAAAGGTTTACAGAAATCATGTATTTAATAAAAAAATGTAACTGGAAGTACAGAAGAATTTCCTTTCATTAAAATTACACAAATTTAGTCAAATGATATACATATTACTACAATAACATATATAAATTGGTCGATGACAATAGTGGAAAAGAAAAAAAACATTAAACAGGTTCTCAGAATATGTTAATAAATTTTAACAAAAATAAATGTCGAATATGAAAGCAAATACTGTAAATGAGGGGGTAATTGTATTTTAAAATAATTATGTGCGCACTGAAAAATACTGTAAATATCAAATACAGTATTTAACATAAACTTTGTTTATTAACCTTTGTATTATTTCTGGGAAAGATTATAGTGTTTCCTGCGTGACTTTGTGTTTACGCCATTCTGGCATAAAGTTTTCCGTTATTTTCTACGAATTCCAAGCTAGGGTGGGTCCCGTTGTTTTGTTACAAGGAATGTTTAAATCTCACTTGGTTTCGTATTTCTGGGTCTGTAAAGTCCACCTGCTTCTATTATTGTTCTTGTGTTCGACCCTCCCACCGTCATCCTTAGCGACCGCGTCCATTCTTCTATCGAGTTATTTCTGACTACCCTTTTCATACACCCGTTATTTTTTCGTCCCCTTACTAATACATACACACACTGTCCTGTCCACTACCTGGATCTGGTTACCCCCGTTTTCTTTCGCCATCTTTTCGGCAGAGTAGATCCAACATCTCCCCAGTGCAGTCGCCTATGGCCATACTCTCCTGCAAACTTTGTGGTAACATTCCTCACTCAAGCAGAATCTCAAACTCATCACTACACATCTGAGATTCTACGCATCACGCTACCACCAAACCACATCACACCTCTGTATTCCTGATTCACCGTGCGGACTACGCCCAGGATTACATAGGTATTCTTCTGTACTTGCTGTTACGAGTTCATCTCTGGCTTATATTTGTGTACTACAGGCAAGTTCAGTTTTTCATTACTTATTACGTTAAACCATTATGTTATCATTCAAATTTGTGGAACATTCAGTTCATCATACCTATGCCGTTCAAGTTTCAATTTCACTTTAGTACAGTCACGACAGGTCACTTACAGAAGGCTGTCATTGTTCAGCTGCAACCTATTTCATGTGCTCAATTAAGTTCAGTGTGATTATATTGTAATTAACTCTTTTGTACTGTAATTTTATTGTGTCCTTTTCTACGTTAAACTAGAATTACATTTTTACATTATTTAATGTTAAGTGTGTGGTTCACAAATCAGGAAATGCCAGTGCCAATTAAGATTTACTGTAATTGATGTTTCTAAGTTAATGACATTCGTTCATTCCTAATTTTTCAATATTACAGCATTTGTCAGCAATGCAATAGTTTTTCAGACACACTATGTTTATTGATGTTATATTTTTCTAAAGTTATAATTAAAATTAAGGTGTTTCATGTTCTCTTTCAGGCTTCGTCAAAAACGTATATTGTCAAAAACTGTATTTAGAAGCGTGTACTCATGTATTTTTTCATTTAACTATCATTGTGCAATGAATTATACATATTTTAGCCAATTAGAACATCCTAAATTCCTATTATATTATTAAAAATAGGTCTTTCTCACTGCTTTGGATACCTTATAAAAAAAAAAAAAGTCGATACCTTTCAAAATTTGATCGAATGGGTCCTGTCGATTTGCATGGTGCCACATGAATTTGTATAAATAAGTCTGGTGTAGATCTCGATGTACCATATTCTTTGCGATTTCTTCTTTTCGCTGCTGCCCAAAAACTCTCCATTGTGTTTGTATGGGCCCTAGTAATTGGATCTTGAAAGTTAACCGATTGATGTGGAAAATTGTAACCTTGCTGATTAGGTATATCATCGTAACTCCGCCACCAATCAGAAATTATGTTCGTTCCAGGTCTAATACAATCCTTTATAACTCTAGTAACGTGTCTTTCGTTCGATCGCGGACTGTATATACGAAAAATTATTTTGTTTCTCTATAAATGCACCTTAAATTGTGACAACTAGTCTCAGTAACGAAGATATCTTCCTCGTTGCTTAACGAAAGAGATATTTCATGACCCTGTACGTAAAACCTTTTTTTTCCTGTTCAGCCTACGGGAATCACAGTTTTGAATGAAGATGATATGTATGAGTGTAAGTGAAGTGTAGTCTTATACAGTCTCAGGTCGACCATTTCTGAGAAGTCTGGTTAATTGAACTCAACCACCAAAGAACACCCGTAACCACGATCTAGTATTCAAATCCGTATAAAAATAACTGCCTTTACTAGGATTTGAACGTTGGAACTCTTGATTTCGAAATCAGCTGATTTGCGAAAATGCGTTCGTCACTAGACCAACCCGGTGGGTCAACAAATCATAAAACAAGCCTACAATTTTATTATTGCCGTGCTTAGACCCAACTGTTTTAATTTGTTGACACAATTTAAAACATCTTCTAAAGGAACAGCCGGGAATTTTTCATCTACTAACATCGTAGTCTCTTCTGCATCTTTTGAAGTAGAAGAAATAGCATGCTTATTTATAGTTTCTTCATGCTTCCTTTACATATTCCACTACATCCGACAAAGAAATTTTTTGAATCAAGTCATCTTCATTTTGAGTCGATAACTGCCTTAAGGTGAAAAGATAAAGATGCTACGATTTGCTGATGATATAGTAATTCTAGCCGAGAGTAAAAAGGATTTAGAAGAAACAATGAACGGCATAGATGAAGTCCTACGCAAGAACTATCGCATGAAAATAAACAAGAACAAAACAAAAGTAATGAAATGTAGTAGAAATAACAAAGATGGACCGCTGAATGTGAAAATAGGAGGAGAAAAGATTATGGAGGTAGAAGAATTTTGTTATTTGGGAAGTAAAATTACTAAAGATGGACGAAGCAGGAGCGATATAAAATGCCGAATAGCACAAGCTAAACGAGCCTTCAGTAAGAAATATAATTTGTTTACATCAAAAATTAATTTAAATGTCAGGAAAAGATTTTTGAAAGTGTATGTTTGGAGTGTCGCTTTATATGGAAGTGAAACTTGGACAATCGGAGTATCTGAGAAGAAAAGATTAGAAGCTTTTGAAATGTGGTGCTATAGGAGAATGTTAAAAATCAGATGGGTGGATAAAGTGACAAATGAAGAGGTATTGCGGCAAATAGATGAAGAAAGAAGCATTTGGAAAAATATAGTTAAAAGAAGAGACAGACTTATAGGCCACATACTAAGGCATCCTGGAATAGTCACTTTAATATTGGAAGGACAGGTAGAAGGAAAAAATTGTGTAGGCAGGCCACATTTGGAGTATGTAAAACAAATTGTTGGGGATGTAGGATGTAGAGGGTATACTGAAATGAAACGACTAGCACTAGATAGGGAATCTTGGAGAGCTGCATCAAACCAGTCAAATGACTGAAGACAAAAAAAAAAAAAAAAAAAACTGCCTTAAGAGTAGTCATTATTCGACGGGAATAATAAACTTTAAACAACTGAATTATTCCAAGATCAAATGGCTGTGATTTAGTTGTATTGTTAGCAGGTAAAAGCGATAAATAAACGTTACGTAACGACGATTTTGGTGTCATAGTATTGTTTAAAATTAGCAGCATTTTCATTGAAATTTTCAATCCAATCAATCGATCATTTCGAATCCGTCATCCAAGCATTTTGATTTGCGTGTACGATTCTATTCTCATTTCCTATATACTGATATTTTTAAAATATCTTGGCCGCAGCCAAGATATTTGTTTATTATTAATGGAGGTTCTTTTCTCCTATAGCATTGACACACATCATTTGGTTTACCTTTTTAGTACCGTACGCATTAGTATGAACATCAATGATTTAGTCCGCAAAGCTCGATGAAAAGTTCCGTTTCATCAACGTTGTAAATGTCCTTCAGATCTCAGATTTGTCAATCACTCCGCCACTCTTTGTTTTCACTGACGGATTCACTTTTGATCAAATGCTTTATAACAATATTCTCTTGGCTGCAGAATTTTCCCGACTAACCACTGCATCTAGCAAATGTTAATTTGAAGTTGTGCGTAATTTGTTGCTTTTTCTTGTAGAAGTTTACCGCTGATAGGTAATTTTCATGCTCGGACACTTTCAAACCAAGCCAAAGTTAAATCAATAACTTTGTTCAGTTGAAAAGTTTACTTTTTTGTATTTTGTATCGTTTTTAAACCATTTTTTTTCAAACTTTTGTTTTCTTATAAATTTTTTATTTATTTGTGTTTTACCATAATTTTAGGCTAATTCTCTTTGCGATAGTCCTTAGCCAACATCTTCAATAACTTTTAATCACGTTTCTAAATTTATTGTTTTGATTTTGTTTTTTCCAGATATTTTACTAACTAAATTAAAAAGGAACTGTACAGTACTAAAATGATTAAAGAAGACACATGAAAACACCATCGTTAAACCTATAATAACACGTACTCAACTGAATGCAGTATTGGAAAATCAGAGCCGAAGTTTGCCGCCGTGTGAATCATTTCTGTCCGGCGGCAGACATAAGTGTGTTATGGCTATGTAATGTTAGAAGTGTGAATTCTGGAAAGTAGGTTGATAAACATCCACCGGGTTGGTCTAGTGGTTAACGCGTCTTCCCAAATCAGCTGATTTGGAAGTCGAGAGTTACAGCGTTCAAGTCCTAGTAAAGCCAGTTATTTTTACACGGATTTGCATACTAGATCGTGGATACCGGTGTTCTTTGGCGGTTGGGTTTCAATTAACCACACATCTCAGGAACGGTCGAACTGAGAATGTACAAGACTACACTTCATTTACACTCATACATATCATCCTCTGAAGAATTATCTAAACGGTAGTTACTGGAGGCTAAACAGGAAAAAGAAAGTAAAGGTTGATAAACATATGAGACTGTACAAGACTACACTTTATTTACACTCATACATATCATCCTCATTCAGTATCATATCATCATCTGAAGTATTATCTGAAAGGTAATTACCGGAGGCTAAACAGGAAAAAAGAGGATTGATAAACATAACCGACCGGGTTTGTCTAGTGGTGAATGCGTCTTCCCAAATCAATTTGGAAGTCGAGAGTTGCAGCGTTCAAGTCCAAGTAAAGTCAGTTATTTTTATACAGATTTGAATAATAGATCGTGGATACCGGTGTTCTTTGGTGGTTGGGTTTCAGTTAACACACATCTCGAATGGTCGAACTGAAACTGTATACTTCATTTACACTCATACGTATCAAACTCATTCATCTAAAGTATTATCTGAAAGGTAATTACTGGAGGCTAAACAGAAAAAATAAAGGTTGATAAACATCTTGGACATTCGTGACATAAAATGAATGAATAAGCAGTGTATTTTTTACATGATTTAAATCTTTTTTATAATTATTTTTTAAAATTAAATTTATTTTTGTAAATGATTGAAAAGCTTCTGTACTAGAATTAAAATTTTCTCGTACTCTGCTATTAAATTTGGGATCAATATTTAGTTTTATTCCAAAAAGAAGCAATGAATTAATAGTCATTTTGAATGAATAATTGAAGAACCAAAAGGCTATTCAGACACCTGTCTTGCTTACAACTTAGGAGGTTAGTTAGTTTGTTACTGGTAATTTGATGATGAATATTAGTGTAATTTATGCGTAGCTGAAAATCAATAACCTATAAATCTTTAAATATAAACAGTGTCCATATGTTCTTGACAAGATGATAAGCTACTTCGGTCTACCCATTAGTGTAGATAGATTTATTTCATCACTTATTCCTTTTACTTGATCCCTTTTTCTGATTATAAGTTGTGTGGTTGCATATATGAGTCTGCTAATTCTCTATTGTGTGGATGCCAGGACCTGAAGAGCTAGTGCACTCTTAATATAATCTGCTTAATGGGGCAGCATATGCATTAACTTTGGAACTCTGCTTACTGTTTACTGGTTTCAGAAATGTCTAATGGCTGTTGTGCCTATTGGATAAAGCTAAACTATTAACCCAGTGGTGTTTTCAGAGATCGGAATGATAAAAAACAAGTATGTTGAGATTTTTTCTCTTACTTAACGCTTTCTTTCATCGCTGAATCTTCATTTAACTTCTGTATTTATTTTTTACCGGTGACTTCTTGTTTGTTCAGAGTTTGTATTATTCTTTCATTCTTCTATTTTACCACCATTTACACCCTTTCTTTATTATCTTCGGTTATTTAATAAAACTAACAACAAAATGATTTTTGACTCTTCAAAATAAATATGTCTTATTAAAGTTGTTTTGAACTGTTTCTAATTTATTTTTTGAACTGTTCCTAATTTAGATTTTCTTTCTAATTTTATATAAAATTTACTACTATGCTATGTAACTAATAACAGTAAAATTGTACTTAGCATTGTCTAGAACTAAAATTATTAAAATTAATATGACATTATCTCAAACTTATAATTTTTGTATTTTATATTACAGCTATTGGTGTTAATCTATTTTATTTTTGAGATTTTTTACTGTCATACAAAGTGCTAGGATATTTAATCTTGACTAACATTACTTTTATATATTTAATTTTTTTAATGTTTAGCGGTGTCTTATAATACTACACCTGGTGTCTCTTTCTCTGTTTGTTTTAATTTAAAATATGAACAATCTTACCAAATGTAATTTAAAAAGTTATAATTAAAAATTTTCCCATATTAAGTAGCATTATATACTCAGTATATACGAGTATACATATTCAAAAATGTAGACCTCTGCGATGGAGTAATGGCCCTCAGCCTTTCATTCAGAAGATCCTGGGTTTAAATCTTTGTTTGACATTTTAATGTGATTTAAATAAAAAATTAAAATTATGGTAAAAATTTAGTAATAAAATAACCCTGTTAATTTTAATACATGATTATTTCACAGTATTACCAAGTTGTGTGTTAATCTTAACTATTATTAATACTAAAATGATCTTAAATAAATTATTTAAATAAAAATATTTTTAGCTTTCAGTGTGAGCTTCTAATTAGGAAGCTTTCATAATATATTTTATTATTTATTCTTCATCTTCAATTATTTTTTTTTCACTTTTTAACTGATGCAAATGAGTTATTTATGTTCCATTTACAATTTGGTACTGATATTAAGTTGAGTCACTTAAAATTTATATTTTATTACTTTAAATGATATGTTTCATGTATTATAAATGTTGATATATGCATTACATCTATAGGTAATATTCAAACTATACTGTGCTGTTGCTCCACCACAGAAAAAAAACAGTTAATAGTGCAAGCACCAGTTGGTAAAAAATTATTCAAGAAATCAGGCAGGTGGATTGAGCTAATCGTTAGCAATTTCATAACCGTTGATTTATGGACTAAGGTTTGTTTTTGTTCCTTCAAAAATTATATTTTCTTAACAGATCAATTTGTAATAATTAAAATTCCACTTACTCTAGTTAGATAAGTTTAATCAAAGTATTTATCTATATTTTTTTTATCATTTAATGAAAAACAAAAAAGACTATTAAAATATACTATTCTTGTTTATGGTATTTGTATATAAAGTAATGCTAATAAAATAAAGATTTTAATTAAGATGGAATGAATATTTAATAAATGATGTTTTGGCAAAAAATGTTGATTAGCCTGTATTAAACAGAATTTAGGATAAATTTATGTTGAACAATGAAAACTGTACACAGTCAAGAAATGGTGTTGCTCAGTTTTGCCTACAATCCTCTTCCTAATTGGTATCTATAGTTCATAAGATTTATAGATTTATTTCCTAAAGTAGTAGAAGATAGTTTTGAAAGTTATTCATAATTCAATTGTATTACCTCATAAGTTTGAAGCTCGTGTGTGCTTGTTATATGATACAAACATTTTGAAGTATATGAAAAATTCCAACCTTAATTGGACTATATACTCTTTCTAAATGGTAAGCAGATATTACCTCTTTGTACATAAAGTCTATGCGATAAACTAGTTATATTGGTATATATGTAGTAAAATTAATGTTCTTGTTTTCCCTTTTTTTCCAACCTTGAATGACTTATATGATGTGATATACAAATTTATTATTTTTTCCTCCCATTATATGAATTTTTATTTCATGAAATTTTAAATATTTCTTGTCATGATCAAGCCTATTATCTCTAGCCATTTCATTATCTTAATTTTTGTCAATTTCTTATTATTTACTTATTTCATAAAATATTTAACAAGTATAACTGGAAATCTTTTTAAACCGATTACAAAAGCAGCAATACTGTGTTCATAATGATCTAACAAATAACTCGGCTACCACAAATTTCTACATACATTATACAGTTTATCGATCCTGGGCTCACTGCTGCTTTCAGCTACTAAATTATTATTAAAGATAGTTTATTCGATACTTCATTTTTCCACATTTCTGGTATGATATGAGATGTGTTGAAAAAGTTTACTCTATTCTGAAGAAATATATAAAAAAGTTTTTTTTTTAATTCATAAGTTTATTTTGAAACTACTTAATTTTTTATTGGCATGAACATTTTCTTTATCATACTAATCTGCTTTTAATATCTTATCTATTTTAAGTACTTGTATTGATAGTTTGAAGAAAATTGAGACTTTAGTCGTTTAAACTCTGATTAATTTACTGCCAATCTGGATTGGCACTAACCAACCTCTAGAGGTTAGTTATTACCATAGAGATGGATACATTAATTTTTTGCTTAGGTAATAATTTGTTGCTGAGGTACAAGGTATTAATTTGTTGTTGCTTTCTCTGAGAGTAAATGAAGGCAAGGAAATGGAAGTAGAATAATGTAAAATCTTTCTATAAAGAAATCATGTTATGAACGAAGTAAACGACTCAATTCAAAGGATTACCCATCTTGCTTACAACTTAGGAGGTTAGTTAGTTTGTTACTGGTAATTTGATGATGAATATTAGTGTAATTTATGCGTAGCTGAAAATCAATAACCTATAAATCTTTAAATATAAAAAGTGTCCATATGTTCTTGACAAGATGATAAGCTACTTCGGTCTACCCATTAGTGTAGATAGATTTATTTCATCACCTATTTCTTTTACTTGATCCCTTTTTCTGATTATAAGTTGTGTGTTAAGTTATGAGTCTGCTAATCCTCTATTGTGTGGATGCCTTGATGTTCATTATAAAGTCAATTTCTATGATGACAGAGTGAAGGTGTTACTTGTTAGGCCAAATGTCATTATTAAGCAATTCTTAGACTTAAGCCAATCACATGTTCTTTTTCATTCCGTGGTGTAATTTCTGTGTTATGTTGGAACGGTTATGTTAGGTTGCCTACAACCTATAATTAAAGTTAATGTGTTTACGATAAACTGTTTAAGGAATCAGATGCAAGAGTTTATCATCAATAGTAAGAAGTATTGTAAAAGTAAATAAACCTACTTTTTTGCTTTAACTTTCATGTATTTTGAATGTGGAATTTTACATTACTTCTTGCATTCAGTAAGTAATTGCACTCAAAAAGTATTAAAATTAGAAAACGATGGTATCCAAAGTTAGCATTTTTACTACTGTAATAGGATTTTTATCTCTTTTTAATGGCTAATACCAGTATCTTTTGAAAGAACCCAAAAACTTAACTGCAATAGTACTTATGTACTCTACATAAGTTACTTGTACGAGTCGATCTTTATTTTATTTTGTTATTATAAAGTTGGTAGAGGATTTTTAAAAATATAATTAAAAAATAATTTTTACGAACAGTACTTGATAAGTATTTGAGAAATATATGTGTCCTTATACCCTACTTCCTGCCCCCCTTTCGACCACAGATTGTAGGGAAACATTCGAGCTCATTAGGCTTTGAAGCAGAAAAGAGGATTTAGGGCTTAATGTAATCCTAGTGTAAGCATCAGAAGAGGGTTCCTTCCTTTCTCCTACATGTAAACACTTTCTACTATCCGTGCTTCCTAACCATTACTTTACATTCTCAAACCTTCCTTTAAAGCTTAAGACTCCACTTTAGTTTAACTTTATTTTTGATTTAACAATGGAGTGATTTTACGGTATAACTTTAAGTAATACTGTATTAGTCAGTCTTATTATTTTTATGTGAAATTGCTAATTGTAATAATGTCGTTGAAACATTAAATGTTAAGTAAAATATTAATTATTCTAAAATAAATTTAAAAAGAAAATTAATTTATAGAAAACAGAATGTTATTGAGTAAATTTTTAACTAGTTTGTATTGAAATAGATTTTCTTATGCAAAAATCTATTTGGCAGCTTTTTTTAGATTAGTTAACAAGGAAATTGGTGACGTACAATAGGTCTGAGGTTTAATTCGTAACCCACCGGGTTGGTCTAGTGGTTAACGCGTCTTCCCAAATCAGCTGATTTGGAAGTCGAGAGTTACAGCGTTCAAGTCCTAGTAAAGCCAGATATTTTTACATGGATTTGAATACTAGATCGTGGATACCGGTGTTCTTTGGTGGTTGGGTTTCAATTAACCACACATCTCAGGTACGGTCAAACTGAGAACGTACAAGACTACACTTCATTTACACTCGTACATATCATCCTCATTCATCCTCTGAAGAATTATCTAAACGGTAGTTACCGGAGGCTAAACAGGAAAAAGAAGGAAAGAAAGGTTTAATTCCTGATGTAGTATTTTATTCTTCTAGTAATAGGACATGGTATTTTAAAATCCAAAGTTGTTTCAAACTAATTGAATGGAATATCAATATCAAATATCCTTTAATATGTATCATACATTGAAAATACTTATATTTTATTAGGTACCATAATCATAGTGGTTTTATGTGATCTGAAATAAAATAAACCACTAAGCTGAAAGTATCTGCATATCAGTTTGCCAAGTCCATTGAAATACGAGTGATATTCAGTCCTAACTTTAGTCTGTTTACAGCAGGGATTGGCTGTAAAATAAACATTATTATTATCAGAGAAAACAGTCTTGAATTACTTTCTTATAGTTCAATGCTTTATGTATATCACAGCTATAAGAAACAGTTGTTATTCTTTAATTAGAAAAAAAAACAAATTGTATACTTTTTGAATTTGATAAATTGAGTTATTCCTAAATAAATATTTTAAGGAAATATTTAAATATTCTTTCTATTTATCTATAATAGGTCGGTCAGTTTTTGAAGTAAAGTAAAGGAAGAAAATGCAAATTATAGAAAAATAATTTCTCTAAATCCTTGTTTTAGTGATTTTTACTTCCTTGTACGATGTAAAGGAAGTATTGGGATCACAAAAATTTTGGTTTTCAGATTTCAATGGAAATATCCATTTTGACCATCACAGAATCCATTTTGACTAGTTTGTGTGACGTCTGTATGTATGTTTGTGAGTATGTATGTATCTCGCATAACTCAAAAACGATTAGCCATAGTATGTTGAAATTTTGGATTTAGGACTGTTGTAGCATTTAGTTGTGCACATCCCTTTTTGATTGCAATCGTCTGAACCAAAAGTGTTCAAAAAAGCCCAAAATCCAAAAAAAATATTGAATTTTGGACTCTTTCTTAATTGTAGTAATAAACCCTCATTAAGAGCTTTTCAATGATATGTCGTACTTATTTTCATCGGTTCCAGATTAAAAGCCAAATAAAATTTTAATTAATGAAATATTTGGATCTTAGGGCACATCGGTTAGAATCCAACTTCATCTCCTTTTTTTTTTTAAATTTTTTTTAAATTCAAATATATTGATTTATTAATTATTAACCGCTGATTGTAACACAATTCTTACAATCGTTTAAATAAAAGAGAATGTCCTGACTGATTCACTGACCCGTAATCAATGTACAACCAAAACTATTATAGGTAGAGACTTGAAATTTTCAGCTTGCCTTCGTATATTTAAGTATGCGTGCACTAAGAAAGGATTTTGCGAAATTTTGATTTTAAGGGGTTCAAATCGATAAACTAAATTTCTTGTTAACAGCGCTATCTGTTGGACGTAAAAGCAACATATGCTATACTAAATATTTTACGATTCCATTGCACTGTTTCCGATATGTGTGTCCGCTATAGACTAAAAAACTACTGGACCGATTTACGCGAGGGGAAGAAGGGAGAAAGGGGAAAATCGAAAAAGGGAAGAGGGGGAAAATGAGGAAGGGGAAAGGGAAACGGGAGAAAACGGGAAGGGAGAGCGAAGCGAGCCATGACCCTCTGATCGTGACGGGAAGCGCAAGTAACCATAGAGCACGGGCTAAGCCGCGTTGGGATGCTAGATTTGGGATCGTAATAGATTTTTTGTTTATCTTTATTTGACTTTTATATTGAACTGTTTTAATTCATTCATAAAATGAATCGGTCTAACAAATACTGTTTAATTTTCTTATCTTCCTTTTTTGTTCTCCTTTATTTAAGTTTTCGGCAAAAATTCATTGTTTATCGTATATTCCTTCAGTATTTTTCATAACGCTTTTTATTTTTCGTTTTTTCAGGATTTAATGAAAATCTAAATATAATATTGTCGATTAAATATTTTTTATTTATAAAAAAATAAGTGAGTGAAGCTACACCTATATTGTGGATGATGTCGCAATGGAGTACGCTAATAAATAATAATTCAATAATAACAATAACAAATTTTTTTTTTAAATATCAGAAGTTATTAATGAAATAAAATTTTATGTACTTTTCGTTTTAAAAAAATGCGTATACGTAATTTAATAGGCGTACAAGGAAGTCATGTGGTGTCCGGATCATACTTTTTTCTTATCTTGATCTAAAAAGTTAATTGGGAAGGAACAGTTAACATTTTTTCAATAAATCATCTTACCTTCTTTTTCATCCCTCTTAAAAGTCTACAGAGTAACCTATTCGTTAGGACTCTGGAGTCTGCTTTTACTATATTATTCTCGCGACTGGTGTCCGCATAAATAATGGTGTCAGCATTTTTTCCAAGTTGCTTAAATGCGATAATAAATAGGCAGATTCACTGTTATTAATTTAATATTAGTTACGGTAAAATAAAAATTCTATTTCTTATAAAATTTAGTATCTTATTTTTTACTAGCGGTATCGCATCGAAATAGAGGTTTCAAAACGACATTCTACAAAAAATTAATGTAAATATGTACAGCGAATAACGCAATGATATATATATTTTTAGTATTCATTAAGGTAAATAAAAGTTTTTTTTTTGTTTTTTAAGCAAAATTTTATCTTGCGAATTGAATTTCGATATATAGTGAACTGTATAGATTTTTACACCAAAATAACTGCGGTTATCTTGTTTTCAAATTTCGATCGGTAATTATTTTTTATTATATTCAAATGTTAAGCATTCTATTATGAACAAAATAATCCTTTTATTTAATTTTTAAATTTACAAGTTAATGCAATCACAATCGTTCTTTAATATAAGAATGATTTGTGTCATATCAGCGTAGCATGCTTTATAACAATATTAAAATAAAAAGAAAATTTAGGGCGTTGAGCATTATTTATTAAATACCCTAAATTTGAACTCGATTGGTCGTTTAGTTTTTTAAAATATTAATCGCAATAATAAATAATGATTTTATAAAATTAATATTACTCACCAGATTCTTGAAACCGGGCTAGCGAAGAAACCTGGATATTCAATTCTACGACTTACGATCTCTTGATTCCTTCCTGCACGTTGAACTATATACTGGTGACGTAATGAATTGTACGATCCTATATTTGTACAAAATTTACTGAATAAGCGATGTATTTAATCGGTAAACACACGTGTTGTAAACTGGTAATATTACGAACAGTTTAATAACATGTAAAAACACCCGAATAATTTATTAGTGTATTCAATGCTAATAATATACGATAATAGTTAACATGTTTCGCGGATTAAACAACCCAGTGTACAGCATCGGAGGGAAATTTCCAGTAATAGCGAAATGAAAACATCCTACTCGTGACATAGTTCGCGATCAAGTGAGCTTACACTAAAATTCAAATGAAGACAGGGGTAGTTTTTAAGTGTTCTCCTATCGGCCGGCTGATGATCATACGATGTATCACGCTATATTCAACGGTAACGGAAAAATATTTTCGTATCTGTACCCGACGAACTTAATTACATTTAGTAACTGAAATTACTAGAAGCCCTCCGTATCCTAAAATCATGATTTTTATCTGTCTTTATAATAAACTTTATAAATTAAATTTATAATAAACTTTACTTATTTATAAATAAGTATAAGGTAATGATTTCAGGCTTTGTCATTATTTTACTTAGAACCATTCGATTGCGGGTCGATCTAAGTCCCGTAATCGAATTTTGATTAAAAAAAAACCTGTCGTGAAATATAAACCGGTACTAAAAATGAGATAACCGATGTACAAAATAATAAGGATCGCATGATTTCATGAGGCGGTAGGCGAAATTGTCGTAGATGGGCTAACTTAGTAGAATAGAAGTGATTATTGCCATTTTTAATGAGCCGAATATAAATATTTATATCGAGCATGATAGTCCACAAAAATGCACACATGTTATTTGAAGGTAGAAAAGATATATCCAGTCTATTCTATAGTCCACTGCCTGTATATAGTTTGCCTTTTGCATGGATTCAGTTACAAGAATTTGTTTCTTTATTAAAATTTGTGTATTTATAAAAATAATTTTGAAAGATATCGAGTGTATAGTAGGTACATAAACTGTAGGCCACAAAAACTTTTTTTAATTAAACGTTTTTTTTTTTGTCTTCAGTCATTTGACTGGTTTGATGCAGCTCTCCAAGATTCCCTATCTAGTGCTAGTCGTTTCATTTCAGTATACCCTCTACATCCTACATCCCCAACAATTTGTTTTACATACTCCAAACGTGGCCTGCCTACACAATTTTTCCCTTCTACCTGTCCTTCCAATATTAAAGCGACTATTCCAGGATGCCTTAGTATGTGGCCTATAAGTCTGTTTCTTCTTTTAACTATATTTTTCCAAATGCTACTTTCTTCATCTATTTGCCGCAATACCTCTTCATTTGTCACTTTATCCACCCATCTGATTTTTAACATTCTCCTATAGCACCGCATTTCAAAAGCTTCTAATCTTTTCTTCTCAGATACTCCGATTGTCCAAGTTTCACTTCCATATAAAGCGACACTCCAAACATACACTTTCAAAAATCTTTTCCTGACATTTAAATTCATTTTTGATGTAAACAAATTATATTTCTTACTGAAGGCTCGTTTAGCTTGTGCTATTCGGCATTTTATATCGCTCCTGCTTCGTCCATCTTTAGTAATTTTACTTCCCAAATAACAAAATTCTTCTACCTCCATAATCTTTTCTCCTCCTATTTTCACATTCAGTGGTCCATCTTTGTTATTTCTACTACATTTCATTACTTTTGTTTTGTTCTTGTTTATTTTCATGCGATAGTTTTTGCGTAGGACTTCATCTATGCCGTTCATTGTTTCTTCTAAATCCTTTTTACTCTCGGCTAGAATTACTATATCATCAGCAAATCGTAGCATCTTTATCTTTTCACCTTGTACTGTTACTCCGAATCTAAATTGTTCTTTAACATCATTAACTGCTAGTTCCATGTAAAGATTAAAAAGTAACGGCGATAGGGAACATCCTTGTCGGACTCCCTTTCTTATTAGGGCTTCTTTCTTATGTTCTTCAATTGTTATTGTTGCTGTTTGGTTCCTGTACATGTTAGCAATTGTTCTTCTATCTCTGTATTTGAACCCTAATTTTTTTAAAATGCTGAACATTTTATTCCAGTCTACGTTATCGAAAGCCTTTTCTAGGTCTATGAACGCCAAGTATGTCGGTTTGTTTTTCTTTAATCTTCCTTCTACTATTAATCTGAGGCCTAAAATTGCTTCCCTTGTCCCTATACTTTTCCTGAAACCAAATTGGTCTTCTCCTAACACTTCTTCCACTCTCCTCTCAATTCTTCTGTATAAAATTCTAGTTAAGATTTTTGATGCATGACTAGTTAAACTAATTGTTCTGTATTCTTCACATTTATCTGCCCCTGCTTTCTTTGGTATCATAACTATAACACTTTTTTTGAAGTCTGATGGAAATTCCCCATTTTCATAAATATTACACACCAGTTTGTATAATCTATCAATCGCTTCCTCACCTGCACTGCGCAGTAATTCTACAGGTATTCCGTCTATTCCAGGAGCCTTTCTGCCATTTAAATCTTTTAATGCTCTCTTAAATTCAGATCTCAGTATTGTTTCTCCCATTTCATCCTCCTCAACTTCCTCTTCTTCCTCTATAACACCATTTTCTAATTCATTTCCTCCGTATAACTCTTCAATATATTCCACCCATCTATCGACTTTACCTTTCGTATTATATATTGGTGTACCATCTTTGTTTAACACATTATTACATTTTAATTTATGTACCCCAAAATTTTCCTTAACTTTCCTGTATGCTCCGTCTATTTTACCAATGTTCATTTCTCTTTCCACTTCTGAACACTTTTCTTTAATCCACTCTTCTTTCACCAGTTTGCACTTCCTGTTTATAGCATTTCTTAATTGCCGATAGTTCCTTTTACTTTCTTCATCACTAGCATTCTTATATTTTCTACGTTCATCCATCAGCTGCAATATATCGTCTGAAACCCAAGGTTTTCTACCGGTTCTCTTTATTCCGCCTAAGTTTGCTTCTGCTGATTTAAGAATTTCCTTTTTAACATTCTCCCATTCTTCTTCTACATTTTCTACCTTATCTTTTTTACTCAGACCTCTTGCGATGTCCTCCTCAAAAATCTTCTTTACCTCCTCTTCCTCAAGCTTCTCTAAATTCCACCGATTCATCTGACACCTTTTCTTCAGGTTTTTAAACCCCAATCTACATTTCATTATCACCAAATTATGGTCGCTATCAATGTCTGCTCCAGGGTAAGTTTTGCAGTCAACGAGTTGATTTCTAAATCTTTGCTTAACCATGATATAATCTATCTGATACCTTGCAGTATCGCCTGGCTTTTTCCAAGTGTATATTCTTCTATTATGATTTTTAAATTGGGTGTTGGCAATTACTAAATTATACTTCGTGCAAAACTCTATAAGTCGGTCCCCTCTTTCATTCCTTTTGCCCAGCCTGTATTCACCCACTATATTTCCTTCCTTGCCTTTTCCAATGCTTGCATTCCAATCTCCAACTATTATTAAATTTTCATCTCCTTTTACGTGTTTAATTGCTTCATCAATCTCTTCGTATACACACTCTACCTCATCATCATCATGGGCGCTTGTAGGCATATAAACGTTAACAATCGTTGTCGGTTTAGGTTTTGATTTTATCCTTATTTCAATGATTCTATCGCTATGCGTTTTGAAATACTCCACTCTCCTCCCTATCTTCTTGTTCATCACGAAACCTACTCCTGCCTGCCCATTATTTGACGCTGAGTTAATTACTCTAAAATCACCTGACCAAAAGTCGCCTTCCTCTTCCCACCGAACCTCACTAATTCCTACTATATCCACATTCACCCTATCCATTTCCCTTTTTAAATTTTCTAGCCTACCAACCTTTTTTAAGCTTCTAACATTCCACGCTCCGACTCGTAGAATGTTTTTTAATTTTCTGGTGACCCCTTCCTTAGTAGTCCCCACCCGGAGATCCGAACGGGGGACTATTTTACCTCCGGAATATTTTACCAAGGAAGGCGCCTCCATTATTGTTATGTGAAAATGCAGAGCCACATTTTCTTGGAAAAAAAGCAGCTGTAGTTTTCCATTGCTTTCAGCTGCGCAGTACTCAGAGGACTGAGTGATGTTGATACGGCCGTTTAAGTCGTCCTGACTCACGCCCTTAACAACTACTGAAAGAGCTGCTGCCCTCTTTCAGGAATCATTCCTTAGTCTGGCTCTCAAACAGATACCTCTCCGATATGGTTGCACCTTCGGTCCAGCTACTCTGTATCCCTGAGCACTCAAGCCCCCTCACCAACGGCAAGGTCTCATGATTCATATAGGAGGTATTATTAATAGGTATTAATTAATTAAACGTAAGTTTTGAATTTTACAATAAATAATTATTTAAGAATTTCTTGAGCCAAATGGCAGAATCTATTTTCTTCTCAAACTAAACAAGAAAAAATCTCTAAAAAGTTTACAGATTTTTAATCTGTAAACAACCTAAACCACCTTATGTTGGCAGAATAGGGCCTATAAAGTAATATAAATATTTTTATATTCGATAAAGATTTTGTTTGTACTGAATTTTGGCCTACCGGCCAGTACAGGTTAGAAATATTGGCCAGAGTGTGAAAAAAGGTAGAAGACTGCTGGTCAATAGGGAATGGCTGTATAGTGCACGTGGTTGAGAAAACTAAATTTCACAGAAAATTGCTAGTCAGTTCCTCTTTCTCTTTTTCATTCAAAACAACTAATCAGTGCCTTCTATAACTCAAGTATTACATAGGTATGAAATTCTGGAACAAATACTGCTTAAAGCCGAATTAATATATCCGTTTTGTAATGAAAAAATAAATATTCGATAATTTGAATTATTTAATACTATAAATAATAAAACAGTTTTTGGAAGATTAGAATTAGAATGTATTTTTAAGTTGTACATTTTAATTTTGCTGTCAAAAATCATTTGGAAAGTACGTCCAAATATATATATATTTTTTTCTTCTTGATATTTGTCTTCATCTATTGATCGCGTGAACAGCTCTTTACGTATGGGTTTTTAATCTCTTTTCATTTTTTTGTGAATGGAGCTGTTCTCTCTCCTCAGATCATGCCGAGTTGTTTTGTTAGTTCTTGAAATCTACCGATTTGAATTTGTCTCGTAATGTGAATCGGTCTTGTATTTCTTCATCGGTGACTTTTATTTCTTGCATTTCTTTACGGATATTACTGATGCATGTATTGTTACTTGAGGATGCGTCTTGGAGTTCTATATATTATGCGTGCAAGAAACGTGACCAAAAAATTTGATCTTATTTTTTCGGATTATATCTGAGTTTTTCACAGTGTGTGTTAGCAGTTTGTTACTAGTTTGCAGTTATCATCGGTTTTCCTTGCTCCTAGAATTTTCCTGAAGATCTTTATTTCTTTGTGTTTGAGCACTTGGGTGTTGTATTTTGTTAATGGTCCCAGGCATTCTGCTGCATAAGCTACAAAATTCACTTAAGATTGTAATAAAGTAGATTAAAAACAAAAAAAATAACTTTTAAGATTTAATAACTAACGTTCACTTTTAGAGTTATATTCTGTTGTAAACAAACCGCGTGACGTTATAATAAGACTGTTTCGAATGTTTGAGTACAAATTATGTTTCATATATTTTATGATCTAATTTATGTTGATGTTGTTATTTAGCGCCGACTGAATCGAGTTATTTACGAATTAATTACGTGACAAGTATGTTTAAATCACTGTTGGGAAAAATTCGATACTAATTATACCCTTATTAAACTAAGAATAACTGTATTATTTCTTAAATGTGATATGTATTATAAATAAATGAAATCGGGCCGGTAACACTTTTGTAACAAATTTTTCTATTTTTTGCTTATTATATGGAACCCTTAAACATTGTTTATTAACTATTATTGTATATCTACTGTCTATTACATATATTTAACATTTTTTAAACAAAATTATAAATTAATAACAGATTTTGATAATAGAAATGTAGTGTGTTACCTTTTTGATATAAGTATCATTTTGTTGAAAAACAAAACAGTTTTATTTATATTATAGAAATTTTTGTTTTTTGGGCGGAAGAAATGATATCTGCGACACTCTTACCGTACGGTTTATAATTAATTTCATTGTAATCTTTTGCATATCATTGCGTTTTGTTAGATTATTCTCTTCTTTTTTTTTATGAGTTACTGATTGTTATCTTAAGAATTTATTATTAAAATTTATTGCCTTAGAACAAACAAATTGAATTTCATGGCCATTTTTTTTTTTTGTTGGTAGTCATATCATTCACTTCATACCATATTTTTCCTTTTTTATTAAAACTACTATAATGACCTTTACGAACATAAAATCCGTGATGTATAATTGCACTTATAATACTTTGTAAGTGTAACCCTCGATTTTTATTGTTAAATTCGATTTTACTAATCGAATTTATTTCTGTTTTATTTATTCCTTTTTTAATAAAACTAATGTAATCTCTTGTAAATTAATACTTGTATTTTTTTATTGAAGTGATGGGAATTAAAAAAGTTGTTTCATCCTAAGTACTTTCATTTACACAACAGCATTTACTATTAAAACAAGCTGTAGTATATTTTCTTTTAAATTTTATTGTTTCAAGTACATATCAAGTTTTTGTACGCTACCTAGTACTATCAAGTACTGCTATCTAGCGGCGCGATTCGCAAAATGTACATTATTAAAATGACACATTTGAGTCCCGCGGTTCATCAAATGGAAAAAAACGTTGTCGAACAAAATTCGAAGTATTTTTTGAAATTATTCTTTATTACTAATCTATTTGAACCGAAATATAATGTTTTCACGCTTATTTTTTTCCCCATTTTAATTTCACTGTTAGGTTAGGTCATGTTTAGAACTGTAAACGTAGTTCGTTGATTTCGTCGCCTTTTACCGACGAAGTTCTAACGACTCCGTGATAAATAATGGTGAGGAGGCGTAACAAACCGAGTAACCCAGTACACTACTTTTTTCTTTCTTTTCCTGTTTAGCCTCCGGGAATTACCGTTCGAGTATTACTTCAGAGGATGAATGAGGATGATACGTATGAGTATAGTCTTGTATAGTCACAGTTAGATCATTCCTGAGATGTTAATTGAAATCCAACCGCCAAAGAACACCGCTATCCACGATCTAGTATTCAAATCCGTGTAAAAATAACTGACTTTACTAGGACTTGAACGCTGGAACTCTCGACTTCTAAATCAGCTGATTAGGGAAGACGCATTCCCCACTAGACCAACCCGGTGGGTTCCAGTAAACTACTCCACTAACACAATCGCACACGCCGCAGTAAAGTCTTACTACTACAAACGACAGCTAGGATAGCACTTACATTGAAGACAGTATAATAATCGCTACTGTATTTTAATAAGAAAAATATATTACATAAGCAGCGATTTATTACGAATGTCCATGTACATATAATTTTCAGATTTGTAACGATGAATAATTATAAATATCAGACTAAAATCCAAGTACAGTTAACGAAAAGCTTAACATTCTGGTAGCTATACGACTGGCTAGACAGTATTGCTATATTTTTATTATTTATTATTATATTGTGGCATTTGCTGTAAAGTAAATTTTGAAACGAAATAAAAGTTATTTTTGAGATCTATTTTTCCACAAAAGTGTAACATCATAATGTTTGTTACATAACGTTAATGTATGATAATAGCTGCGTAAATTGCTTACAATGGTTGCTAACTATAAAAAACATTATAAAATGCAACCGTTATGAGGTTTTATTTAGAGCGATTAAAATATAACCACATAGGCTCATTAGAAGCTTTGGGTTTGAACAACTATTTACTGTTAAAAAGTATTATTATTTAAAAACGTATGCGTAAATTTAATTAAAATTGCTGAGCAGATGCTGTTAATGAAATTATCACTGATATGTTAACATTGTTTGCTGAACTCTTCTTTTTTTTTGTATTTGGTCTGTAATATAGGATTCTGACCAAATAAAATGCGGTTCTCTGTTTTACCCTGGATTTTATAAATGATTTAACATAAAAAAAAAAATTAGATCGTATCTACTTTAAACTTTTATTTAATTTAATTTTTAGTAATTTTAATTTAAATTTAATTTAATTTTTATTTTAATTTTAATTTTAATTAAAATGGCCCAAAAGACTGTGGCCATCAATTTGCGCCCAAGTGGCATGTAAATGAGGTGTAGTCTTGTACAGATCGTACCTGGCCTTGTCCTGATCATACCTGAGAAATGTGGTTAATTGAAAACCGACTACCAAAGTACACCGGTATTCATTGTCCAGTATTCAAATCCTTATTTGAACTTCAGAACCTTCGACTTGGAAAATCAGCTGTTAATGACGTATTAACCGCTAGACCACTTAGTGGATATAGGCTGGGTCCATTATTATGGAGGCTCATAATTTTTGTGCACAGAACGAGATACTAATATGGCGTAAGGTAGACAGTACAAGACTGCTATCTTATCTGTAAGTCCTGCAGGTCAACTCGGATAATAATTTAAAAAAAATTATTTATCTACGACATTTTTGTTATCACAAATACCTCTTTTAAGTTAACTTTACGGTTTCAGTTAAGATAACGTAAAATTATGCTTATTAACTTCTTTACAGTTATTTTTATCGCAATTTTATAAATAACTGTAGAAATAGTCGTGTTGTACGTACTATTTCATACGTATTGTTTATTTATTAGTACTGGTTTCATTTATTAAATTATTATATTTTTACTAATGACTATGATTGCTTAACGATCGAAACGGTAATCTAATTTTGGGTTCTCTGTAACTTTTTATGTTAACGGTTTTTAAGTCTATTTTAATAAAAGTTTTTAGTTTATTACTATTATCCCAGTTCTTTCTTTGCATTAAATATTGCTAATTCTGAATTTTATTTCTGTTTTCAGTCGTTTTATAGAGATAATTTATTCTTATTTGGTCGAGTGTAATAAACATTTTGAGAAGAAAATAAACTGTCCGTTCATTTCTACAGCCTCAAGAACCCTTCTGTACTACTAAATGGGCTTTCTATATTAAATTAATGATTTGATGTTGGATTAGATTCGACTCAAATTCACGTTTATGAAATTGAATCGAATAATGAATCGTTCCAATCGAATTATGAATGCGTGAAATCGGTCAAATTTTACATTTTTGAAATTGCCAAAGTAATGATTTGATTCAATTTTACATTTGTGAAACTGAAATCATTACTTTGATACGACCGTGTTAGGTTGTGAAACGCCAGACAAAAAAGAAAAGAAAACGAAACGTACATTTTATTAAAATAACTCAATAATCCTTTTTTTTTTCAATAATCAGGATTGAAACTAATCATTAGAAACTAGCAGACCCGGCAATGCGTCGCTATTGCTAGATTTGAGTATATGTATATATATATATATATATATATATATATATATATATTGAGAATATATATATATATATATATATTGAGAATATATATAAAATAGATTAAATGAACACAATTGAAAGTTAATTGTCAGTTGATAAAACATTAACAAAATGAACATTACGGAACTTTACAAATCCCTTTTACCCTTTCTCCCTTCCCTCTTCTTCGCCCTTATTTTTCTTTTCCCATTTTCGTTTTTACCATGTTCACTTTCCCTCTCCCCCATTTTCCCTTTCATATTTTTCCCTTTCCTTCCCCCATCTCTCTTTCCTTTATTTTCCTTCCCCTTTCCCATTTCTTCTTCTTTCCCATTTCCATTTCCCGTTTTTCCATTTTCTCCTTCTTCCCTTTTTACCTTCTTCCCTTTTATCTTTTTAGATTTTTCCATTTTCCGATTTTTCCTTTTCTCCCTCTTCCCTCGCGCGTAAATCGGTTCAGTAGTTTTTTTTTAGTCTATAGCGGACACACATATCGGAAACATTGAAATAGAATCGTAAAATATTTAGTAGAGCGTGTGTTGCTTTTACGTCCGACAGATAGTGTTGTTTTTAAAAAAAGCATGTTTTACCTCTCACAGGTGTTGACATCTTAGGTATATAAATAGTAGGTATATAAAAACACGCGCGTATTCCAATGCAACATTATGTTAACATTTCAAAGCAATCGCTGAAGAACATTCGGAGATTTAGATTTTGAACAAACGAACATTTACATTTTCATTTATATAAATGAAACCATATATTTATATGAATAAACCATATAATGCTGCTTATTCATATGTCTTCACTAACATCTAAACCTAAATTTAAATTTACTTCACAAATATTGTAAGTCTTAATAATATAACAAATATATAATATGTATATAAATAATTATATAAAAATGTTATTTAGTTATTGGTTTCTTTGGTTATTGTTATATAAATTTATTTATAAATTTGTTTATTATAATTATAAATAAATTACTGTAAATTATTATCGTTAATTAAATCATTTATTTAAATATATAAGGTTAATTTTGGTGCAGTCTACATTTTTTAAATGTTGGCATCATTGACTTTTGAATTAGCAATAAACACAATACGGGTATTAACGTGCTTTTAAGGTTATGAATATTTTTTAATGTGAAAGATCTCGTATTAGAAATTATTCTGGTAAAGTATTTACAATGATTTTAATTATCTATACGTTATGTATTTATGTTGTATTGTTTTTTTATTATTATGTTGTTTGAAAATATCTTATCAAATACGTTTTGCTAGTTATTACTACTGTATTATAATACGAAGTATATTTACATTATCTAGAATTAACTTAGGACGGTGTAATCACTTCTCTTTGAATTATAATACAAGTGTTAGTTGATTAACTTCTCTAATGCGTGCAGGTTTGAACTTTATGTAATGATATTTCTCATTACCAGAGTTATATCGATATTTAGTTAAATTTTGTGTAACAGAATAAAATTATACGCTTCTACAAGATCGTAAATAGCAATATCATTGGATTACGTATAGCAGAGTAGGTTTAAACTTAACCTACGCTCGCTTCGCTCGCTAACCTCGACTAATTAACAGTAATGTTTTAATTATTTAAAGGAATAAATAATTGTAATAATTACTGAATTTATTATTTAAATATAAAAAAAATTACTGTGAATATTAAAAAAATCAAAAGAAGGGTTATGTATAACTGGACCTGCTCAGCTACACAAAGGCCATATCATTTTTTGACAAGACGTATATCGTATTTATTTGACCTGGTTTCTGAGAAGATAATATTTCAAATGAATAACAAATAATTGTTCATATGATATTAATACACTATGTCAATCGATCTTGGTGGAATCGACAAGTCTTGCTTCGTTAGATTGAGATGTAGGAAATTGAACTTCTAATTAGAATTATTTAAAATCTTACCGATAGTGTAATATTATTTCTATAAAAAATATTTTAATTTTATTTATGTAAAATTAAGAAAAGATAAATGGGTAAAATTTATTAAAAAAGGCAGCGAAACTAAACTTATTTCCAGTCTGGGTGGGCGTTCTGCTGGACTGATAAGGCTGATTTGTTTTTTATTCTGCTCGGAATGACCCGCAGATATGTCATAAGCGTCATCGGACCTCTGAGAACTCCTAAAAATAATGCTCATTTATTACTTAACTGAGGAATTTTCCGAAGTTATTACTCAGAGGATAATCACTTTGAAGGTTTGTCGATGCTTGATGACATATTTGCGGGCCGATCCAACGGAATAAAAATATCAGCCGGATCGTGCAAAAGAACGTCTGGATGTAGTAGAAATAGATTTTCAGCATACAGTTTACCTGTAGTAGAAAAGGAAAGAGATAAACAACGGGGTTGGCGGTGAGACATATTTTAATGGAATTTACAACAGTTTAAAAAAAATATAAAACATTGCTTAATAACTTCGTGCAGCAGCACGGGTCCACTCTCAATGAGGGCTTATTACTGCAATTAAGAAAAAGTTCAAAATCCACTTTTTTCTACATTTTGGGCTTTTTTGGACACTTTTGGTTCCAAAAGGGAGGTGCACAATTGGATGTTACAAGAATCCGAAATCCAAAATATAAACATACTGCGGCTAATCGTTTTTGAGTTTTGGGACATACGTACGTACCGACGTCACGCCGAAACTAGTAAAAACGGATATTTTCGATGAAATCTGAAAACCGAAAATTTCGCGATCAAATACTTCCTTTACTTCGTACAAGGAAGTAAAGAAATTATATTTTAAATGGTAATATCGATCTGATTCTCGTCCTCTTCGCGAAGCTCCATCTTTTCTTAGACGAGATTTAAAAATATATCCTGCTTAGTTAATAAGGAAAAAATTAACCGCTTTTCTCCTTATCTTCCTTAGTAAGTCTGCCATGGGGTTTATTATTCCTGGGAAAGATTATAGCGTTTCCTGTGTGACTTTGTCTCGTAACACCAGGAGTTGCTTATGCGATTAGATTATGGAATCTACCATATGTGCAATGAATTATACATATTTTAACCGATTAGAACAGTTTAAATATTTTTACGGGTCTTATTTCGAAAGCGGACATATTTCCTGAATTGCTGTTATATTAATAAAAATAGGTCTTACACACTGCTTTGGATTCCTTAAAAAAAAGTCGATACCTTACAAAATTTGATCGAACGGATCCTGTCGATTTACATCGGCGCCACATGAATTCGTATAAATTCTAGCGTAGATCTCGATGTACCGTACTCTTTGCGATTTCTTCTTTTCGCTGCTGCCCGTAAACTCTCCGTTGTGTTTTCATGCGCCCTAGTAACTGGATCTCGAAAGTTAACCGAGCGATGTGGAAAATTATAACCTTGCTGATTAGGTATATCATCGTAACTCCGCTAGCAATCAGAAATTATGTTCGTTCCAGGTGTGTTACAGTCCTTTATAACACTAGTAACGTGTCTTTCGTTCGATCGGGTACTGTATATACGAAAAAAAAATTTTTTTCTCTATAAATGCTCTTAAATAGGCAGAATTGTGACAACTCGTCACGGTAACGAAGATTTCTTCCTCGTCGCTTAACGAAAGAAATATTTCATAACTCTGTACGCAAAACCTTTTTTTTCCTGTTTGGCCTCTGGAATCACCATCAGGTGTTAATCGAGAGGATGAATGAGGATGTTATGTATAAGTGTTAAGTATTGTGTAGTCTTGTACAGTTCCAGGTCTAACGTTTCTGAGATGTGTGAATAGTTGAAACCCAACTTCTAAAGAACACCGCTTTTCGCGATCTAGTGTTCAAAACCGTACGCAAAACCTAGGATTATGTAAAATACCTTTGGCTTGTTTGTTTATCTGACACCTCAAGGATTAAGTCACTCAAACCCATGACGAATGTAAATAACGAATAATGACAAACACAGCAAATACGCGATTGAAATAAGCGACTACACCGACTAGTGCACAACCAGCAATATAATTACGGTAAGATGAAGCTAAAGATAAGATAAACATTAGCTAATATTGTATACCGTAAATAATTTACTTGACGATATTAGTCGTTCAGAAAAAAGAAAATTAAGGATTTTGCCCGATTTCAAAATAATATCCATTTTTGCAATTATTTTTGAAATGTAGTTTCATTGGAGTCTACTTTGACAGTGATGTTTTATGACATTTAGGCTTATTTGGTAAAATAGCCTGTTATATATTCTATATTAATTGCTTTTATATTTTGCAAACAATATTTTTGGAATTAATGTTGGGTTGTTTTGATTTTATATCTTTAGATGCAACATTCACATATTTTTGTGTAAATTTATTATTATTATTTTTATGCGTGTAGTATTTTTTTAAGACCATTGTAATTTGTTAATTACTCAGATTAAACAAACGACGGCAACTCGTTTCAGTTGCCTACATCAGGGCTCTGTTAAAAAAAAACCTTTCTACAGTTAAACCGTAATTTATTTTAAACCCGTTTTATTTCATTTAATTCTTTATTCGTGTAATTTTTTAATACCTTTAATAGAACTGCTGTTTTTGCTTTGCTCATTTTTTTTTTGCTACAATTAGGCGTTTTAACAACTTTTCTGTATTAGTTATTAATATTCATTTTTTTTTGTAATCGGTATTACACAGTAACATTATTTTTTCTTGTTTATTTATTTTTATAAATAAAAATGTTATTTTCTTATATTTTCTTGCTTTTTATTTATTTTTATTTTCGTTGTTTTTTTATTTTCTTATCTATTTAATAACGCGTTACTCTGCAGAACTGGTTTTGTATAGCTTTCCGGTTGAATACCGTGTGACAGGATTTCTTAATATTTAATTTGTCAAAGTGATAATCTCAACATAAATAGAAGTTAGAAGACTATTTCGCTGAAATTAGTTCGAATTAAAGTAATCACAAAAAAATGAATCGTGTTTAATCCGGCGTCATTGTGGTACGAAATTGTTAGTCGGATGTTGAGGTGGGTCAATATAACCCGTGTATGTAATGTACGACATTTTCATGCTTTACTGAATATATTCGTTATCTTTGTCATTATAATGCATATTTACACTCTGATCTTAGGATTAATTACAGAACATCTATTCAAAATATTTAAATTTTTATTTAAATTCACACAAAATTAACAAAATTGAGATCCCTTATCGCTTTACTACACTAAAATATAGTCTTTTCAGTCACATATGGCACTTAAATTATACCTAACTAATATATCTTTGGAAAAACAGTTTAACGAAACTGATTCGAATCCTCATTGTTTACACGATCACCGCAGAAAGGTATTACATGCTCAGGGCAAATATATTTGTCACAACCTCGACATTTGCGTTTCGTTTTACGATCTCTTTGTACAGAGCATACTTGGCATCTTTTGCGGGCTTTAGGTATTTTAGCAGGAGGCTCTTCAAGTGATACACCAGTAAACTCTCTGATTCTCTTACGCATTTCTCGTGGCAAGCGATTCAAATTCTGGCGGTTTTTCAAATGATCACTGACGAGCGCAAGACCTAAGCTTTTAAAAAAAATGACGTTTTTCCATCGGCTTATTATTGTTTATCCGGTGTATTATAAGACCGTTAATGCCAGAAATGTTCAACATGGCGTGAAAAATGGTAACAGGCCATATCTTCGAATTACGGCTCACGTCATGTGTAGCGCTAAGTTCATCAGCGACGTCCACCCCGCATTTGGTTGAGTTATAGTAGGTGTTAATTTCAGGTTTTCGTTTTTCTCCAGTTGAATCGTCAATGTGATCATCGTGGTGTAAACTCGACATCAGCAAAACCATCTTATTCTCTTCATCCACATTATCATTATCAGACAAGCCTTCTTCTGAATCAGATTCCTCAAGAATTAACAAAATTCTTGTTTTCTCTATTCATGTTTCTAACTACCTTGACGCAAGGAAATAATAGTAAAATCAAAAACACGAACATAAAGACATAAGAAAAAACTTAAATAAACACCGAAAAACAATTCAGTAATAAAAAATTATACTTAAATAAGGCGCGAAATTGTTACGTTAATTGTTACCTTTTTGACAAATGCACCGCGGTCACCGCTCAATTGATTTCTTTTCAAACACGTTTAGAACACAGGGTTGGCTCCAGCTACTGAGAAGAATGGCAACGTCGCGCGCCTACGTAAAAAAAAATTGCATTTTTAAACACACTGGCTCATTTTGACCCAATCTCAATGACGCCGGGTTAATTAAACTAATTAAATAACATAATGATTCATTTTTTTTGTGTTTTGTTGAAGTTCTGTTAAAGTTCTATTAACAATTAGAAATACTGACACGTGTGCGAAAAGATAGATGAAGCACACGTGTGCTTCATCTATGTGTATAATAAGAAATGTAAATCACATCATCTATGCTTATGAGTTTGTAGCTCTTTGTACTCTTTTCATAATAAGGTTAACTATTGATGCAGATGTTATTCCCAAATTCTTTTTTGCCTATCGACTTAATTTCATAACAGATGTAATGATTTATACCAGCGTTTCTCAAACTGGGGATCTCGAAATAAGCCAGCAGCTTCACACGTAAAAAATAATGAAATCATTTTATGAGAAAAAAATTATTCATTAAAACATTTTACTTACTTATAAGAACACACGGTTGCGTTTGTTTTTCATTTAAAAATTTCTCCATACGTGGATCTATCTTGGAAACAAGCAAAAACAAATTGCTTTCAAGCGATAAAAGACGATTCCTATGTTTAGTTTTTAGCGCAGTCATAGACGAAAAACCCATTTTTACAGAGGTAAGATGTGGCGAAAGGGTTTAATATTTTCAACGCTTCAAATAACTTATTCACAAATTCTTCAAATGACTTCAATTTCCATATTCAATTTGACAGGCAAGCCAAAACGTATCTAAATCTTTAGATATGAATTTCAGTTGTAACGTTTTACCGGCAGATATTTTGACGAGCGGTTCGTGAATCCGAGCTGGTAACTTAGCTGCTGCAGCGACGTTTTCACTAAATGGATTCAGTACCCGTTTCTTCGAGAAATTATTTTTATATTCTGGAAAATGCTCCTCACATTGAATTTTTAGCTCACGCAAATTCATCTTTATGTTATACAAACTGTAGTGAACAATGTTAAAATACATGAGCTAAGTAAGCCAACAGCAACATACGAGTATATTCATTGTTCTGTAAAAAACATTGAGAATAGCTTTTTTATCTTGGAAAAATTCCAATAACCAGGTTAACAATTTCCCCCGCGATACTGTATGGAAAAGAAGAAACCTTTTCGTCCATTTCATCGCACAGTTTAACAAACAGCCTATTTTGTATTATTGGTCGACTTTTAATAAAATTAAACATTTTTACAGCTTGAGATTTTCCTGCATATTTTTTGTGGCATGTCTGTGAAGCAAGCAGTGTGCCCATTCTACCCTTGGTATTGGACGATCTTTTTATTTTTACAGAAATCCGCTGTTCTTTTCTGTAATTGCCTTTGCACCATCGCTATATATTGTGCAATGTATTTGCCCGATCTATTATAGTTTTTGGTAGTTACATAAAAAAACACCAAAAAGACATTATCTTTTTGCAAAACCAGGTATTGATTCACCACTAAATCGATTGGGAGAGCCTTTCCCAATACGGCGGTAGCCTCGTAGTAGGTTGTTTTAAAAACACCAGTACATAAAATTAAGGCTCTGCGCTGGGCACTCCTTAAATTTTAACAAGTACTCTATTCATATCCAACCTATGCGCCCAAACGGGCGTCGCGTAAGAGATCAAGCTTTCGAAGACACCTCGGTACACCATGCCAGACAACCCATAGTCCTTCCGAGCAATCCTCCTAAGTTTGTGCATCACTGAGACGGCGTCCGCCGCTGCTTGCCTAATGTGGTTGCTGAGGAAGAACTGAGGAATGTTTGCCATGTCTGTTGATTCTTCAAATTGAATTCTAAAAATTCACTTGAACTCACTTGCTGAATTATCTGATCGCGAACATCGGCAGCCATGTCATTGATTCGCGTTGATATTGTGTCGTCAGAGAGCGGAATTTTTTTCAATTTTTTTGCTTGTTCAAGCCTAGTAAAACGCTGGTCATATCAATTGTAGGTTTTCTGAGATTCCGGTTTGGAAGTCTTAGCTACTTTTAATTCTACGAGATAAGATGCTTCAAGTGTACTTTTATAAGTACGGCTTGATTTTTAGACAGAAGCTTGTTGATTTCTCAAAGTATGTAATTTTCTTCCGAAAAATTCCAAGGGTTTGCTTTTATGATCCGGATGTTTAGTTTCCAAATGTGGAATTAATTTTGATGGCTTCATGCTTTCATCGGAGAGGACTTGAAAACAAAAAACGCACTGTGGCTTTCCACCAATGAGGCAAAACCGTAATTTAAATAACTGTCATTGTACAATCTTGTCTTTTTACCGATCGATTCACTGGTTGTAGATGACTCGCTTCGTTTTTTCACAAATTATCCATTACGCATAAAAATCTAATTGAAAAAAAAAGTTACACCGTTTGACCGCACACTAATAAACCAAAATCTCATTGTTATTTTCAATGAAACTACGCTTTTAAAAGTTTAAAGGCAGCAGACCCACGCTTCGCATTCGAGATTAAACTGACGTTATGCAATCCCTTACGCCACTTTTATACTGCCGAGAGCATGTTGGGGTTTGGGGTCGCGAAATGTTTATTATACGTTTTTTTTACTTTTGGGGGTCGTGAAGATAAAAAGATCGAAATCATTGGTTTACATTAATAAATCTAACTAGGATGATTCCGTTGGCTGTTTCTTCATAGTTGGTCACATTATTTTTCGTACGCCTCATTAATGGATATTTACTGCCGAATGGTATAATCATAGCTCTTCATCAGATCCAACCGTATTCCGCCACATTACATTGTGTTCTTCGACGATGTAATGTATACATCCAGTAATTACGGACATTCAAGAATCTCTCTCTCCAGGTATTCCAGGTAATAAACGGGTTCAATTTCTGACCGGTATGAGCTTTGTGAAGTCGCTGAAGGCTGAAATGCGATGTATTAAATCAATTGTGTTCATGAGGTTAACACGACATAGTTGTGAAAAAGTTCTCTTTTTACGTCTGCATTCAGGGTGTACTAAGTTACAAAAAAACTGGTTTTCTCATATTGTTTGGCGATATTTTAGTATGTTCCTCAGATAACTGCCGCGTAAATGTGCGTCACATTCTACTTGATTGTGTCCGTTATACGGGATTGCGTCTTAGGTTTAAACTAGCTCAAAGATTTCGCGCTATTATAGATTTAGTTGAATTCGAAAATATGAAAGCAGTTGAGAATTTTCTCTCAATTTTAATTAATTTACTATTACTTTTTTAATTAATCTAATTTTTTCATATTTTATTTAACTAGACTTATTATTATACTTTTTTATATTAGGTACAATTTATTTTTGAAGGATGGATTTTTATCTCTTTAATTTTAAAATTTTCTTTAATAAGCACTCCTTTACAACTCCTACGTTTTTTACTTACAGTGTAATTCATTGCTGTTTATTTATTTATTTAAACCGTATACACTACTTTGAAAATTTTGTGCATCGTGTTTGAAATATTTATTTCTTACATATTTCATAATTTTTCTTTAAAATTCTATTAACTTTTTTATAGTTTTAAGCAGTTCAGACAATAATAATTATTACTACAGTCAGACAGATTATAATCTGTCTGGCTGTTCGATTAAAGAAATGATTTTCTCATTATTTGATTTTCTCTTAAAGAAAAAAGGACAAATCTTGCCCGGGTTTTAGGAAAACCCTGGCGGGTTGCCCTGGGGCGGCATTTCAGAACTATTTCAGGACTATTAAGTGTCCAAAATTGATTACCTCTTGTGTAAAAATATTTTTTTTGAATGATGAAGATTGATGTAACGAAAGTTTAATTAGAAATTTAATCTTCCGCTAGTGATCGGTACGTTTCGGTGCCTACTTTTTGGTTATAGGTCATTATTTTATGAAGAAAAACACTCACATAAATAAGAAAATATTAATATATATTTTGCATATATATCGATATATAAACCCTATATCGATATATAATAATATAACAACTAAACACCTGACCACCACGAGACATGTACTAACGAATCGGGACTTTCCGCTAGTGATCGGTACATTCCGGTGCTAAGCTAAGGGGGACGGACATACACACAGACCCACATACAAATGCCCTTTAGTAGGCTAGGATAAAAACATTAATGTCCACCTGAATGAGTCAAAAGAATGGAAACCCATCAACTTCAACCGTTCCATATAGAATATTGTAACTTTCAGGATAAGGTATCGGTCAATTACTTTACCTTTTTACGAAAAATACAATCTCAACCCGTTCTTGGGGTTGTAAATCAAATATTTTAAATGTTAACACCCTTTGTGTGATAAATCATCCTAAAGGTCTCTTTTAAGACAAGAAAAATGATATTCTATATATGATAATTTCAGTACTTTTTTAATGTTTAATTTTAATATTACAGTCATGTTAAGCTCATAAAAACTAACATAGCAGTCTTTTTTTTTAAATAACTCTTGATTGAAATGGCTCTTAGTTGAAAAATGGCTGATAACTAAAAAAAAATCCAAATTCGGAGAGGACAATGAGAAAATTATTAAGCAGTTAATATATTTTTTTAGAATTCTGACGCATGTTTTTCACGAGGGTAAGGTCGCGCTACTTAAAAAAAAATTGTCAAACAAGGGTACTTTTCTTTAGTTTTTTTTTTTTCAGTTCTTTTGATCATAAAATTTCAGTAATGAAGTTACTGATGAGTACAACGCTTTATATGGGCAGAGATATTTATTAGGAACCACTGTTCTTTACCACGTTTTCTGTTCTTGAAGCGTATACCTGGAGGTATGATATTTGTAGATAATATATTTTACTTGTGATAGAATCTAGATATCAATCGTTATGCTATCCTGAAATTATTTATTTTGTGAATATAAATTGCTTGTTTACTTTCTTTTTTCTCAGTCTAAAGCTTCCATGTTTTAAATTTAATAGGTAATCGCGTGTTTTAATAGAGAGATTCAATCGGAGATTTAATTAGTTTTCTTTTAACCTTTCTACTTTTCGTTAGCCTATTTTTCTGTTGTTTTAATAATCAGATGGAATAATTAGGGATAAAAGCTGTACGCTTTTTCTGGACAATGATGAACGTTGTAAAAAAACAGGGACTGAGTTGTTCATTATAGTTAGATTAATTGGAAATCAGAAAGGAAGCTAGAACTTTTATGTTTTTTTGAGTAGACGTTCCACTTGAAATGGACTTGACAAAATCCTCCTTTTTTTTAATATAGGAACGATTTAAGCGTAAAAGGATCTGATGTTTTAATTAAACCTTCTTTCTAGCTATACAAACCGTTTAATAATTTATACTGATACAACAGTTTTGGATTTGTGTATGAAAATAAATGTTAAAAATAAATTGAAGTATTTGTTGGGCATACATTGAATACGGTACAAGAATGTGACGTTTTTCAAACCATTAAAACAAATTCCAGGATTGAATTTAAAAAAAAAATAATTGAAAAAAAAAACATGTTTACTATACATTCTTTAAATTATGAAACAGTATTTAAGCATGCTATAAATTTCTTTAAATTGATTAAATTTTCTTTTCATAAAATTTTGCTTTTAAATAATCTTACACACACATGCACACGCGCGCGCACAAAACACATTAATACTTTCCATATCATAAACTGGCTGGAATTCGCGTTAATTTGAGAAAATGATTTTTAATTTTTTTTCAGTAACAACTTTTAACCAGCTCGAACTGCAATTATTTGATACCGTCGCTGCTATTACTAACGCCGATAGGTTTTGTAGGTTATTATCTCGTCTACTGTTGTCAGTTGTAAACTGTTCATTCCATTCTTCAATTCAATATAGTTTCGTTTTTTACGACGCATTATTTGATCGAAGAAAGGATCGTTAAAATCGAAGCTTATGTACGTTTTGAATCCTTTCAAGAGACACGTCAAATATTCACGTAAAGATTTCCGAATGCCAGTATCCCAATAAAAATAGCATACAGAATTTGGTTAAAAAAATGAAATATAACTGGGGCCGGTCTCAAACGCAAAACGAAACAGGCAAAGCATAATTTCTGCCAGTCCGAAAAAAAAAATAAAGCGGTGTAAAATCTTGACGTAAGGTTCTTCGTAATTTAAATCTGAAACCGTTAACAACTGTGTAACAACTTAACAGAACAGACAAACCAAAACGTTTTAATTTTATAGAGACTGGCTTCTCAAAAATATTTTCGATGAACAGGTAGGACCGATGTTGTGCTTTACGTCAGACGAGGTACGGTTTTATTTAAACGGGGATATTAATTCGCACAGCACTAGGTACCGAATGACTGAAAATCCTCACAAATGTTTGAGCTCCACTTCACGATGAGAAAATCGGTGTATGGTATGCTATCTATGGTAATCGTATAGCGGGTCTAATATTTTTTGACCGAACTGTCCATTCAGAAGTGTACCGTACAATTTTCGAAGAGTTTTACGCTTAGTTAACAGATGGTGAAAAAGAGTATGGCTTCTTGCAACAGTACGGAGCAACGCGACACGAATCAAACGATTCACTAGCACGCATTGTTAGCAGAGGACGATGGCTTCCGCTTTTCCCAGATTTCCCTAGTTGCGACTTTTTCATTTGCGATTATCTGAAAGATACAGTTATTAATCAAATCCCCACAATGTCGATGAACTGAAGGCGAACGTTCAATAATAAATCGACGGCGTTGACAACAACGTATTACGTCAGAGGATTACTAGAGCATAAAGATGAGCAAAGAGTTTGTAAACTTCAAACGTATTTTGTAAAAAAAAAATTTTGTAAATCTATATATATTAACCTTTGTTAATGTAAATACAAAATTTAGTTAAATGTACGTTTTCATTTTTAAATTTCGTTCAAAAATGTTAAATTTTGCAATTGTGTTTGGTCTGTAGCGTTTCCGTTTTAAATTGCTCCCTGCATAAAGATTTTTATGTTGTTAGGTAAGGATCTTATGTAATAGTATTATTTTTGTTGGTAAACATTACGATCACAATTTTCGATAAAAAAAATTTGATCTATGATGAATCCAAACCTATTTGTCAGTCTTTTTCATCTGATCGGTTACTTTTATACTCCCATTTTGGTAATTGTGAGCATGAACGTCCTCAACCTTAATCTTTTTCAAATTGAAGTATGTTGAAAAATACGTTTTATAAATTAATAAAAATACGAGTTTCGAAAGTCGGAAGAATGAAATTGCCTCATTATTCTTTTTTAGAATCTGTAATTGCAGTAGTGTTGTTAACCCCTACTGAAATCCAATTGTTTGCGTATATAAAAATAAAAATCACCTATACGTATAACTTATTGTATACAATTTTCATTTTTAACGTTAATAAGACGAGATTAGCAAGCGAAGCGAGCGTAGGTTATGTTTCATTAGATTATGTTGATTCCGTGTAATGACGTATCGCGCACTATATTAATATAACCTAACCAAAAATAACCTACGCTCGCTTCGCTCGCTAACTTCGTCTAATTAACTTTAAATATACAAATTATATATATATATATATATATATATATATATGCCAGTAGACAGCTTCATTGTATCATGTATGATGGATTTGCCCAAAACAGCTGATAACAGCGCTACTGTCATTACAGATTCTGAGGAAGAATACTAGGGTAATTTCACTCTTTCCACTTTTGAAACTTGTATTTTTATTAATTATATAACATATTTTTCAAAATATTTCAATTTGAAAAAAATTACGGTTGAGGACGTTCAGGCTCACAATTCTTCACTTTTAGGACAAATAAAAATATATTGCCAAAAAATCCTAATATTTTAATTTCATCCTACACCTTATATATTATTGTAATGGAATAATAATAATAATTAAGAGTTTTTATACATATAAAAAAAAATGAATTATCGGCTGATCTAAATAAATAAAATTAAAAAAAAGAGGTGTTAATAAATGAATTCAGTCGGAATGGTGATGACCGGATTTGGGAATAAACCGCAGATCGATTCCTATAATTCGTACCGACTGTTCGTACCGTTGGATCATGTAATGTGAAATCGTTTTGTCACGCGGTACGTCGAGCGCGTGAGATTTGGGGTTCGTATAATAGAGAGAGGATCAGCTGCAGCGCCAGTTCGAGTCAGCATTTGATAAAAATCGGCAATAAAAGTTTATTACACAGAGTAAAAGTACGGGGAGTGGACCGTTGCAAATTATACGGGTTGAACATATGCGAAAAGGGTTAGGTTAGATTGTAGGTTTAACTTTCATTATCAGAAACCCATTGGCGTTTACCGGGTAGGACGATCCCCTCCTGTTAACTATTTGATATCACTACACTGACGTACGCGTGCACGCATACACACACTCGAGGTAATGTTTTTTCACAGTAATATTATTGACGGCAAAAACGAGTTCATTTACGATATTTTCCGATTTATATCTTTTTTGTACGATAAAAATTTTCATAGAGAGAAAAATTCGTATTAAACTCTTTTAGCGTTGTAAAATATACTTACAGAAGTTTTTCTCGTTTAATAAAATTAATTTTTTTTATTTCTTTTTTAAAATTAATAACATTAAAAGAAAGTGTAATATAAACAAATTATTTGATTTGACATTAACGGCACGATTAGCTGGCTGGCAATATGTACTGACTTTTATTTACTTTTTTATTGTATTGAATTAATTTTTGATTATTTTCCCGAATAAAAATTTATTAGATTACGCTTGAATCCGGATAAAGAAATAATATTAAAGACTATGCTACTTACAATAAAAAATATTAAAACTTTTTAATATTGCATAAAACCCAAAATTTAAATTCTTCAGACCGATCTTTTCTTTCGAGTCAAACACCGTATTAATTTAATAATAAAAAGTATACTTAATGAATTACGATATTAAACCTCCTGGCAAGGCGGAATTATGCAGTGTTCATTATACTCGTGCTTATGAGAATAATAATGATCGTTATAATACACTATAATCAGTGTATTATAGTTTCTTCAGACCGATAGTTTGGTCAACACAGAACTCGAAATTATGAGTGATCTGAAATATGCGGGTTTCAGAATAGTCGGCCCCCTAATTTAGTGGTTATCGCTGGTTTTACCCGTCTTTCGTACGAGTAAAAAGCTATTTTGCACGGTTCTTAACGTTAACAGACAATCACCACAAAGAGGTGACCGTACTGCGTTTTTCAATTTATTTTTTAACATTTTTTAAATTTTATGTATCTTAATCAAGTAAGCGGTGGCAGATGCATCCAGTAGCGTCGAACCCGCAGTAACAGTTGTTGAATCGTTCCAAGTCAAATCACACAAAAATAGTCAAAATATAACCCGCAACATCTGATTTTGATAAAACTGTGTATTTGTTGTTATTAATTTTATTATCATTAAATTTCTCCTCCTCTATGAATCATGAGACCTTGCCGTCGGTGAGGGGGCTTGAGTGCTCAGGGATACAGAGTAGCTGGACCGAAGGTGCAACCATATCGGAGAGTATCTGTTGAGAGCCAGACTAAGGAATGATTCCTGAAAGAGGGCAGCAGCTCTTTCAGTAGTTGTTAGGGGCGTGAGTCAGGACGACTTAAACGGCCGTATCAACATCACTCAGTCCTCTGAGTACTGCGCAGCTGAAAGCAATGGAAAACTACAGCTGCTTTTTTTTCCAAGAAAATGTGGCTCTGCATTTTCACATAGCAATAATGGAGGCGCCTTCCTTGGTAAAATATTCCGGAGGTAAAATAGTCCCCCGTTCGGATCTCCGGGTGGGGACTACTAAGGAAGGGGTCACCAGAAAATTAAAAAATAACATTCTACGAGTCGGAGCGTGGAATGTTAGAAGCTTGAAAAAGGTTGGTAGGCTAGAAAATTTAAAAAGGGAAATGGGTAGGACAAATGTGGATATAGTAGGAATTAGTGAGGTTCGGTGGGAAGAGGAAGGCGACTTTTGGTCAGGTGATTTTAGAGTAATTAACTCAGCGTCAAATAATGGGCAGGCAGGAGTAGGTTTCGTGATGAACAAGAAGATAGGGAGGAGAGTGGAGTATTTCAAAACGCATAGCGATAGAATCATTGTAATAAGGATAAAATCAAAACCTAAACCGACAACGATTGTTAACGTCTATATGTCTACAAGCGCCCGTGATGATGATGAGGTAGAGTGTGTATACGAAGAGATTGATGAAGCAATTAAACACGTAAAAGGAGATGAAAATTTAATAATAGTTGGAGATTGGAATGCAAGCATTGGAAAAGGCAAGGAAGGAAATATAGTGGGTGAATACAGGCTGGGCAAAAGGAATGAAAGAGGGGACCGACTTATAGAATTTTGCAAGAAGTATAATTTAGTAATTGCCAACACCCAATTTAAAAATCATAATAGAAGAATATACACTTGGAAAAAGCCAGGCGATACTGGAAGGTATCAGATAGATTATATCATGGTTAAGCAAAGATTTAGAAATCAACTCGTTGACTGAAAAACTTACCCTGGAGCAGTCATTGATAGCGACCATAATTTGGTGATAATGAAATGTAGATTGGGGTTTAAAAACCTGAAGAAAAGGTGTCAGATGAATCGGTGGAATTTAGAGAAGCTTGAGGAAGAGAAGGTAAAGAAGATTTTTGAGGAAGACATCGCAAGAGGTCTGAGTAAAAAAAATAAGGTAGAAAATGTAGAAGAAGAATGGGAGAATGTTAAAAAGGAAATTCTTAAATCAGCAGAAGCAAACTTAGGCGGAATAAAGAGAACCGGTAGAAAACCTTGGGTTTCAGACGATATATTGCAGCTGATGGATGAACGTAGAAAATATAAGAATGCTAGTGATGAAGAAAGTAAACGGAACTATCGGAAATTAAGAAATGCTATAAACAGGAAGTGCAAACTGGTGAAAGAAGAGTGGATTAAAGAAAAGTGTTCAGAAGTGGAAAGAGAAATGAACATTGGTAAAATAGACGGAGCATACAGGAAAGTTAAGGAAAATTTTGGGGTACATAAATTAAAATCTAATAATGTGTTAAACAAAGATGGTACACCAATATATAATACGAAAGGTAAAGTCGATAGATGGGTGGAATATATTGAAGAGTTATACGGAGGAAATGAATTAGAAAATGGTGTTATAGAGGAAGAAGAGGAAGTTGAGGAGGATGAAATGGGAGAAACAATACTGAGATCTGAATTTAAGAGAGCATTAAAAGATTTAAATGGCAGAAAGGCTCCTGGAATAGACGGAATACCTGTAGAATTACTGCGCAGTGCAGGTGAGGAAGCGATTGATAGATTATACAAACTGGTGTGTAATATTTATGAAAATGGGGAATTTCCATCAGACTTCAAAAAAAGTGTTATAGTTATGATACCAAAGAAAGGAGGGGCAGATAAATGTGAAGAATACAGAACAATTAGTTTAACTAGTCATGCATCAAAAATCTTAACTAGAATTTTATACAGAAGAATTGAGAGGAGAGTGGAAGAAGTGTTAGGAGAAGACCAATTTGGTTTCAGGAAAAGTATAGGGACAAGGGAAGCAATTTTAGGCCTCAGATTAATAGTAGAAGGAAGATTAAAGAAAAACAAACCAACATACTTGGCGTTTATAGATCTAGAAAAGGCTTTCGATAACGTAGACTGGAATAAAATGTTCAGCATTTTAAAAAAATTAGGGTTCAAATACAGAGATAGAAGAACAATTGCTAACATGTACAGGAACCAAACAGCAACAATAACAATTGAAGAACATAAGAAAGAAGCCCTAATAAGAAAGGGAGTCCGACAAGGATGTTCCCTATCTCCGTTACTTTTTAATCTTTACATGGAACTAGCGGTTAATGATATTAAAGAACAATTTAGATTCGGAGTAACAGTACAAGGTGAAAAGATAAAGATGCTACGATTTGCTGATGATATAGTAATTCTAGCCGAGAGTAAAAAGGATTTAGAAGAAACAATGAACGGCATAGATGAAGTCCTACGCAAGAACTATCGCATGAAAATAAACAAGAACAAAACAAAAGTAATGAAATGTAGTAGAAATAACAAAGATGGACCGCTGAATGTGAAAGTAGGAGGAGAAAAGATTATGGAGGTAGAAGAATTTTGTTATTTGGGAAGTAAAATTACTAAAGGTGGACGAAGCAGGAGCGATATAAAATGCCGAATAGCACAAGCTAAACGAGCCTTCAGTAAGAAATATAATTTGTTTACATCAAAAATTAATTTAAATGTCAGGAAAAGATTTTTGAAAGTGTATGTTTTAGTGTCGCTTTATATGGAAGTGAAACTTGGACGATCGGAGTATCTGAGAAGAAAAGATTAGAAGCTTTTGAAATGCGGTGCTATAGGAGAATGTTAAAAATCAGATGGGTGGATAAAGTGACAAATGAAGAGGTATTGCGGCAAATAGATGAAGAAAGAAGCATTTGGAAAAATATAGTTAAAAGAAGAGACTTATAGGCCACATACTAAGGCATCCTGGAATAGTCGCTTTAATATTGGAAGGACAGGTAGAAGGGAAAAATTGTGTAGGCAGGCCACGTTTGGAATATGTAAAACAAATTGTTGAGGATGTAGGATGTAGAGGGTATACTGAAATGAAACGACTAGCACTAGATAGGGAATCTTGGAGAGCTGCATCAAACCAGTCAAATGACTGAAGACAAAAAAAAATAAATTTCTTTGCCATGTAACGTACTTTTTTTGCTATGAATTTTTTAATTTTTAGATCTTGAGACTGTTTGGTTGTTCGAAAGCGTACAGAGTAATTTATTTCTCATATACTACTGAAGATTTTGTTTGTTATTGATATACAATTATATCTAGCAATGTACGCAGATTTCAGAAAAATGTATCAAGGAGTCAATATTCACAAAGGATTAAAATAAAATAAAATAATGTTAAAACAAAATAACGTTTTGCTTAGTTCAGATTTGAAATTTTTGTGAAATATTTTTCGGTATATTTTTGTTCGGTATCAGTCTCAAAATCTGAAAATCAAAAAATTCATAGCAAAAAAAGTATTAATCACAAGGAAAAAAAATTTAGACATATTCTTAGGATATTAATGACAAAAAATACACCGATTTTATCAGAATCTGAGATTGTGATTTACATGATATGGGGAATTTAACAGAATGATCCTATTTTATTCTGTTTGCTGATAATTTACAATTTATTACCCCTTATGGAGCAAAATTAAGATGTTATTTTAAAGTATGTTGAATTCATAAATAATTGACAGAATTGAGTGTTTATAAATTGTTGAATTAATAGTAAAATTATTAACATGCCTTAACTTATTGCTACTTGTGTAGCCCAAATTGTTGCCTCCATTGTCTAAGAGGTTCAAAGCTAAGCGATTCACGTGGTTAAGTTGCAGTACGTACTTTGAAATGAAACATTGTATATCCTCTCGGACATATCGTAAACCTGAATATTCGTTTACTTCACTGTGTTTTAATAACCAAGTCACCTCTGTTATACACCTCGCTAGTTTATTTTGAAACCGCTGTAAGATTCCGACATTGGATTGGTCCAAATTGGCTATAGAATAGTTGAGTATACCACCAGCTTATAAGACGATCGAGAACATCTGCCTAGCAACTAAAATATTTCCTATGAAGTTGCCTTCTCTTCTCTCTTATATGGATTATCCACGTTAGTCGACGGTCGAAGTGTAGATCTAGCTACCTTACACAGTCTGTTTGCGGAATTACAAGGCCAACAAGGCACACCCGTGGGCAATCGCATCTTTTCATCGTGAATGTCACACATCGTTCGATCTCGCTTAGTTAACGCGTATTCTTCATATATTCGACCGTCTGTTGATTAAATCCAATTCGGATTGTAGGCTATTTGATATCTGACGCTATAGTTGTGCTGGCATCAACTTCGAGAACAGCTTTGTCATCTGCAAAGGAAGCGACAGAAATCTCGTCTGTTGTTGGAAGGTCTACAGTAAAGATGAAGATCCTGAGGAATCTCTGACTTGATTTCAAAGAATGTGAAAAACTCCTGATTATATTTCACCCGAGAAAAACATCCTTCTAATTAGTCGAGTACCATAAGATAATAAGGTTGAGGAAGGCTCAGTTTCAATTTGTGTAAAAGAACGGGGGGCCAGATCTTGTCAAGTCTGTTTGATGTCTAAGAAGGATGTCTTTTCTTTTTTTGAGGTCACATACTCAAGAAGTATTCGTGTAAAATTAATTTTTAATAAAATTATCCCTAAGTGGTGATAATAAATAAAAAAAGGAACTTTTTAGAATTGTTTAAAAAATACAATGACACAGATATAATCGAAAATAAATAAAGTTGCAATTTTCTATGAAAGGAGGTGAACATTTTTGGCTAAATTTGTTTTTTAAGAAATACTAAACGGTAAGGGTTATTAAAAAATTAAGATTTTTACATATTAAATGCAATAAGTAACTTGCAAAATCGATTTGATTTAATTTCAAAAAATAAAAAATAAAAAAAAATATTTTTTGTTACCACAGACCACTTGAGTGGAATGGCCAACAATTTTTATAGTGATTTGAAGGTGAATTGATGTAGAAAATACAGATACAATGCCAGAACCTCCTTTTCTGAAACAAAATATAGCTAAAAAAAAATGTTTTTTGAGGAGGGCGTAAACAGTTATGTAATTTATAATCTTGATAAAAAAAAACTTCAACTTTCGTAATTTTTTTTTGCTACGGTGCCCCATAAAAATTTTGAAATTTTATTTAGGCTGAAACCCAAAACTTTTTCCAATTTTTGAAAAATTTAATGAATTTTTCCCCTCGAAGGTAGCACCTGTCTACAAAGTTTGAAGAAAATCGGTGAACGGGGTGCAGAGTTATAAGACGTAAGACCAAATACAGGTATATATATAATATACATACATACGCACAAATGTCCGTCTGACAAAAATAAAGTTTTTGAACTTGGAAGCATTAGAATTTACATTTTTTCACCGATTATTTACAATTTATTTAAATCTATTTTTTTATTAGAAGTGTCTCTTTAAAGCACAAAACTTAAAATTATTTGTTTTTTTTTTTACTGATACAAGTTATACCATCCTATACTGCTATAGCTGGGACAGTAAAAATAAACTCCGACATATGTAAAAATAATTAAAGCTATAGTAACAATTATAATATATATTAAAAAAATCACATTTAATCATTAAATTTGGATTTATATAAAAATGAATTACTTTTGTTATTTATATTTATTTTTGATTTATTCTAAAATTTTTATGGAGTAGGCTCCATATAAATTTTAATGAAAAAAAAAAATATATATATGTATCAGTGAGTGATCTACTGCGCCTGTAAATGTATAGCGAGAGTAGCACCACCAATTTTTAATAATTAATGCTACTAATTTAATTTATTGAGATTAAATCCAAAGTAAAAACCATAATTCAAGAATAATTTGTGGAATAATTTATACGAGTTCGAAGAGAAAATGTAAGGGAGATTCAATTTTCAAAATTGAATTACAGATCCACTCATTCACGCCTAAACCCGTTCGTTCGTTCCTGGTATAAGAAACATTTTCTTCTCCTTAGAACTGCGTTTAGTGATTAATCTGGATTTATTATTTTATAAGTAAAAGATAGACTACGTGTAATAATAATAAAAATAATATTACGCATTTTAATAACGGTAATTTAAAAAAAAGTTTTTAATTTTAAAAATAAAGACGTATAATTGTACACATTTTTAATATTTTAAATTTACTTCTATTATAAGTTTCAACGTTTGAAAAGGCATTCACACTGATCTTTTTTTTGTAAAGATCTTTCCTGACATTTCTATATCCATTTTTCGATTATTTTTTCAGTCCTTTTTCTTTATTTGAGTAAAAAAGTAAAATGTAATTTCTTGTATTATGAATTTTTACTTTCAGTGATGTAAGTTTATCATACTTTTTACTTTCTTTTTTTCTTGCAACGTAGTTGTGATGCTAAGAAGAAAAGTATGGTAATCAGTTAAAAAATTGGGTGCGTGTTTTTTTTGCATTTCTCGACGACCCCAAAAAACCTAAGTGCGGGTAATATTTGTACATATGTAAACGTGTTTGCGTATTTGAAGCTTAATAACTTTTGACTGGATAAACCTATTTTGATGAAATTTTGTTCTGAGATAAGAAGGAAAAATTTTGGGGTAAATATCTCCAGGGCGTTGGGTAGGTAGCTTTTTGGGATCAATTTTCTCAAAATGTTTCATACACATCCTCCACTTTACAAAAATGTGAAGCACATGCATACATTCTATTCTTATGATTTTTAAAAAATCTGATGTAGACACTACATGACTTCCTTGTACATCTATTAAATTACATAAACTCATTTTTTTAGAACGAAGAGTACATAAAATCTTATTTCATTAATAACTTATATATTTCATATAAGATATTTTTTCACTTTTTTTTGTTATTGAATTATTATTTATCGTAATTTTTTTTAAAATCAGAGGTTAATAATTATTAATAAATCAATATATTAAAATGAAAGAATAAAAGTTAAAAAAAAAGTAGATGAAGTCTGATTCGAACCAATGTGTCTTCCCCTTTGTAAGATCCAAATATTTCATTAATTAAAATTTGATTTGGCTATATTATATTATAATAATTATATATATATATATGTATATATTATGTTATAATTATATTATAATATTTATTAAATTATTATATTTTATTTGGCTATAACTCTGGAACCAATGAAAATACCACTTGTGATGTATCGTTGAAAAGCTCTCGATGAGGGCTTAGTACTGCAGTTAAGAAAAAGTCCAAAATCCAATGTTTTTGGTATTTTGGGCTTTTTGACACTTTTAGTTCAGGTAAAGGTGCAAAACTAGATGTTACAACAGTCCTAAACAAAAAATTTCAACATACTACGGATGTTGTCGTATATTACGGATGCTGTAGGATGTTGAAATTTTTGATTAAGGACTATTGTAACATCTATTTGTGCAGCTAGCTCCCCTTTTTATTACAATCGACAGAACCAAAAGTGTCCAAAAAAGCCCAAAATCCAAAAATATGTGGATTTTGGACTTTTTCTTAACTGCAGTAATAAGCTCTCATTGAAAGCCTTTCAGCGATATATCATAAGTCATAGTTAATGTCATTGGTTCGAGAGTTACAGCCAAATAGAATATTAATTAATGAAATATTTGGATCTTACAAGGGAAGGCACATTGGTTCGAATCAGACTTCATTTCCTTTTCATTTTTAACTTTTTTTTTAATTTAAACATATTGATTCATTAATAATTAATAACCCGTGATTATAAAAAAAGTTTTACAACAGATAATAATAATAATAATTAAAAAAATAAATAATATGAAAAGAAATCAGAAGTTATTCAATAGAATTTTATGTACTTTTAAATTTAATTTTAATTAATCTACTTTGTGTATGTAATTTAATAGATATTATTACATATGTTTATGTAATAGATTTGATGAAACATCTGATTATTTATTATTAATTAAAAATTATAATTTAGAATCGTATTATTTTTGCATTTTCTAGTTTAATTTTATTTAATTATTCTGGAATTTCTGTTTAATTTTATTAACTACAAGGTGACTGAAAAATAGCTCCTCACAAGAACAACATGTTTACTGAGGCATACATGCCTGATCTTTTAATAAATTGCAAAAAAAAATTTTTTCATTTAGTTCATTACTGCTCAGATATTGTAGGACAATAGTCGGAGTTGATCATGATTTCGTTTATTTGTTTTTTGTTGCCAATCATTTAATTGCTCTTTGTTTGATATAATTCTTTTGATCTTAATTTGTCTACACGTTCTCTAGTTTTCAAATTTTCTCTCTCTTTACATTAATCATCCACTCTTAATCTTTTTATTCTTTCTTTGGTTTTAACATTTTATTCCTCTTTATATTTATCATCTCTTAATGTTTTTATTCTTTCTTTGTTTGCAACACTTTCTTCCTTTTCATTCTTTCTTTGGTTTTAACAATTTCTTCCTCTTTGTATTTATCATCTTCTCTTAATCTTTTTATTCTTTCGTTGCTTTTTAACATTTTCTTCCCTTTATATTTATAATTTTCTCTTAATATTTTATTATTCTCTTGTTCTTAACATTTTCTTTCTCTTCATATTCATCTTCTTGTCATTTTTTTGAGATATATTTCTACATGTTTTCTTTAGTTTTTCTGTGTGATTGTTTATTTCTCATTTTTGATTATTCACCAAATAATCCAGTAATAAAATCTAAATATTTTACACCGTAAGGTCGAAATTCACATTTGCAACCCGTATACAGGAGTTCACAAACGGAATAGTTTAATTATTAACTTTTGTTTATACGACACACCAGAAATCTGAAACTTCTTTTATTCAGCAACTCACGAAGATACGAATAATACTGATCTAGTAATACGAGTAAGAAAGAGACTTTTACTCTATCCTAATGTTTCATGTAAGAATTGTACGAATTAATAATTGTATAAATATTTGATATTAATAAAAACTAATATTTTAGCAATTGTGTAACTTTCCACTTTATTAAAGAATTGGAGGATCGTATCTCACTTTCAAATGAAATATGTTTAAACGAAGTGCAGCAAAAAATGTGTATATGTAATTTAATAGGCATAAAAGGAAGTAATGTGGTGTCCACATAGATTTTTTTATTTTTTCATTTTAAGCTTTGCAGTTATTTTCCGACAATCAGTAGGACTTATAAGAACCGAAGTAAGTTCTTTTATTTTTAATTTTTTATGGTGACCTTCCGTTTCGGATAAACGGAATATATATATATTTTTTTTTTTTTTTTTTTGTCTTCAGTCATTTGACTGGTTTGATGCAGCTCTCCAAGATTCCCTATCTAGTGCTAGTCGTTTCATTTCAGTATACCCTCTACATCCTACATCCCCAACAATTTGTTTTACATACTCCAGACGTGGCCTGCCTACACAATTTTTCCCTTCTACCTGTCCTTCCAATATTAAAGCGACTATTCCAGGATGCCTTAGTATGTGGCCTATAAGTCTGTCTCTTCTTTTAACTATATTCTTCCAAATGCTTCTTTCTTCATCTATTTGCCGCAATACCTCTTCATTTGTCACTTTATCCACCCATCTGATTTTTAACATTCTCCTATAGCACCACATTTCAAAAGCTTCTAATCTTTTCTTCTCAGATACTCCGATTGTCCAAGTTTCACTTCCATATAAAGCGACACTCCAAACATACACTTTCAAAAATCTTTTCCTGACATTTAAATTCATTTTTGATGTAAACAAATTATATTTCTTACTGAAGGCTCGTTTAGCTTGTGCTATTCGGCATTTTATATCGCTCCTGCTTCGTCCATCTTTAGTAATTTTACTTCCCAAATAACAAAATTCTTCTACCTCCATAATCTTTTCTCCTCCTATTTTCACATTCAGGGGTCCATCTTTGTTATTTCTACTACATTTCATTACTTTTGTTTTGTTCTTGTTTATTTTCATGCGATAGTTCTTGCGTAGGACTTCATCTATGCCATTCATTGTTTCTTCTAAATCCTTTTTACTCTCGGCTAGAATTACTATATCATCAGCAAATCGTAGCATCTTTATCTTTTCACCTTGTACTGTTACTCCGAATCTAAATTGTTCTTTAATATCATTAACTGCTAGTTCCATGTAAAGATTAAAAAGTAACGGAGATAGGGAACATCCTTGTCGGACTCCCTTTCTTATTAGGGCTTCTTTCTTATGTTCTTCAATTGTTATTGTTGCTGTTTGGTTCCTGTACATGTTAGCAATTGTTCTTCTATCTCTGTATTTGAACCCTAATTTTTTTAAAATGCTGAACATTTTATTCCAATCTACGTTATCGAAAGCCTTTTCTAGGTCTATAAACGCCAAGTATGTTGGTTTGTTTTTCTTTAATCTTCCTTCTACTATTAATCTGAGGCCTAAAATTGTTTCCCTTGTCCCTATACTTTTCCTGAAACCAAATTGGTCTTCTCCTAACACTTCTTCCACTCTCCTCTCAATTCTTCTGTATAAAATTCTAGTTAAGATTTTTGATGCATGACTAGTTAAACTAATTGTTCTGTATTCTTCACATTTATCTGCCCCTCCTTTCTTTGGTATCATAACTATAACACTTTTTTTGAAGTCTGATGGAAATTCCCCATTTTCATAAATATTACACACCAGTTTGTATAATCTATCAATCGCTTCCTCACCTGCACTGCGCAGTAATTCTACAGGTATTCCGTCTATTCCAGGAGCCTTTCTGCCATTTAAATCTTTTAATGCTCTCTTAAATTCAGATCTCAGTATTGTTTCTCCCATTTCATCCTCCTCAACTTCCTCTTCTTCCTCTATAACACCATTTTCTAATTCATTTCCTCCGTATAACTCTTCAATATATTCCACCCATCTATCGACTTTACCTTTCGTATTATATATTGGTGTACCATCTTTGTTTAACACATTATTAGATTTTAATTTATGTACCCCAAAATTTTCCTTAACTTTCCTGTATGCTCCGTCAATTTTACCAATGTTCATTTCTCTTTCCACTTCTGAACACTTTTCTTTAATCCACTCTTCTTTCGCCAGTTTGCATTTCCTATTTATAGCATTTCTTAATTGCCGATAGTTCCTTTTACTTTCTTCATCATTAGCATTCTTATATTTTCTACGTTCATCCATCAGCTGCAATATATCGTCTGAAACCCAAGGTTTTCTACCGGTTCTCTTTATTCCGCCTAAGTTTGCTTCAGCTGATTTAAGAATTTCCTTTTTAACATTCTCCCATTCTTCTTCTACATTTTCTACCATATATATATATAAATGATGAATATATATTGAATATAATGTAAACAGGCAAACATTTTTTTTAGAGGAGAAACGTATAAAAAAAATTCAATATCCTTACAATTTTACTTCAGCATTACCTACCCGTAACATAATCTCTGATATGAAAGGATTTAGTCGTTTTTAACGAGATGACCTATATTATCTTAAATCTAAAATAACCTTATAACGGTTTGATTTTTGCTTAATGATTTATTGTTGTAAGAATAAAATCAATTATTTTGAAGGACAGAGATGATGTTATGGGTAGGTAATTGCTGAAATAAGAGCGTAGTAAAATGTTTAACATTTCATCCACCATTTCATTCACCTTTAATAAAAAAATTACTTTATTAATAGATAATATAATTTCGTACTCCGATTGGTTAAAGCTTACTGTAAACATGTAGTTACACGTATACCTTCGTCTAAATAACATAATGCGGTGTTGTCATTTGGTCAGCATCGTACCTAAATACGATTTGTCAAAGTACTGTGATTAGATGGATTTTTTTTATTCCGTTTGATCAGAATTGTACAGCGCTGTGATTTACCTAAATATGTTTCCAGATAGGTCAGATATTTTTTTTATTCCTTTGATTAATAAAATGCGGTTATGTAATTCGTTAGAAATCGGTGCATTCTGATTTGTGTGAACGATTAAATATTGCGTTTAATGCGGAGAGCTCCATACAGGGCACTGTGCAACTATAATGGATTCTAAAATAGAAAAAGATGGATGTGCATTATATTGTATCGCCTATAATGAATTGTTGCAGGAAATGGTACGTCAATACTTTAACGTTGTATATCTTAGGAATTTTTACGGCCGAGATACATGTCAAGGATCTCAGGCACAAGTGGCATAAGAACTTAGCTGCTTTTAAACGGAATGAAGTTATCACTTCAGTAGTGTAGAGCTGAAATTCATTCGGATTTTATTTAAGTTAGTACGCGAATATAAACCCACCGGGTTGGTCTAGCGGTGAACGCGTCTTCCCAAATCGGCTGATTTGGTAGTCGAGAGTTCCAGCGTTCAATTCCTAGTAAAATCTGTTATTTTTACACGGATTTGAATACTAGATCGTGGATACCGGTGTTCTTGGGCGGTTGGGTTTCAATTAACCACACATCTCAGGAACGGTCGAACTGAGACTGTACAAGACTGCACCTCATTTACACTCATACATATCATCCTCATTCATCCTCTGAAGTATTATCTGAACGGTAATTACCGGAGTCGAAACAGGAAAAAGAAGAGAAAGTACGCAAATATACAAGTGTTTATTCGGCAAAGTGAAAAAGAGTACTGAAAAACACTACCATAGTAAGCTTGATTTTGGATACAAATTATACTTGAAAGTAGTTAAAATATTTTAGAAATTCCCACATTTTAGACAGTCTTAGATCATGTTTGGTCATAATTTTTTTTGTATTTATTCTTTTACTTTTATAAAATATTTCAATTTTTCGTTTTTTTTTTTAAATAAAATTTATTTTTGAAAATTATTTATAAGCATAATTTAATAAACTTGTGATAACAGGTGATAGATACAAAACAATATTGTAACATTAGATTAATTAAAACTGGATTTGTCAGCTTTATGATTGATAATATGAAATAACATGTACCGATAATTTATAAGGTCAGTTCATGTATGCTTGTTTAAAATCGATGATGTTTATTTAATAAATCAATTATTCGTTGATGTATTATTTTTATTTCCTGACTTGTTTGCAGAAATTTTAACGATTCTTTTTTAATTTTAAAATGTTATATTAATGTCAAAAACCTATAACCTTTTTATATCCAAATTAAAATACACATTTTTCATTTTCACGGCGGTCATAGTGTACTACATGCAATCAAAAAATGAATGAATTGTGATTCATATACGTATCTTCTACAATTATAGCACTTCATATATAAAATTTAAACAAGTCTCAGCTAATCGTCTATGGATATATTTATATTGGAATAGATTCATTAGATTCATAGCATGAATAGGGGCAAAATTTTCTTTTCAATCAGACCAGATGAAAAAGGTCCCTAAGTTTGCCTCAATTAATATACTAAATTTTGAGATATCCAGGTGGATCTCAAATTATATATCTCTAATATCGATATAAACGTGTCGTAGTCTCGTTTTTCATTTGTAACTAGTTAAATTTTAACGAAAAATGTTTCAAACAAAAGTTGAACGGAAAATTTTACACAAAACACTTATAGTAACATTTTAATAAGATAAAAATTAAACGTGAGAATTATCTGTTACATCAAATTCAAAAAATCTTAAATTTTTTTTGAAATTTAAAAGAAATAATGAAGGTTACTCTCAATAAAGTACATATTTCTCGATAACTTCACAAAGTTTAACATAAAAATCTGTTTTTGTTAACTTTTTGCAAACATTTATATTGAAATTTTCACTGTTAAGTGTGCACTGACGCATTTTATAAACAATTACTCTCACAAAACTCAATAAAATTTACGGTAAAACTGAGGTAACAGTTTACCTAAAATATTTTTTCCTAACTATTGCTTTTTTTAATTATTTATTTCGTAAATTTAGTAAGTCTTGATTGGTTTTTGGTACTTAGTGAAAGTCCCAAAATACGTTTTTTAAAATATAATGATTTTAAAATTGTTAATGTTTAAAAAACAACAATATATTTTGCTACGAAACTTATTACGTTAATAATTAAGTAAGAATATTAATAAATAAGAATATATTCCCGTAGTTGTTTTTCGATTTTCTGAATTTGATTTTTATTGCAGGCCTTTGATGAACAATTTGAAAATACTTTGCAAGGTACTCGTTTATCGGGCGGGCGTACTGCCAAAAGACTGACAACTCTTTACTTTATTTTATTTATAAACAAATCTCAGAATGGTAGTGAGGCTTTCGACTTTTAATATGTTAATTGAGGAATGCTTAGGGTACTTTTCCACCTGGTCTGATCGACAGGAAAATTTTGTCCCTATATTCATGTTTTGAATCTAATGTTCCTACTTCTCTGTATCACAGATTTTGTAAATACTTTCGAATTTCAACCGTATTTTTATGGAAAAACGTAACTTGTATTATTAAACTCTTGATATTTATTAAGCTTGATTAAAATTGTTTTTTAGGTTCTGAAAATATTAATAAAAATCTCTGCGATTAATTTTGATCTGATGCAGAATGTATCACGAAGTTCTCTTGAGACTTCCATAACCTATAAATCTTAAAATGCTTCGATTACGAGTTGCGACTAGTGAAAAAGCTTGCTCAGATTTCTGCTACCCCGGTGAAATGAGATCGTACTGAGATTTTTAGGACGTTAGGTTAAGGGACAAAATTAGTGATTTCTTATGGTTTTTGATCTGAAAAATCGAATAAAATAGATCTCAGAACCGTAAATGCGGGAGTTTTTGAGAAATCTGGGGTGAAAACCAATAAATTGGGGGTAAAAAACCCTGTTTTCTTTTTGTTTGACGAACAGTAACTTAATCGAACGGGTAACACATAAACATTTTAAATAAAACTTGTAGAGAATTTAATTCTGAACAAAATGATGAAAGATAAGCTGAAGATAAAAGAAAGAGAAGCTACGAATTTTATGTAGAAACATTGCTAAGTTTGTCAGAAAACTACTTATTAAATGTAAACACAAACCAGATTATTTTTTGGTGATGCGAACAATTTGTAAAAACAAAATTTACTGTTAAAAATTGCAGTTAGAAAATTTAAAAAAAGGAAATTACCAATTCACAGTTCAACACAGGTTTAGCGTAAATGTATGGTACGGCCTTCTTCACAGTCAGCTGTTTGGACCGTTCATATTACCTGATTGCTTAAATGCTGAGGTCTACTTTCAATTTTTTTTTCCTCTGGTGCTTAGAAGCAACGTATACTTCCAGCACGAAGGCGCGCTTCCCCACTTTTCTTGTGCCGATTCCAATCATCATTTCCCTGAGAAATGGATCGGTCGTGGAGGTTCAGATTCCTGTCCACCAAAATCGCTTGATATTGATCTTTTTGCGTTGGAGGATGGTGGAAAATATTGAATACAAAACAAAAATAAATTCTCGTGAGAAATTAATCTCCCGCATTGTGGATGCGGCTGAGCAATATAAGGTAAACCCTCAAGAACTAAAAATAACAACAAAAGCAGTAAAAAAACGTGCCAAGATACGCATAATGCACTGGTCAGATGTACTGTTTCTAAAAAAGTTTCAAATTTTTCTTTTTCTTGTTAAAAGTTTTATGTGTTTATTACCCGTTTAACACAGTTATTGTAGGTCAAACAAGAAAAACAGGGTTCCTTACGTCAATTTATTGGTTTTCATCCCAAATTTCTCAAAACACTCCTGCAGATACGGATTTTACGAATGCAGATACGCATTTTAGAACATATTTTTATATATACTTTTTCTGTTATTTTCACGAGTAGAATAGATTACGGAAGTTCAGTTGGAGAATTTCGTGATACATACTATATTAACTGCAGTCAATGCTGTAAAAGTTAATGTATTTTATATTTATTTATTCGTACGGCACACTTCGTAAGACAATCTACAAATAAAAACTGGCTAAATATCAACAGGAGGCTTCCAATCCATGCTAAGGCTGTAGCGTCAGCTTTCATAAAGTAGCTCCTTGGGAAACCTTGAGCTCCACAGTCACTTCTCGAAGACTCCTCAATCCCCCGTTTGTGTAGCGTGCCTGCGCATCAGCCTTGCTCAGCGATTTCTATTTAATTTGACCCAAAGTTTCCTGTCGAACACTGTCCCAGCGTTGTCGTGGTTATATAGCTCGAACCAAGATTTTTCTCTGGATTTTCAATGAGTCGACAGATCTGATCTGAAATGAGACCTCCGATCCCAGAGGTCTCTCATTTCGACATTACTAATAGCCAATTGTTCAGCTTTCCATAGCAATGGATCTCAGCAGAGTCTATTTCGTTGCAGGGCAGGTATGTCATCATGTACAGATAGTTCCAGGTTCTCTCGTAAATTGCGGATGTTGGTCTAATTGTTCCAGTTATTAAACACATGGTTTAATAAACATGTGTTTAGTTCAGCTGAACATTAATCAAGTTGATGTGTTAGCTATTTAGCCAAACTGGAGCACAGTACTCGGCAGTAGAAAATACCAACGCGACGGAAGATGTACGCAGAGTATTCACGAAAGCACACTATGTCGCACCACAAAGTTTTATTTGGGGTACTTGTTATGACTGAAGAATATTACTGGAAAACGGCACTTGAGCCTTACCCTCTTCACGGAGCTCTAAGCCGTCGGTGGTCTGACAGAGCAAACCACGCCAGTATGCCGCATACCTTTCCAGCGAAAGAAGAAAAGCTTCCCCTCGATTGAGGGAACAAAGGGCAAAGAAGATCCTACCTTGTACCAAAGACGACAGAAAAATGGAACGAGAGACAGGGAAAACCGAAATTTCTAAAGAGAGGCGAAAATACAGCAGCGCCGGAACGGTGATCCTAAGACAAGGAATCCCGAGCCTAGTGTCCGGGATACTAGCATGGAAAAAGGGGACAGGGACATTATGCGGCAGCCTCAGCCGCTTCTGTATGAAAGAATGACCTAACAACTCTATAGAGCTCAGTAAGAACGGCTGCATCGCACCTCCAAACACCAGAGAGCGATAGATGCACGCAAATAAGAACGACCGCACAGCCACCACCCTCTGCTGCAGCTTAAGTGGAGCGCGGGTGAGTCGTTGGAGGAACTCAAAAGACACGTTTGGGAGCTGGTTGGTTCAATTGAATCGAAATTCACATCAAGATACCGCCATTTCTGGACGGCTGTAGGATGGAACCCGAACACAGATGAAATTGCCTTTCAACCAGAACTTGAATGCTTGGAACGATGGAAAATGCAAAGCACTTTCCAACGTTCAGAGACCATACGCATGACAGCACCTTCAAAAGCGTCAAGCGAGGATTGTAAGCCGCAGACCGTGAAGCCGAACAGTAGGACGTCATCAGTGTAGCGTACGCTACTGCCGACAACATAAAATCCAAGAGATCAACAAAAACCTCGACCAGGTCTTTGAGCAGCAGGTTAATTACATAAAAAAATAAAGGTAATGACAGGGAGTCACTCTGTCGAACATCCCGAGAAACACGGACAAGGTGGGAGGATTTTCTCTAGGCTGAGAAAACGGTTGAAGAGAAGTTATACACCCGATTAAGGTAGGTGACGAATGGGGGGCAGACCAAGGGAACACAGGGCAAGATCAATAGTTCCAGGGGAAACGGAATCAAAAGCCTTCTCAACATCAAGAGATAAAATATGCAAAGGCGATAAGAAAGAGCGAGCGTTGTGGATTGCAACAGAGAGAATAGAGGTGTTCTCCGCACAACCGTCGTCGAAACAATGCTGGTGGAGTTCATCTAATCGGAAAGCGTGGAGACATCCAGCAAGAATCTCATGAAGGTGCCTGACGACCATAGAAGAGACGGATTGGACGGAAGTCCCGATGGCCGATAAACGCCCCCATTCTTAAGACAAAAATAGTGCAGTTGACCAGCCTAGAAACTGGGAAACTGCCTAGAAAAAGAACGATACGAATAAAAACGGTATTAAAATAAAGAGTGACGATAAAAACGGAAAGCACGCCAGATGCGTGGGGTCACTCCGTCAGGGCCGGGAGCCGAGCTGAACGGAACACGAGTAGCAACAACCTCATCGGGCATGAGGGACCCGCACAGACTTGAGGGATGAACGAGAAAAGTAGCGACGATTCATCCGAACAGGTTTAGAAGCATAAGTGACCAGATCGGTTCAGTATCTAAACATCTCTTGGATGGGAGGAACCGAAACATCGATCAGAAGAGGGATTCTGTGGAAAATAGCCGAACACATCTCCACATGTTATGTCGGAACGGTCGCTGTGTATGGCGGTGTACTCTGAACGTCTAACTTGGTGTTTGGATGGGCCAACAAACCTGGTGAGACGAAGAGAAAGAGAAAAGGGTGGAAAGACATTGAAGAACCAGTTCGCAAGAGACTGCAGAACCTGGTGAGCCGGAACTCACGACAAAGCAGACTGAGCTATGATTGGTTGTTAATTTGTGGGACCGCTATTCCCAAATATTAGAAGCTGAAGAAGAATGAGGTTGAATGGCAGCGGGATAGAATCATAGATTGAGTGTCATTCTAAAGAAGGGGGAAAAGAAAGACCATCGTCGGAAGAAGACGGAGAACGCAATTGGATGGTTGTTGGGCTGTGAGACAGAAGAGCAGGCATCGCTGAAGTTGAAGCTCCACTCATCTCAGAAACTGATTGACCTGGTGTGGGCGTGGACGACGTCTGGACGCACGAGGCAGGTCAGGAGATCTTGAAGGCTGAGTGTTGTCGGGGAAAGTTTTAGGCGAGACATCAAGAGCATCAAGGACTGCCTGAACAAATTGATGATAGTCGGTCTGTCGGTGTGCCCCTTTAATAGACTCAAGGGTTCGCCCAGGCACTAAATCCAAAATATGTTGATTAGTTACCTCCTTAATTAGTAAGGCTCCTTCCTTAATTACTAAGGCTTCTGGTGTTCAACGTACCTTTGACGACGGAATGACAATAGAAGCTTCGTGCTCAACAGGATGCTGATGACGACGATGCACCCCAAAGCTAATGGCAGACTTGAATGAACGCTGGCAATCATGACAAATAAATGATGGTTCTTGTGGGACAGGAGCACCAGCTGCTGTTGTTGCAGGGACAACAACCCTGGGATGTATTGGCTGGAAAAAGTTGGCTGACGGCCGTCTCCGATTGGTTTATATCATCTGAGGCTTATTTTTCTTGATCAAAACCAAGTTAAGATACAATCCACCAGGGCTGGCAACCCAGGTGGGAGGCTGAGGACTCGTGGACCCTCGAGAAAGCATTCAGTTTTAGTTCGCCTGTCCAGTGGTATCGTGTAAGGACAAGGTACTAACAGTGCCGCCACGTGAAGGCACATGTGACGACAACAAAGCAAGCGTGTTAACAGTAGGTGGCAAGTAAAAAGTGACGCTAACCTCCTCCCGAAGAAACAGAGAAACTACACAAGGCGCTTTGCGTTGCCACCACTTCCGACACCAAAAGGTTAATACATTAAAACGTTAATACATCCGTAAAAGTTTGTATTCGTAAACAATATTTACGAATACAAACCTTTTTTAAAAATACTACTATTAAAATAAACGGTTATCTTTATCCATTAAATTGCAATAACTGTATCGGTTAGATTAATTGAATTGTAAAATAGAAACACAAATTATCCGTTACATTGTATTTCTATGGAAATAAATGCATTTATTTATTTGCAAGTAATAAAAATAAAAGTATATTTTTTCAAAACTCTGTTCTGATTAAAAATAGGTAAATATTCGATCCCATTTTACTTATTAAAAAAAATCTAATCAAATAATTTTAATTTAATAACAAGTGGAATTCTATATTACTTTTAGATTCGTGTAATATACGTTTTAATATAGCATAGTGTGGAACGCTTATAAGGTAACGAACTTGATTTGACATTGTACAACAGCGGTATCGGAAATGAAAATGCAATAAGTTGAAAACGGTTAAACTTGTCAAATATATATACATATATAGACAAACACAGTAAATTGATGGAATTTAGTTGACAGTTTTAAATTCCTTTTATTGGTAGAAAGTGGTTTGTTTTTTGTTGGTCTTTGTTGTTAACTGTTAGGTTGGGTTTTATTGATTTTGCTATGTACTTGACAGGTTTCTCTTTGCTACATATATTATTATCGAACTAGATTTTATCTGTTGAAAAAAGAAAATAAAAACGTATTTTTAAGAATGAAGCAGTTCATAAGTAACCTAATGTTATATTTACAAGTTTTTGACATTCTTTTTCCCTTCCCTTCCCTTCCGAGCGTCACACTGTTATGGACGGCTCCCAATAGCGAATTCCTTATTTAATTTATTTAACACAAATTGTTATGTCGATTAAAATAAATTTTAAGAAAATTTTAACTTTAATTTAGGAAGAGAAGAGCGAGTTATTTGAATAAGGGAATTGAACAAAAAATTTGTTAGAAAACTGAGCAAAATAAAGATCTAATATTCGTTTATTATTTTTTTTTCTGGCAGAAACTAAAGTACCGAGTAGCATAGATTTATTGCTAAAGGAGAAATTTAGTTTGAAAATAAATAGGACTAAATAAAAGGTAAAAATATATAATATTACTGAACGGAAAAGAAAATTAAGAATTAAAAATTAAAATAGAGGAACTCAATATATAGAGTTGGGAGAATTTTTTTACTTAGCTAATAAAATTACAAAGGATGTAAAGAGTAATAAAAACATCAAAAGCAGATTGGCAAAAAAAGGGAAATTTCTTTCATTCACAGAAGAAATCTGCCAATATCAAATCTTACCTTGATCGTGGAAAGAAATTTTAGAAAATATTTATGTGGTGAAGCGTAACATTTTATGGGATGACGTAATGAGAGCTTTTTGCAAATGCGAGAATGTTAAAAATTAGGTGGGTGGATAAAATTCGAAATGAAGACGGATAGGAGAGAAAGAAAAGGTAGACTCTCATAAACAGACGGACAAGGTATTGCATCAAGGTTTAGATAATTTGGTGATGGAAGGACACAAAAACTGTACAGCAAAAACAAAGTGTGTAATATTTAAAGATGTAGGAAGTAATAAATAAATATTTTGGAGTTAAAAAATTAGCACATAATAGAAAGAAGTGGAGAATAGCACAAATCAGTCAAACGACCGATGGTACAGAATAATTATTACTATGTCCATCCCAGGAAATTGTGTAGAGTGATTCACGAAGAATATACAACTTTCGGGAAATGTACCGGTGAAAATAAAGAAGAAAGTTCATATAAACGTAGGTTCGGAAACGCTTCCTTAGCGAGTGCCAGCTGGCAAAATATTTCACCCTGATTTTTGCGCCTTCGGTAAAATTAAGCCAAACTGTAATTCTTGAGATCGAAATTAAGGAGTAAATTTTGTCGTTTGAAACAAAATTTACCCGCAAAATTGCAAAAATAGGTCTTGGAACTGTATTTTTTTGTAGTCTTCAAGAAATGTTGGTAAAAGACAAAAGCTTGGGGTCGAAAAACACACTATTTTATTTTATTTAAAGAGATCGGATATCGTTGCAAGTTGGTCATCTTTTGATCTTTTCTTACGAATTTCCCAGTTGCCAAAACAAAGGGCTCAAAAAAATAGAAACGGTTTTAGTGTCATAGTACATCGAAAAATAACCCTTTAAAATCCATTTGCATCAAATGTTTTAATTTGCAAGAAGTGCTTCAATTTCCACTATGTCAGTTTGTTCAACAGTTTGGCCATAACGACTAATTTATTCAGTTATCTTTTCATTTGTGTGTTTAACAAATCTTAATCATATGTTAATCGATAAGAAACCAACAAGCTTCTAGCGGCCGCACAGGTTTATTATTCTTTGCATTACATACCATGTAGTTTGTAGCTCTACATGCCAACAATATTATAGATCTAATTGCAATACGTGAACAGGAGCAAATCCATCACCTTCAGCATGAACCGTTTCAAAACTATTGTCATACCTAGTATATCTTCTTGATCCTCAGATGGATTGTAGTCAGGGTCAGTGTCTATATCACTAACACAGATGGCGAATTCAACACATCTGAACAACAGGGAGCCTCTTTTGATTCTTGTTGTGGTCCGAATGAAAGATGCAGCGTCGGAATGATCTGATAAGTTTTCTTTCAGTGCGTTCAAAATTTGTCGTTCATCCATTGTTTTCATGCAAATGACACAAAAAATACCAATTTGACTCGTGTACCAACAAAAGAGGAATACGAAGTAACACTAACTTACTATGGCAACTATCAATATTTGATGCAAAGATCTACGAGGGTGGTCTGATAGCTCTCGGCCTGATAGTGAAAATGAGAATTTTTTTTTCAAAAAATCGCTGTTTTTCAACAGACTCCTTTAATATTACTGCATTTCAGTCAGAGGTGTTTCAGCGCCATTATCCCATCTCTGAATTGTTCCTCCAGAAGTGCTGCAAAATACCCGTCTATAGCCGCAATCGCTTCTTGACGAAAAACGCTGACCAACGAGGAAGACTGAGTTTTGAAAAGAGCTGGAAATCCGAGGGAGCCAAATCTACGGAATAGGATGGATTTTCTAGCACTTAATAGTTCAATTTAAAGAATAGTGTTCAGAAGTGGAAAGAAAAATGAACATTGGTAAAATAGACGGAGCATACAGGAAAGTTAAGGAAAGTTTTGGGGTACATAAATTAAAATCTAATAATGTGTTAAACAATGATGGTACACCGATATATAATACGAAGGGTAAAGTCGATAGACGGGTGGAATATATTGAAGAGTTATACGGAGGAAATGAATTAGAAAATGGTGTTATAGAGGAAGAAGAGGAAGTTGAGGAGGATGAAATGGGAGAAACAATACTGAGATCTGAATTTAAGAGAGCATTAAACGATTTAAATGGCAGAAAGGCTCCTGGAATAGACTGAATACCTGTAGAATTACTGCGCAGTGCAGGTGAGGAGGCGATTGATAGATTATACAAACTGGTGTGCAATATTTATGAAAAAGGGGAATTTCCGTTAAAAAAAAGTGTTATAGTCATGATACCAAAGAAAGCAGATAAATGTGAAGAATACAGAACAATTAGTTTAACTAGTCACGCATCAAAAATCTTAACTAGAATTCTATACAGAAGAATTGAGAGGAGAGTGGAAGAAGTGTTAGGAGAAGACCGATTTGGTTTCAGGAAAAGTATAGGGACAAGGGAAGCAATTTTAGGCCTCAGATTAATAGTAGAAGGAAGATTAAAGAAAAACAAACCGACATACTTGGCGTTTATAGACCTAGAAAAGGCATTCGATAACGTAGACTGGAATAAAATGTTCAGCATTTTAAAAAAATTAGGGTTCAAATATAGAGATAGAAGAACAATTGCTAACATGTACAGGAACCAAACAGCAACAGTAACAATTGAAGAACATAAGAAAGAAGCCGTAATAAGAAAGGGAGTCCGACAAGGATGTTCCCTATCTCCGTTACTTTTTAATCTTTACATGGAACTAGCGGTTAACGATGTTAAAGAACAATTTAGATTCGGAGTAACGGTACAAGGTGAAAAGATAAAGATACTACGATTTGCTGATGATATAGTAATTCTAGCCGAGAGTAAAAAGGATTTAGAAGAAACAATGAACAGCATAGATGAAGTCCTACGCAAGAACTATCGCGTGAAAATAAACAAGAACAAAACAAAAGTAATGAAATGTAGTAGAAATGACAAAGATGGACCGCTGAATGTGAAAATAGTTGGAGAAAAGATTATGGAGGTAGAAGAATTTTGTTATTTGGGAAGTAGAATTACTAAAGATGGACGAAGCAGGAGCGATATAAAATGCCGAATAGCACAAGCTAAACGAGCCTTCAGTAAGAAATATAAGTTGTTTACATCAAAAATTAATTTAAATGTCAGGAAAAGATTTTTGAAAGTGTATGTTTGGAGTGTCGCTTTATATGGAAGTGAAACTTGGACGATCGGAGTATCTGAGAAGAAAAGATTGGAAGCTTTTGAAATGCGGTGCTATAGGAGAATGTTAAAAATCAGATGGGTGGATAAAGTGACAAATGAAGAGGTATTGCGGCAAATAGATGAAGAAAGAAGCATTTGGAAGAATATAGTTAAAAGAAGAGACAGACTTATAGGCCACATACTAAGGCATCCTGGAATAGTCGCTTTAATATTGGAAGGACAGGTAGAAGGGAAAAATTGTGTTGGCAGGGCACGTTTGGAATATGTAAAACAAATTGTTAGGGATGTAGGATGTAGAGGGTATACTGAAATGAAACGACTAGCAGCACTAGATAGGGAATCTTGGAGAGCTGGATCAAACCAGTCAAATGACTGAAGACAAAAAAAAGAAAATAGTTCAAATCCCTCAATTTTGCGAAAACACTTTTGTGGGCAAGTATATTGTCCTGATGATTTTGTTCTTCTGCAAGCCGGATCTGTTTCATGAATTTTTGAGACCACTTTCGTTAGAAGACTAGAATAATATATTCTCCAGTTATTACTTTTTTTCTTCAAGATAACTTAAAAGAATTCCTTTCGGATTCCAAAAATCGATATCATGACCTTAAATAAATGGCCTATGACCCCGTTTTCGCATTCTTCGGAGCTGAAGAACCAGCTTCTGTCCACTTTTTATGGATTTTTGTTTCGATTCTGGTATGTAATGGAGAATGCATGTTTCAGCAGATATCGAGACTACATTACACGTTTCTTCACAGCGGAAATTGAAGGAAAAGAGTCACCGTAGAACATTTACGATCCTCGAATGAATTTCGGTCGGCGTCAAGTCATCTTTTACTAGATTCTTTTTTTTTTAATTTTCAACAATACACGCAACGAAATCGATTCAAATGGCATGACTTGCAATTTCATATGGCGTCTTTTAACAACTGTGTAAACATACGAGGGAAAAAAATTCATGCCACTAGTGCTGCGATCTATGAGGTTGAGAATAACTTTTCGTATATTTTTAACATAAAAATGAAGTAAAAATAATTTATAATGAGAAATAAGAAAATTTTGATAAAACTGTACGTTACGGCTATATTAGAATCTCATCAAGTAAAACAGAAAAAAAACATTTGTTACCTCAATGTATTTCTTCAACACCCTATAACCTGCTGCTTGTTGAAACTATTATCATCGTTTCCCAAATTTATCAAAATATCGTCAATAATATTTTTAAACAAACTGTTCGCTTCCCATGTTTTTTCCTTCTTTTAATTACTCGTTGAATACAATTTTTCTAACCTTAAATCATCGGATTGGTTTAGTGGTGAACGCGTCTTTCCAAATCAGCTGATTTGGAAATCGAGAAATTCAGCGTTAAGTCTGCTCTCGGCCGACCACGCTTCGCCCTGCACCGATGATATACCAAGAACGACACAAAAAAAAAAAATGAAAATTTTAAATGGTCTCATAAAATTATTACTAAAATTGTTTGGTTTTTTTGAAGGATTTTTTTTTTTTTTTAAATGAACTGACATACAACGCTAAGAAATTTGAATGTTTGAACAAAGAAATTTTATTGACATAATGTATCTTAAAATTAATAATTTTTATATTAGGATTCACCCTTTGATGCCGGCCGGACGCTCGCTACATCATAAAAAGAAAGTCATCTTCATACGCATCCGACTCTTCTGACGATCTTAATGTCTTGAACCTGCTTCTTCCACGCCCAGAGTGAGAGTGCCAGTGCCCTTCCCACTCGCTTACTACCGGCCGGAGAAAAAAAAACAATTACCTTCCCCTTCCAACAAAGTTTTTTACGTTACAGATCGCATGCGCGAGAACTCCATCTTAACAATAATACACATCTACTTAATACTTTCTTTCTTTTTCCTGTTTAGCCTCCGGTAACTACCGTTTAGATAATACTTCAGAGGATGAATGAGGATGATATGTATGAATGTAAATGAAGTGTTGTCTTGTACAGTTTCAGTTAGCGTTCCTCAGATGTATGGTTAATTGAAACCCAACCACCAAAGAACATCGGTATCCACGATCTAGTATTCAAGTCCGTGTAAAAATAGCTGGCTTTACTAGGACTTGAACGCTGGAACTCTCGACTTCCAAATCAGCTGATTTGGGAAGACGCGTTCACCACTAGACCAACCCGGTGGGTTATCTACTTAATACTAGTAAAAAAACACGTTACTCATATTAAATCTAATACAATGTCATACAACCCACCGGGTTGGTCTAGTGGTTAACGCGTCTTCCCAAATCAGCTGATTTGGAAGTCGAGAGTTTCAGCGTTCAAGTCCTAGTAAAGCCAGCTATTTTTACACGGATTTGAATACTAGATCGTGGATACCGGTGTTCTTTGGAGGTTGGGTTTCAATTAACAACCACACATCTCAGGAATGGTCGAACTGAGAATGTACAAGACTACACTTCATTTACACTCATACATATCATCCTCATTCATCCTCTGAAGAATCATCTAAACGGTAGTTACCGGAGGCTAAACAGGAAAAAGAAAGAATACAATGTCATACAATTAAATACAAGTTACAATGTCAGCTTTATTTTTTATTCATGAGGTTTGACACGCCTCAAGTCCTAGTAAAGGCACTTAATATATGATGTCAATTACTAAAATTAAATTAAAAATTAAATTAAAAATTAAAATAAACTAAAAAATAAATAGTTTAAATAAAATAAATATGCATGTGGTCTAGCTCGCCAATGTTACATAACTTTTTATTTTAGTTAAATTATTTAATTTTTAATTTAATTTTAGTAATTAATATTTCTATATATGAAATTTTTAATATTAATTTAAAAATGTTTTATTTTTGCATTAAAATATCATATAAAAATAATTTTTAATTTTAATATGTAATTTGATGTGAATGATTTGTAAAAGAAACGTAATGCAAATTGATAATGCGAAAATTCGCGAAAGCGCTTTGCATGTACAATGGAATAAGGTGTCATCCTACTTTATTTATTATTTTGTACTTAGATTGATCAGAGATATAATTTATACAATTTCTGTAAAATGTAATAACGCATAGTTACTAAAATATTAACGTCGCGTAATTTTTTTTTATATGTACCAGGATACAACAGATGTGTTCTTGCGAGTAGTCCGCCTTAACACTCGTATACGCAGTTTTTTTACTGGAACGTTATAAACTGAATAAGATGTAGTAGGATATAAGGAGTTCAATTAACTCTCAATATAACCACTGGCCGCGCTGACTGTCGCAGTTGACAGTGCTAATGCACAATATGATGATAAACTCACTAGTAGACTATGTTGGTTTTTGTTATTCTTATAAACAGTTGATGTTGAAGTTGATGTTTTGAGATACTGTATTGAATTTCTTTTATAGTGTTTTATTTTTTAAATTATATTACGCGTACGTCAACTGAAGTGCAATATGTTAATTTATTAAATTTAGCGGAAATTATAACACAGATATTTTAATTTAACGTACGAATGATACCTTTCTATGGCTCGTTAAATATTCTTTTAACAGAAGGTAAGAAAAAAAACAGTATAATTTTGGTAGTTTTCGTAGTTTGTAAATAATAAAAAAAAATCCTGCATGGCTTGCACACAAATGCAGGCGCACGTGCACGCGCTCAAGTACGTATATAAGTATGTTAAGAAGCTTGACGATAATCGCAACATAAGTTTGAAGTTTGTGCATGGGATATGGAAATGTAGCGTATGAAAATTAATAGTTCTATTTTATTAATTATCCTGTATTAAAGAAAAATGATTCTTTTTTGGCAGTAATGTTTTAAGTAACTTTTAAGTAATGTAACGGTTATAATCTAAACCGCAGGCCGATTTTTTACTATGGAGATAAATGTACGTTAAATAATTTAAATGTACATTGTATAATGTGTATTTTAAATCTTATCTACGTCACAGGATAATTGTATTTCTCATTTTTTCAAAATTACAGGCAGACTGATTCATCGAAATCTATACCGATAATTCAGTTTTTCACTGTGTGCAACGATCGTAACTGAACGGTCCAGTAGTGTAATTGTGTTTATTTTTGTTTTATTTTTAGCAGATGACGTAATCTGTTTCCCGCAAGATCGCGGAATTTAATTAACAGAACTGAAGATATATGTTTGATTATATCGAACATTCGAGTTACACGTTTTTGAAGGTCATACAATATTCCTGGAGTTTTATATTCCAGAGCATTTAAATTGCAAACTGTTTGAAAGACCGTAAAAATGACTTTACGCTATCGTATAACATTATCTCTGATGGTTAGCCGTGTGGTTAATCATATGCGACTACATATTCCAATGTAAAATTTTCTGCTCTTTTCATTGTTGGGTTAAAAATAGGTCATTATATTTGAAAAAATCGTGTTAACACTGAAATAAGGTCAAGTTCAAGGTCACATCCAAGGTGACCATGAGGTGTCCCTCTCTAATCTGAGTAACGTTTGTTTTGGTAATTTTTTTGTATTGTAGGAAGTTTAAGAGAAAATCGCCTGGGGCGATTAAAATGAAACACCTGAAAAAAGGTCAAAGGTCATGTTGTGACTATATATTTCAATGTAAAATTTTCTGCTCTTTTCATTGGTGGGTTCAAAAATAGGTCATTTCATTTGATAAAATCGGGTTAAACTTGAAATAATGGTCAAGGTCAAATCCAAGGTGACCATGAGGTATCCCCTTCCAATCTGAATAACTTTTGTTTAGCTTATTTTTTTGTTTTGTACGTAGTTTACGAGGAAATCACCTGGAGCGATTATACTGAAACACACTCCCTCACTCTCTCTCTCTCTCTCTGTGTGTGTATGCGCGCGCGCGCGCACACACAGACACACACACGCATATATATATATATATATATATATATGTATATCACAATGTTTGATTATGTCAAACATATGGTGTTCTATGGCTGTGTAATAATATTGTAGATAATGTCATTCGAAAGTAGTTATAAACGTCGTACGAGATTACACATTTCCAAACTCTTGATTTATTTCTGCAGTGCGGTTTTTATTACGTTGGCTTTCAAGGAATACTCTACCTTCACGGAATAATAAACATTAACAAATACTTGGGATAGACTGTATTTGATTATGACTGGTACAAAAGTATATAACCACGTGGAATTTAATTTAAAAAAGCTGACAACAAAGTTGTAATACTTAGTAATTTATTCTTGAAAAAAGTAATTATGCACGAAAAACGTTATCTAAAATATAAATAAACCAAAAAAAAAAAATTAACAAAATTGAAAAAATCGTAATTTTAAAAATTTTTTTCTGCTCTCCATTTCCAAAATCACCTTCCAAGAAAGGTTTTTGATTTTTTTATGTTAAATGGAAGAAACTAGAAAAAAAATTAATTTCTTTTCTGAGGGTAGGAGTTAAATTATGAAGAAATCTTTTGCAATATTATACTAAAAGTTTATTAAATTTTAATAATATTAAACAACAAACAAAAATTGAAAAAAAAAATGTTTATTTTTTAATTATTGATCGGCTTCTTCGCTTCCAATATTGCTCCCAAAGTATTTATTTTTGGGTCGCTTGCACTACTACTTGCTACGAAGATATTAAAAAACAATTTATTTATATGCTTAAACAAATAAAAATTCCCAAAAATTTTTCGATTTTTGGGAAAAGGGAATTTTGGGCCAAAGTTTTTTAAAAATAGTATGATAAGCATGCACGCATGTGCTGAGTTAAGTATAAAGTGAGTTATGTTTGCAAAATTTTAAGAAAATTGATCCCCAAACTCCCAAAAATATTGACATCAAAATTTTTGCTGTCACATTGCCCCATATAAAAGATTCTCTGTAAAAAATTTCATCAAAATCGGTTTATCCAGTCAAAAGTTATTAAGCTTCGAACACGCCTAAATACGTACGTATGCACACACACACATACATCCGCGCGCGCGCACGTACGTTTGTACGAACTTTATCTATCCCACTTTTTTGTTTAGAAGTTCAGTCATCAAACATTAAGAAATGCAAAAAAAATCCATACCCCATTTTTTGGCTGATTATCATACTTTCTATCTTGCACTATAGCTGTAAAGCAATAAAGAAATTTTATAGTAGTTTAAAATATTTATAATTTCAAGAACATAAAATTTAAATTAAAAAATTTAGTTAAAAAAAAAAATTAAATTTAAATTTAAATTAATGTAACATTAAATTTAAATTAGTCAAATCTCCGTGGCGGAGTGGTAGCGTTTCGTCTTTTCATCCGGAGGTCCCGGGTTTGAATGGAGATTGGGGTCTGGAATGGTATTTTTTATACGCTAAAAATTTCCATATTTCCACGTACAATCTTTTTTTTTTTTAAGTTTCTGCAGTGAATTAATTCATCAGAAAGAAAAAAGTAGTTTTACTAATGGTAATTTTGTAATGTGTACGAGTCATTAAAAAATTTATTACATTTAGCTGTATCATCATCATCAATCAGTCGGATTAATGCCGGCTTTTCTGGTCTCCAGTTAGATACCCGCTGTCATTTTTTCATCTATAATTTCATCCATCATTTCAGTCTTTCTCATAAAAAATATATGCTTTAACCTGTTATATATATATATATATATATATATATATATATATGTGTGTGTGTGTGTGTGTGTATTGTTTTTTTCTTAAAAATCAATAAGATAAATGTAAGATGTAATATAAATAATATTAAACAATCTACAAAAAACAAATTCATGAAACCGTATTAAAAAAATCAGTATGGTGCAAATTTAATAATTACAGTGAATACGGGAGATTGATTGTTAACAGAACTACAACTATTTTAATTATGTTGCTGTACATTTTACCATGATAAAAGCAAACTTAATTTGACGTTAATTTTAGTTTAGAATTTAAAGTTACTGTGTTTTGTGATTTAAATTACATTTGCATTAGAAATTTGTATAACAGTTTCACTGAACATTTCGCCGATTAGTTTTACAAATTTCTGTACTTTTCGCAAGTACTGTTTATTAAACTGAATATTTTGTTAATTATGTTGAATACGTTAATTACCATTTAAATTCGTATGCTATTGATAAAACAATAAACAGGTAGGTTAAATTATTTCTTCTAATCGGGCGATTTAGTGAATATATTTATAATCAATCGTAATCCTGTCTTCATATCTTTGTCAGTATGTTTGAAGGTTAATATTTCACTTTTTAAAGTAAAACCTGGAGAATGAATGGCATTTTATTAATCTTATTTTTTCTTGTTAGTGATATTCTGAAATTATTAAAAAAAAATTCGAACTTTTTACGAAAGCTCTTTACTTCACTCGCATGAGCGAAAAAATTAAAAAAACATCGTATTGCCTAATAACCAATCAACTCATTATTTTAGTCCATTTTAAGCGTTTTTTATTAATAGATTTCAGTCTGTAATGTGTATTTTTAAAAATTAAATAATCTATTACGTTCATTTTGATGAGATGAATAATGAAATGTATAAAATAATTAAAATTAATCATTATATTTTATTACGGCGGTTATGAGGTGCATTGGAAAAAATTGTATTATTTTAAAAGCGGAATGAAAACATCCCTTAAATTTAATTTTCTAAATTTTTAATATCGTTATACAAATTGTTTACGGAATATGTAATGACATAAAATATTCAATTTTGCTAACCTTCATTTTTTTCGTCTTTATAGTAACCGTATTTCAACTTGTCTGTCTTATGTACCATAGTTGTATCACTGGCTGTGTGCTAATCTGTGCTGTCCGTTATTTCAATCGTGTACTGCGTTTGCTGTACTTATCACAAATCGTTATTTTCATTCGACGTGGGTTTGATTGACTTAATCCGTAAGATAAAAATATTCTGTTCGTATTTTACAAGCGAAAGGAATTTTATAAAACCCTTAGGTTTTGCTTAAAGGTTATCAAATAGCTCATTGCTAAGCTTCGGTTAACCGACAGGGAAGGTAAATGACGTTGTGCAAAGACAAATTGTCGCAATTCTTCTCGTTTAAGGAGCGGTACGTGGATACAATAAAGCAAACTGAAATTGGAAGAAGTTGTTTGTTTCCTGGAGTAGGGATATACCGGTTTTAATTTTTGTAAGAAGACTTTGGTACGGGTAGTGCCGACCGGAAACATTTTGTAAATAAAATTATGCGGACATGATAATAAGCGGAAATGGTCTGAACGTGTAAATATACAAATCTATTTTTTAAAGGTGAAAATATAATGCGGGGACGGTTTACCCTCCGCAGTGTGTTTGCGGGAAACAAAAGAGTGTTTTTATATATGTGGACCCCGATCGAACGAAAAACACGTTACTAAGTGCTGTAAATCGTTCCAGGTCTAACGTGTATTAGACCTGGAATGAACGTAATTTCTGATTGTTGGCGAAGTTACGTTGATATACCTCTGCAAGTTTACAATTTTACACAAACTGTTAATCGCTCTTAACTTTCGAGATCCAGTTACCGGGTCGCTAAACGCAGTGGAGAGCAGCAGAAAAAAGACGTTATCGCAAAGTACATCGAAATCTACGCTAGGCTCCTATTTATGCGATTTCATACGACGCCAACGTAATATCGACAGGGACCTGTTCGATCAAATTTTGCAAAATCTCTTTGTTTTTCCTTCCATAACAGTCAATATAAGTAAGACTTATTTTTTACTATTATAATAGCAGTTTGGGAAATGTGAATGTGTGCCTTTTGAAGTAAGACCCAAAAACTTCTTTTATAATACCTTTTACTATGTGATGGGAGAGGAAAAGATAATATTAGATTGAGGTAGATAAGAGTTAGGATTTTCTTAGTAGTAGATGTATTGTAGTCTGTAATCCTCGTTCTGGCATAAAATATTTTTAATTTACATTTTTATTTAATACTAGCTGACTCTGCAATGATTCGCTATTGTTAGATTTGAGTACATATATATATATATATATACATACATAGATTAAATGAACGCAAATGAAAAAGTTTGATAAAATATTAAAAACTGAAGATGAACTGAAAACACAAAATTTAACCTTTCCCTTTTTCCCTTTTCCCTTTTCCACATCTTCCCTTTTTCCCTTTCTCTCCCTATTTCCCTTTTTCCATTTTTTACAAAAATATTCCTTTTCTTGTAACTAATATATATTCTGAATGTGGGCCAAATCGGACCATAAATACAATTTTTCGAAATATCTCGATCCTATGTGCCACCTAGCGGATCCAAACTAATTCAGAAACCTTCGTGGGCGTGCGCACAACTACCCAAAGTTTCATCGCAATCGGATGAATGGTGTAGGAACGTATACAGGACAGATAGATAGACAGACAAACAAGCATTCATATATATATATATATATATATATATATGTATTACCAATTTATCTGTGACGCATTAATTGGTTTATTATGTAACTTCTCTAAGATCTAAAATAACCATTTTGATTGAAGTAGCTAAAAGTAAGTGTCTATATAACCTTAAAATCGTTCGTTCAAAAATACCCAAATTTGGCGAAGATGAGAAAAATATAAACTATGAACAGCTAATGAGATATATTTTTTAGTTTCTTTTTCTAAGCGGTTTAGCGGCCGTAAATTTAGTTTAGGTCAAACACTTATCAAAAATACTTTACTTTTAGTTATTTAAAACAAATTTAGTTTTCTTTTTTGAAAAACTGTAATAGTGAAATAAAGTTGCTTACGTAAACAGAAAAATAACTGGGTAATAAAATAAAGGATTACATTTTCTATTTTACTGTTAGTAAAAGGAGAACATTATAATCTTCAAACTCAAAAACAAAAATGTAATGCGACTAGTGTAGAACTGAAATTTATGAATTTTTATAATCACATTTACTTTTTTTTTTTGTCTTCAGTCATTTGACTGGCTTGATGCAGCTCTCCAAGATTCCCTGTCTAGTGCTAGTCGTTTCATTTCAGTATACCCTCTACATCCTACATCCCTAACAATTTGTTTTACATATTCCAAACGTGGCCTGCCTACACAATTTTTCCCTTCTACCTGTCCTTCCAAAATTAAAGCGACTATTCCAGGATGCCTTAGTATGTGGCCTATAAGTCTGTCTCTTCTTTTAACTATATTTTTCCAAATGCTTCTTTCTTCATCTATTTGCCGCAATACCTCTTCATTTGTCACTTTATCCACCCAACTGATTTTTAACATTCTCCTATAGCACCACATTTCAAAAGCTTTTAACCTTTTCTTCTCAGATACTCCGATTGTCCAAGTTTCACTTCCATATAAAGCGACACTCCAAACATACACTTTCAAAAATCTTTTCCTGACATTTAAATTAATTTTTGATGTAAACAAATTATATTTCTTACTGAAGGCTCGTTTAGCTTGTGCTATTCGGCATTTTATATCGCTCCTGCTTCATCCATCTTTAGTAATTTTACTTCCCAAATAACAAAATTCTTCTACCTCCATAATCTTTTCTCCTCCTATTTTCACATTCAGTGGTCCATCTTTGTTATTTCTACTACATTTCATTTCTTTTGTTTTGTTCTTGTTTATTTTCACGCGATAGTTCTTGAGTAGGACTTCATCTATGCCGTTCATTGTTTCTTCTAAATCCTTTTTATTCTCGGCTAGAATTACTATATCATCAGCAAATCGTAGCATCTTTATCTTTTCACCTTGTACCGTTACTCCGAATGTAAATTGTTCTTTAACATCATTAACTGCTAGTTCCATGTAAAGATTAAAAAGTAACGGAGATAGAGAACATCCTTGTCGGACTCCCTTTCTTATTACGGCTTCTTTCTTATGTTCTTCAATTGCTACTGTTGCTGTTTGGTTCCTGTACATGTTAGCAATTGTTCTTCTATCTCTGTATTTGAACCCTAATTTTTTTAAAATGCTGAACATTTTATTCCAGTCTACGTTATCGAATGCCTTTTCTAGGTCTATAAACGCCAAGTATGTCGGTTTGTTTTTCTTTAATCTTCCTTCTACTATTAATCTGAGGCCTAAAATTGCTCCCCTTGTCCCTATACTTTTCCTGAAACCAAATTGGTCTTCTCCTAACACTTCCTCCACTCTCCTCTCAATTCTTCTGTATAGAATTCTAGTTAAGATTTTTGATGCATGACTAGTTAAACTAATTGTTCTGTATTCTTCACATTTATCTGCCCCTGATTTCTTTGGTATCATTACTATAACACTTTTTTTGAAGTCTGACGGAAATTCCCCTTTTTCATAAATATTACACACCAGTTTGTATAATCTATCAATCGCCTCCTCCCCTGCACTGCGCCACATTTACTATTTTGGTAAAAATTCGGTTTATGTATTATATAACCTTAGATTTATTTTATTCAAATAGAAAAAGAAATAAGCGAAATATTTTAAATAAAGTATATAAATTTTAAATGGAAAAATGCCATCAACTGCAATCTGCCAAACGCATCGTCAGATCGGGTCACGCTAATCGGTCAATTTTTAACTAGAGAATACTTTTTTTTATTGTTCATGATAACATAACTTTCACATTGCATTATATTATTTTATTTATTCATCGTAACCGCGCAGGGAAGCGTAGTATTGGTATTATATTATTCATAAATAATTATCATCTTTTCCATTCTCGGTCTCATTTCCAGAAAGTATCCTCATAACAGGACTAGCTAAGTCATGATCGGTTCAGTAATTGTTTAGAAACTGACTATTCTGCATGATTTTAACACTGACTTTCTGGATTGTATTACGAGTGTTTTCTCGAATTATCAATTTGTTAAGGTAGCCTTTATAGTTTCTTTTGGTGATTATTGTAGAGGTTATAACTATTTCTTCCTTTAAGCTTAAATATTTTTAAATTTTCTCTTCTTCATTTTGCTGCAGGTTGGAGTCTTTGGGTAAGGATACTTCTATAAAATAGGTGTTTTTATTCTTCCTATCTATTAAAGTAATGTCCAGTCTACTACCAGTTAATAGTTTTGTCGGTGAGTATTGTCCTGTCCCGGTATAGTTATGCTGTTTCATTCTCTAGGATTGATTCTGGGGTATATTTTTAGTACGAAATTTCTATTATATTTAAGTTGTAGTATAGTTTGTCGCGATTTGCTGGTGAATAATTTTTGGAGCTGTATCATGCCTTTTTGTGTAATGTGTGCCTGCCGGTAATTTACATCCTCCAGTAAAATGGTCAATCGTTTCGACGGCCATTTGACCATTCCCTGCATTTGTCGGTCTGAATTTTGAAAATCTTGATAATGCGTTTCTGTTAATTTCTTATGGAGACGACTTGGTCCTGAGTTATTAATAGAAATACTTCTGTTTCATGAAAGATTTCTTCCCTTTGCAGCCATTTTTAGGATAGTTTTGTGTTTGTGTGATGTTGTTGGAAGATGTTCCTGTGTTTACCATGGTTGGTTCAGTATTTATCTCTATTCTCGTCGTGTAGATCGGTCAGATAAAATGGTGTGTGAGATCTTTATCTACTATAGCTACTGGTTGATAAAATGTGTTAGTTTTATTTAAGAAATATTTTCTGAGCGTATATGATGGTTGTTGTGCAGAGTATGACGATCTACCGCCGTCTTTCCTGTATAAAGTTATTTTTTCTATTAAAGAACTGGATGAAGGAATATGTATTCTATTCAACCTGTTGTAATTCTGAAAATTTGTCGCGCTCCAATTGATGATTCCAAAGAAATACGTTAGTAGCGGTGTAGCGTAGGTGTTAATTGCCTTGAATAGATTTCTTGAGTGCAGCTTTGATCTGAATACACTGTGAAGACAGCGTTTATATTTTTCTTTTAGTTCGACTTTTGATCCGACTGTGGTCGATTTTTGCGTTTTGGTGGATGCCTATGTATTTTATATGTTTTGTGTGCCTGTAGCTTCTCCAAGGGTTCGTCTTCAAGAGTCTCCTGGTTGATTTCTTCTTTGCATAAGCCTTCTCTCGATGTGCAGCATTTTACATATACTAATATCTAATTCCATCTTCATATTTATGGTTATCTCTTCGGTTATGTGCAGAACACCTCTCTCATTTGTGTTAAGTACGGTTGCAAACAGTTTTATATCGTCCATTAGTAGAAAGCGATTTATTTTGACATCCTTACGCTTTCTACTCTTAAAAACAAGACCGTACTGTTTGTTATTTAGTACTGATGATAACGGGTTGAGACACTGGAAGAACCACAAAGCACAACGAATCACCCTGGTAATCCTCTTCGTATATCAATTTTTTCTTGTCCGAATTTCTGTTATTGCAGATGATAGGCAGATATAGTATGATGCCAGTTCTCCACGACTACTGAAAGAAAATCTTGTAGGTATGGATGGATTTTATAAATTACCAGAACTCTTTGAAACCAGCTGTGAGGACAGAATCGAATGCCTTCTTGTAATCTATGTAGGATGTGTGTAAATTTCTGTGCTTCATTGCGACTTGTTTTATGATGATGCTGTGTAGCACAGTTCTTTACACCCTTGGCTATTCCTTTTGCATCCTTTCTGCTGTTCGGTTAGATGTTACGAGTTATCAGTTGTTGCTGTATTTTCTCAATTATAGCGGAGGAAATTATTCTGTAGTTTGTTTGAAGTCATATTATCGGACGGTATTTAGATGGGTCCTGTGTTTTCGTTCTTTGGTTTTATATGTGTTACCCCTTCCGTAAGAAGTGCCGGTAGAGCTTCTGGAATTCGCAAAATGCTATTGATTTCCTTGAGTAAAAACTGGGTATAAAACTCTGTGTCGAGGTGAGTTATTTTAATCAGAAGTTGTGTGTTTACCAGGTGCTTCCCAGTTGTGTGTTCTTACTCAGTTCTTCCAGGATTATTTCATATTGTTCTTGATATGGTAGATTTGACTGCTTTACTTCTTTTTTTTCCGTGAAGCATTATTATTGGGTTGGAGTGGGTTCGACCACAGATCTCTCAAGTAACCTTCTATTGCTTGTTTGGTTGCTCGGTTTTGATTGCACATTGATTTTTCCCGTTTTATTCAGATTATAAAAAAGTTTTTCATTTACCTATCATTAACCATTTATGTCTTCAAAGCCTTGCAGCGTAGACAGACAGTCTTTGTTTCAATGTTTGCAAAAATTCTGGAGGCGTTTCTGTTTAGTTGCATTTGAGGTGACTTCTAGATCTGCATACTTTAGCCGATTTATTTCCTTGGACTTATTGCGCCGACCAAACGCCGCCTGATTCGTGAATGTTTGGACTTTTGCTCTTCAGCACTGTTTGTCGTTAGTAAAGTCTCCCTTTTCCGTCACTGAGGCCGTTATCTATTTCTCACCTGTTGGTCCACGGGACCTATTCTATTTCACTCATTTGGGAGGCATCCCTCGATCTGCCAACTGCAGATTTTTTATTCCCCTGAAATTTATTTTTTATGAATGAGCGTGCATCAACAGCTACGGTCATTAGCCCGGTGGAAATTGGTAGCGTATGAAAAGATTCCATGCCTAACCGGAATCCAAACCCGGGATTATTATTATTATATTCAAAATTAACTGAATAATAATATTGTACCTCATTTTTAATTTCTTATTTCATGACTATACCGGTAAGAAAATAATATCGGTATATTTAATGAAATTGATTAAGCTTTATTCAACAATTTCGGATTAACCATATATGTTTAAATATGTATTTCTTTGAAGAATGTGTGGTTTTAATAGTGTATATTCACTCGTTAACCAATTCTTGGAAGCTCTTCCCTTTGTTAAGTAGAGACGTGTGTATAATGTATCGTTTCTCATAGAAACGTGTAAAAAAAAATTAATTTGATACCGAGAGCAACTCGTACAGTTTTTCCGTACGAGTTTCAGTGTGAGCACATTTATTATCCGGCATATATCCAACCGTTCATCTCTTACTTTCACCAGCATGTCTGGAATAATGGAAAGCTGCTTCTTCAATTCTGTGCCTTAAATCTATTGCACAAGAAAACCTTTAATTTTGGGCGATTCTCTTTCGCATTGTAAGAGTTCATGAGGATTTTCTAATCCCTAGATATAGAATTTTTTTTGTGTTTTCCACTTAGATGAAATGTTAACTAATACGTTCACAATGACTCATAGCTATACGATCAAGAAAGTCATCTTCACCCTGCAACATTTCGATCGTAAAGTTAGACAAGCATAGTGTAGCGGGTAGGTTTTTAAACCAACAACAGCTGTAAACGGTATGGACGCATATGTAAGCGTTTCCTTAAAACATTCCAAATTGTCGTCATTATGGAGCGGGGACTCCTGGGGTCCGTTAGGTGTGGATTAATGAAAAGACCGAGACGGTCTTTTCATTAAAGGCGGTGTGGGTTCCCGGATACGCTTCGGCTCCTGCGCCGTCGGTTTGAGGCTGGCAAAAGGAAAGACCTAGACCCGGTATGGGGGGGGGGGGCTGGGAGCGGCATAGCCGGGCCTGGTTTCTTCCGTCGGAGATTAGAGGCAGGCAATTAAAAGTTCCGGAAGGACACGTCCCCGAGCCGAGTATACTTAATCGGATGTCCGGCTCGGGGATGTAGGGGGAAAAAATTGTCTTCGGTATTGCTAGTTGATTGTTCCGTGACACGTTCAACATTTTCTTCAGAGCCCTCTGCCGTTCCGTACTCTTACCTTTTCACAGACTTCTGATCGTTTGAAACTAATTATGCCATTAAAGAATGTAATTGAACTCTGAGGATTAAAATCTACAATCTCTCTACGAAACCGTTTATTGAACTACAACTACAAATTCACATTTAGCAAATTACTGCTACACAGAAGGCTTTCTGTTCAGGAGTCGTCCTTGCTAGTGGTGTTATAAAGCGGGAATCAAACTACGGCCATGCGCGCAACTAAATGTCCTTTTTATTTTTTTATTATAGCTTTCAATCAACACCGCACATCTCATCCCAAAGGATATTAAAAAATATTAAATCTTCGATATCTTTTTTGTACACCCGGTGTTTGGTTCAGAAACCTTTTTTAGTCTTCCTTGTTTAGAAAATCTAGCATAGAGTGGTTGTTGAAAATGGCTGAAGTGAGAATACTGAATCTTGTTAAGTCACCTAATACAATGCTATTTATTAAATTTAACGTACGTACATTGCATCGGTAAAAAGTAAATGCAATTATTTCTAAAATGGAAGCAGCATGAAAAAATAACCGGTTTTTTCTGTTGTCATTATTTGTTTTATTGCATTTTATAAACATATGTTGAAATGGGCTTGCAGCTTTTTATGAGTTGGTTTTTTTATTGCCAATTTAATTATTTATTTTTACTTATTCCTCTGTACTCTACTGGTGATGATTGTTGAAATGGACAATCGAAATGGACGTCTAGTTTTAGATTTTTGTAAATGGTTTTTAAACCATGTGTAGGTTGAAATCTGTTCAACTAGTGAACAATAAGCAACCTCCTATCCCCTACGGTCCGATGAGTGAGGATGATACGTATGTCGTATAAATGAGCTATAGTTTAGTAAAGACTCAGGCCTACCGTTCCTGAGACGGTGGTTAATTGAACCCCAACCAACAATGTACTCAGATAAACACTATTTAGCCTATTTAAATCCTTATAAAAGCACCTAACTTTTCTAGGATTTGAACCTCAGAATCTTCAACCTTGAAATTCAGCTGTTAAACCAGTTCCCGATGGGCTAATCTTAATTTGATTTAATTCACTAAGAATTTTGCACCGTTGGTATTAATACAATTATATAAATTAAATTTCCATTTGCCAACAATTTAAAAAGTGTAAATCCTAGTACTTTCGGAGTTGTTACTTCATCTTCAGGGATTTTTCTAAAAGATGTTAATTTAAATTTAAATCAATAATCGTTTTTAAATTAAATTATGTTCATAGTAGTCGGTCGTCAAGAATGAAATTAATTCGTACGTCAATAAGACAGTAACGTCATGTTTGTAAGATGTTTGCCACTATTATCTTGCGACTTGTTTGCGACTATTATTAATAGTCGCAAGCATCTTAAAAACATGACGTTACTGTCTTATTGACGTACGAATTAATTTCATTCTTGACGACCGACTACTATGAACATAACAGTTTAATTTAAAAACGATTGTTGATTTAAATTTAAATTAACTTCTTTTAGAAAAATCCCTGAAGATGAAGTAACAGCTCCGAAAGTACTATTACACTTTTTAAATTGTCGGTAAGTGGAAATTTAATTTATACAATATCTTATTTTTCTTAATTTATTTCAAAAATGGTTTTGTATAGCCCTTTCTTTTTACTTCTTAAAAATATAACCTTTTTAAGAAAAGATTTATTTTTCAGGAGAGAATAATATTATTCTCTCCTCTTTTTATATTCGTCTTACCCTGCTTTACTGAATTAATTAATTTTATTAAATTAATTCACTTCATTAAATTATATCGCATTGACCCGAATGCAATATTAAGATTATTTCAGTTACACAAAAATTAAAAAAGAAAGCTGGGCAAGACGAATATAAAATTAATTAATTTTGGTGTAACTGAAATAATCTTTCTATTACAATAGGATAAATGTGATACAGTTTAATGAATACAGTTTAAGTGAATTAATTTAATAAAGGAAGAGTTGTTTCTGTGTTACATATAAAGGAACAGTGCAGTAGTATCATGTAAACTTACCAGATGATATGAGTTTAGGTTTCTCATAAATGGATGCAGCCAGAAATAGTTGCGGTTGCATACCGGCCTACTTTATAGCAGTATTATAACATGTAACTTAGCGTGTAATTAAAGTCTTAATATCGTAGTCTTCGTCTCTTTATCCTTTTGTCGTTTATTTGTTTTATCGGGTAACACGCTTGTTTTCCGAAATACGCACACAGTTTGTACTAATGATTGCAATTTTACACGAATTTGAATACTAGACAGCGGATACCGGTGTACTTTGGAGGTTGGGGTTCAATTAACCGCACCTCTCGGTAATTTCGGCCTGAGTTTGTACAAGACTACACCAAATTTTTAAATGTTGTACATATCATCATCTCACTGGACCGCGGGGAGTTGCTTATCGTTCACTAGTTGAACAGATTTTTTTTTTCGCTTTTTTACTCTGTGGGGAAAATTTAAAGCCAATTTGTTTATTAAGAACTAATCTGGAACAAAAAAAAAAGTCAAGAGATGTTTAAAAGTATATAACTTGTGTCTTATTTTGGGTCCGGATTACAAAACTGTGCCAAAGGTACTACAATTTTAAAGCCTTTTAAATTATGAAGAAGAATACATGAAAAAGTTTTTTTAATAAAAATTAAAAAGAGTAATAGCCAAAAAAAATAAAAGAATATATTTTTTAGAAAATTAGCTTTAAAGTTCTCTTAATGTAACACCTCCTTTACCTATAACAAAGGCTAAAATAAGAAAAATAAAAATAAAGAAAAATGGTCTGAAAAAGATACTGTGTTTTGTAACAACTGTTATAATTAAATAAAATTTCATCCAAAAAACATATTGTTTTCATTTTAAAATTTTTGATTATGGATTTTCACCAACTATTTACCCATTGATTAAAAGGAAAATTGTTCATAAAAGAAATTCTGTATTTTAGGTCCAGGGTTTGTAATTAAAAAAAACAAAAATTGTAGACATTTCTTGATTGCTTTGTTAAGTATAATTTATAAAAAAATGTTTGAAATATATTTAAACCGAATGGTGGTATTTTAAGAGGTGGAGGTTTTTTTGTGGATAATCTGTATTTGCATTGTAGGTAGGTAATAAATTTTCTTTAATGCAGATGCCTCTGAAGAAAATCTAAATTCTGTTTTATCGTGATATCTTCCCGCTCCTTAACGAATTTTGAAAAAATATTAATATGATCTGATCATAAGCCCCATGTATAGAAATCTGTTCATCCATTCCTGAGATATAAGGCCAAAAGCAGTACGACACACATACATACGTGTTTTTTTTCGTTTAGATGAACTAGTGAATCCTATAACGTAAAGATTTGCAAAAACCTTGATACCCCATTAAATCACTCTAATTTTCCCTTTAATATTACTATTCTAGCTACAGTCACCGAGAAAGTAAAACGGTTTTTGATGATTGTTCTGGTTTGGGTTGTTAAAAGTTTCCTAAAGACAAGAAACTGTGAATAAAATAATACATACTAACATTATAAAATTTCGTTAACGTTCGTCGATTAGAATTTATGTATTAAGTCGATATATAATTTATTTACAGAATTTTTTATTTATCTAGGTTATTTTTTAAACTATTATTTTAAAAAAATATAGAACTATTGCCTTTTTTAAGCCTATTTTTCTTTCCCTACAATTTTTTAGGATCTCGTGATATTTTACGGACGGTAAAATTCCCTTTTTGATCCTACCCTATTAAAAGGAATGCGGTATGGAAATTTTAATGCGTTAAAAATATCTCAACTGATCGAAATTTGTACTTATATTGAATTAAAAAATGACGACTATCATCCCAAAACTGAGGTCAGCCTATTACATAATTGTTTTACAAAAATCAAAATAAAAAACCAGATATATCAGTATAATAATTTGAAGGAGTCGGTCAAGTTGATTTAGAGTAACTACCTCCTACTCGTAGTTGATATCACTACTCTCTCAAGCAACGAGAATTATATGTTGGAGATAAGAACGCTCGGCTTTCCGCCTCGGGAAAAAAAAATCGGGTGGCTTATCCGGCTAACTTGATTAAGTTGATGAATGCCGGCGGCTTATTCTATTTGTTTTCCTTCAACTTTGTAACTTGCTTTTGCAGCTGTACTTCTTTATTTTAAATTTTAAGTAATTTTAATCAAGACGGTTTAGAACTGGATCGTATCAACATTTTTCTAACATACATCTCTTAAATCTACGTAAGTTTCTTCTTTCATTAATTAAAATATTTTACTCTCAATAAGTGTCTGAATGTGCGAAAATATAAATGTTCACTTGGGTAACAGTAATTATGATTAGTTTTGATAATTCTCAAGTCTCATAAAGATTGATTCAGTAGCGGTCGCATAAAACTGAGAAAATGTAAAAAAAATTGTGTTTTACCCCTTAAAACATTAAAATTAAAAAAAAAAGAAAATAGTGTCTAGATATTTATCCAAATTTTTTTAATTTTCTTCACCCCTTTCAAGATCGAATTAAAATATAGAAATCTAGAAATTGGTTTTTAGATATTTACATGAAGATTACACACCAAAAATCAAGTTGATATCTTCATTTGTTACAGAAAAATTAAAAAAAAACTAAATCTTATAACTCTTTAAAATAGAAATTAAAAAAAAAATGCTTTCACAGTCTGCAAGAAGAAATTTAGGGCGTTGATTATCAATCAGTCAGGACACAGTCTTTGATTTATGTAGATATATACTAGCAAAAATCAATGCAACAAAATTTTAAGGACATATTCTAATGGTAAAAATGTAGAAAGTTAATGTAAACATAGGTTCGGAAACGCTTCTTTAGCAAGTGCCGGCTTGCAAAAGATTTCGCCCTAATTTTTCCGCCTTCGGTTAAAATTAAGCCAGATTGTAATTGTTGAGACCCAAATTAAGAGGCAAATTTAGTTGTTTTTATGAAACATAATTTCATATTTATGAATTTAGTGAAATCTGACTTGAAAAATTGACAAATTAGATCCTAAAACTGTTAGTAGTTTTGGAGAAATCTGTTGTAAAACCCCGATCGTCTGCGGGACATAGGGCTGGAGATGGATCTATCTAAAATAATTACGGGTGGATAAATTAGGAAATAGTAAATTTTGAAAAAAAGAAGGTTCTAGTAATAATATCTAAGAAAGTTATTTGAGGAAAAAGTGCGGTTCGGTTATTTTAATTTTATTAGGTATATTAATGATAAGACGAGAGTTACAGTGTTCAAGTCCTAGTAAAGCCAGTCATTTTTACACGGATTTGAATACTAGATCGTGGATACCGGTGTTCTTTGGAAGTTGGGTTTCAATTAACCACACGTCTCAGGAACGGTCGAACTGAGAATGTACAAGACTACACTTCATTTACACACATACATTTCATCCTCATTCATCCTCTGAAGAATTATCTAAGCGGTAGTTACCGGAGGCTAAACAGGAAAAAAAAGGTCTATTAATGATGTTTCGGAGGTCGCAAGTAAGTTTGTCGTAACAGTTTGTGGTTATTTAAACAACTCTTACAACTTTGGTTATAGTTTGATATCACGGAAGTTTTTATTATCCGAACTTAGATTTTATTTATTGCGTCACTCTATTTACGAATTATTATGTAATCATTTTTACTGAGACCCGGTTGAATTGTAATTTTAATGTTAGCGAATTATTTGACAACAGATATTGCCTTTATCGTTGCTCACTATTTTCAAACCTAAATTCCTCAAATCGCTTAAAAATATTCTTGATAGCTCTATATATGAAATATAAACTTAAAATGAAACTGAATGGAAGAAAAAAATAACAAAATACTTATATTTCAATATTAAGAGGTAGGGGTTGATTTTTAAAAGGTTCTTCGGATTATTTATATATGTATTGTAGGTAATACATTTTTTTTATAAATTTCTCTGAAGGAAAATCGAAATTGGGGTTTTTTCGCAATATCCCTTATCCCCTTAACAAATTTTTAAATGCACTATAAATAGAAATATTTGAGTCAAATTTGAAAAAAAATCTGTTCGGTCAGTTCAATAGCAATCCTATACAACACTAGTTGTACCCTAAAACGTAAATGATTCACAAAAAACCCATTATTATAATATATAATTCAGTACTATACGAATAAAATGACACTCTGATTTTTATAGAATAATAAATTATGCGGCGATTAGAATAAATAAAGATATGTAATCAATTTATCGCAGATACTAACGATCACCTTATTTATCCATTACTAACAATAAAATAAATAAAAAAGAAAGAATAGTAAATTAAGATCTTTCTTAAAAAGAACCTATAATTTTCTGCAAGTTATTCGGGATACATTTTAAGTAATATGCAGTTGTTACAATGAAAGATTACCCGTGCGAAATTTGCACGGCAATCATCATCGAGTTTGATGCAACAGATTAGTTAAAAATTATATAAAAATAAAAACAACGTTAATCGCAGAAATTTGCGATTTTTTTATAAATAGAGAAAAAGTACAATGATTGAATGCTACAGTAACAAACTTTACAGAACATTAGAAGATATGAAAACTTTAGCGGCTACAAAACCTTTTTGTAGCAGTACCACGTTTATGGGGGTTTGTGTTGATGTCGTCTTATAATGGTTCAAAACTGTCGTCTTTCCTTAGCGTACTGTATACCGTAAAAATCGTTATAACGACTTTCAAGGGACCGGGTGAATTCAGTCGTTATAACCGGTAGTCGTTAAAAACGACATCGGCCAATACGTGTACGTACTGTATAGAGGTTCCAGTACAGTACTGCTTATCATTAAATTTATTTTTTTCTGTTCCTGTTTTTTATGTTTGTGGATTTTTTTATTTCTGCATTTACAAATGCAGTATAATAATTATATACAGTACAGTATTTAATATAATTTTATATAAATTAGAACAATAAAAAAAAAAAAGTATAATTATATTTTAGTGTAGGGTTAATTCATTACAAAATTTAACATTGTTAACCGTAAGTAAACTTGTAGCAACTTACCATAAGTAAGGTTATATAATTAGTTTACGTAGGAAAACAACTAAAAATGCACTTAACAACTAGCAATTGAAACATTTTTGATAAAAAATTTGTGGTATATGTCTGTCTCTTTTTGAATGTCTGTTGTAAACGGCATGTTCAATATTTTTATGTATGGTAATTAGGGCTTTTTTAAGTTCTGATTTATCAGCGGAGATAAAAAACTGCTGAAGAGTTGGAATAGCAAACGTTTCTGTAACAGTCAGCAGTTTTAATTCTTCTTAGGCGTCGTCAAATTTTTCCGTTTCTCTTCCATTTTCGGCAACTTCTACGGAGGCCAATATATCGTTATATCGTCATCTATTGGTGATGGAGCTGTTCCTACATGATCATCGATTGTGAGAAAGTCACTGAAATTAATAATTTTCATATTTTCAGGCAAATCTAACTCATTAACCCAGGCAAATTTAACACTTTTAACACATTCAAATTGTTTTCATTCGTTGTTAAAGTTAAATTTTCTTGAAAAAAAAACCGGTGTGTGTGTGAAACAGTTTCGTATTGTGTCTTTTGTCATTATTCCACGCTATGAAGGCCATTAAAATTGTTAATAATAAAATAACGTTAACATAAAATTTCCCAATTTTATGTTTTCTAACATTTTTAACACCAGAAGTATACGGAAATAAACCTTGAATGAATAATTAACGCCCTGGTCTAAGGTTGTATTTGGTGGTAGAAAAGTAAGTTTAATTGACTAAAGAAGCGATTTAATATTTGGATGCGCAGCGCAGTTATTAACAAGTTTCTTTTGATTTTTAGTTCTAAGATCTGAGTCCCACTCATAAAGTAAGTATTCTTTCAAAAACTTCGGACGTCATCCGTGCTTTAGAATTGGCCTCATTGCATTGGCAAGAACTTTATGTTTTTAAAGCAGTGAGGTTTCTTTGCTTTACTAATAACTACCAGTCTTCTCTTATCTGTATCTGTCATGTTTACCGCAACCATGAGATTATTCGTTCTTTGACAGCCGTCTCATCTGCGTTATAAATTTGATCATTAGAGTATCTCTCCTTTAGCTTAGGCCAAACTGTGTTTAACCAGTTTTCGCTTGCTTCAGGCGGAACACCAGATGACACTAGCGATTTTTTACTGAACACATATCGTAACGATTGCGAAAGCACTGGATCCACGAAGAACACGGACGAAAATTTAAATTCACTTAAGATGCAAAGTTCTCGGTTTTCTGCAGTAGAACTGAACCGTTTATTGGAAGACAAGAACTTCTTTGAATCATTTACGTAACCGTTTAAGTAATGCTTCGTCAAGTTATCGCTAAGTAAGTACACTCTGGGTATTCCGTATTTCTTATTTTTTCAGATGAATAGAACTACTTTTTTGGGGTATGCTTCTTTAATTTTATCACGATTTTTCCAAATTGTTGAGATAGTTGAGTGATTCACTGATAATTCTTTACAGATATCAATGTTTTTTTCCTGACTGTAACCTCCAAATTATGTGTGTTTTTTCACCTACAGACAGTGATTTTCTTTTGGACATTTTAAAACCCGTAAAAAGAAAAACAAAAAGTTAAAAGTAGAACTATATATCGAATTATAAATACAGTATAACCATCGGCACGTAAATCGGCACAAAAACTACTAGCTTTCAGCAAACATTTGGCACGATACTAGGCCGACTGAAAACATTGTCAGTTTAATATAGATTATATGTATAACTAAAAATACGTAAGATGATACATAATTAAAACTAGTTTAATATCCCAAATAATATTATTATTTTAAAGTACTTTAAATAATAATTTTTTCTACTCGCTTTATTGCTGTAGGTCGCAAATTCCGAAGTCGCTGTCGTCGTTAGATTCTAAAGAGCTCTTGTCCGATTCTGAATTCACATTTAACACAAAATTTTCGATGTGGACATCGTATAAATGTTCATCTTCAATGTATTTTTTCCAACGTTGAAAACATTGCTCGCAGATATTGCTCCGCTCAGCTTCGACATTTTATGAAATTCCTCTTCGGCTAAATTAAGAACGTCCGACATGTTAAAAGTTGTATTTATTTTAACTACTTGCCCTTTAATTTGACTCCAAATCATTTCAGCGATATTTAAGTCAGAGTTATAAGGTGGCGACCGTACAACTGCGTGGCCATAATTTTCGAAAATGTCATTTATTAGAAATTTCTTTAGATCTTCTTTGTGTAATTTTATAGTATCGTATAATTCAGTCTTCGTCATAGCAGGATAGCAATTAATTCGTTGTTCGGCTAACCATTTTATCGTATCGCTTCTTTTTTTTAAGATTTAGAATTTGGCTGTTTTTGGTGCGAACATTGTGGTATAATGCGTTACCTAGTACAATGGCCGACCGAGGTGACAAGTTGGGAATACACTTCTCCCGTAACAATTTCGTGTACTTTTCGGAATCCATCGATTTTTAATAATCTCCTTTCTTATTTGACTCATACAAACGTAAAGATTTGTTAATGAATTCTTTATTACAGCCGGCATGATACAGCACTTGGATATCGGGTTTTCAGTCCCTCATTAAGGATCATGAAAGTCCTACAACTGCGGGTTGTTTTTGATGCATAGCTTACACACACAACTTAATTCAAAATATTTATCGTTTTACTTCATTATAATAATATTTTTTATTTAATTCAGTGATACCGTATTTAATTTGGACGCGTGTGGCGGTACTAGCGGCGACGGTCGGCACTAACTAAAGTAATGTAATTTTACAACTTACATAGAACAAATTTTGCTTGTACGGTCGGCAGTTGGTGTAGCCGCCAGCCTTAACGCACAAGGTACTGATTCGACCGGGCGATCGAATTCGAGACCCATCCAATCCGAGTTACTTCTTTATACTTGAAATATTATTTATTTATTTCATTCTACCGCTCACCTGTGATGTCACAACATAACAGTAATAGAGCATTTTTTGGAGTGAGGGTGTGATTTTGCAAAAACGTTTTTTATAAATATTTTTATTTGTGAAAATATGTGGGTGATCTTGCTCAATAGCCTCACCCCATTGGTTTTTAAAGATGAAAATTTAATGGGATCAATATATAGAAGTAATCTGAGAAAGTTTGGTCAAAATCGGTTCAGTAGTTCTGGAGATATAAGGCGTTTTAGAGGCTAACACCGAGTATACTCACTTATATACGAACATTAACTTCCCGAGAATTTCCATCCGGTTTTTTGGGTTCCTTAGGCGTCTAAACGTCAAGATCAGGTGACAATTACATACGCCCAAATCGGACCGATTATAATACTTTCCCTTCTAGAGCTATAGCGCTACCTAGACGGGAATATAAAAATGTAATTTTCGAAATGATCTAATCTTCTTCCCATCTAAGTTCGATCTGGGTATGTGTAAATAAAAAAAATGTATTATGCCATCCCGCTTTCAAATTTAATTTCTGTTTAATAATAAAAATGTTACTACTTTTTGATAGATATTTTTAAAACGATTATGTAAAGATCTTTTGTAATATGAAACTTTTCCCAAGGTGTCATTTTAGTATATTTTATTATACTTTTTAATATTGTAGTTTCTATTTTACTATTTAATATTGTACTAATTATATTTATTAAACGTATAAAATAAGTTTTAACAATAAAACAATAATAAAAACTCCACTCTTTATTCTAATTTAGAACTAAATTCTCCTGACTATTACGAGGAACAATCTGCTGTCATGATGTCACTTAAAATGATCCTAACGTTCACGGCTAATTTACATCCTTGCTTTATTTTCTCCAAAAGTTAAATCCGACTGTTAAAACGTATACTTCGGCTTAACATTTTAACGTCCCTCTAACATGGATTATGCTTTGTTATTCACAAGATTATTCTTTGTTGATGTCATTTTATTACTATTACTATTGTTATTGAAGTTGAACTAATCTAATAAGTTTGGAATTAATGGAATAAATACTATCTCAAAAAAGTTTTTTAAATATTTAATTATTGAATGATATTATTAATTAACTTTATTGTGATAATTTCTTATATTTGTCAATCGTTATTTATATTTTTTATTTCTGTGGCAAATTCAGTATTATTACTGGTCAAGATGAGGTCATTTACTTTAAATTACAGCCGTTCCTCTTTATTCATGAATTTACTGATAAGCATCCGTAAAGCTTCCTTTTTAAGTGTATTTTTTATTGAATAAATAGGATTTATTTATATTTTAGTAAGTGTAATTAAATAATTCTATTATTAACATATTCTACTATTAAAATTATAATTAAGTTGTAATTAAAAAATAATATAATACAAACATAAAGAAGTTTGTCTGTACCATAAATTAATGGTAAAATAACCAAACAATTTAAATTACAGTAACAGTAAAAATAATACTTCAATATCCGTGTTTTTGACATACTTCAACCGAGAAATAACGTATTTAATTGGAATAAAACTCGCTTTTTTATTATTATTATTATTATTATTATTATTATTATTAAATCTGCAACCTTTTTGTAATCTTTTTTGTATTTAATTTTCTTAACATTTGGCACCGTTGGTATTGACATAATTTGCACAAAAGAATAGATAATAAAAGATGAATTTATTTAAAAAATTAATAATTTATTTTTAGATTATTTTATTCTATCTATTTGGTTCTTTTCTTTTTTTTAAGTTTTAAATGATAATTTTCAATAATTTATTCAGTCCTGCAAAAAATATTTGGAGAAGAGCAACAAAATAAATTTTTTTTTAAACAAATTAAAAGAATTATATATATTTAGTACTAGTTTTTTTTTTTGTCTTCAGTCATTTGACTGGTTTGATGCAGCTCTCCAAGATTCCCTATCTAGTGCTAGTCGTTTCATTTAAGTATACCCTCTACATCCTACATCCCTAACAATTTGTTTTCCATTTTCCAAACGTGGGCTGCCTACACAATTTTTTCTTTCTACCTGTCCTTCCAATATTAAAGCGACTATTCCAGGATGCCTTAGTATGTGGCCTATAAGTCTGTCTCTTCTTTTAACTATATTTTTCCAAACGCTTCTTTCTTCATCTATTTGCCGCAATACCTCTTCATTTGTCACTTTATCCACCCATCTGATTTTTAATATTCTCCTATAGCACCGCATTTCAAAAGCTTCTAATCTTTTCTTCTCAGATACCCCGATCGTCCAAGTTTCACTTCCATATAAAGCGACACTCCAAACATACACTTTCAAAAATCTTTTCCTGACATTTAAATTATTTTTTGATGTAAGCAAATTATATTTCTTACTGAAGGCTCGTTTAGCTTGTGCTATTCGGCATTTTATATCTCTCCCTGCTTCGTCCATCTTTAGTAATTCTACTTCCCAAATAACAAAATTCTTCTACCTCCATAATCTTTTCTCCTCCTATTTTCACATTCAGCGGTCCATCTTTGTAATTTCTACTACATTTCATTACTTTGTTTTGTTCTTGTTTATTTTCACGCGATAGTTCTTGCGTAGGACTTCATCTATGCCGTTCATTGTTTCTTCTAAATCCTTTTTACTTTCGGCTAGAATTACTATATCATCAGCAAATCGTAGCATCTTTATCTTTTCACCTTGTACTGTTACTCCGAATCTAAATTGTTCTTTAACATCTTTAACTGCTAATTCCATGTAAAGATTAAAAAGTAACGGAGATAGGGAACATCCTTCTCGGACTCCCTTTCTTATTAAGGCTCAAGTTTTATGTTTCTTATAATAAAATTCTATTCTTTGAAATACTTGACCAAGTTAAATTTCTTTTATTACATAATTTTAATTATTAGACAACATTCATAATTGAATCTCTAATTATGAGAAACTAAACAGGAGCAACTGTATTTTGGGAAAATTAAAGAAATTCTTCCATTTCACTTGAAACAAGCGCTTTAATTGTCTTGTAGTAATAATTTTCCATTTATTTTGATGCTGCAAGCAATCTTTTAGTTAAGCACGTAATCTGTTAAATGAGGATGAATAAGCTAAGAATTTCAGTTCATGCTGTCAATTCATTTGGGTATGAAGAATGCACCTTATTTATTATCATTATTCATCATTTCTAATAATAACCAAACCCAGAGTTCTATCATATGTAGTTTACATTTGTGTTTGAAAAATATAACAAGTATATTATTTCATAAAATGTTTATTTAATCCCATTTAAGAATTTTGTTTTTAATGAAAAAAAAAAAAATTAAAGCTTAATAAAAATTAAATCATTTACTTTCTTCTTTATTTAAATAAATTAGATAAAAGTTTGCATCTTTGTTCTCTAAATTTTACCGTACGTTCTCTAATTACTCCTTTTACAATTCAACTAAAATAATTTACTTACTTCAGTACTATAAAATTTTGATCTGGAAAGATATATATGCTATTTCTTATTAATTCGCTTTGTCCTAAACCTTATAGCACATTAAACATAGCAATTTGTTAAAATTAATTTTCTTTCTTATTTTCTTTATTCAATATAAATAAACAACTGTCACGTTCCTCTTATTCACTAAATAAAGATATATGTTATGTTGGATTATTAAACCGGCTAATGTCACATGTTGTTTTAATTAATTGAAATATATTGTTCACTTTTATCTTTGTTAATAATCAGTACACAAATCTAAACCTTACTCTTTATTAAGCAAGGAACTGAATTATAGTTGTAAAAATAACTTTTGAAAGTATACTTCCAAGTAATTAGAATTATAACTAACTTATTATTTTATAAAATGTAAATCTCATTTCATCATCATTACATTATGAATCGTTTAAATAGCATTTAAATACACTAGGTATCAAGATGTAGAAAAGATGTATTACAGTCTGTTAGAAAAAATGTAATTAATTTATTACTATCATCGCTATCTTCATCAAGAAAATTTTCATTTTCTACTAAACGAATCTCATTTTTTACTACATGAATTTCATTTTGTAGCGGTACGGTAAACCAATTATTAATAATACAGGTGCTTATTGTTAATCGTTATTATATTAATATGTAGAACATTCATTTTCTACATCAATTTCTTTTTCTACTGGTACATTAAACCGTTTAAAACATTCCATTCTTGAAGGATAATTAATAATTTTTTAAGAGATTTTACGGGTAAGCAGATTACAATCTTTCACCTTCTCAAGAATGCCAGCTAATTATCCTGGTAATTGGTCTCAGCTGTTTAATTTTGTAGTTGTAGACTTATTTATTAAATACCTTATTTATTAATTAACTTATTTATTAATGCCATTGGTAAGTTGAGAATTGCAGAATTAGAGGAGAGCTTCATTTGAAAATTGTTTTCAGGCGTTGAGATATTTATATTTAAAATAAATCTCAATAAATGTATACTCTATCTTGGCAAACAAAGTTTATGTAATGTAAAGGAATGGATACAGAAATTACATCAGAACATGAAAACTGTTTTCTTGTAGATAGTGTTTGACAAATAGAGTAATATAAACTTTGTTCATTTTAAGAGATGAACTTAAAAATCCATTTTAACCCTTTAAACTCGGAATTTCTAAAAATCTTAGGAATTTGTTTTTTAGATATTCACATGAAGATTACACGCCCCAAAAATGAAGTTAATAACTTCATTTATTACAGAGAAATATAATTAAAGAGTAGTAAATTTTATTGTTATTCTATTTTAACTCTGTAAACTCGATAATTCAAAAAATCCTTTCTCAGAGTGCACTTACAATCTAATAAGAAGTGTATAACCTGGAAGTCCCGGGTTCGAATTCCGGTCAGGCATGGCATTTCACACAAGCTACAAATCATTCATCTTCATCCTCTGAAGAATGCTAACGGTGGATCCGGAGGTTAAAAAATAAAATTAAAAAAAAGAAGTGCATATAGATTTTCATAAATTTATCTTCAGTAGTCTGTTTGGATTTGATTATGAATCGGTAAAATGTTTTTTGTATATATTTAAAAAGTGAAGTTTAAAAGACCTTCCTTCTATTTATTCAGATGAAAAAGTGCCAGACAAATTCACCATTTAATTTTTCTTGGGCGCACAACGAAGGTCGTAATCAGCGCCCGGACACAATATTACATCATAAGCTGTTAAAGATTAACTTATAAATTAAACTGATGTAAAACGCCTATTCCGTACTTCTAAAAGCAATCACAATTTACTGTTTTAATATCTCGTTTGTGGTAGACAGTAACGGATGCCGATCGATTTCGTCAGGGACAAATAAATTCGTGCCAGGAAAAACCAAATTTAAATTTTGTACATATAAAAACAATGAATTTTTTATTTTAGATTAACAAAAAAGTTTTCTTTTATTTTATTTTTGGATATGACTACCGGTAGATAGAGAAATCATAAAACTCGATATTCACATTTAAAAATAAATTATATATATAATTTTTTTTATCCTAGGAAATTTTGTTTATAAGTATAACGATATTTGCGACTATTATTGACGTACGCATTAATTTTATTCTTGACGACCGACTATTATAAACATAACAGTTTAATTTTAAAAATGATTACCGATTTGAATTTAAAACGATTTGTTGCAACGGTTTGGAAACGTAATCATTCACTTGCAGCCAGCATTAAGGAAATAGAAATACCTCTCGTACAGCCGTAAAACTATTGAACATTTTTTTTTAAATCGCAAACCTTTTCGGAAAACTTTTCTTGTATTTATCTAGGTGTTTAAGTGCCACAAAAATCCACCCTATTCTGTTGTTTGCTACCTCATTTATGGTGGACAGGAATGATTCCTTACCAAATTCGTTCCAGACATTAAAGTATTTAGACTTATGAAATTTAATTGAAGACGAGGATTTATGAGTTTGTTTTTTTATTAAATCATGTTGGATAGTTACTGGACAGCGTAGACTATCTTACAGAATTGTTCAAAAAATTGCTGAAGCTGACGGGAATCTATATCGGATTCACTAGGCTTGAATATTAAGAATCGGACATTGAAAAACGATGGAAGTATTAATGGTGTCTTTCCCGTTTCGTTAGTACTTATATAATTGTTTTAAATGAAGTTTATTTTACGGAGAGTACGGTTGTACTCGGTGAAGAATGAACTGAGAAGCATTTCGAAGTTATTTGGAGTATTAAAGGTAAACATATTCTAGAGAACAGAAGCTGATATGGAATCTTAGATACCGTCCAAAAAAAGTAAAAATTTAACTTGAGCGATGCTTTGCCCAAATAAAAATATAGGAAATAGAAAAATAGGGATCACTAAGGAATATATTTACAGAACCATGTAACATTTTGAATGCAGTTTTATTTTTGATAGTGGAGATTTTGCAGAACGCAGAGTAAAATTAATCTGTTGTGGTTACTTTGGATTAATTCTTATTTAGTAGGCAGCAATCCTTTGTTGAGTCGAATGTAAATGGTTTTGTAAATTTTTAAATGTTCTGAACGACGATTATTGTTTTGCTATTTGAAAAGATTGCGGTATCATCATCAATTGTATGTTTTGTTTCCAAGTTTTGATCAGCAGAATTTTTCGGCTCAGTTTTTGATACGAAAGTACATTGAAGTCATACTGAAATTCTTGGAATCCAAATCAAGTGGAAAAATTTGTTTCATAATTTCACGACCTAAAAAATGGATAAAACAGATCCCAGTGTTATTCATTAAAATAAACTAACAGAAAACAAAATAAAACACACATCTACTTCAAAATATGTAAAATGTAATATATAAAACATTTTCAATTCTTATTTAATTTTTTTTAAATCGGTCAAAATTAAGGTTTAATAATAGTAATTTGTTTGTTTTTAATTTAGTGCCGACTTGGAAAATCGAAAATTAAAGAAAGATTTTTCCATTCTGATTATTTTCCCATTCTTGCTAGAGTTCTTAAGTATGCATTTTAAGTCCTATTCTTTTTAATATTTATACTTAACGATATTCCAACCTCTTCAAATATAATAAAGTGAAAATTTATCACTAAATGATACCGCAGTTTTTTCCGAATAATAAAATAACAAAAGAGTTAAGACTCAGGGTTATTTAAATGACATGTTTAATTTTTGAGTACTCTTATAAATGTTCACTTTTGTGTTGCTCCAGTTTAAATGTTGGAACTTTAATTTTTATTTAATACTAGCAGACCCGGCAATGCTTCGCTATCGCTAGATTTGAGTATATATGTAGATTAAATGAGATGAAACATTAACAAAATGAACATTGAGGAACTTCGCAAAATTTAACCTTTCCCTTTTTCCCTTTTATCCTTTCTCCCTTTTCCCTTTCCCCCATTCCCCATTACTCCTTTCCTTCGCCTTTCCATTTCTTCCCTTATTTATCTTTCTCCTTCTCCCTTTTCTTTTTTCTCCTTTACATTTCCTTTTCCCCTTTTTTATTTTTTCCATTTTCCCCTTCTTCCCTTTTACCTTTTCCGATTTTTCCCTTTCTCCCTTCTTCTCCAAGCGTAAATCGGTCCAGTAGTTTTTTAGTCTATAGCTGACACACACGTATCGAAAACACTGAAATGGAATCGTAAAATATTTAGTATAGCGTGTGTTGCTTTTACGCCCAACAGGTAGCGCTGTTTTAAAAAAAGCATGTTTTTACCTGTCACAGGTGACATCTTAGGTATATAAATAGTAGGTATATAAAAACACGCGCGTATCTGAATGCAACGTTGTGTCAAAATTTCAAAGCAATCGGGGAAGAACTTTCGGAGATTTAAGATTATGAACAAATAAACATTTACATTTTTTTATATAGATAGGACTTTTAAATTTAAAGATCTTCGGCTTCGGTCGGATTCACTTGGCTCTTTACACTTCACTCAGCCCCTGACGATTCAGCGGCTCCACCATCAGTATTAAGTTTTTTTTTTTATCCTCAAGGACCACCGTAAGTTATTGCTTCAGAGGATGAGATGAATAATTTGTAGCGTGTATGAAAATGTCGTGCCTGACCGGGATATATCAAGCTCTTTACTACATTACTGCCAGATAAACTCATTGTGCATCGTTCCGCCGGGTCCCTACCGTTAAAAACCTCCATTGGATCGGAACGTCGTCCAAACTTCACCACATGAATCAACGCCATTTTTTCTTATATATAACCCGCCAGTTCGTTAGAAACAACCAACAGCAAAGAACACAAGTCTGTGTACTGCAATTAGTAGGATGGTATTGCACCCTCCAACATCTTTGCGTTCCGTTCCATTAGTGCCAGTTCTACGCCAGTTCAGTTCCAGTTCTACATTTCAGTTCTATTCCAGTCATTTCATTTACAATTACAATTAAACAGTTATAATTAATGTTATATTTCAATCATATTTAAACAATGCTATGTATATAAATAATATTTAAATCACAATAAAATATTTATAGTAAGAACCCACGATTAAATTATTAAAAGAATCAGCGTCGAACTTCAACAACGACAACCGTGCTTTAAATCATTTAAGTTAAATTCAACAAAGGATTGCTGCTTGCAAAATAAAAATAAATCCAAAATAGTCACTGGAGACAAAGTAATTACTCTGTGTCCTATAGAATCTCAAATTATCAGTACAGTCATAGTTGCTAAAATATATAATTTAGAACTCGGATTAGGTCGCCGTCTCATCTGAAAATTTCACATAATTCATACATAGATTCTTTTCTGTTTTAAATCTTACGCGGATTGATATTGATTAAAAAGAATGAACTTTATCACTTTTTTGAATCTAAAAGTTTTAATTAGACCAGGTACAATTTAGGATAGTCTCGCTTTTAACGTTTAGGCAAAATTTAGCGCAAAGTATCTTTTAAAAATAACAAACAAATCTATTAATATAGATTTGTTTTTTCCCGAACGCACCTTTACATAATAAAAAATTATGTTGCACACTTAAAAAACTATAAAATTTTTGAACAGATTCGACATAGCTACAACATTTTTAACAGTAAAAGTTTGTCATCCGAACCCTAAAGATATTATCTTAAAAAAATTTTCCTCTTCATTAATTTACAAAAAAAAGGGGGAAAAAAGGGTTTTTAACTACTTCAATAACATAATTACCAGGAAGTCAACACACAATACAAGTTAGTAATCCGGTCGTACTATGATAAAATTACAAAGCAATACTTCATATCATTCATTTATTTATCAAAATATTTCCATAAAGCAGTCGGCCAATTCATTTCACGCCAGAACTTCCATGTGTAATTTTATTCTTTAGTTGTAATAATCATTTGATAGTTCTAGGTAATAAAAATAAAATAAGAAAGATTTTTTAACTTTTTTAGCGTTTCTTTTTTACTCGTTTACTTTTTAGAGTTCATTCTATTCCCCTTTAGACGAGTAAGATTCTAAAAACGTCTTACTATTGGGGATTTTATGTTATAATAAAAGAAAGCTATTGTCTTTTACAGTAGCGGGAGGGGGTTTCTAAGTTAGCATAATGAATAAATGAATAAATCGGTGAGTTATAAAAGAGCTTTAAAAAATGCGTGTTGTATTTTAAGATTTCATACTACATCTCACTACAGGAAAATTTCCCGTATTGCTTATATTTACTGATGGATATGGCATCTTAATGAGATGTCTGGAATATTTTGTAGTAAGTTGGAATGATATAAATGGAGAAAGGAATATTCAGTTCTTATTATTATGCGATAAACAATCGGGGAACACAGCTGTGGAAACAAAAAAAAATAACTGTACCAGAGTTTCCTTAAAGTTGTATGATTGTAGTCAACGTTTCCCGCTGTGAGGTCTTTCTTTTTTGTTATTCCTTTTTTTTTGTAAAAAAGAAGATATGAGAAATTTATTTATAATCATTATTTGTTTATTTTTCCTGTCTTCTGATCTATTTGTTTTTTGTCTTTTGTTTATTTTTATCAATGTTTTATCATTTCTCTCTCTTTCGCACTAATATTATTCCATTTTTTTTTAAATATTGTAGTTTTCAGATCACACTACTCGATATTTTTTATTTGTTTGTTTTCTGTGATAGAAAGTTTGACATTTCTATGCAGTATTTTTATGAAAAGACATTTATTTATAAAGTATTTATTAAACAAAAAACCAAAACAAACTCTTCTTAACTATCCCGAGAACAAAGAGTATTTCATTATTATAATCATTATTACAGACTGAAAGATTTCTATCGATAACAATGAATTGAAAAAAAATAATCATTAAAAAATATATATGATATTGTACAAAATAAATAATTAGAATAATAATAAAAAATAATTTAATCTTAAATGTAATAAAACAATAACGTAATAAAAGTAGTAAAAAGTGACGCTTAAAACCAAAGAAAATTCATTTATTTCATAACTGTACAGCGATCAAACTTTTTTCGCAAGTTCCATTTATTTCTGTTTAAAATTAAAAAAAAAAAACTTTTTAAAATGTAGACTAAATCTAATTTAGAGTAATAATCATTAAGATTTATTCGTTTAGGAAGAAACGATGAGGAGTGAACGGTGTAGTGCAAAATAGGGGGTTGGATGGTTTAATTGCAAGTCATGAATTTGTTAATATAAATCGGACTGAACCTAACTTAAAGAAATTTTTGTAATCAATTAGTTTTCATATGACTATTTCCTACAATTTTTCTTTTTTAATACAAAAAGTACAAATTTAGCACAACGCAAATATCGCTTCTAGCTTTTCTATTTTCTTCAATTGGTTTCTCATCTTTTTCGTCATGGCTTCGTTTTCTTCAACAACTTTTACATTGTAAATTATTCTTCAGAAGTTATCTCTACCGCAACAATCCTATTCTTGCAATCCTTTAGAGGCCCGCTTCCTTTTGTTTTAGGCAATTTGATTTGCTTTTCATATTATCACTTTTCACTTATCATTTTAAATATATTACATTTCACTTATCAAAGATTTGTTTATTTGATTTGTTCGGGTCAATCGGGTCAACATATCGTACTTCAAGAGATTTAACCTTCTTCTGCATCGTCTGAAAAATTCTAAATTAAACCTGTATTTGGTATTCGAATCCGTACTTTCTGGAAAATATTGTTAAACCTTTCGCTGTTTTGTTGCATATTATGAGTTTGTTAACAAAGAAAATATTGATTTACTTTAATTTTTATAACAGCAATTTAAAATAACGATGAGAAATATTAATAACTTTAGTATTTAATATTTTGACTCGAATGCTGATTGGTAGTAATATTTTATCTCATCTACGTCAGAATAGCTGATATCTTACTTATATCGTCTGTTACAGCGTTTTATTATCTTACAAAATTTACTAAAAGTTTTTTTTTTTAATAAATTTTGTATTTCCAAAGTAAAATAGATTTGCAACGTAATCGGTCGCCAATACATTCTATTGAAATTAAATCTAATATGAAGTGAAATATTACATTTCAATTAGTTTGAAGTTCAAACTTCAAAACTAAATGTTTTCATATACAGTTGAATTAAAAAATATATGTATAATTCATAAATTGTTCTTTTTATTATTTAAATTCTAGCCTATCTAGTTAGGTCTAGTGGTTAACTCGTCGCAAATCAGTTTTTTAACAACTTATTTTTGAAGTCGAAGGTTTCTGAGGTTGAAATTCAACTAAAAGTTAGTTGATTTTGTACGGATTTGATGACTAGATAGTGGATTCCAGTGTACTTTGGTGGCTGGGGTTCAATTAACTACATATCTCTGGAATGATGGGCCTGTGTTTGTGCAAGACTACATCTCATTTACATGTTATACATATCCTCGTCTAATTGGGCCGAGGGGGAGTTGCTTATTTTTTACCGCATAAACAAATTGCAACGTACATATTAGGAAAGGAAAAAAATTAAATTCTTTGAGTTTTCAAACAAAGTAACAGTTACCATTACTTTTCCATATGTTCATTACATATTAATTCTGACATACATTAGATTAATATAGTATTACATTAATTATATAATAATGTAATATGTATTACGCTCATTAATATGCAATATACGTTACATTACATACCGTACTTTTCTATACATTATATACGCACCGAAAATACCGCCTGAAAATGTAGTTATATAGAGCAAACTTGTTTACTTACAGTGTTAATTGGGTGAAATATGCTGTCTTAGTAAGTAAATAAGATCGATAATACTTCATTAAAGCTTATAGGTTGCATGCATTTGTACGAATATCCAAAAACGAATGTAATGTATTTAGGGTGTATGTATGTATGTATGTATGTATGTTCCACTGTAGCAGCTGAACGGCTGAACTGATTTAGATGTATGGCTCCGCGTTGGAAACATACGTTACGGGTGTGTTATACGCTTATAAATAAATAAATATATATATATTTATTCCAGTACTATATATATATTAGTGGCAAATTGTCGGTTGAAGCACAAACTTTAATGAATTGAATTAATGAACTGTGAACTGTGAGCTTCTATCACAGTGTGATCTGGGTTTGAACTGGATGATTCGAATCAATCGGATGAATAATAATTCAAAAATAGTAGAATTAAATATACGTTTAATAAAATAAAATAAATTGAAAAAACCTCTGTTTAATAATAATGGGCTTCTCATAAGGACTTGGTGTGAAGTGAGATGATGCGAGCACTCCGGGCGAGGCTAGACCAATCGTCACCATCAACTGGAAACAATCGGGGTGCCCCTGGGGCGCTGTTTAGGCAGGTGCAATGATGTGCTCTTATAATATCTCTACAAATAATCGTCCGATTTTCAAAATTCAAACGGGGTATTTGTTGTAGGTCGAAGGCTAACTTTTGCGTCCGTTCTCGATCTAACAGATCGCGGTTATTCGAAAATGTTGCTACATCTTCGCAATCAATCTTCCGATTTTCAAAATTCAAACGGGGTATTTGCTAGAATAATACAAAATTACGGGGGAACCAAACCAGAATAAAGATTAACTGATATACTCATTGCGGCTCGTCCATTGAAGGTCGGGCTTTCCTTCAGCGGCAGTTGGGTCCCCACTACAGCGCGCAAGTGGTGGCCCCCAGAGCCTCGCAGTGTCGGGTCGGCGTCGGTTCTCCCCGAGCGATCCCACGCTGGGCCGGCTCTTGCTGCTGAGCCCGGCGAGCTGGAGCTGAAGCGGGAAGGTAGCGTCCGCGTCCAGTGACTCCCTCGGCGGGCCGACCAGGCCTGGTGCTCCGGCGGGGATGTTGGCATCCGCTGGGAGGTCCCACGTTGAGCCGGCCAGGGAACCTCTTCCATCTTCTTCTTCTTCTTCTTCTTCTTGGTCTTCTCCAGGTGGTGGTCGACGATGAATTGCGTTTACTCTCGTGGTGAATGCTCTTTTATTGGAGCCTGAGAGTCGTGGGGCTGCAGCGCCGCTATGGTGGGAGAATTGCGCGATCATCTGCGCGGCGATAGTGATGCTTGTATCAGCGCGTCCGTATACTGTGCGCCAGTTCGCATCTGAGTTGCTATATCGAATTCGGCCGCCGATATTAAATTAGGCATATATGTGATTAAAATATATATATATATATATGTTTAAATAAATTTAAAAAAATTAGAAATGTTAAATATATAAAATTGTCACCCACACGCTCTTTAATTATCCTATATTAGTAATTATACTATATTAAAGAGCAATGTTTGTCAGCAATTGTTTTTTTTTGGCAGTTGTGTTTTTAATTTTTAATATTTGTCGCTTGTTTATTTTGCTTCTTTTTTTTTGTAGAAAATTTTTTTTATCACTTTTATGTCTAGGATGAGATACAAATGTCTAATAAGGATCTCGTTTGATTACTTTTTGCTCATTGAGAATTAGGTAATTTTTTTAATTAAACTTAAATTATTATGAAGTTATACGTTATTTCTTACGTTTCATCAATTCCTGTATATATTAATAGTTTATTATTTTATCGTTTAAAAAATAAAAAAATGGAAAACACAAAGTATGAAAAAATTAAGTAAAATAATTTAAATAAATAATTCTCTTTCAATAATTAAAGAAAACTTTAAAAAATTGACGTTATGGCGCATCGTTCTACTCTAACTCTTAATAACTTATTTATAAAACGGTAAATATTGAATTGAACTATTCACCTTCAAATATTGTCATGAAAGTAGCAGCTGGATATACTAAATGCACTTTGCTGTATTGTATCCAACGGTTTTGAAAAACGATTTCCTTATTACACCTGGCAAGTGAATCTTAAAGAAAATCTTTAAAATACGGTAATATATATATCCGGTATGAACGAATTAAGCTTCTAATTTAATAATAAAAAAGCAGAATTTAATAAACAATTAAGATTCACAAAAAAAAAATGTGGATCGCTTGGTAGAGAATTATAGAAAAGAATGTACGTAGGATTACGGTAAAAGAATTTCTCAAACCAGCAGACTGAGTAAATAAAAAAAGCGTATCTTTAGATTTGTCGTCATACCTTTTCAAGTTTGGAAATGCCAAGATTTTTTGTACTTCCATCTACGATAAGTTATAAAAATCCTTCGTTCGTCATCGCTCAAAGATTTCTGTTTTTTTAATTTATTTGGGTATAACTGTTATTTTTCTTTAAATTTTTAATAGAGTTTTAAATATCATATTTTAGCAAAATATGTATTTTTTTTTAAACTTTATTTAATTTCATTTTATAAATTAGAGACTAAATTAATTTCATTAGATATTTTAAAACGTAAAAACAAAGTTCTATATAATATAAATTTTAAAATTAAAAGGAATGATGGTAACAGCGATTTAATAAATTTAAACTATTTAATTTGCGTTGGTTTTTTTTTAAACTGCTATTAAAGTCTCATAACTTCGTTCTTTGAAGTTTATTAGTTAGCTTTTGTTATTTTTTATTTTAGTTTATCGTCTGGTAAATTTGTTTCCTTGACGACCTTTTATTCTAGTTAAGTTTAATTTTATTATAGTAGTACAACGACTGAGACATCACCGTTTACAGGTACAACGTAAGCTCGGGCACGACTTTAACAAGGACAGTTACTGTGACAATATATCAGGTTAACATCGTCTTAACTAATAAAAGCTAGTTTAAACTTTACAGACTTGAATTTACCACCATCTTATCACCTTTGTAACCACCTTCTTTATTATATTTTCATTCTAAGAATAACATTTTAAAGGAAAACAAAGTAACATTTATAAATAATGAGGAAACCCTTCCCCAACGCATGCGTGAACACAAACACAAGCATACAAACTACCAGTAAGTGACTGAGAAATTTGAACAATAAAAATGTATTATTATGCGAGACATGTTTTCTGTCATTTCCCTTGTAACCGTAGTTCATCTTACTCAAAAAAAACACACAACAAATGTTTTAAAGTGAAATATTATGATCAAAACAAAGAAGAATGTAAGTGTGATATGTAATTCTCCCAGAAAATATTTAAAACTTTTTGAAAGAAATACGCAGATCGATTAATTTTAATATTCTTTCTCTTTATTTAGTACCATTTTCAAACTTTGACAATTATCTAAGCGGTTAAGATGGTTTCCAGTTATGTTTAATCTGATCAGCCGCTTATTGAGACCATATTAAAAAATTCGGATTCTAATCACACGATTACATTATTTTTTCGGATATCTGTTATTAAATATTTTTATTTCCGTTCAATGCGTTCAAGGTTTAACTCAAAATTAGAAGATTATAATTATTAAAGTTGGATCGACCCTGACTGTATTTCCCCTGAAGAGTAAAGATTTTGCCAAAGTAGAGTCTACCGGTAAAACCTTTTAAACCAAAATTATAACACTGCCAACGTATCACTGGGTTTAGATAAAATGATACCTCTGATAATTTGTAAAAGTAAAAACCCAGTACATGCCGAAAAAATATAAAAAGTTTGGATGTTATCTTATTTTAATTAAATTAACTGTTATTGTAAACAGATATATAGACATGCAAATTGAATGTATATTGAATTGCGACAGTGTTTGAAATATGTTTGTCTAAATGGGATGGAAAGCTTTGTAAGCGGAATAAAGAAATTCTTGCGCAGTTCTGCGTTAGAAGATCTAATTTTTCTTTTCTTACTTTATTTGAAAAGGTATGAAGTCATTTTAATTGAAAATTTTACAAAAAATGAAAAAAAAAAATAGAGATAATTTTTACTGACTTCGAAGAAAAATGCGGTATTACTTCCGGTCGCATGGGGGGAGTGCTGGATGAAAATGAATTTATTTACGTTTAGTGGTAAGAAGGGTACGAATATACCTTCTATTTAAAATTTATATAGCCCTGTGAATACAATATTGAGGCTCGAAAATCTCCAAAACTACTGGATTAATTTCATTGAAATTTAGATATGCTGTAGTATTTTATGTGAGTTTGTGCATATGAAAATTTGAGGAAGATTGATTGAATCGATCTTCAATTACGCTTAATTTAAGGTAAAAAAAATTTGACATTTAAGTAATGATGCATTATTTTTCGTACGCGCTTATGCAGCGAGTCACAATGGTGAGCGAGTTAAAAATTGTTTAAAAAAGAAATAATTGTATAACGTTTTTTACGTTCCAACTACTTTTTATGGATAAAAAGTTTTCTTCTTATAAAATTTATCGTACTTTTTCGTTTCTTCCCTCCCAAAAGTTTCCAATTTTTTCACCTGGAAGTAACGCAAAACAGCTTATATTAAAAATATAAGAATTATTGAATGTAATTATAGATATAAATTACAATCTAACCAAACTTAACCTACGCTCGCTAATCTCGACTAATTAACAGTAATGTTTTGTTTATATAAATAATAAATAATTGCAGTAATTACTGAATTAATTATTTAAATACATAGCGTAGGTTAAATTTGGTTAGATTATATTTATAATATGTATTATATGTACAAGACTACACTTCATTTACACTCATAACATATCATCCTCATTCGTCCTCTGAAGAATTATCTAAACGGTAGTTACCGGAGGCTAAACAGGAAAAAGAGAGAGATTATATTTATAAAATAAATATAAATGCTTATAAAAATGGTAATATAAATGATTATTTCTGGTTATTTTTCCAACCTGTTTATTGTTAATATCAATAATTCCTGCTATTTTGAGTTATTTTCAGGTGAAAAACTTGTGAACTTTGGGGGGGGGGGGAGAAACGAAAAAATAGCAATTTTAGATTAGAATGAGCTCGTAATTTTTCAAGAGTAAACATATAAAATAACAAAATGTGTGTCATTTTTTATTATGAAAATATATGTTCTGGTTATAACAAGATTAAATTATTATAACCGCAATTTGATGAAATTATTAAAAACCAAAAATTATTTTATTTTCTTATATAAAATAAATTTAGATATTTACGTTTAAAATTTTGTAAATTAACAATCTTCTTCTATTATCTATTGGTAACTTAAAATATTTATAAAAAAAAACGTTAACGTTCAAACTTGCAACATCATAACGAACCACACTTCTATCTTGCCTCGGTCAAATTTTGTTTTACCTTAAACTGAGCGTAACTAAAGAACGATTCAATCAATCTTCATCAAATTTTCTCATGCGCAACTTCAGATATACAACATCTGTTCAGAAAATAACCGAAATTTATATTTTTAATCTTTATTATTAATTTTACAGATTATTGGTCCTTGTCCTTTTCAAAGTACTCCCTTCCCATATTCACACAGCGGTGTTTCCATTTCGCGAAGCAGTCCTTGATAGATTCATTTGAAATAGCCTTTAAAGTTCGTGACGGATTTGCTGAAATGACATCAGTAGTCTCAGAACGGCCTCTTTTCATCACTGATGTTAATTTTGGAAATAAGAAAAAAATCACAAGGCGTCAGCTCTGGCGGGTAGGGAAGCTGAGGGAGGACAGTCATCAGATTTTTGACACAAAACTGACGAATTGACGTGGTGAACGAACCGTGAGTTGTCTCGCCACAAATTCTAGTCTCTTTTTGCGGATTTTTTCACGTAACCGTTGTAAAACGCCTTTATAGTAAGCACGGTTTACTATTTTACCTTGAGGTAAGAATTCAGAATGGAGAATTCATTAAAAACGAAAAAACAGAGAGCATCGCTTTGAAATTGGATCGAGATTGATTGCTTTCTTGGGGCGTGGAGATCCTTTACCGGTTCATTGTGATGATTGAACTTTGTTTCGATGTCGAAGCCGTAAACCCAGCTTTCATCTCCCGTTGTGATCCTTTGCATGAATGTTTCATCGTCATCGGCTTGTTTAAGAAGTTGGCGACAAACGTCCACTCGATGTTCTTTCTGCTGCTCGGTCATGAAACGTGGAACAAACTTTGCTGCAACTAGATGCATGCTCAATTTTTTAGTCAAATTGTCATGACGTGATCCATTCGAGATGCTAACCTCTTCTGCAAGTTCTCTGACAGTCGATCGGCGATTTGCACGCAACACATCGTTGATATTCTGAACACAGGTGTCATCAGTTGAAGTCGAAGGCCTTCCTGGTCGAATGTGATCTTCAGTTGACTAACGAACACTTTTAAATCGTGAAAACCATTCGTAACATCGCGTACGACCTTGAGAATCATCTTCATAAGCTTGTTTCAAAAGTTGAAACGTTTCTGAGAAGGTATTCGCCAGTTTAACTCAAACATTTACGTTGTACATTGCTCCTGAAAATAGCACATTAAAAGAATCGCTGCTAACACTTAAACACGTTGCACTCAAATAAAAATAACACGAAAACTAAACGAGATATGAACAATCCAAGAACATGTCGTTGCAGAGGAGGTTATGCGGAACACTGTGCTGCCAACCGCACGTCACTAAATTTCTCCGTTGGCGCGTAATTTAAAATGTTCCGTTATTTTCTGAACAGACCTCGTACTACTACAGCATATCTAACATTAGTATATCAATTTCAATAGTTTTGGAGATTTTAAGCCACAATATTTTATTCATAGGCCATTCTTTTAAAATGTAATTTCCATTTACCATATAATAGTGAATATTATATACACATAAGGAAATTAAATCTTAAGCGAATGTTATTTTCGTATGGTTTTTTCATATTAAGTAAAATGGAATACCTCATACTTCAAAACGAAAGAAAATTCATTTCACTCCTCCCCCCCCCCCAATCACACAGTGCGACCGAAAGTAATACCGTACTTTTCTTTGAAAAGTCGGTAAAAATGTAAATTTGAATTTTTATATTTCAATTTTTACAATTGAATGTGTAAACAAAAACTAAAATAATATTAATAAATCACATTAAAAGTAAAAATAAAATTAAATCATTAAATAAACTTGTATTCATTTTAATTTTTCAGCTTTACTTTTTATTAAAATATATGAGTTTTTTTTCATTTTTAATAATTGTTGATCATTTAGAGAAAATTCTTTAGCATTGTTATCGTTAAAGATATTCTTATTTTTTTTTCATAAAAACCTTTATTTTAATGATTGAAAGAGATGATAGGAGATAAAGCTTAAATTTTCATATCCTGAAATGCTGGAAGTGATAAAATATTGAATTCAAGAGAAATAAAGATTAGAAGGGAATGAAAAACAGATGGAAAGAGAAGTTGAAAGGAGATTTTACGTTAATTTGAAGTTTGGAATGGAATACAAAATATTCTTAATACCCAATTAGTGGAAACACACTTCCCTTTTAATGACTCTCCAAAGACTTCGTCATCAAATGAAAATGGTAAAGTCACTTAATATTTATTCGACAGGTGAAAAAGAAACTTACTTCCTTTAATTTTATTCCCTTTCTTACTGAACTTTATTATTATTGTTATTACTTATTTTTTTGAGAATATATAAAATAAGCACACAACTTACTGCTGATTTCTTATTTAATTTTTCAAATATTTTTTTTTTTTAATAAAAAATTCTTTATAACGCTTCTCTCGTACATTCGTACGTTAAACGACCGATAAAAAAGAGCTTTTTAATTCAGCCTATTTATATGTGTATTCAAGCTTTAGCTCTTTATCAAACGCTTAAATGATTCCATTTGTTTCGTAGTAGAAGTGTATTAAGATTTTCCACATAACTTGAGAGATATTTTTTAAACTAACGATTGTATTATCTACATAGACGACTTAAAGATATTTATGTACATGATCGGGATTAAATTAATATAGCGTAATGATATATAACCTAATGTTATTGTGATATTTAAATATTTTTATACAAAAAATTCCGGAATCTTTACTGACTAAGCGCACGTTCGGTGGGAGTCTCTTTACGTTACTTAATAGCAGTTTAACGCTGATTTTCAAAGTCGAAGTTTCTAAGATTCAAATCATAGTTTTATACGAAGTTGAATAAATAGGTCGTGGATACCGGTGTACTTTGGTGGTTGGGTATAATTAGCTACACATTTTAGAAATGGTCGGAGTCTGTACAAGACTATATCTCACATAGATATCATATATATATATATATAATTAATCCTCATCTCATTGGACTATTGGGGAATTGTTTATTTTACACAACTTGAACAAATTGCAACGAACTCATTAGGAATAAAAAAAATTATAAATAAATTCCTTATTTTTACCGTTATATTATCATTTTTTGTGAGGGGATAACAAAATTTTAAATAAGAATAAAACCAATAAAAATGAAATAAAATAGATAAAAACACTTAAAAGAAACTAAAAATAATACTTTTTTAAAATTCTCTTTTTTAAAGTATTTGCCAAATTAAGGCGTTGACTTCTTTAAAATTTGAAATTATAATAACTGAAATTTAAAAAAAAAGTTTTTTTTTCTAGTTGACCTAATTTTTATCCACGCATATTTAACGTCATTTTATTGTTATATAATTTTATAATTTTTTTACTGAAAAATCAACGAGGAAAGAAGAAAAAAGTATAGAAAATAAACGTAAAAAACTATTTACATCATACGTTTCTTCCAAAAAATAATCTCTTATAAAAAATAGTAGGCAAAACCAAAGGAAACAGGAAAAAATTGGTATACATAAAATAATTGATTTTTTACGTTTGATTTAACTAAAGAATTTCTTCTTGTATTTTATTATTTGGTTAAGGATGCTTACAACAACCAGCTAATAGAAAAATCACAGAATCCATATAAGCAATTAGAGCGATAAAAAATTGATTAGGATATTCTGTGAATAAGTATAGAGAGGATTGTAGCAGTTATAGAAAACGAAATAATTCACTTGTTAAATAGCTGCTAAAGTATATAGGTAGTAGAAATGTTTTTCACGTAGCTTCAACACTTTACTATTAAGAGTTTTTTTTAAAAATTGAAATCGTAAGAAAGAATTTTCAAATCTTCATTAAGTTTATCCAGAAGTTTAAGGTGCCACAAAAATTGTATCATCTGTTTTTTAATATCTAAATTATCGGATAAAGGAATCGTTGCCGATCGTATTCTCTCTCAGACTTTAATGTAAATTATTTAATGAAATTTAGTAGGGGATTCGAACTTCATTAGGTGTTTTTTCGTAGAAAGCCATTTTGGTGAGTTTTAGAAACCGTGGATTACCTTACAGAATTATTCAGAGCATGAAAATATAACTGAAGCACATGTGAATCCATTCCTCATTCACTAGGTGTGGATATTAAAAATTAGAAAAGATAAAACTTGTGCAATATTATAGAGTTTATTTCCCATGTATATAGCGCAATAGCTCTAGAAGGGAAAGTATTGTAATCGGTCCAGTTTTGGCATATGCGATATTCACCGGATGACGTTTTGATACCTAACGATCCCAAAAAACCGGATGGAAATTTTCGGGATGTTAATGTTCGTATGTACGTGTGTTCGGTGTTGGCCTCTAAATCATCTTGTATCTCCGGAACCACTAGACCGATTTTGACCAGACTTGGTCAGAGTATTTCTATATGGAGTTGATACTACTAAATTTTCAACTTAAAGGTCAAGGAAATGAGGCTGTAGAGCAAGGTATCAGTATCTTGAGATTTCGCTTAATTATGGTCATATTTTTCTTAGGCACATTTGTTAACAATATCTGCAAAAAAAGTTTTTGAAAAATCGAATTCCCACTCCAAAAAATGCTCTAAACTACTGCCTTGTTGTGACGGCACAGGTGAGCGGTAGAATTAAATAAATGAATAATACTTAAAGTGTAAAATAGTAACTCGGTCTGGCAAGGCCTCGAACTCGATCGCCCGGTCGACTCGGTAGATGGTACTTTAAGCCTTGCGGCTATACCGGTCTACCGATCGTACAAACGAAATTTGTTCTATGTAAGTGGTGAAATTACATTAGTTAGCGCTAACCGTCGCCGCTACTGCTAATACCCGCGCGAATTAAATAAGGTATGCGCCCAAAAGTATTATATTTAAGTAAAATGATATGCATGTTAAATTAACTTGCATGTGTATAATAAGCCCAGCCAATTTAAGAGCTTGTGACATCACGAGCAGACTGCGTATTACTGCTCGGTCTGAAAACATTAACTCCGCTTATCAAATCGAACTATTACTTATTATCATATTGTACGCGGTAATAACTATCACATTTACATTGAATAATTATTAAAAAATACATAATTAATTCTTTTATAATCTTTTTTTGAACTAAATTATTAATTTTTAATAATAAACGAAAGCTTACTTGAATTTTTATCATGCATCTAATTCAGACTTCTAGCAAGTTCACCATCCTCGCTAAACGAATCACTATCACTGTCACCTTCGCTATAATAGTCTACACTTATAATATAACGTTCTGTCATTTTATCTATCAGTGGTTTCAGTTTTTCTTATTCTTTTTCAATATTTTTTTATTTTTTCACAATAGGGTTTCCAGTCATCTTCATTCGTGGAATTAATTTTCTCCGTAGTTAATTTTTCAACATTTGTGAAAGAAAATGTTGTGTTATGACTCGCCACATGTCTTTTACGGCCACATGTCATACCAACTCGATCGGATTCGAATCAGGATATTACGGTGAAAGTCTTAAGAACACGATACCCATATTTTTTCAAAAGTTCATCCAAGTGATATTTTTGTACTTTAGTTTTATGTAACTTTACTAATTCATATAACTGTGGTTTCAGCAAAACACGCTAAAAGATCATCTTAGTGGGTAGTTGAGTGTTTGGGTCTTAACCAAATTGTTATTGTTTTCACTTTCCCGGCGAATATAGATAGAATAGTTGTGTGGTAATCATTACAGGAAAGGGATATAGGATTTTTTTCTAATCTTTACGTTTTAGGGTCTAACTGGTTCATCTAGATCAATATATATATATATATATGTGCATACGTATGTATGTCGCACTGCTTTTGGCCTAATATCTCAGGGTTGATCGAACCGATTTTCTTAAAATTTGGTTCAAATATTTCTATATATGGGACACTAATCATATTAATTTTTTTTTAAATCGTTACGGGGATGGGGATATCGCAAAAAAATTTTTTTCTGAGGCATTTTAGAGAGAATTCCATTAAATTAAAAGCAGATTTGTTACCTGCAATGTATATATATATATATATAATCCATCAATTTGTTTTTTGAAAAAAATCAACCCCCACCTCTTAAAATAGAAATATATGTATTTTGTTCTTTTGCATTATCTCCCTTCAGTTTACTTCATATATAGAGTTATCAAGAAATCTGTACAATACTTTAAATTTATAGACCCCGAACCTAAAATGCAGAAAGGTTTTTTGTAAATTTTATTTTTATTTTTTAACCTTTATTGAACGGGGTGTGGATTTAGAGAACGTTTTACTTAGGCAAATCTGTTAAGCTTAACCTATCCATGAATATTTTTAGAAAAATCATTCTTAAAATTTATTCCCCACCTCTAAAAAATATATATATTCTATTTTTTTTTTTTTTGACTAACTTTTAATTTTTATTATTAATTTCAGAGAAAGTCATGCAGTATTTGTCAGGTATTTTTTAAGCCTGTTATCAAGTGGAATAACCCTTTTAGTTCCAAATGTTTATTTCCTTTAGAAATGCAGTGACCTGATGTTAGGTTTAAATAATTTACTGTCAATGAAAAATATGAATAATTTCACTGTACACCAGCAAAACGTAGAAAACCCAAAATTTTGATAAATGTCTTATATTGGGTATTCCCAATGGTTATAACTTTTTTAATTTGTATTATTAATTTTTATTTTGTATTTTTCTTCATTACTTAATGGGCTATTAAAATTCAAGACCTTTGGCACTTATGTTATACCCCGGACCCGAAATAAGAATCAATTTTTTTCATTACTTTCATAAAAGTTATGCTTCATTTTTTCAATATTTTTAAACAATTCTCTTTTGAATTAACTTCTTTTTTCTTAGGAATTATCTCTTTATAAATAAATATTTCTTAAATTATTATTAGAGTAAAGAAGCCCTTAAGGGGGAGTATACGTTAAAAATATTAAAAAAACATATTTCATCAAAAAGTTTTTTAGGCTGTACTTTTCTTTGAAATTTCCTGAAAAACGTGATATACTTATTTATTTTCTAAGTTATCTCCAAGAAAATTTTTTCATAAACCTACTCCACATCATAATTGCTCGGAGAGGAATCTTGGTGCTTTTATAATAGAGCGCAAGCACATGGTAAAACCCCCGGGAAACATAAATATAATATGAAAATACCTATCAGTTTCTTTATTTTGTAGCATATTGTCCCTGTACCGGTGTATGAAAGACTAACAGACATCCGACTGCTTTCAAGATCCACTATCGGGTAAACCCAAAACGCTAATGAAAGTTTGAATAATTCCATATAGCAAAGATGTAACAAAACCTGGACTTTTCCCGAAAAATCGTTGAAACGGCTGTAGCAGAAGGTATTAGTAAGTAAACTTTTGGAAATATATCAATTTTATTAGCGATGAACGGAGGTTTTCTCAGGGCGTTCATCCTATATTTATATAAAATGGAAAGAGAAAAAACGAAGAATTACTAAAATACAATGAAACATATAAAGAAAGAATGAAAAGGTTACGTTTAAAGCATTTAAAAGAGAAGAAAAACAAGAGCAGGAAGAAGGTTTAACACATAAAGCAGAGCAGTTCTGTTTCAGAGTGAGTTTTAGCGTTTAATTTTATTTTGTTGTTTTCCGCAAATTTATTTTTTCCACGTTTTCATTTGCCAGTTCAATCGTATCTATGGTTCTGCACCAGGTAGAAACATAATTTTTTTCTCAAAGTGTTCAGAATTCCTTAATCTATGGATATGATAGAACCATATATAGTGTTTTTGGTTAAGGCATTTTTTTTGGTATAAGGTCTGTTAGTTACATCAATAAACTTTACTTATCATTAAAAACAAAAACAAAAATTAAATAGTTGCTCGGAAACGGTATATTTTTTATTTGTTCTTAGAAATCATAAAACCAAGTTAGGCCTTTTAAATGACACTAGATTTGCTGTTACAGGTTCAGTACCAATGAAATTATGATTTCTCTGGCAAATCAGTTTTTTCTCTTCAGTCCCTAAATCAGGGGTAAAAAATTATGCTATACATTACTCATAAATGTTGTAAACTTATGACAATATCTAATATTTGTTTAATATTTACATTGTCTAATGTTTAAAAAAGAATAGCTTTTAACGTACACTCCCCCAAACATTTACTTGTTCGAAATTTGGAAATCTTGATGCTTAAATCTTATTTTGGTAATCGGTATTTACTATAACCAGCTTTTTTAAATTACCTTCTCGAGATATTTCTAATTTTTTAAAATCGGAGTTTTTTCACGGCTAAATGAATTTTAACGATCTATTTTCTAACGTTTCATCGAAGATGAAAAACGAACAATATTTATTGTGTTTAGCTTTGTTAAAATTATTAGCTAAAATGTTATTATTTGATATAAAGATTTATTTAAATACCTTTTTATTATCGATGCTGTTATGTAGAGTAATATATTGAAGTAAAATCGGAAAAAAGGCACTTCCTTAAAAAAGGACATCACTAAAGGTAAACTACGTAACTTTAACGAAAAAAAGAAAAGAAAAGAAATTGGTTCCTATTTCAACTGCAGAATAAGTAAACTTGTATTACTACCTTTTTTCTACAAAAAACTTTTTTCATTCATTTTTTACTATCTGTATTTTCTCCATTTTCATTTCTTTTATCATAGGAAAGCGAAAAAATATACGTACTGAACTTCCTTGATGTCATAAAAATTTATTAACTGTAAAAATGCATTTTTTTTTACTAAGGTTTGCTTAATAACTTAAATAAAAAATGAGTGTAATTCAACAACAGTTAATGTGTATCATTAACACTGTTTAACTAACTAAACGGTTTTTTTCTGTTTTTACTTTCAACTTCAAATTAATGCACTTTTTTATATCTCTCACTCTCTCTCTCTCTCAGGTTCGTTTGTGGTTTGTAGAAATTAAACTTTTTTCTTGAAACTGTAAAAATTCATTCATTAAAACCAGAATACTTAAGTATGCTAAACAACTACAATACTTATTCTTGTTCCTTTATTAAAGGGAAAAATAATTTCCCAACTTGTTTTTAAAAAGTTACTTTATTATAAACTAAAAGTTATGAATACTAATGAGATTAGTATATTTACAATTAGCATGATTTTATTTGGATAAAATCGTTAAAATTTACATTCAGATATCCATACAATTAATATTTTTTTTAATAAAGTTTTTTTAAATCTTTTGGAATTAGTTTCACGTGTCCGTTGAATGGGGTTTAACTTAAAAAATTTCTATAACTTTTTTTTTTTAGGAAATTAAGAATGAATTAATGGAACATATTTTAAGGCTGAACTTCCCTTGAACTTGCGTAGATATTAATATTTAACCTTCTCCCAGTTTTTAGATATTTTAAAATAATTATTAGATCTTTACGACCTCAATTAAGCTTTTCTTATTTACTCATTGACAATTGATTTTTTAAGAATTTGATGATGTTTATGCTGTGATGAAACAATTAATGAATAAATGCTTAAAAATTAAATGTTTCTGGAAATTAAAAAGAGTGTGCATGATCCAAGAGTTGGCCCGTTTTAAGTTATCTTTAATTACCGTTAACAACTTTGAAGAAGTGTGTTGATAATGAAAACATTCCTTGCTTTTTATGAAAATAAAATCAAAAATATTGTCGAGTTATTGTCATAAATTTAGAATTGATTATTCCAGTTATTTCTATAGCATCTTATATATTAATAATAGGGCTGAAAACTTATTTCCAGTCCGTGTGGGCATGTACTGAACCGACCGGACTGATTTTGTTTTTATACTGCTCGGAATGACCCAGAGATATGTCATCAAGCGTCAGCGGACCCAAAACTCGAGTTCCGTCTGAGAATTCTTCAAAAGATTCTTATTTATTAGTTAATTTAGGAACTTTTCGAGTTATTACTTACAGGAAAATCACTTTGAAGGTCCGTCGATGCTTGACGGTATATTTGCGGGCCATTATGAGCAAAATAAGAAAAAAAAATCAGCGCAATTCGTCTAGTAGAACGTCTGGACGGACTGGAAATAGGTTTTCAGCACAAATTTTATTTGTAGGAAAGGAAAGAGAGAAACGAATGGGTTGGGGGTGAGACGTGTTGTTTATGGAATAGGTTTTTAGCCGATTTTTTAAAGTATATAACACTACTTTGTTATAAAGCGCTATGGAGCAGCACGGATCCACTAGGTTTTTTCCGGAATGGGTTTTCAACCGATTTTTTAAATGTATGACATTACTTTGTAATAATAAAGCTGCGCAGTAGCAAGGTGCTATTAGGTTCTTTGTAAAATCGCCTAATAAGACTTACGCTGCTACAGCAAGATTAGTACATGTGGGTACATTCTACGAAGGATCTCAGGAAAATGGCAATGATGTACGCATTGCAATTTTTGACATGGTATCTAGAAAGAGGTAATGAATTTCTTAATTCGATTATCAGGGATGAAAAACCGTTATTACATAACATATTGGAAACGAAGCGGAAAAGAGAACGAAAATGTAAGCGCTATAAACTTTATTTTTCTATGCTAAAGTAGTTGGCTACAATCTTTTAGGATCCGTTTTGAATTTGCATTGAAAATTTTTTATACAAAAAAAAAAAATCATAATCCTAACAAATCTGTATTTATGTAAATCACCCGTATCCACATTTTGTTAGTAGCTTTTTATTTCGGATGGGGTTTATAACCCATCCACCATATGCTTGGGATTTAACTTTAAGAGATCTTCATTTGTCTTCATACTAAAGGAATTTTGAGTGGCAAGAGATTCCCTGGTGATGCGAATTGAAAGAAAATGTTAAATTAAAAATACGAAAAAAAAAAAAAAATACGAATTGGTGGCAAAGAAATATAGAAAATATTAAAAAATTATGCTGCTTAACATTTTTTCTCGCTAGGTAAGATTTTTCAGTGTTTTCAACGGTTGTATAGAGAAGTAGGTTGTCTTACGTCGTTGTAGTAACAAACCACGAAAGAATGGTCAGTAGTTGAGATTTCACGACTTTTTTTCCAATGATGAAGCATAGGGTTTTTTCAGGTGAAAAGGTATTCTTTATTTATTAAATATTAAAATGATACATTCTAACTGGGAATCAATTATTTTTTACTCCGACGGCTGACTATCGGATTGGTATATATTTTGCACTCTTTGTCTGTAATTTTTGAACGAGTCACCAAATTCGAATACGGTTTTATCGAAATGATCTACTATTACTAAGAAAGAATTTTAATATTTAGATATCAGAAATTTGATTTTCAATTAGTTAGTTTTTCATACGACTGAAATTTTAGTAGAGTTTGTCTTTTTGCGGATATGTCGGCCAGTTTTTTCACCAGAATTGTTCGTTACAAGCAAAAATTCTTTTGTGCTTGCGCTTAAATCAGCTCGTACACCAACATTTCCGCCATTTTTGATTTTTAAAAGTTTTAATCCCTTCTTGTAAAAATGAGTCATCTGTATATCTTATGTATCTATGAAGCAATTTGTCCTGACCGACTGACTAATTCATCAACGTCCAGCAAAAACTACTGAAGATAAATCGAGGAAAAATTTGTATACGTGTTCTTCTTACGGTGTAAGTGTAGATGCAGTAAGAAAGGATTTTTGAAATTCCGTGTTTAAAGGGTTAAAATGGAGTAATTTCTTGGTTACAAATGAAGATATCAACTGAATTTTTGGTGTGTGTAATTTTCATGTGAATGTCTAAAAACAAATTTCTAGATTTTTTGGAATTCCGAGTTAAAATTTTTTTTTTAAATTTAAAATGAGTTTAAAATGGATTTTTTTTAAACCGGGCTATTTTCTTTTTAATTTATCGGTAACAAATGAAGATATCAACTTGATTTTTTGGTATGTATCATTTTCATGTAAATATCAAAAACCAATATGTAGATTTTTTGAAATTAGACCTTGAAAGGGTCGAAAAAAGATAAAAAAATTGAACAATGATTGCAAATTTTCTTTATTTACAGCAATACTAAACTACATATTCACAAGATTGGGGTTGCAAATACTCTCCAGATAAATATCTAAAAACCATTTTGGGTTTTTGTGAATTTCGATTTTTTAAGGGGTGCGACGATGTACAGCGCAGCGGCTCAACCAACACAGCCACTTTACTACATGTGCGATGCGACCGGCGGCTGTAACTGTCTCCGGTTACTTAAGTAAAAAAATGAAATAAAAGTAATTAAACAATTTAAAAAAAAAGAGAAACGAAGTACGGTCACCTCCCAGTGGTGTTTGTCGGGTAACGGTAAGAACCGGAAAAATAGATTTTTACCCGTACTTCGTGCTGGTAACCGGTTACAATTAATATCTCTACGATGAAGCCCGACTGTTTTTAAATCATCATTCTTAAATCACTCAAAGTTTCGGGTCCTGTATTGACCAGACTATTGCTCTGAACAAGTTACAGAACTTTCTATGTACAGTATTGCCTACCTTTCTTAGCTTCAATTTTTTACACTTGTTGACGCGTTTCGGAACCATTCCATTATCAAAACGTGTTGTAATCCTCTGTAACTCCATTGTAACTTATTGTACATTAGAGTACAATCGGTTTTGACAATGGAGTGGAACATACGGTTTAAGTTCCAAACTATCAGTACACCGATAGTTTTTATAAATTGAACAGGCTTTAATTTTTATTTATCATTATTATTCTTACAAGCATGAGTTTTATGAACAAATGGGTTCCAGGGGGCAGAGCTCCCTGGACCCCCTAGACGGGTAGGGCGAGCGAAGCAAGCCATGACCAGCTCTTTCTTTTTTTTTTTCAACTCGTGCACATTTCAAACTATTTGTATTCATTTCTTTTTAAGATTTTTTATTTTTGAATAATTACTCATTTTTTGTTATTCAAAAAATAAACTAAGATTGGCGTTGAGAAATAATTTTTGTATTCATTCCAAATTTTGATTATATATTTTGCGAACGAAGCCGCGACGGGAGATGCCAGTTTAATATACGTGTTAAAGTCTTATCATGTTTCGTCATTCTGTGCAATATTTTTTTGTTTTTGAAACAAGACAGAATCAGAAATAATTTTGATAATTGATGATCCTGATATGAACAAGACCCTCTCGAGTGCAGGTAATTCCAATTAGTTTAATAAGAAAAAAAAATGTTACTAGATAAAATATTGATAAATTTATTATCTTTTAAAATTTAGTTAAACTAAAGTAAGGAACTTGTAATTAATTAGCTAATTAAAATCTATTAGGTAGTTTATTTTCTCTACTCAAAACTTTTTCTTTTGTTTTTAAAAAAAAAGCCAAGAAGAATTAGTAGTATTTAATGTGTAGGAGATAAAGAACAAAGACAATATGGTACGGTAAGGTGATTTTAGTTCATGTTACAAAAACGGTAATTTGTGGGGGGTGGTAGAAAGAGAAGGAGGTTTTAAAAGCGGGTGATTTAACTTTTAAAGGTGCTGCTATACAGTGGGAGAATCGGTTGGAATAAAGGACGGGTAAAGAAAAAGAGTATAGCGGTGAATATCGCCAAGGTGGTGGAAGTGTGGGTTGGGGCAGAGGGCTTTGCTGACACAGACGTGTTTGGAATTTTTGCGCGTTTTACCCCTTCTTATCCCTTACCCCTTCCACCAATGTTCTGGTCTTTTCCTTAAACCAACCTTAACCTCTATTCCCCCTGATTGGCCGACTATTAGCTCATTCCCTGAGTTACTTGACAAAGTAAACGCTCTCTAATTTTAAACCTTGTACAAAGTCGTTTCAAGATCTGTAATACAAAAACTATTTTCTATTTTTATTTTTTACAGAAAAAAGAAGAAATTTAAAATCGTTCGTTTGACTCGACACTATTTGTTACATTACTGTTTCGGAATACTTTCTCAGCATTACATTAGTAAATTTTTATTTTTCTGTTACATAAAAAGGCAAAATATTACTTTACTATTACTCAAAAAATGATATCCGAGACTAATATTTTTAAATTTGATTATTTCCTTAGTCGAAAATATAAAAATCTGTGCTGAATTTTTATTTATATTTGAATTTCAGCAACAGTTTAACCTACAGATTTTTTTGATTTGGAGGATTGATTTTGTTAAATTAAAAAAAGAAAATTATCACAAAAATAATAAAATACTGACGAGGAGGTATTAGGAAAGACGCTCTAAAAATTTATTTATTCAGGCTTCTTGCTAAACTTATAAAAAATGAATTTCCTTGGAGATAGATTTAGAAAAAAGTATTATGTCATCCTTAACCCTAAAAATTAAATTTTTATGCAATTTATTCACCTATAAATTTATTTTAAATATTATTTTTAAGTGAAGCGGTGTCAGGGTGGGAATATTTTTCAACCACTTACAAAGGGTAGAGAGGTCATATTTCTTTCTAAAAATATGAATATATAATTTTCTGATTTTCTGAAGAAAAACACAGAATTACTGTCTTATTTCTTTCGAACCATGGTGAGTAAAAATCTTTACGTTTTGAGGTATAAGGAGTATGAAAATACCATTCTCTTAACTTGGAGCTTCCTTATATATATATATATATATATATTGTAATTCGGAAATCTCCAAAACTATTACATCAATTTGATTGAAATTTAGATATGCTGTAGTAGTGTATCTATTTGAAATTGTTCTTGTGAACATTTTATGAAGTTTGGTTAAATCGTACTTCAGTTACGCTCAATTTAAGGTCTAAAAAGTAAGAAGCGTGGTTGCAGGATCAATAATCTGTAAAATTAATAATAAAGGTTAAAAAAATAAAAGGTCGGTTATTTTCTGAACAGACCTTGTATATCTGAAGTTGCGCTTGAGAAAATTTGATGAAGATTGGTTGAGTCGTTCTTAAGTTACGCTCAATTAAGGTCGAAAAAATTTGAGCGTGGCTAGCTAAAAGCGTGGTTCGTTAAAAAATGTGAAGTAGGAACGTTAACGTTTCTTTATCTGCGGTAACTGTTGTTAGCTATATTAAACCGAAATAAAAATAAAAATATATTACAATATATTAAAACTAAATTAAATTAACCCAAAATCGGTCTTCTTCCGCAAAAATGCGCGAGTTTTTTTTCTTTCATTTTATTTTTTACTTTTTTTCATATTCAGGTGTCATATCTCGAAGATGGCTTAGAATGTTAGAAAGCTTAATCTTAAGTATTGTAATTATAGAACTTAAAAATTAACTTTATAAAATATATGTTATTTTGATAAAAGTAAGAAAATGATCAAGAGAGACGAAGTAAAATACTAAGATCATCAGAAATTTAGAAATATATATTATTCTTATTCTAGGTTTTCCAATCAATTTTCTAGAATATCTACGTGAAAATATTTTGAATGTTAGTATTAGATTAGGATATATTTATTAATATTCATTATCAAATACCTTATTATCTCTCCTGATTTATATGACCAGTTAATCTTCTCATATCTTCACCAAGTCTGATTTCAAATGCTTCCAGCCTTTTTTCTATCTTTTTTTGTCTTTATATTTCATGTAGTACATAAAAAAGTTCTTTCCAAACGACATTAGACGTTACCTCAACTCTTAATTCCATCTTACTACGCAGTAATATTTTTTTTCTGTCAAATGCTTCCTTAACTTCGATTCCCGTTTTTGTATCATTTTCACTTTTGTACTTGATTGTCTGTAATGTTTTATTTGTCTTTCTTCGTTCTTTTATTTACAGGCTTATTGATTTCTACCATTTCCAGTTTTGTGTTCCTAATTTTATTCATTTTCGTAGCAAATTCTGTAATAATATTTTCTGATTTTAAAATTATCTGCTGAATATCTTGGGCTTTATTTCCTAAAAATACCACGTAATACGCTAACTTTATACGATTTATTTACCTTATTCTTAGACTGATACTTTCATCTCCTTTAAAAAAATTTACTTATTCCTCTTCCCAGCTCAAACCGATCGGTTTAAGCATTCTTTATTTCAATAGCTGTTTTCTGATTCAGGAACATTTTTTAATTAATGTTTTTATATTGATCTATAGACGTCACAGCTACTCAAACCGAGAAGATGGGGCTCATAGACGTTAAGGTTGTATCGCACGGTTCGCTAAATACCTCCAACGGTATGTTGCGTGCAGGAACTTGCGGAATTGCAGAGAAGAGGAAATCACCGAGGAGCTTTATGAACAACGATTTATATGTCGAAGTTTAAACGTACGACGCAACGGAGAAGTTTTACCCTCCTAGTCACATGTCCTGACGTTTAACAAACCCAAGTGTGGCGAAAAAATAAAGCAGAATTTCATAGACTAATGTTCAACCGTTTATCTCGCCTTCATTGTTTTGGATGTCAGAAATTCGGACATGCAGCAGCGCGAAGCACGACAAAACAGGACTGAAAGTTGTGAATCGTTACACCCGGATGACCCGTGCAGGGATCCGCCGTTTATGTCAGCTGTAGTGGACATCACACTGTGAGATAACGAAATTGTCCGAAATATAAGGAAGAAGTAGCGATACAAGAGGTAAAGATTTTTCAAAAGGTCAGCTTCTTCGAAGCTAGAAAAATTGTATTTAGCGAATCGCCAAAGGTGACGTCTTGCCGGCCTCCGTGGCGCGAGTGGTAGCGTTTCGGCCTTTCATCCGGAGGTCCCGGGTTCGAATCCCGGTCAGGCATGGCATTTTCACACAGCTACAAATCATTCATCTCATCCTCTGAAGAATGCCTAACGGTGGATCCGGAGGTTAAAAAAAAAAGGTTACGTCTCATGCACAGGTTGCTGCCGCTCCTGCAGCTTTCTTTAGATCAAAAGACATGATCTCTAAACTGATTCCAGCCTTAGGAAATATGACCGAATTCATCATCGATCAGAAATTGAAGAGTCTACCGACCAGGATAGCAATCCAAAACCGATAAAGAAGACAGCAGACGTAACCAAACAAAAGAGTTCTTCTCTACCGAGGAATAAGGTAAAGGAAAATTTAGCCAAAGTAGTCAAAGTACAGATTGAAAAAAATCCCCGTTCAGGGAATCGGAAAGGAAGAGAAAATGATGTTAGAAAAAGGCAGTGTTGGACAAGCAACAACGAAACCCTTGAAAGAACGGAGGCCACTAAAAGAGAGAGCGAGCACTTTAGCCGCCTCAAATATTTTAGCGGGGAGAACATCAAGTCACTGATGCAATAGCCACTGCATCATCTGGGTCGGTATCATATGATGCCAGAAGCAAAAAATCCGCCGTGACTTGTTGCGTAGATGGACCGGAAGAGTTTATCTCTCACCCCTCAGTCACCCTGGAATGAGAGGCGGAGGCCATCAGGAGGATGGAGAAAAGAAACAAATAAGAATGGCCTAAGGGAAAACGTAGGGGATAAATTTAATACAAACATGACAGATTTTTACTTTTTTTAATTTTTATAAAAATACTAACAGATTTATTTTTGAATTATTTATTAAAAACAACTGCTGGTGCTTTGCTCCCGTTTTGATGATTTGGAAACATTTAAAAAAAAACTGATATATGTTTATCATAAGTAGCAAGGGTTCAGACCGAGACCCGGCTGGATCCCTCCCTTCTGAGGGGGTACAGTTAGAGGCAGGATATAAAAGACCCAGTCCCGGCCTACTGGGTGAATGACCCCCGCTGGTAACGGCATAGCCGGGTCCCGCGGGTCTCGGTAGGTTAGAGGCAAAGGCAACCTCTGAGGGTGTGCAGTGCATTAGCTGGTCCACCCTCCTAGGTATGGGAGAGAAAAAAAAGTAGCAAGGGTTCTATACATCCTTCCCATCTTGTGTAATTTGGGGTCTCAACGATCTTCAACCGTAAGTCTAATTAGGTTTAAATTGTTCGACAAGGCTAGTTTTTGACTAAGTATCCGGTTTTTTATCAGGAAGTTAAAGATTTTATTTCTTTTTTGTCTGGGAGAAGGACTAATGACCACAACAATCGAAGGGATAAATCTAAAAAATAAAAAAAAAAATGCTTCGACTTGACTTTTCCCTCGTTTCTTTAGTAGATAACTTTTGCATATGAATAAAAGGTAAAAGCCTTTTACCTAGAGATTTTTCAGTTATTATTATTATTATCCTATAGCTTTTACAGCCTTCATTGGTCGTTAATACTCTTTGTAGGAGAACCAAATCAGGAAATTTCGAATTCTGAGGGAAGAATTGTTTAAAAACTTAAAAAATGAAAAGAAGGTATTAAATTTAAACGAGGAATAAATATGAAAAATTGTAATTTCTTAAAACTACAGGTTTTGTAGTTACTTTGATAAGTAAATAAGGGATAGCCATTATTCGACTTGTTTGTACACATGATTTGTTGATTTTTACGGAAAGTGATTTTTAAATACTTAACTACCGTTATCAAAAAAAACGTTTTTAGTTTTATTATGAGTAATCTCTTAGTAACGGAATTTTAACGTTTAATCCACTCAAAAATGTAGAAATATTAAAATTTTAAGAAGTTCAATAATTTTTCATTCTCAAAAGTTTTCATTAAGCACAATGAAAGATGATAATAAAGGCAGTTAATCAAAATGAAAATTAAATAAATAAGGTAGTAGGTAACAGCGTACATCATTAAAAAAACTCTCTTTTCGTGAAATTTTTAACATAAAATTTGCGTTTTATCTTTAAGCCTGTTATTTTCTTTTTTACCGCATCAGAAATTTCAAAAATTAGTTGTAGAGAAGAATTGAGGTGGGCACGGTAGTGAGGATCTGCATCAGGGCAGATAACTTTGTGGTAGGTTGAACGTATATTAAACCTTGGCAAAATATTAACAAATTTTTTAATCTAAAGTATACAGAATGTAGTTTTTCTATTTCCAGAAAAAAAAAATAGGAAAAGATTAGAGAACACAAAATGTATTGTAAGGTTATTTAGAACTTTTACTGGGTAATTTAGAGTTCCCATTCGGATAATAAATAAGAACTGATAACAGGAAATACACAGAGTAATTCAGATAGCACGTGATATTTTTATGATATATTGAACTATATAATTTTTTCCTTTTATTCTATTGAAGCATACAAAAGAAAGGGTTATGCGTTTTAACATCTCGAATATTTCTATGCATGTAAGTTTACTCCTAATAAGTTGTTCTCGTTCTGATTTGTTCCTATTTTACAGTATTTTTATTAAATTCTGTTCCAAATATCGTGAATAACATAGACTACAATCTACCGGATTATGTTTACGAAAAGGTTAATCGGGAAGTACTACATTACAATTTGGCTTATTTTCTGTTTCACTTCACCAGCTTCATGACTGATATGATTCTGTAACATCTGTTACAATAATTTTATTGAACACTGTTCACGCATATAACCACCACACTTTTTCAAAACAAATTTGTTTCCGAATTTATTTTCAAAATTACTTTATTTACATGGAACTCTGTGCTTCAACTCTGCAAAAAATATCAAAACACATTCTGTTAAGCTTAAATTTTCATTACATAATTTTCCTACTACATGAAGTTTCTTTTATATTTCAATATAAACATAATGTGTTTTAGGAAACCATTTATTTACTCAACGAAACAGAAGTGATGAACAAAATGTATCAACTTATTTTTGAAATAGTATTCCAAATGGTGTTTCGTATCTTACTGAATTCATCGTGTAGAATTAGGTTAAAAACAACGTATTAAAATGGGATCCCTTTAAAAAAAATGGCAAGTTGTCATACTTGGCAGAGGGGGCGCTAGCGACGCCCCTCGATTGTGATATCTGATTGTCTCAGCTTTGACGGAGCACAATCTGGCGAAGCGAATAGTATTGTTTCTAATTTTATTCGGTAATAGTCCGACCTTTCGTTTCTAATGCCCTAACTATTTTGCAATCGGAAACGCGCTGATTTTCAGAGTACAACGTATTACACACGTTCGATTAACCGGTAGACCCTACATACAAGCATCACGTTTCAACTCGCTCAACAGTGTGACTCACTGCACTCCTCAAACCTCAAAACGTAAAGAAAATTCAATTTCACCCCCCCCTAATTCCATGCTGCAACAGACGCGGCGACCGTCACCCGGTGTTCACAAACACCGGGTGACCGGGTATATACTCTATTGATCGGGTGAAAAAATCCATTATTAGAAAATTTAAATTAAAACACGTCCAAAATTAAAATTCTGTCACCGATTCCTAAGGCACGGCCTACTGAAAAGTTGGTTTTGCTTCCAGCATAAGTTTTGCTAACTTAAATTTAGGAAAATCTGTCCTGGAATATCAGCTAAGATATTAAAGGTAGTTTTCTGAAGGTGATAAAATTGTGAAATTACATTTTTATAGCAAATAAGCAATACGATAGTGTAGAGTATTTTTATAATTCATATAAAATGACCACTTCTGAGCTGTCCGCACCAACAAGGTAGCTTTAGGTTGTAGGTAGGTATGTGTAGTTTACTCTATGTATGAAATTTACGGCATAATATATTAAATCTGTTCGCTTGATCTACTTGCATTGTTACAAATCTATCGTATTATTGACATTATGATCCCCGTTTTCAAGACAGAATTCTGTTTGTTATTCGTAGTAAATTCCGAGTAAATGATCATTTACTGTATAATTGTATAAAAAATTGATTCATTTCCTAGCAACGAATTTTCGGATTAAATAGTACTTTTAAAAAAATAATTTTATTCATTATATAAAATTATACGTACTTTTTAATTCAAAATAAATTTTTAAATAAGAGCTTAAAAAAAAATAATTTCACACATAACACCATCAGACCATTATTATGCTAACATGATATTTTAAGTGTGAGCTGGTTGCGTGAAGAGAAGGTTACTGTGATGTAATTTTAAAGAAATGAATTATTAACGGAAATATTCCCTCTTCACAATTCATCATAAAAGTGGGAAAAATTTACGAGTTAGGATACAGCGTTCTTATTATTGTATAGTTGACGAAGAATATTTTTATAAACACCAACTTAGGCTATCAGTATTTCCTGTTAATAAAAACTCCAAAGACTGATGGCTGAAGTTGGTGTGTGTAAAATATATAAGAATATAGTGTTATCAATGGTTTTTCCGGACTCTAAACGATCAAATCTGTAGATGGAAGTTAATTTTAACTTATTGATTTATTCATTCATTCATTTACTTTGTAAACAATTGCCTTGTAACCCAGAAAAAAATTTTTAACATTATCTTAAATTCAAATTTTCCAGGAAATTTACAACAAAATGAATAGTTTTAAATTATAAAATAAAGGGATACTATATATTACCGTATAAAGCAAACAGTTTGTCAAAACGCGAAACTAGTACTGGTTTGTTTAAAGTTGGGCTAGAGAGAGATATATTTATATAAAGAACGGTACAGTCAACTGAACTTCATAGTTTATTTTTACATTTTGTCTTGGCCGTTATAAAACACAAAGATTATAAGATAAATTATTTCAATAAATAAAATCTTTAATGCATCTTTAATGTATAGTGTTGTAATATCTGAAGGCGGTACGCTGTGGCATCCCCTCTACTGCTCTTAACATTACTCAGCGACTTCTCACACCAGCAGCCGAAGTAGTGTATTCCAAAAGTTACATCCGTTACTTTGCAATTACTTCTACTGTATCCAACTATGACGTTACTAATATAGTAATGAAATATGTTCTGGTAATTTGTTACTACAAATAAAATTATATATTCCTAATATTTTGTTCAAGATGTGTATGAAGTAATTTTATTTATTTATTTCTTGAAGGTATACGTTTTTTTTTTCAAGTATGTTAAACTAAGGTTTTGGTATAAATAAACTGAAACAATGACGTAATAAAAAAGTACATGAAATGAGTTGTTTATTTATCACAAGTTATAACGTTATGATTTTCTTTGACGTGGCGTAGTTATTTACGAAATTTATTTTTAAATAGCGCGTACGCATTACTTTTGTAGCAACCAGTAGCTAGTGTTTTGCATGCCGAGTTATAGGAGTGGGGTAGAAGCAGCTTTCAATGACGACTGGTTTTTAAATTCTACATACACTATAATTGATATGATTGTCGATAAATAACTTGTGCGAAATCATTTATATAAAACAAAAGTTATTTCTTAATGGCAGTACGCTTTATACTGGAACGATCGCTTAATATATTTTTTATATTAATGTAATAGTATAAATAAGTGTACAGTAAGTATATGTTTAGAAATTTCTATTATTTTTTTGTTACATTACAATTCGATGTAATTAATCCAACGACTTGCCAATTTTTAAATACCATCAGTATAATGCAATGTGTCCAACCCTGCCAGATAAGCGCCTCAACTTTGACCTCATCAGTTAAAGGAAATTTTCGTCCAGCGAGCAATTTTTCTTAGGTTGGGAAAGAGGAAGTAGTCGCTGTGAGTGAAATCCGGCAAATACGACGCATGTGGAAGAGCTTAGAAGCTTTAATAGGTCATGAAGTTTTACAGCAACCCAAGACGTGCTTGTAGGAACATTATTTTAATGAAAGAGGATTTTCTTTTTGGCCAGATGTTGAAGTTTAGCTTGACGTTTAGCACCCTAAAATCGGTCCTGTTGTGAAGCGTAAAACTGTCCGGTGATAGTTTGCCTTTTTTCAGATAGTCTATGTGCACCGCACGACAACAATCGCAAAAAATCTTAATGGAACGTTTTCGCTTTCTTTGAGGGCATATTCACTGCTTCCAGCTACTGTGATCTCTGGTGTGTAATTTTCAATTCATATTTCATATACTATTATAAGACGTTGAAGAAATTTAACTGAATCACGTTTAAATAAGTCTAAACAGCCTCAAGAAGTGTTTAGTCGAATTAACAGTTTTTGGTCGGCTGTTGACATGCACGGCACTTATTGAGAGGAAAACGTTTCCGTTGGATAAAGTGAAGTGGACACAGTCTATCGAAATTTTTGGGATGTCAGCTAGCTCGTGTAACTTCAACTGGCGATCATTAAAATGGTATTATGAATTTTTGTGACGATTTGGGCGGTCGTGGTGGTTTTTGGGCAAACTGAGCGTTCATCATCTTGAATGGTTGTACGATCACGTTTAAATTCAGCAGCCCACCCTTTTAAAGTGAAGTTGTAATTCTTTTTATATGTTCGTTACGGTTAAATATTTTCAAACAAAGTACTTTACAACTGCTGGAACTTCAATTTTATCGATTATTCAGAAAATATTTAAACTTTTTTTCTTTACTTGATAGTCAAAACAAGCAAATAAATGCGGAAACTTCCAGCGCGCAAAACGATCATATTTGACAAATATCATAGTCATTTGGTAATATTTGCGCCATCTTTGAATTAGGCCGAGAACTCTTCGAACGAGAAAGTATGAACAAAGGAGTGAGTAGTTTGTTAACAATGGAATTATGGAAGAAAAAATTTTGATTTATGTTTATTAAATATTGTGTTTTAGCGTAATTTTAATGTCATTAAATTGAGGACATGTATAAGATGTATTTTCTGTATTAATAAAATTGAGAGAAATGAAATATTAAATAATTTTGCCTTATTGAGTAACAGCGTTCATATTTTCAATACCGATTTCTAATAAAGATAATTTTTGTATAATAAAAATAACTCTCGGGCACTTTTCTAAAAAAGTATTTTTACTTACTTTGGAATCACTTAAAACATTAAAAAAACAAAAAAAAAAAAAAAACATAATAATGACATGTTAATTTTTTTAAATTCGATTCTAAGGGATTTCTGTTTTTTTTTTTTTATTGCAGATAAGAAGGATGTGATACTTTTACCAGATTCTGTCTTTTCTTCAAAATAGCTTTACGACTGAACAACTTGTCTACAAAGTGCTGACAGAAAAGAACGAAACTATTGGAAATTAACGATACCAAGATACGGTAAATATTCATTTAACCTGAAAGTACGAGTATGAACTTTTAATTAAAATTGTGTTTTTTTTTGTTTTAAAGGTTTCCTTTTTACAATATTATGTAAAGGTGGTTTCTGTTATTAAAAAAAAAAAATATTTATTGCAGTTTTGTTTATAACGTCAGCAATCAATGATCTAATTTGAACAGAAATTTCATAGTTTTAACCTTTATTATTATTGGCCTTAGTCTAATTTATGACCCGTGTGTTGTATCTAAATAGTTATTTCACCACCAATTTCCTGTTTATTTTTTATTCAAAATACTTTATAGGAGCTAAGTTTTAAATTGCATATATTTTTCAACTAAGTGGCATACTGACTTTAAGATCACTTGGTTTTAAGTTTGATTCCTACCAACATTCTGATTTTTTTTTTTCAAAATGGGTATCACTTCATCAATTTAATCTTCTTTATATATATATACTAGCAGATTACCCGTCACGGCCTCGCTCACACGATATTTGAATTTTAAACATATTTATTGAATGTTTTGAAATGATGCTTTTGCTTATTATGTTGCTATGTTTAAAAGATGATGTCAGAAATAGATAATAGAACTCCTGTTCTTATCACTCATAATCATCATTCATCATCATAGTTACATACAGGCTCCCAAAAAATTCAATGATCAGCCACGTACGAAACGATTGTGTTTCGTATCTCCTGGCATCGTTCTTCATCACTGAATGAGTGAAAAACAAGTGCTCGGAACAGGCATGCACCATCTCCTTTGATAAGTTTAACTGTTTGGGTTATTAACGTGTCACTGGCAGTTATCTTTTCAACTGACATGTTTATTCACTTTTTGAAACACTACACTAACTGTTGACTCATAAAAAATCATATGACTTCTTTTTTCTTAAATGTTTATAAACGATCGGTAGGAAGAAGCAACACCAACAAATTAGAGCCAGAAGAAATAAACAATAAATAACAATATTAATAATAAATTGAAATTAAATTATTAATAAATTTTGCTACCGTGATCTTCATTCAATCAAAGATTTATCTTAAAATACAAATATTTTCGACACAAATAAATCGATACTGAAAATACTATCGATTATTCATTTTAACCCCATAAAATAATTTATTTGAACCCCTTAAAATAAAAATTTCACAAAATCCTTTCTTAGTGCACGCCTACTTAAAAATACGAAGGTACCCTGAAAATGTCAAGTCTGTACCTATAATAGTTTTGGCTGTACGTTGATTATGAGTCAGACAGTCATATTTGAGACATATATTTGAAAGTTTTATGGCATTAGTAAAAATAAATAAATAAAACAAATTATGCAGTTCGTAATTATGCTGATATGTAAAATTAAAACTTGGTTCAACAAAGAAGTCAGAAGAAACCAGATAGCCTCCTCATTTTCTTTAGTCAACCGGCATCTGTTCTTTTTATCCTTTAGCATTATTATGCCGTTGTTTTATCGATCCTTGCTTCAGATCGCTGCAATCGTTAGGTTATGGTACCCACAATATAAAAGAAAAATTAGATTCATCTTAAAAAAAACTCATAAAAAAAAATGGTTAAAAATTTGAACAAATAATTAGTTAGATTTTTAAAAAATTGAAGTATTTATGGTGAAAAGTAGAGAAGAATTTTATGTTAGAGGGTGAAATAAACCACAGGATAAGATTTTGGATGATTGACTTATTGGAAAAAGATAAGCAGCGTGATGTATGGTAAGAAAGTACGAGTAAGTAGAACTATGAAAGGAAAAACGCATAAAACTGCATTGATTTTATTTTTTTTAGTCTTACGAACATCAACTGTTTTGGTCATTATCCCGATGGAAATTTGTAGCGCATGAAAAATGCCATGCCTGACCGGGATTGAAACCTGTGACCTTCGGATAAAAGGCCGAGACTCTACTTCTCTGCAACGGAAAGCGGTAAAAAAACCTGTATTGAGATCGTAAATATTGTACGGCCCTGAATCATAGTCAATTGATAATAAGACGTAGTTAAGGAACATGAAGGTCGTGGAAAAGAGTTTACTAAAATGGATAAATGGAGTAATAAGAAGAGGTAAGATAAGAAATAAATACATTAGAAAAACTGCTAAAATGAATCCTATAGGTAGAATATTCAAGAAACAAATTGTAGAGTGAACGCCTGAAGATTACTTTGGAAAATAAAGTTCGAAAACTGGAAGTAGTTCGTAAAAAAAAAATAAAAGAAATAAGACACAGATTATGATAAGACAGCGTTTGACCTGAGAGCGATTGATTGGAAAATGAACCCTAGAATTGACAATATTGGCAGACAAAAGTTAAAGATTGAAACGTTGATCCCTTTCAACACCTGATAAGACGAAGATGAGGAAGATTTTTAGTGGATATCCAGAGCTCGAAATCTTTGAGTTGAAATCATTTTTAACCGACTCCGAAAAAGGAGAACTTTCTCAATTTGTACATAAGTATATTTTTTCTTTTTCTTTCAGTAACTTTTACTGAATGAACTAAATCGGTAAACTTCTTTTTTTTTTTAATGATAAGAAGAGGATCTCCGGGTGATCCCGTTATATTTATGACTGATATTGGCCAAATCGAAAAAAAAATTACTGTTTTAAAACAGTTTTGCCATACAGCGCACATACATTGTACAATGTATGTATTATTCATGATACAGCAAAAGATACAACAAATTTTAATAAAATCGTTTGTTGATATACTTACTGTTTGTTGATAACTTACATTCCACTTGTGCCGTCGGGTGCTGCTACCTAGCGAGGGATAGGGCTCTCCAGCAAGCTATGATTATACGATGGCACACAATGTCCCCTACGTCAAAATACCGCAAGGAGTGGTCATTATGATGTAGCGACTGTATGCATTCGGCGCCGAATCTGACCCAGAGCGGTCGTGTTGCACCCTCAGTCCGGATGGACTCGCATACTAATGTTCGGATGAACGCTTATTTTAGTTGTATACTGATGTGATACTCTGGTCTCCTGAAGTGCGTCCAGAGTGCTGTGATTAAATTGCTATTTGGTGTTTTTGGCTGCTGGTCGAGTGTGGACCTTCCAGTGGTTTCAGTCTAGCTGAATAGAGAAATTGCGATTGCAGTAAGTACTTTCCGATTTAGTCTCATCATTTCACTTTCTTCGGAAGGTGTCTGGAGTAGTTTTATACGACGCGTACCTGCCTCATCGGGGCTGAAAGGTGGCAACGACTTCTGGTTGTAAGTCCCCGTTACAAGCAAGGGAATATTTTTAGGCTTTCCCTAGTCCTGCTTGCGCTCTTTTCAGAGCGAGGGCCGTTGTCCGTGATTTTGTGCCGTACGTGCTCCGTATTGCACTCAATCGATCCAGAAGCGGCTAAAAGGTGCAAAGAGTGACAGGGGAATAAAGAAGGTCCCCAGCTGTCCGTGGCTCGCTGCGGGCAGTAGTCACATTAGTGGGTTCGCCCAGTGTATTTTGTAGAAGGAAGACAGCGAGTATGTCTAGACCCGGTAGTAGTAGGCAGGCTAGGGTAACTCTGGCCAGTTTAGATGACCAGCTGGTAGTTCGGCCTGGCCGCAAGCGGAGAGCGGAGATTTCGCCGTCTCTCTCTTGCTCGGAGAGTGACTTCTCTGAGGTAGAGATGGTTAGGGCTCCCACCCGGGAGTGTATTAATGATCCTTTGGTGGAGGATTTCTTGGCTTCCCAGGGTGTTCCTGGGAGCTCAGAGGCTATGCTGGCGGCTGCTCGACAGAGCTTGGATTATCTTTTCGACTTTGTTGAAGGTCCCAAGAGCGTCAGCGCTAGTGCGAGGGGCAGAATGTTGCCCCTCAACATGTTAGGGGTGTGCTATCTGCTTTGGCAGATGGTTACGAAAAGTTGGCCTCGAAGCCCGCCGAGGTCAAAGTTGTTGAGGTCCCGACGCCTGCCCCGAGGCAGCAAAGGCGGTTCGCCGATGTTGTCAAGGGGAAGCGTGAGGCTAGTCAGGCTTCCAAGCAGCCCGAGGTTTTATTCGTAATGCAGTCTGAGGGGTCTACTAAGTCTAGTAGACAACTCAAGGAGGACTTTCAGGTTGCTCTTCGTGGTAACCGGAAGGCCCTCAAGATTAGGGAAATCAAAGAGACCAGCAAGGGTCTGGTAGCGGTTGCAAATGACAAGGAGACAGTCCGAGTCATCCAGGAGTCTCCGGAGGTGAAAAAGCTTGAGGTCCAGGTCGACTCCAAGCGTAAGCGTAGGCCCCGGGTCATTGTCTACGACATTGACCGGCGGCTATCTGACAAGGAGGTTTTGTCTCTAGTGAGGGAGCAGAACACCAAGTTGGATGAGGCTGCTTTCGAGAAAGAGTGTAGACTACTATTCAAGACCGGCCGCCGTGAGGCTCAGCGGTATCACGGCGTTTTTGAACTTGGTGCTGGTCTCTTCCAGAAATTTGTGTCTGAGGGTAGATTGTACATAGATTTCGCTTCTTGCAGGGTTAGGGAGTACATAGATGTACAAAGGTGCTTTAAGTGCTGTCGTTTTGGTCACAGGGCCAAATTCTGTAAGTATGCGTCAGTCTGCGCGCATTTTGGCGCGGAAGGTCACAAGCGCGACGACTGTCCGCAGAAAGCCGAGGCTCCATCTTGCGTTAACTGTAAGAGGTTGCGCAAAGAGTGCAAGCATTCGGTCAACAGTAAGGACTGTGGCTGTTACTTACGTGCGGTAGAATTGTACTTCAATTCTTTGGATAATTAGTATCCTTCTTTTGGGCATTGTGTTTGCACACAGTTAGGATAGTTGTTGTTGGAGTCTCGGGGTTGTTTTTCAACACCGCTCATGTAGTTGGGCGATCTGCCAGGTCGTTAAGTTGCTCTTTTAAAATGATCCACCTCATTTTCTGATGCGGAAGGCTGTATTTTTACTGCGATGCCAAATCGCTTCTTTGGCAGTTATTTTTCGACCGCGGGTTTCTGTTTGTGTTGCTCTGCTTGCAGAGCGGATTCTGCATTGGAAATGGGTGGGTTTGGCGGTAGGCTTTTAAGTCCCAGACTTGTCTGGGCAGTGGTAATTTCTTTCTTAATGGTGTCGGCCTGGCAGAGTGTAGGTCCCTTGCAGCTTATGCTGCTGTATAACTGACTAGTCTTGGCTTCTCGTACTGTATTGGCGCTTGCGGGGCCTTGTCCCGTAGGACTTCCGGGTGGCTAGGGTACCGCCCAGGCAGTTGGCCGGAGGTAGGCGCTTTGGCACCGGCCTCGGTTAGAGTAGTATTAATGGAGGTTGTGTTCGGGGGGTTCGCTCCCCGTGCACGATTATTAACTTTAGCATGGCGATTTGTCGAATTGGAGTGCACACCTAATGGGGTTATCGGGTTAAATTGGTTGCGATCGACCAGGGTGTATTCCGAGAGGCCCTCCTAACCGGAGCTGCAGTGGGAGATTAGAGGTTATACTCAGCTCCCGACAGACCAAACTTTAGGACCTCTGGGACTTGGTTTATTGTTTATCTAGCGGCTGTGCTCCAATCGCTTAATTCTTACGATCCGTTGCCGTTACCGAATTAATTTCGCCGATAGATACGCTGTCGTGGCGTACTTGAGGCATTTGCGGTATGGAATAAATTAGACTGATTGTGGTAGGCGCGGGGTCTTCTTCTCCGTGGTTTTCTTAGGCTTTTACTTAGTTCTTGAGGGCGACGTGGTAGCGTTAGGTGTCTGCCGTCTTCTTCGGAAGACGGAACTCATACTATCTCTCGTGACGAATTACCGATGTAGATGTCCCTCGGGGCATCTGCATCGGTGGCATCTCCCCGTGGCCGTGCTGTACACTGTGGAATGTGTCACATTTTGAGGGCAAGAAGATGTCCTCCTTTAAAGCCACTGCTGGCTAGGAACGGAGGGGGTGGTGTAGCGACCTGACACGCTACGAGGCAGGGATCTTCTCCCCTCGGGGGGGAATCGAGATGTATACTTATGTGTTATTAATTTAATTATATGTGTTACGTTATATGTTAGAAGTTAAATTATATATTATCTATATGTCAAGACGACTAAATATTAAATAACAATTCAATCAGCAACAAGGCGTTGTTTCTATTCATCACCTATGCATCTACAGTTAATACTCGCTCTAAAACCTACCACAAAGGTTTTATGGTCCTCCACATCGCAAAGGCCATAACACCTAACATTATATAAAAAATACTGATAGATCATTTATAGTGGGAGAGATCTTAATAATTGCATTTCTGCATTAGAACTTTTGTCATGTGGTTTATTCATTACTTTATTTGGTAAATCTGATATAGCTAACCAGTCTAATGTTTTCAGTCGAGTAAGAGCAACGTAAACCTCTGGCTTTTCACAAAATTACTTTTCCCTGAATAAATTACCGCCGTATTGAGAGTTACTCTCTGGAGTTTTTTATTCTCTGTTATATTCCAGCTTAAAATTACTGGGACCATTCTACGTTTCATATCCTTTGGAAAAGTCGCAGAAGCTGATATCCGTCAGCTTCTCTAATATTTCTACCAATCTTATCATCATCGAATTTGATCAAAACTGAATTTGGCGGCAATTCTCCATATCATTGGTGGGGGATCACTGGCAACATGCTTGCTTTTATCCGGGGATTCCTTAATCACCGGACATTTCGTGTTCGTGTAGACGATTCACTTTCAGACAGTGTCGTCTCAGAAAATGGGGTACCGCAAGGTAGTTTATTAAGTGCCAGCTTGTTTTCTGTGGCCATAAACAGCATTACCACTTGTGTAGGCTCCTGTCTCTTGTCTTTTCGTTGATAATTTTGTTATTTACGTTGCGAGCCGATCTACACACACTGCGGAGCGACTGATGCAGAACACTATATTTCGCCTTGAGGCTTGGTCAGGGACTACTGGTTTCACATTTTCACCCGACAACATGAAATGTGTAGTCTTTTCTCGGCTACGGAACCCTTCTAATCCGCGGGTTTTTCTGAAGAGGGAGCTTATTGCTGTCTCTACTTACGTCGGGTTTCTGGGTTTGCTTTTTGATAGCCGTCTTACTTGGGGCACACATATGAGGGATTTGAGGACAAAGTGTTCCAAACTTTTGGATATGATGCGGGTCCTAAGTAACACCAACTGGGGGGCCGATCGGTCGTGTATGTTACGTTTTTACTACTCCCTTGTTCGTTCCCGTTTTGGATTATGGTTGTGTCTCCTATTCCTCAGCTCGTCAAACCGTACTTAAGATGCTGAACGGTGTGCATCATTCTTTTCTTCGGCTTGCCATGGGCGCGTTTAGATCAAGCCCTATCGCAAGCTTACTTGTAGACAGTGGTGTGCCATCACTTTGGGATAGACGAGACCAGCTCTTGTTATCTTATTTTGCCCGTCTCAGCGGACAGCCGAATCACCCAGCTTTTGACCCAGTACTTATGAATCCTAATTTGAGGAAGTATGAGGACCGTCCACGTTGTACTGCGCCTGTGGGTGTCCGTACACGACGTCTGCTGGAGCGTATGAATGTTGGCACTCCGTCATTCTTTCCATCATGTCCGTGCTCGAATCCCCCGTGGAGAATAAACCGTGTAAATTTTATGTTTGATCTTACAACGTATGATAAACAATCAACGCCACCTATTGTTTACCAGTAGGTGTTCCAGTTTCTCCTCACCAAGTCGAACCCAGACGTGCTGGTATACACTGATGGGTCGAAGCATGACGGTAACGTTGGTTGTGCTTTTGTTTTCAATGAACAGACTTATATGTTTGGCCTACCCGGTGTTACGAGTGTGTTCACCGCGGAACTACTCGCTGTGGGTAGGGCTCTAAGTATCGTTGGCCCTAAATATAGGAACATTCTTATTTGCAGTGACTCGTACAGTGATCTCCAGGCGTTGGAAAACCTTTATTCCGGACATCCTGTCGTCGTTGGCATTTATGATAAAATCGCTGAGTTAGAAAAACGAAACAAGGGGGTAGGCTTTTGCTGGATCCCTAGCCACGTTGGGATTCTTGGTAATGAGAGGGCGGATTCTGCTGCGAAAGATGCGTGTATTCAGCCTCCTTTCACCACCCGAGCTACTACCTTTGATTTTATTAATCATATAAAACAATCACTGCGAGCAAGGTGGCAAAGTGGCTGGACGGCTGTCGTCCATAGTAAACTTCGGCGGATTAAAGACTCAGTGTTGCCGTGGGGCTCCTCTTGCAGGAACTCTCGTCGTGAGGAAGTGGTCCTCCGCCGGTTACGGTTGGGGCATACGAGGATCACGCATGAATATCTAATGTCGGGAGGAGATCCACCCCTGTGCACACGATGCAACTGCCGCATGACTGTGCACCACATTCTCGTGGACTGCGTATGTTATGCGGCATTGCGTCGTCGGTTTAATATACCCTGCAGCATTCGTGAAGTCTAGGGTAATGATGGCAGGGTTTTGGAGCGAATGTTTCTCTTTTTGCATAGTACTGGTTTACTGCAAAGGATTTAATATAGTTATATATGTTTTTCTGTAAGGATTGTTTTTTAATAATTTTAACCTTTATTTTCGATTTGATTTTTTAGTTTAATTTTACTATCCGGGGTGGGGATTTTTGCACAACCCATCAGAGTTAGGTAAGTTTTTATACTTTCTTTATTCTATTATTTTATCTTTAATGTTTTGTCACCTTTGTCTGTGATATTAGTTTTGGGTTTTATTTTGCCTTCTTGGCTTGTTTTAGTAAATTTTTATTATATGATTAATATTACATTTGCACCTTGTATAGCTTATTATTTCGGAGTTATATTACCCTTTTAATAATACCTACCGGGCGATGATAACGCCCAAGCGTTTTTCGCCCACAAACAACCGAAAAAAAAAAATCTCATTGGACAGAGCTCAGAAAAGAGCTCTGACCAATTATTTCTTTAATGATTCTCATGGCTTCATTAACTAATCTGTGGGAAACTGAAACTGATTTATTACGGCAAACATGACGCGAGACCCTTCTGCCAGTTTTATCGATTGTAGGAATGTATCTCGATTAATAAAAACGAGTGCATCGGTGTATCGACACTCAACGAAAGCGAAGCTTCTTACGCAGTATATTATATGAATGATTAATGGTGCAAAATAACGTATACGCAATATACACAAATAATAAAATTTTTGAAGCCTGTGATAAGCTCAAAATTTGATATTATTATGACAAATATAAGTAAAATAAGTCTACGAACTTCAAATATTGAAGATTTTTGTTCAGCTACATGCAAGTTGGAAAACGACATTAATTTGGTTATGTTAGTTATATACATTTCACCAAATAAAAAAATTTATGAAATAATAATGTTCCTTTAGAAAGTAAGAGCAGAGTATAATGAAAAAATTGCTCAATGGATGGGGAAAAATCATCATGAATTACCACGTATTTTGTCTGGTGACTTCAATGTCAATTTTGCTGACGAAAAACCAGAAGCGTTTAAACAGTTTATCTTTGAAAGATTCAGTTTATCGATGAATAATCAATCAACCGGTGCAAGCTACAACAAAACATGGCACAACCATTGATGCTGTTTTTTCAAGATACTTAAACAAAATAGTCTCAAACATTTATATCCTACTTCAGTTACCACAAACCAATAATTACTGTGATAGAATACGATGATTAAACTTCAATGTTATCTTTAAATTTTTCTATGTATTATGTAAATAAATATTTTTTGTAATATATGTGCTTCATTGTTAGTTCATACTTTTTATTAATAAAAAAATGTATCATTTTGTTATTACGTATACGTTATTTTGCACCGCTAATAATTCATATTATTAATACAAAATTTAATAAGAAATATAAACTAATAAATACACATATTATAAAAAAATATTTATTTATATATTTATTACGCGTATACAATAAGCCGTGTATAAAAGTGAGAGAGTAAGAATGCTTACGGAACACGCGTAATAGTATCTGTATACAGCACGTGGTAGGCATAGTGGGGGAATCAGCTGGCGTGTGACGCCTTTTCGTGACGCTCGTTATTTTTTTCAATTGACTCCCTCTCCTGAAGCCTGCGTTAAGAAGCTTCGCTTCAATGAAATCTGTGGGAATCACTTTATCTAGCGTGTTTTTCCAAACGTTGCTACTTCGCATGATTTATTAACTGAATTAATATTGTAAATATGACTAGATTCAGCTGTTGTACTTGTCGTTTTATCATTATATTCATCGACTAATTTTACGCATTTACGGTCGGGAAAATTTGAACAGCAGCACCATCTTCAAATTCTTAGGGTAATGATTCTTCTTCTTCTTTCATATAAAAGCTTCAATTGAGAGCAATTATGAGGTTTCCAAAGCGCAGCTTATTTAATAAATCAACAAACTGTACATCATTACTCTGACTAATATTGATGGACAATATTCCACGTTTATCTCTGATCGGTACAAAATAGGTTGTACAAAAAACCAATGATCTTTTACTGATAGAAGCTGTGTGTATAATTTTACCAAAAAGTAAACTGTTTACTCCGCCAAATAATTTATCATTATTAACCCATTTCGAAATTAATTCGATCCGTATAAATTTATTTATATTTGTCTGGGGATAAAGCATGATCAGAATCTCCACATTTGATGATTCTTTTTTTTTAACTATAAACGTGTTGTTAGCGGTGTCCCCGTTCTATTGCACAGTTATTTTAGATCAATGGAAAAATTAATGGGTAAAAAAGGATCGTGTTTTGTCTCAAGCAAAGTCTTTTCCTCTTAACTAAGTCTTGTTTCGTAAGCCTTCTGCCCGTATCTCAGATTTTCAGATTTGACGAAGTTAAAAAAAATTAAAAAGAGTAAAATAAAAACTTTAAAAAAATTGAATCGATTAAAAAAAATCAGTGAAAAGAAAAATAAAATTTTTCACTACGCCTTCATTACAATCTTTGAAAATTAATTTTTGAAGCCGGCACCAATTCATACGGTTTTGTAATTCGTATCTCTTAAATTACTCTACTAGTAATTTATTTAAATTTTAGCTTTTTCTTGAAAAAATAAGTTTGTTTCAAAAATTTTATCGAGTAGAAGAATTATTTATTTCTTTTCAACGCAATTTAAGAAATATTCCTGCGCATTTATGTGCAATAACACCTATTTTTTTTTTTTTTTTTTTTTTTTTGTTTTCACGATCCAACTTGCAGCTTCATAACGAACCACGATTCTAACTTGCCCCGCTCAAATTTTTTAACCTTAAATTGAGCGTAACTCAGGAACAACTCAACCAATCTTCATAAAATTTTCACGTGCACAACTTCAAATACACTACTACAGTATATCTAAATTTCAATAATTGATCGAGTAGTTTTGGAGATTTTCGAGCCACACAATTTTACACATAGGCCTACATATACATATACATAAAAGGAAACCCCAATTTAAGTGAATGGTATTTTTTTACTCCTCATACCTAAAGACATAAGGAGAATTCTTTTTCACCCCCCTACTTACACCATGGGACCGAAGTAATACCGTCATTTTTTTTTTTTAAATTTGTAAAAAAATTATTTTTTTTATATTTAACGTCTGTTTAATTAAAACGAAGAAGTGTTCATCGATCTCATTAAATTAACTTACGAAAAAAAGATAAAGAAGGAAAAGTAGGTCAGAAGTAAATTAATAAATTTACTGATTATTCTTCATTTTATGTGAAATTTCTTATATAAAATTATACTGCGGTAGTTTTTGAATGATTTATGCCACTTGGTTTGGGGTAAAACTTACGTTAGTTGAAGAAGTGTTCAGACATAATAGTACAACCGATGCGATTTCAGTATTTTATTTATTGGATCCTACGTAGCGAACCGTTCAACTTTTAAGATTTATTTATTGTGATTGAGTTATTCTTTATATGAGTACTGCGTTATGTGTTTTTTTTTTCGGTCAGTGAGCGAGTTAAAGAAGGTCAAAAAGGAAAATATAAGAAGGAACAAAGGGGTAAGTGGAAGTAGATCTATACGAGAGGGTGGGGTGAAGTTGTGGAAAAGAGATGATGATCCTCGAAGAACCTCTGACTATATACGGCCTATATATCGTATATTATAGTAGTTTTTGCAGTGCTCTGATGCTACAGACATCGAAATAAACAAAACGGTCTCCTTATATTCTCTCCTATACTTCCCTTTAAAAATACGCCTGAAACTCATCCCTCTTTTTTCTTATAGGCCTACTCCCTTATCCATCTATCTGAAGATGAATCTTTGACTTACGAACTTTATATTCTCCCTCTTTTCAGCTTAGCTAACTTATTTCTACTTCCACCCTTTTAACCGTTTCTATCTCACTTTCTTCTCTCGTTATCTCACTTTTTTCTTTCTTAAGTCTCTAAAAGTATGTTGTAAATATAAAAAGCCATAGAGAACACAGATTTTCTTTTGGTTTTTTCGTAATACAGTTTTTCCTAAAACTTTCTTTTTTTATTGTTTATTTTATGTCTTACTGTATTTTTGATTATCCTTTATTAATGGATTTTATTTTACGTAAATCTACCTATTTATATACTTATGTGGAAATGGATTTTTCTTTACGATTTGGATTTATCTTAGTAGTAGAGTTTTAATTTGTTTGATTTAAACACAGGAGCACCGGAGTAATATAAAATTTTATGTAAGGGTAGGATACAGATAAATAAATTATTTTTCCATATATCCTTTGTATTCTTTAATTAATTTTAATCGATAATAAATATGATTAACTACATGTCAATAATTTTAACGAAAATTTTCTATCTTTTTATTTATATCTCTACAGTCTTATACAATAATAAATCACTAATTATACACTTAGTTTTAAAATATCGCTAAATAATTTAATATTAAATTACTATTTTTAGATTAATTTTAAATATATTCAAAATAAAAAATCGGTTGTTTAGGAGTGCTGTGTATACACGCACGCGCGCGTGTATACAGAGTGCTTATAAAACCCGTTTCACGAATTGAAGAGATGCTCCCCCACATCAACATAAAGAAAATACTGCTATCAACAAATGTCCGGAAACGTTTAGTCTTACGGGCTATCGGCCATTTTCTATTTTTAACATACAATTTTATTTCTCAGGAACGGTTAATCTTACCGAGCTGAAATTTTTTAAACTGCTAGGGTAACTCTCTAGTTACCCTTTATCGGTAAACTTCTATTTACCGGTATAAAAATAATGAACCTGATTTCTCAACCGTTTCAATATGGTGGCCAGGTAAAACTATTATTTGTTAATATGTTTGCAATCGCTGGTTTGTAGTAACAAAATTTCAGCTCGATACGATTAACTCTCCCTGAGAAATAAATTTTTACGTTAAAAATACAAAATGGCCGATAGCTGGTAAACTAAGGGTTTCCAGACATATGTCGATACAAAGTTTTTTCTTTATTTTGATGTTGGGGATCATCCCCCGATTCTTGAAACGGTTTTTATTAACACTATATAATTATATATACTATTCGGTCAGGGATCGTTTCGGTATCCCTTCTCCCTGCCATCTAGACAGAGGGCTCTGCCCCCCGGACTCCTCTGTGTACACTAAACTCATGCTTGTGAGAAAAATAATGGCAAAAAAATTTAAGCCTGCTCATTTTATAAAAATTATTAGGGTATTGTAATCTTTTCAGAATAAACGTTTAGTCAGTACAGGAATCAAAACTTTCACTGATCTGAAGAATGCGGGTTTCAAAATTCTCGGCCTCCAACCTACAAATAGTAGTTATAGCAGGTTACCCGTCCTTTGTACGGGTAAAGATGTATTTCGCCCGGTTCTCAGCGTTACCCGACAAACACCACGGGAGGTGAGAGTACTTTGTTTAGCAATTTTTTTTTAAAATTAAACATTTTTTTTATTTTATGTTTTTTAATCTAGTTACGGGAGGCAGGTGCAACCAGTCGCTGGCTACTACTGTCTGAAATCGAAATTTAAAAAAACTCTAAAATGGTTTTCAGATATTTATCTGAAGAGTATTTTCAATTCCAGATCGAGTAAATATCTCGTTTAATGTAATAGGAAATGGGGAAAATATGCAATTATTGTTTAAAATATTTATACCTTTCTTCACTCCTTATACAAACACCAACAATTAAATTCATACCTTCGTATATTACCTAGAATATTAAAGAGAAATAGTAAATTAATATAAACTCGGAACTTCAAAAAATCCTTTCTTAATGCGCAATTTTACCCTAAGAAGATCTTGTACACATATTTTCATCAATTTATCTTCAGTAGTTTTGGCTGGGTGATAATTATGAGCCATTCAGTAGCTGGGTGTTAATTATGAGCCGGTCAAGACGTCTTGTGTTTTACCCACCGGGTTGGTATAGTGGTTAACTGGTCATCGCGAATGAGTTGATTTCGAAGTCGAGAATTCTGAGATTCAAATCCTAGCAAAGGCAATTATTTATTTATGGATTTGAAAACTAGTTCGTGGATACCGGGCGTTCTTTGGTGGCTGGGTTTCAATTAACCACATATCTCAAGAGTGGTCGACCTGAGACTGTACCAGACTACACTTCATTTACATTCATTCATATCATCCTCATTCATCCTCTGAAGTACCTTACTGTGGTTCCGGAGGCTAAAAAGAAAAAGACGACTTTTTCTATAGGTAAATAAATATATTATGTGTGTTTATATACGCGAGCGCGCACACACATAGACACTCAACCGAAGCAAGAAAGCAATTAGTTAACTTCTAAATACGGATCTATTATATGCGCAAATTTATATATATTGTGTAAATAAAAGAATATCTGGTTTTAAATTGTTATATTATATCTTGGGACGAAGTATTGATTTAAAGTTTGAATCAAATAGCAAAAACGATAGTTTTACGCACACGGTCTTAAATTGATTCTCTACTATTCCGCTTGACAACATCACTGAAAAATATGGCGACTCCTGAACAGAAAGGCTTCTGTATTTTGCAGTTTGCTAAAGGTAAAGGTGATTCTGTAGTAACAGTTCAACTACCTATTGAACGTTTTATTGTGATCCGCCCGGTGACAGTGATGTAATAATCGGTGTGAAACGGATGGATGTCTGTGTAAAAGGAAAAGTACGGAACGACTAAGGCCTGAAGAAAATGTTGAACGTGTCATCGAGTATTCCCGACGTACTCCTAAAAATATGTTAGAAAGGCCGGCCACGAACTATCAATGCCGCGTGATGACAGTGTAGAATATTTAAGGAACCTCTTACGTATACGTCCATATAGTTTACAGCTGCTACAGGCTATGAAATCTACCGACTACGATGTGCGTGTCGACTTCGCGATCGAAGTGTTGTCGCGTGACGATAGTTTTGATCATATTATCTGTAGTGATGAGTCGTAATTTCATCTTAGTGGTCAATTTAACAAATATAATGCTGCATGTGGGTGTCAGAAAATCTCCATGAATTATTCAGCGCAAAAAGGAACTTCCCAAAATCAAATGTTTACTGTGCAATATCCCAACGGCAAGTTTACGAGTAGTTTTTTTATCGCTGAAGAAAGCGTAATAGGAGATGATTATTCAAATATGCCGCTTGCGGCTCTTTTCTCAAGTGCAAGATTGATCAGAGAATTTTGTTTGGCAAAAAGATGGTGCGCATTCTCGCTAGTATAACTCTAGGGATTTGTCGAGTAACGTTTCCCCAACCGCTGGATTGGTCGGTATGCACCCGATAGTAGAGTTTGTTTGGGGTGGCCTCTAAGGTCACCCGATCTGATTCTATGTGATTATTTCCCTTTAAGGTTTTGTAAAGAATCTTATGTATATGCCTCTGCTGCCTATTGATCAACCCCGTTTGAAGCACAGGATTGAAGCCGCTGTCGTTTCCGTTAATCCAATGTGCTGTTTAAAGGACGGGACAAACTCTCCTTTCGCCGTATGCATGTCGCGTAAGGAAATTTATTTTCGAAATTATTTAATTAATTGATTTTAAGAGCTAAATATTCGGAGTGTTTAAAAAATTATTATATATTTTTTTAATATACAGAGAGTAGAAAAATGAATATCGGAGTTTTAAATCTGTTTATCTCTTAACTGACTAACACCAATGAATAAAAAAAAATTGAAGAGTAAATCTTACACTTTTTCCTCACACGTGTTCTGCGTGAGCAACTTTTCTTAAGCGACATACATAATTTCGAAAATAAATTATGTGCTAATGTTACATTTCAGCCAGTAATAAATTGACAAAAGATAATCAACAACTTCATTATCGTGGTGGAGTTATCATTTTCAAAATTTGAATGTTTGCAATATATAAATTTTGCTTTGAGATGTATTTTAACCCTCTATTTACCAACTATATATATATATATATATCCGACCCAACTAGCTTTCCTATCTTCAGTTGTGTTCTGATTAAGAACATTAGAGAATATTTAACTCTCGTTAAATTTTATTACTTGTTCATTATTCACTTTGTTTATTTAATCTTCTCTAATCTCATCCACGCAAATATACTTCGATATTTAGCAACATGTTTTAAGCCTATAAGTCATTTAGTTTTGACTTTAGTATGTCAAATGCTTCCAGCCTTCATTTTTCCTTTTTACTTAGTATTAATATTTTAATAAGCACTAGTTTATTGCTGATGTTTGTAAAATGTTTGCCTAATGTTTTCCCGACGTTTTCCTGATGTTTATCTAATGTTTGTCAAATGCTTGTCCGATGTTTGTCTGAAGTTTGCTCGATGCTTGTCAAATGTTTTCCCAATGTTCGTCAAATGTTTGCCTGATGTTCGTATCAAGCTTTTCTGATGTTTGCAAATGTTTGCCCGATCTTTGTTTAATGCTTGTCAAATGTTTGACTGATGCTTAACAAATATTTAGCTGATGTTTGTCTAATGTTTTCAAATGTCTACCCGATCTTTTTCAAATGTTTGCCAGATATTTTCCCGATATTTGTGAAATGTTGGCCTGATGTTTGTTAAATCCTTGCCCGATGTTTGTCAAATATTTGTCAAATGTTTATCCGATATTTGCCTGATTTTTGGTTAATGTTTTTCAAATGATGACGTTTGCCCGATTTTTATCTGATGTTTGTGAAATTTTTGCCCATGTTTGTCTGATATTTGCAAATGTTTACCCTATGTTTGTCTGATGTTGGAAAATGTTTGTCAAATGTTTGCCCGATGTTTGCCTAATGTTTTCCTGATGTTTGTCTGATGCTTTCCAGTGTATGTGAAATGAACAAATTTACAATTGCTGTGTCAAATTTTAAATTTGTTTCAGTTATTTAAAACTGAAATTTCCTCTTTACTGTTGAAGAGCAACGATATTTCGGTGTTCGATCTTTCTTACTCGGACATCATTATATTTTTCTTTTTCGTGATAATTTCAGCTCTCTATTTTTCGGAAAGTTTTGATAAACGTTTCGTTTTAAAGTTAATTATATTTCAATCTCTTAAAATAAATATCATTTGTGTATTAGTTTTGTATCGAATTGTTTTACATAATGTTAATTTTAGTTACTCGTACACGAATAAAAGCAAAGTATTCATTTCTCGTCGCATATTAAAATGGAATTGAATAATAAATAATAGTCGGGTAGATAAAATTGAATTGTGTAGTAAATATTTTTATAGTTCAATATTTTAACAAAAGTCTCCGTTCTGCAAAGAGGTAAAGGTAATTGGAGCTTCGATTTCGATGCTTCAGCATATGATAAAGCAAATTTGTATAAAGAATTTTTAATACATTCTATGATCCTTGAACGAATTAATATTGTACACATACCGTTATGAATGAAGTATAAATAAAGATTATTGAAGAGTGTACGCCGTTTCATACAAACATTAAAAAGCCCGGAACAAAATTGTTTTTCCTGGTATTGGTTATTTATTCTGTATAATGGAAAAATAGTAATATATGGAAAAAATTAAAGAAAAATAAAAAAATTGATCGATATTTTTTTGCTACCCATCCCCAAAATCACCTTCCATGAAGATTTTTTGATTTTCTACCTTTATTATATTAAATGAAAGAAACTAAAAAATAAGCTGTTAAAAACTTTTTAACCAATAAAAAATTGCAATTTTTGCGGGTGGAGGTGAATTATGATGAAATTTTATTGTAATGTCATTATTAAAAATTTAAACCAAAAATATTTTAAAAAATTGAAAAAATTGCTTTTTTTAAACTTCGATCGCTCCAATCAATATTGTACCAACAGTATTAAACTCCAATATTGCCCCCAAAGCATTTTTTTGGGCCAATTACCCTGCTACTACTCTTAGGAAGACATAAAGCAAATTCGGTATAAAAAATATGCAATATATAAAATAACATCTTTATTCGATTTTTGTGAAGGGTAGAACGTGTACTGAGCTTAATATAAAGTACAAAAATTTTGAGAAAATAGACCTCAAAAGAACTATCTACCCCCACCCTCTGAATATATTGACCGCAAACTTTTACCATCAAATTGTCCTGCATACACTAGTCTCTGTGGCAAATTTCATCAAAATCTGTAAATTCATGAAAAGTTCAAACAATCTTCAAACACACCAACGCACGTCATTCGTAGATACGTCCGTACAAATTATTACCTACCACATTTTTTCTTGTTTTTAGGGGTCTCTGGGTCATAAAACATCGAAAAATGCGAAAAATCGTTACCCAATTTTTTGACTGGCTACCGTACTTGTAGCATAGCTCTACAATTATTATTCCAGGAAAGTATAAGGACTAATCAATATTTTTTTTTTTTTTTTTTTTTGTCTTCAGTCATTTGACTGGTTTGATGCAGCTCTCCAAGATTCCCTATCTAGTGCTAGTCGTTTCATTTCAGTATACCCTCTACACCCTACATCCCTAACAATTTGTTTTACATACTCCAAAAGTGGCCTGCCTACACAATTTTTCCCTTCTACCTGTCCTTCCAAAATTAAAGCGACTATTCCAGGATGCCTTAGTATGTGGCCTATAAGTCTGTCTCTTCTTTTAACTATATTTTTCCAAATGCTTCTTTCTTCATCTATTTGCCGCAATACCTCCTCATTTGTCAGTTTATCCACCCATCTGATTTTTAACATTCTCCTATAGCACCACATTTCAAAAGCTTCTAACCTTTTCTTCTCAGATACTCCGATTGTCCAAGTTTCACTTCCATATAAAGCGACACTCCAAACATACACTTTCAAAAATCTTTTCCTGACATTTAAATTAATTTTTGATGTAAACAACTTATATTTCTTACTGAAGGCTCGTTTAGCTTGTGCTATTCGGCATTTTATATCGCTCCTGCTTCGTCCATCTTTAGTAATTCTACTTCCCAAATAACAAAATTCTTCTACCTCCATAATCTTTTCTCCTCCTATTTTCACATTCAGTGGTCCATCTTTGTTATTTCTACTACATTTCATTACTTTTGTTTTGTTCTTGTTTATTTTCATGCGATAGTTCTTGCGTAGGACTTCATCTATGCCGTTCATTGTTTCTTCTAAATCCTTTTTATTCTCGGCTAGAATTACTATATCATCAGCAAATCGTAGCATCTTTATCTTTTCACCTTGTACTGTTACTCCGAATCTAAATTGTTCTTTAACATCATTAACTGCTAGTTCCATGTAAAGATTAAAAAGTAACGGAGATAGAGAACATCCTTGTCGGACTCCCTTTCTTATTATGGCTTCTTTCTTATGTTCTTCAATTGCTACTGTTGCTGTTTGGTTCCTGTACATGTTAGCAATTGTTCTTCTATCTCTGTATTTGAACCCTAATTTTTTTAAAATGCTGAACATTTTATTCCAGTCTACGTTATCGAATGCCTTTTCTAGGTCTATAAACGCCAAGTATGTCGGTTTGTTTTTCTTTAATCTTCCTTCTACTATTAATCTGAGGCCTAAAATTGCTTCCCTTGTCCCTATACTTTTCCTGAAACCAAATTGGTCTTCTCCTAACACTTCCTCCACTCTCCTCTCAATTCTTCTGTATAGAATTCTAGTTAAGATTTTTGATGCATGACTAGTTAAACTAATTGTTCTGTATTCTTCACATTTATCTGCCCCTGCTTTCTTTGGTATCATTACTATAACACTTTTTTTGAAGTCTGATGGAAATTCCCCTTTTTCATAAATATTACACACCAGTTTGTATAATCTATCAATCGCCTCCTCCCCTGCACTGCGCAGTAATTCTACAGGTATTCCGTCTATTCCAGGAGCCTTTCTGCCATTTAAATCTTTTAATGCTCTCTTAAATTCAGATCTCAGTATTGTTTCTCCCATTTCATCCTCCTCAACTTCCTCTTCTTCCTCTATAAAACCATTTTCTAATTCATTTCCTCCGTATAACTCTTCAATATATTCCACCCATCTATCGACTTTACCTTTCGTATTATATATAGGTGTACCATCTTTGTTTAACACATTATTACATTTTAATTTATGTACCCCAAAATTTTCCTTAACTTTCCTGTATGATCCGTCTATTTTACCAATGTTCATTTCTCTTTCCACTTCTGAACACTTTTCTTTAATCCACTCTTCTTTCGCCAGTTTGCACTTCCTGTTTATAGCATTTCTTAATTGCCGATAGTTCCTTTTACTTTCTTCATCACTAGCATTCTTATATTTTCTACGTTCATCCATCAGCTGCAATATATCGTCTGAAACCCAAGGTTTTCTACCAGTTCTCTTTATTCCGCCTAAGTTTGCTTCTGCTGATTTAAGAATTTCCTTTTTAACATTCTCCCATTCTTCTTCTACATTTTCTATCTTATCTTTTTTACTCAGACCTCTTGCGATGTCCTCCTCAAAAATCTTCTTTACCTTCTCTTCCTCAAGCTTCTCTAAATTCCACCGATTCATCTGACACCTTTTCTTCAGGTTTTTAAACCCCAATCTACATTTCATTATCACCAAATTATGGTCGCTATCAATGTCTGCTCGAGGGTAAGTTTTGCAGTCCACGAGTTGATTTCTAAATCTTTGCTTAACCATGATATAATCTATCTGATACCTTGCAGTATCGCCTGGCTTTTTCCAAGTGTATATTCTTCTATTATGATTTTTAAATTGGGTGTTGGCAATTACTAAATTATACTTCGTGCAAAACTCTATAAGTCGGTCCCCTCTTTCATTCCTTTTGCCCAGCCCGTATTCACCCACTATATTTCCTTCCTTGCCTTTTCCAATGCTTGCATTCCAATCTCCAACTATTATTAAATTTTCATCTCCTTTTACGTGTTTAATTGCTTCATCAATCTCTTCGTATACACATTCTACCTCATCATCATCATGGGCGCTTGTAGGCATATAGACGTTAACAATCGTTGTCGGTTTAGGTTTTGAATTTATCCTTATTACAATGACTCTATCGCTATGCGTTTTGAAATACTCCACTCTCCTCCCTATTTTCTTGTTCATCACGAAACCTACTCCTGCCTGCCCGTTATTTGACGCTGAGTTAATTACTCTAAAGTTACCCGACCAAAAGTCGCCTTCCTCTTCCCACCGAACCTCACTAATTCCTACTATATCCACGTTTACCCTATCCATTTCCCTTTTTAAATTCTCTAGCCTACCAACCTTTTTTAAGCTTCTAACATTCCACGCTCCGACTCGTGGAATGTTATTTTTTACTTTTCTGGTGACCCCTTCCTTAGTAGTCCCCACCCGGAGATCCGAACTGGGGACTATTTTACCTCCGGAATATTTTACCAAGGAAGGCGCCTCCATTATTGCTTTTGAAAATGCAGAGCCACATTTTCTTGGAAAAAAAAACAGCTGTAGTTTTCCATTGCTTTCAGCTGCGCAGTACTCAGAGGACTGAGTGATGTTGATATGGCCGTTTAAGTCATTGTGATTTACGCCCCTAACAACTACTGAAAGAGCTGCTGCCCTCTTTCAGGAATCAGTCCTTAGTCTGACTCTCAACAGATACCTCTCCGATATGGTTGCACCTTCGGTCCAGCTACTCTGTATCCCTGAGCACTCAAGCCCCCTCACCAACGGCAAGGTCTCATGATTCATAGAGGAGAATCAATATAACGGGTAAAAATTGGAAACAGAAATAGATACTATACAATACAATATGCTTTCAATTTAAGATTTATTGCTCGCCAAATATCTGCGTAATCTGGATCAATTTATATTATTTATTCATATTTCATTATTTTTAATAAAAATATTAATGAGGAATCGTTCGTTCATATTGACCCAGAGATTATTACTTTTAAGCGGGTAACGATACATACACGCAGAAAGAAAACATGTATGCAGGGTCATTCTGATTGTACAAATACAACTGTAATTAACATCGGTAGATTAACATTCCTGGAAATATTTAATACAACTAATTAGTGTTAGATTAATTATCACATAAAATTACTTTTTTGAAATAATAAATAACATGAAATCCGGCGAGCTTGACATTCGATTTGGATAAAATTATGTATTAATAAAGAAAAATAAAACCGATGATTAGTTACACAAGCACATATCTAAAATTACAAACTGTCTGTTACTGTTGACATAATTGAAATCACGTTGGAAATATATTTATTAGTAGTCCCGTCGCGCTTCACCCGCGTATGTGGTTGCTCGAGTTTCCCGTCGCGGTCAGGGAACGTTTAGTGGGTCAGGGGTTGCTTCAATCGCTCTTCCCGTCTGAGAAGAATCTCGCTCTTTGAGTGATCTAAGAATCTGGGTTTCAAAATAGTAGGTCTCCATCTTAAAATACTATTTTAACTGGTTACCCGTACTTCGTAAAGGTAAAAATGTATTTTGCCCGGTTCTTAGCTTACCCCATAAGACACTACGTGGAAGTGATCGTATTTCGTTTCTCATTTTTTTATTACTTTTATTTTATGTTTCTTAGTCAAGTAATCGGCGACAAATGCGTCGCACACACAGGAACACAGGTGGCTGTGTTGATTGAGCCGCCGCGCCGTACACCATCACTCTTTTCACCATTGCACTCTTCAACAAAATGAAATTTCAAAAAACCCGAAAAAAGTTTTTGGAGTATTTTCAAGCCATAAATCTAGTGACTATCTCGTTTATTATAGTGGAAATCGGGAAAGTTTTACCTTTTCCACCCCTTTCAAGGTTGATTTTTATAAATCTAGAAACTGGTTGTTAGATATTTACGCGATAATAACCACACCAAAAATCAAGTTTATTATCTTGATTTTTTTTACCGAGAAATTAAAACAAAAATAGCCGGGTTTCAAAGAAAATTCCAAATCCATTGTAACACTTTAAACTCGGAATTTAAAAAATCTAGAAATAGCTTTTTAGATATTTACATAAAAATTACTGCGCGCGCGCACACACACACATACACACACGTAAAATCACGTTGATAACTTCATTTTTTATCGAGAAATTAAAAAAATTCATTGTTACTCCATTTTAATCCAGTACACTTGGAATCTCAAAAATCCTTTGTTAGTGTGTACTTACACCGCAAGAAGGACATGTATACCAATATACATATTATCATACATATTACGTATATTAATATACATATTAAGTTGCTAATACGATGTAAAAAATGTGTTATAAACAATGAAACCATAATGACAGTAGCCATATACAGTATCGCTCCTCCATATACAATAGTGTCGTTCATGTTTTTCCTATTTTCTTTTCTTTCTGCCTTTAAACTAATTATTTTTTGTTGGATTTAAGTTATATGTTTGTATTGTTTTTTTAAAATGAAAATTAAATAATTTTTCTGTAAATAAAAGTCATTTTTATTAAAAATAATTATGTATATATATGCTGTCGAGTATTTTTTGGCAACATATTTCTTTGATTTCTATTTATTACAAAATAATATAAGTTAGTAAATTAAGGGTTTAAGATTTAGATAAATACAAAATAGGTTACTTACAGATAAAAGAAGAAAAAAGAATATTATAATCTGGTGTATGAGTTTATAAGTCATTAAGTAATCATACTTAAGTGTGATTACTGGGAGTGTGATATACTTTTATACCAGGCTCGGAGTAGCCTAAGCGAATTGTTTATTCAAGTATGTTTTGTGCCGATCAAATATCTGATTTTTGTAGTAAAGTATAGTTTTATAAAGAAATAACTACGTGAAAATCCTTTGTTTCGAATAATGTGTTCCTAAATGCGTCCAAACTGTTAAAGATTTATAACATATATTTTTCGAGCATAGTTATTGCGGTAAATTTTACGATAAATATTAATATAAATTATACATACATAGAAACAGAACTCAGTTTGTGTATGTGTGTTCCTTTGGGGTTGATCATTTCTATTAGCTGTGTAATATTAAAAAAAAAATAAAAAGTTGTGATGGCAACAACTCCTTTCTTCAAGTAATGTAGATTGATTTCAACATATTAAAATGACGAATTTATATTAATTTTCGTTAGTTAATATAATTAACTTACACACGGAAGAAAAGCCCGTAGTCAAAATAAAAAAAATGAAAACTATAAAAGTTTTAATCGTCTCTAAAAGAAGAGCCTTCAAAAGTTTTATGACCACACTAAAGAGTCACAGAATTAGTATCGTTTATGAACTTTGGAAATTAAATAATTTAATTTTGCAGACATGTGTATTTTTAATGATATTTAAATTTAAAGTAGTGTCCATGGCATGAAATTGTCGTTGCGGTTATATAATAATATCATAATTAATTTTAAACCTGTGTCTTTTATTTAAAAAAAATAAAGATAAGGAGAAAGAAGCGGGAGTTATAACTTGCAAAACTTGTGAGACGGGTGGTACACAGTTCGAGTGGTGATCGTAATCTCTTTACACGTCTTATTTGATATTTTTAATGCATGAAAATATATATTCAAACTTAATTAGTACGAGTATTGTAGCTTACTTTGTATTAATGAATAATAAAAAGAAAATAATATATCGATTGTTTCTCATTGAATTTAGAGTGGATTTGTTAATATATATTGTACAAGTATATCGGGATTAACGATAAAAAAGCATTAACATTAAATATGTTTCAATGATTTTCTAGTAATAATTACTGAATTATTGCGGTTTTATTTCATTTATTATTCCATTTTGGTATTATTTAATTTTCATGAATTACTTCATTTGCGTTTCTTTCATTTGTCGGATTGTTTTTTAATTAAAAATTTAGAAAGAAAAAAACAAGGGTGCGATTTTAAAAAACTGAATACAAATTAAAATAAAATTATTATTATTATTTTGTTAGAATATGTCAGTTGATCAATGAACATTGTAAGATATAAAAATTTCTCCTTGAGAAAACTGTTTTTCAGTACAACAAATGAATCAGACAGAAATGTTAGCGGGTACAGGCTTAAATTGTTTTAGGTAGATTTCATAAGAAAGCTACCTATTGTAATGAGTACCATGATTCGATTTCCGGAAAATTTCGACATATTTTCGCGTTTCACATCCTCGAGACCCCAAAACCATTGTCAGTTGTGTGTGTATATATATATATATATTTGACTTTCTTGTGGACACGATTAACTGCCGTAATTTTGCGCCAACCACTTTCAAATTGATACATAAAATATAACGACCCAAAATCTCGGTCAGTTTCGTTAATGGGCAAAATCGGACCGTGGAGGTGGAAATGGGAGGACTTTTTCGAAAAAAAATATCGCAAAACATTCTTATTAAGTAAAATATCGAATTCGTTTAAAGTTCCTACTATTCTTTGGATAAGGGCCTAAAACTTATAAAAGTAAATTTTTTTGTTATCACCAACCATTGGCCCAGGTGGTGGAAAAAATTGGGTTTCGAGGACAAAAAATCATACCACCCTTAATAAGTACAGTATCGAATTGGTTTAAAGTGGTCGTTAGTTCTCTAAAAATTACCTAAAACTTTTGTCTGAAACAATTTTGATATGACCAATCATTACGGCAAGTGATGACCAAAATGTTGCTGGAATTGTAAGAAGATCGTGTGCGGGACTGTCGTGTGATAAACATGTGGAACATTTTGTCACATGTAACCGTTGTCGTACTGAGTAAATTTGAAGTTTTTCTTAACTTTAAGATGGAAATCTTTTTTATCCCCTACTTATCACCAGTGAAATCTACCTCCGCCTTCCGGCGTGCCGAAAGGGATTTTTTTATATATGATAGCTGAAAAATATTTCTAAAATTTACCTAATTATAGGGTAATATTTTGTTTGTACTTGTGTACTAGCCAGAAACGGGACCCTCGGGGCTAAGATGAGCCCAGGCGAATCCCGGAGCCAACTCAGGGGATTCTTGGGGCCTACCGATGTCTGCAGAGCTCGCTATACCCGATTTTCCAGGGGACTGGTGCCCTGGATACCCGCAGAGCTTCCCACAGTGTTCGTTACCCTCATTGTTACAACCTTCAAGTGAGCTAGAGCCTCAGCGGGTGGTTTAAAATCTCTCCTGGGATAACACGAATGTATCCTGCAAATTTGAAAATAATCTGTCGGTTGGTTCTTGCGTGATGCGATAACAAACAAAGAAACTTGATATATATATATATAATGTCTATATACATCTCAGAGTGTTCCTGATGCACGCGAAAGTTAGCCTTCAACCTATTAACAAATACTCCGTTTGAATTTTGAAAATCGGACGATTGTGTGCTGAGATATTATAAGAGCACCTCATTGTACCTCCCAAAATAGCATCCCAGGGGCACCCCGTTTGTTACCGGTTGATGGTGTTGATTGGTCTAACCTTCCACGAGGGGCTCGCATAGCTCACCGCTCTAGCCTTACACGCAGTCCCCACGGGAAACCTATTATTGTTAAACAGAAATTTATTTCATATTATTTTATTTAACTTAAATTTAATTCTATTATTACTTCCTTGTTTGAAGTACAAGGAAGTATTGTGATCACACAAAATTTCAGTTTTCCGATTTCAACGGAAATATCCAGTTTGATCATCCCTAAATCCATTTTGACTAGTTTCGGCGTAACGTCTGTACGTACGTACGTATCTCGCATAACTAAAAAACGATTAGCCGTAGAATGTTGAAATTTTGGATTTAGGACTGTTGTAACATCTATTTGTTCACCTTCCCTATTGATTGTAATCGTGTCCAAAAAATCCCAAAATCCAAAAAAATCTGGATTTTTACTTAATTGTAGAATAAATCCTAATCGAGAACTTTTCAACGATATATATCATAAGTTGTATTTATTTTTATAGGTTCCAGAATTATAACCAAATGAAATTTTAATTAATAAAGTATTTGGATCTTACAAGGGGAAGAGTATTTGTGGGAAGTGGGAAAGGCAAATCGGTTCGAATCAGAATTCATCTCCTTTTTTCTTTCTTTTTTTAAATTTAAATATGTTGATTTATTAATAACTATCTTACCCGGCAATGCTTTGCCGTTGCTAGATTTTGAATATAGGCTATATATAGACTAAATGAATACAAATGAAAGTTTGATATAAGATTAAAAAACTCAACATTACGGAACTTCACAAAATTTAATCTTTCCTTTTTCCCTTCTTCCCATGATCCCTTTTTCGCATCTTCCCTTTTCCCTACTTCTTTTCTCCCTTTCCCCCTTTTTTCCTTTCTCTATATTTCCCTTTATCCATTTTTCTAAAAATATTTCTTTTCACGTAGCTATTTTATATTCTGAATATGAGCCAAATCGGACCTATGTGCAATTTTTCCAAATATCTCAACCCCAGCGCTTTCTAGCTAATCCATTTTTTTGCAGAGGTATTTCTTTCCATATAAGTAACACATACTCTGAATATGAGTCCTAACTGACCATAAATATAATTATTTGAAATATCTCGACCCCAGCGCCACCTTGCGGGTCCATTTTTTACAAAAATATTTATTTTCCCGTAACTAATATATATTCTGAATATGAACCAAATCGGACCATAAATACAATTTTCCGATATATCTAGACCCCAGCGTCATCCAGCGGGTCCAAACTAATTCAGAAATCTTCGCGGGCGTGTGCACAACTCACCAATGTTTCATTGCAATCGGATGAATGGTATAGGAACGTATATGGGACAAACAAAGAAACATTTAATATATATATATATATATATATATATAAGATTATTAACTTCTGATTGTTAAAAAAAAGAATTGGATAAATAATAACAATAAAAAAATATCAGAAGTTATTAATGAAATAAAATTTTATGTACTTTTAAAAAAATGTGTATATGTAATCTAATAGACGTACAAGGAAGAAATGTGGTCCCCAGATCAATTTTTTTTGTAAAATTATTCATTCCATTGATTCCAGTCAGTTCAAACTCAGCTCACACAGTGATAAAGACTCAATAATAGTTCATTAATTCAATTCATTAAAGTTTTGCTTTAGAGTTTATTGGAGTTTATATTAGAGTTTTTTGGAGATTAACTTTATCTGAAAACCTTTTCAGTTAGCCAAAAATTGGGTTACGATGGATCGAGTTGTTTTTTTGTTTAACCCAAACAAACAAAAACCCTTTTTTCTTTATATAATAGTATGGATATATCAAAGTCTTTGCTTCACTTACAAATTAAAGAGTTATATTTAAATCTATAAAGGTAATGTAATTTTCTGTGTACACTCATAATGAGCGTGAGTAAACATGTTTTTAAACAAGGGACGTTCGGCAAACCGGTACATATATTTTAAGTGAGAAATAATAGTATCGCTTTGATTTCAATGGCGTAAATTACATAATACTAATTTAAATAAATTCATTTCTAATGATTTCTTATAGTTAGTAACATATTCTTGCGTCAGTAAGTAGAAAAGGTACAACGAACAAATCGTAATGACAGTCTCAAATGAAATAAGAAAAAACTTTTAAACCAAAAGGTAATTTAAGTAGTTTTTTGTGCTACTAAGTACCTTGTAAATATCGATAATATCTGTAAATAAATGAAACGTTAACGTACCAAAAAATCAGGCGTGCAATTTCAAATTTCTGGTTTTTTTATAAGGCGGTAATATTCTTATTAACATTATTATGATTACGCGAAAATTCATCGGTAGAACCGTAGTATTCTCTTAGATGTTCCGACCGTGAGATTTTGTATTTTATCCTACATTAAGTTTCACACGCTCATACATTTACACCGGAAAATATATATACGAGTATATATGTAAAATCGTTATAATATGTTGTAGTTAGAATTTATATTTACCGTGCGTTACAAATAACTATGAATAAATAAAAATATTAAAATACCAATAATCACTATTTTCCAAAGCGTGCAGATTTAACTAAAATTTAGGTTCGTTAAACAGGGAAATTGATTTGCATAAACAGAGTAAAATAAACCCGATCATCATAATGATTCTAATTTTCACAGACTGAAACCGATAAACATTAAATAGCGATAATAGACATTAATTCTAGCGTATCACAAGTTTCATTCGATTTTCACCTTTTTCGACAACAAAGAACTTTCCAAACAAATCAGTCTGATTCATAAAAATTAGATTACACAGATTTCCACCCGTCAAAATATTAATAATTTTCCTTAACTTTGACTTTGAAGAACGAATACTTTGACCGATCAGAAAAGAATATCAAACTCAGAAAAAAAAGGTTCTGACTAATTATAATTAAATGAATTTTGATTGTTTATAACACGTGAAATTATGTAATTTTGTCACTCCTTTGACCAATCGTCGTAATTAAGAGAATTAATATTATGACTCGGCCAACAAAACATCACATTTTTTTTACGTCATAAGAATTTATGATATGAAAACTGTACTGTGTGTATAATACATACGAACTGTACGTGTATTTCCCGGGAGGTGTTAACCAAAGTTAAATGACTGATTTAGATCATCAAAGTAAACAAAAATTTGCATCGGCTAATGGACTTACATAATTAATTTTCCCTCCGTTCGGCATTTTGGTTTTTTTTTTTTTTATAAAATAAAAATGTATATATTAAGAATGAACTGAGGAGATATTCTAATGAAATTTTGTGTATATATATATATATCAAGAACATTTTCTACAAAATAAATAAGGTTGAAAATTTTACCTTTAAAAATTCCAAATCGCGGCCATCATTTTTACTTTCCCGTCTAGATATATTTTAGATTATTTTAGATATATTAATTTTAGTTTCACATCAGCTATAGCTGTAGAAGGAAAAGTATTATAATCGGTCCAATTTTGGAATTCCTTGCGGACCAGATTGGAGTCCATTTTTTTTAAATCGATTAATTAGTGCATTTTGTAGCCGGTGATGGAATGCAGGTCTGAATTTTGCCGTTACGTATAACAAAATTTAGAGTCGTGCGAGTTTGGCATTGCAATCGACTCGTTACTTAATCGATCTTTGAGGCATTTACAGTCACAAGCGTTTATTTTGCAATCGGGTTAGGCGCGGAGTTGGTGCTTCCGCGAACTCGGTTAGCTAGTTCAGAGGGTGATGCCGTAGGATAGGAAAAGTGAAGATGTCCGAAAGAAGCCTAAAGCGAAGGCGTTGGTATCGGCTGAGTTATTAGTTTTTACTAATGTAAATGTCTGCCGAAGCATTTGCATCGGTGGCATCCCTACTGAGGCCTGGCTGGTGACTGTGAGATGTAATCAGTTAGAGGGTCTAAAGACGGCCTCCGGTAAAGCCCTTCAGAGCTAGGAACGGAAGGGGTGGTGCGGCGACCGAAATCGCCACAAGGTGGGTGTCTTCCCGTACGGGGTTGGGATTGATATATGGGGTTTTCACCAGATCTTGACAATTTGACATCTAAGGAACCCAAAAAACAAAAATAACCGGATGGAAATTTTCCGATGTTCGTACGTACATGCGTACCTCCAAAAGTACTGGACCGATTTTGACCAAACTTGATCAGATTACTTCTTTATATGGGGCATTTATGCCACAAAATTTTCAGCTTAGGTCAAGGGGGTGAGGCTGTAGAGCAAGATCACCCTCAGTATCTAGACATATTGCCTAATTAAGGTCATATTTTTCTTAGGCATATTTATTAACAAATAAAAAATAACAATATATGCAAAATCGCACCCCCACCCCAAAAAAAATCTGTTGTAGTCGTCTGATGTGTTGTAACGTAACAGGTGCGCGGTAAAATTAAATAAATGAATAATATTTAAAGCGTAAAAAAAAAGTAACTCGGTCCTGTTGGGTCATGGAACTCGATCGCTCGGTCGACTCGGTATCTGGTACGTAAAGCCTCACTGCTACACCAGTCTGCCGACCGTACAAGCGAAATTTGTTCTATGTAGGTTGAGAAATTGTTTAAGATTAGTTAGTGCCGACCGTTGCCGCTAGTACCCCCACACCCGCGTGAATTAAATACGGTATACGCGCGCGCGTTAGAATCATTTAATTTAAAAAAAATAAAAAAATAAGTATTATATTCAAATAAAATGATAAATATTTTAAATTAAGTTGTGCTCGTGTAAGCCGTGCATCAGAAACAACTGTGTTGTCACCTTTTTTTTAATCATTAATAGCTCTGTAAATATTAGTATAACTATTGTCTTGTTTTTAATTTTGATTTTTTAAGGGGTACGACGGTGGCTCAATCAACACAGTAATATTGACAACGGTCAATATTACTATGTGAGACGCGACTGGCTACACTTATCTCCGGTTATTTGACTAAAAACCAAAATAATAAAAATTAAATAAAATAAATTAAAAAATTGAGAAACGAGGTAAGGCCACCTGGTGTTTGTTCGGTAAGGCTAAGAAACTGGTAAAACACATTTTTACCCTTACGAAGAACGGGTAACCGGCTTTAACTACTAATTATAAGATGAAAGCTGACAATTTGAAACCCGCATTCTTCACATCATTCAAACTTCGGGTTCAGTACTGACAAAACTGTTGCTCTGAAGAAATTACTATACACTGATAGCTTTTATAAATTGAACAGACTTCAATATTTATTTATAATTATTATTCTCACAAGCACGAGTTAAATGACCTCTGAAGGGTTCAGGAGGCAGAGCCCTGACCGGCTATCTTTCTGTCTTTTTTCAACTCGTACACATTTCGTACTATTTGTGTTCATTTATTTTTAAAATACTTTCTATTTTTGAATAATTTCTCATTTTTTATAAGTCATAAAATAAAATAAGCTTAGCGTTCATGCCTCCTTGCAAATTTGTGTATGAGAATATATACTCAAAATAAATTAGTAATGCAAATTATAAAAAATAAATAAATAAAATGCAAGCTAATTAGAACTAGAAATTTAAACGAGTAACCTTAGAAAAATAAAATAAAGATATGAATGTAATTATAAACGAAATACGAGTAAATAAAGGCAACTAATACTTGGAAATATGTGCATTTTTAAAATGGGTAACACATATTTTTAAAAATTCCAACAAAAAATGAGAGATTACACTTCATTCATAATAAATGCATTCTATTAATGGAAAAGATCCCATTATTTCTATTATTTGGAAAATGAGCGGTTTTTAAATGTTAAAAAACTGCATTTTGAAGCAGCGCATTACAAATTAATTTATATGGCATTTTATGCTCATAAAAATGTAGTTTTTTATTTCCTTTGAATTCTTATCTCCCAAGTTTGATCCTTAGTGATCTATGATAATCAAAATGATTGGAACGCCGCTTTTTTGTTTTTATACTACTGTTAATTTTTTAATTGTATAATTACATAAATAAAACAGGTTGTTTTTTATTTTATTGTATCTATTTATATCATAAAAAATATAATATTACATTTAAACTTGTATTGTAATTACTAGAACATGACTTTAATAGCTTTATTTACGGTTATACAGCTTTCGCCATGAACTAATATGTTATGTAAATTTGTTCAACGTTTTAATTGGAATGATTATTTTATTTGTTTAAATTTGAGTTTTCAGTTTAGTAAATTGCTTTCATAATTATTTTATTTATTCGCAAAATGCGGTGCTGTATTATCAGTTTTCCGGGTGACCGCACGGTTATTGGAAGGTTATTGTGTTTGTTATACGTTATTATTGGGTCGTACGGTTATACTGGTAATGAGGAACTGTGAGTGCGTTAGAGTGGAGCGAGACGTAGAACGGAGTAGCGGGATTTGTTAGCGGAGGAGTGAGGGGGGAAGAGTACGAGAGTGTAAAAGAGAGAGATGTATACATGTACAAGAGAGTTCGTTAATGGAGATTCTGATTGCTGTTCCATCGAATAGGATAACAGAAATCCCCACCTCAACTAGCATTATGATATTTAATTGGCTCGGTAAACGACATCAAGAGCGTCATAGACAGAATGTTATTTCAGATATCTTCATTTCGGGTTATCTTAGTTGACATTCGACATATTCTGGTCGTTCTTAAACAAGTAATCCGCGTCCATTCGTACGTAAATAATAGTAAAAAAAATTATATACATAGCAACATAGCTTACGTAAGTGAATTTATGCGGTAGTATCTGACTTTGTTTACCGAACCTCATGATTAACCGTCTGCCTTTCATACGGATTTTATTTCTGATTATTATTATTTTTTATTTTTTTTGTTATAATAAGCCTTTTTAACAGATGTATGAAATTAAAATATTTCTTATTTTATTATGAAACTAGCAAACCCTGGTGCGGCTTCGCCAGCGCTATATGCGTACAGAACTTCAAAAATTGTAAATAGTTATTTAATAATGTGTGGCTTTTGCTCTCAAAAGTTATCGCTGCTCGCAAGTTACCGGATAAAATAAAATGTTTAGATAAAAGATGTGTTCCCAAGATCAAAGTTTAATGAAATCAGGGGCTATAGCACAAGTCCTAAAGTTTCATCGATCCCGTTTTTGACATCGCAATGGTTGTATATTTGAATATCTTTCAAATTCAGATAGTCAATTTCAGGGCGATAATAAAAAGCTGATTTGAGACTAAACATAATTCTCAAAGGTTGAACTCGATTTTGGGGCCGAGCGTATACGTTGCTCTTCAAATTTTTGTGAACGCTATGGCTTAGATTTATTCACACTGTCTATGATCATAAATTCCAATAGGTAGGGCTAGGTTCTTCTTCCTATCTCTGACCTCGTCGATATAGCCGTTATGAAAGTATTACAACCAAATTGAAAGTCGAATTTATGTTGATTAAGAAAGCACGGCTTTCTTAATCAGCAACTTTACTCATGAGGATGAGTTTACGGCAACTTTACTCATGAGGATGAGTTCTCGCAAGTCACCACCAAACTAGTAAAACACATAATAATGTTTTGAAAAAGTCGTCGATATTATATCAAAATTTATTATTCCTCAAAGCATTAAAACTTTGATAATATGTAAACAGTTCGTCAATCCCTCAAATTTTATTATCAAACTAATTTGTTTTTGCGTATTACGATAGTAATTCAAATTCTTTTATAGAAAATTTAATAAATCACATAATAACTTTCTGAAAAAGTCGATATTGACATGGACAACGATAAAAAATGCGTCTTTTTGTATAGCAGTGACATTATAAAAATTTTTTAAACATAAATAAAATTAAGTTACGAGAAATTTTAACTTACGGTTTTAATCTAATGGAGTATGTAAAGTTCTATGTTTAAAGATCTGCAAGTATGTCAGAATCGTGTCTTATTTTGGTGTGTCAACCAAAACGGTTCGTTATTTTACAGAAAATCTGTTCCTCCTGTCTAAATTTTTGTAGTTTATAAATTGATTACTAATCTGAAACGTTAACAGCTCCTACCATTTTGGAACACCTTTCTACTAATTAATAATTAAAAATGGTAATCACTAATAAAAATGTTTTACTCAACTGAAAAAAACTATTTTTTTTTGAAAATTGTTTGCAGGTTTTTAAAATAAATAAAAACATTTAATATTCATATGAAAATAAAATATTTGCTAAAATCTTCCAAAAATAGATTACATATTTTTTGAGAAATAAAAACTTAAAAATTTTTAGGAAAAATTAATGCACACTAAAAAAAATGCTAAAACAGTTTCTTTCAGTTGTGTGAAAAAAATGTTCAATCAAAACTGATATTCTTTTTAAAAATAATTTTTGAAGTAAGAACAGGAAAATTATTAATACAACGCGTAATATTTTCCAAACGAGAGATAAAAACTGTCGAGTTAATGAAAATGAAAAAACGGACGTTTAGCAGTTGTAACATTAAAATATTGTATTTTATATTATTAAAAATTGTTTACCTCTTAAATAATGACAAGAAATTAGGAATTTATTTTAAAACGATTTATTGTTATGCGCTTTAGCCAAATTGATATTATACATCTGCCTTAGATATTCTCAAAAATAACAACTAGAGTTATTAGAAAGAATGCGTTCCTTGTCACTTGTTCCTTGTCGCTTTCTGATCTAAGCCTATGGTATTTGTCAAATTAATAAAATTAAGCATTTATCCCTACAACTGACAGCTTTACTTTATCATAGTGTTTTATAGCAAACGTCATTGCTGTGACAGAGAATAACTTTGATTGGGGCTAGGGGCGATTTGTATTTCAAGTATTTGACTTTATGTTTACCAGTTTTCTGAGAATATTAAATTGTCTAATATTAATTGGAGGTTTTTATTTGTTTATCGGTAATTTAAAAAAAATAATTTATGGCGACCTTAAAAAAGTAGTTTTTATTCGTTCCAATATTTTGGACTTGCAACATTGTTCTCGGTAACTACTAAATATACAGTTCTAAGAAACGGTTTTGTTAACTTTGTCAAATTAGTAAACATATAAAATCTCTAATTTTTTAATTTAATTTGGATCCCAATAATTTCTGTAGAAAGAGCGGAATATTTCGCTATTCGTAACTTTAAAAGTAAAGAGTTTTCGGAGATATGATTATAGAAACTTTAATGGATCAAATCGGTTCTCGAAATATTGCGATGCAATTTTGAATCGCCATTTATAAATCTTTTACAGAACACAAAAATTGTTTTACAGTTATTTAGGATTATGTAAATCTTTGAAGATGACTCCAATTTTAAGCTAAAAAAAGCTGTAAAATAATTTACATTAATATTGATTTTAATAACTAATAATTATGAATTTAACAAAATATATAATAAAGATAAAAAAAATATATACAAAATATATAAAAAAATGCTTTTTCTAATTATGTATAATTAAAAAAAAAAAGCTTGGGCAACGCTCTAATATAAAGTCGTATGTGAGAGCGTGTCTCACGCTTTTTTTTAGTCGTGCATAAATAGAAACTATTTTTAAAATAATTTTCTTGAAAACAAAAAAAAATATTTTTTAATTTTTAGTGCGATTTTTATTTTGAAGAAAAGCATGTTTAAAAAAATTAAAGAAATTTTTATTTTTTTGTTTGTTTTAATTCGTTTAACAGATATTTATTGCTGCAAATCGAATTATTCAAACCTATTTGGAATAGTTTTGTATTAATCTCAAGATGCTTTGACCCAAATTTTTTCTGGCCACGGCGTGTTTCGGGAATTACTTGCCAGGAGGGAGAACCGACGACCCCTTTTGCCTTTCTTACGGAGAGCTCGATACACCGGAACACACCGTGTTCGACTGCCGGACGTGGGCTGCTGAACGTCGCTGCTGTGAGTTGGTGACTGGGGCCCTTACAGTTGACACAATCATCGACTATACGTTACCATGGGCAGAGAGGTTTCGTGCGATAACTGACTTTGTGGCAAGATTACTCCAGTACAAAGGGAGATTGGTTGAGGGACAGCCCCCTGAGAAGCTGCCGTTCGTCTGTTCTTGCACGGATGGGTGGCAGTGATGAGGCACTGGGACTTCCTCATCCCTTCGCGAAAAAGACCGAGACACTACATAGGGTGCTCTCACTAGAGGCACTGGCGTCAAGACCGGAATTCTGGCCGGGACTCGACTGGAGGTCGAGTCCCGGCTTCTGGGGTGGGGTCCAGGGACGACATAGTCGGGCTTGGATACGCCGGCCTAGAGGTTAGAGGTAGGCGATGAAAAGATCTTACCGGCCTGTCGGACTAGACTTACGGTCGGCGGACGGGGAGGTCTGTTTGGGTAGACAACTCCCTGGGCTGTGCTTTGCTTTTTTTTGGATCCGGCTCAGGGGGGAGTAGGATGAAAAAATAAAAACAAAAAAAAAAATTTTTTAAATCTCAAGATTGTATCACAAAACGTGGTGATTGCATTCTCGAAAGCTGTAAGATCAGCATTCAATTCATGATGTCGTTGACGCCTACGCTTTAAACTAATTTCATGTTTTGAGGTGTCTAGTGATCTACATTCTAATTAGTGCTGATATTGACTTTCCAAGCGAGCTTTGCGGTCTTGAGGTGTCTCTGTTGCATGATATTGCGATTCTCGCTGGCGTCAAAGTGCCAATCAAACTTCACCCTGTTCTGGTGATTCGGTAGTACACAATTGCGTTCTGTAATTTGTTATGAATACCCAATCTTGCCCGCTTGCCTCTATCTTCAGTCGCTTTCTTTTCTTAGTTTAACATGCTCTTTCTCAACTGTCTCTTTCACTAAGTCGCTCTCTCTTCACGGTTGTAGAATTTTGTTTGTTTCCTTTGCTACATGGTTGCCGAGATTCGGTGTCTTTCGACACTTTTTTTAAAAATATTTTCTGAGGAATTATATTTATTTATTTTTTATTTCTTCCACCGTTTGAAATCATATTTGAAAAAAAATTAATTAAAATCTCTTCGTAAAGTGTTCATTTTACCGCTATTCTTTATTGTGTAATTATTCAAACTGACAAGTAAGTTTTTATTTTTATTTCCTTTAATTCTTTAGCAAACAAGAAAATATTTATATGGAGTTTTATACGATATTATAATCTGGAGAATTAGTTTCCGTTATTACTAATGTACCGGTTACTTATGACTGAATCGGATAATTAGTATACTCTAATTTTAGAAGGTAAATTTATATTAATATTAATGTCTCCCGCTGACGGCGAGGGAGACATGGCGCAACAAGAATGAGGAATCATGATGGGAATGCGTGGGGGATCGAGGACAGGTACAAGTCCATCTTGATGCGTGTAGGAGCCACGGAGGCAGGCAGGCAGCCTCTATGCCTAGGGTGTTCGGGCCTACTCACGCGCAAGAGTGGGTGGGTCGGAGCTCCCCGATGATGGCATGGGGGACCCTCGAGGTGTGCATGGGGGGACGTGTAACTGTGAAGGGCAAACGAAATGTGTGTCTTGATCAGGTACAATAGGGACTGGAAGGGTGCTTTTCTGCTGAGAAAAATTCTGAAGAGGTGATTAGTATGTTTTCAAGGAGGCACGGGAATAGCCGGTGGGATGTCCGAGTTCGGACGAGCTAGGGAGGGCAGACTGCGCTGCCATGAAACCCTGAGACGACTGTGTTAAGCTTTTTAGCGTGGGCTGGTCGTCTTGGGGAGTTTAAAAAAAAAAAATCAAAATCTGCCTCAGCAATCATTTGATCTATTCATACTGAATCGACAATTAAAATCAATCGGATCGATAGCTACATCTTATCGATTCACCTCCCATCCTTAAGATGTTCCCCTTGTATCTCCGATAACTTACGTATAAATGTTCTGTATATAAAATATATGAAACTAACAATGGAATGTTGTACTGTTACCCGACTTACGTCTTTGTGTAAAATGTCACCACTGTATGACGTCGGGAAATGAGTTTAATTAAGATTGCAAGATTTGAGGACACGGTTGAAAGTTGTAAGTTAAAGAAAATCATGTAATAAAAGCACGATAAAGAAGTAACTTATATTAAAGTTTTGTTTAACTTCGTGATATTTGTTATTTATTAATTAAATATCTCCCGCCCCCCTCGCAGTAAGGAAGGATATAACAATGAAATAATAATTTTGATGAAAGCTGATTTTGATGCTTTTCATCCTTAAAAGCTTATTTGAAATGCTGTTTATAACATTACCAATATTACGTTTGAGGCTCTAGATCAGTGGTAGTAAACTTTTTTATAGCTACCGCCTACTTTTGTGTCTCTGTTAGTAGTAAAGTTTTTTAACCGCCCACCGGTTCCACAGTAATGGTGATTTATAAAGTAGGGAAAAAACTTTACTTTATAAAATTTATAAAGCACGTAATAATAATTACTTACCAAATACTTTATGTCCGACTTCCGCTAAGTTTGGCAGAATAAATCTTTATAAAATAACTTACTGTAGTTAAATGTATCTTTTTATTTATAATTTGCATACATAGAAGCATAAAGGCTGATGAAATTACATTTAATTAATTAAATTATTGAGTTCGCTGAGGCTGATGCTGCGAAACTAAATACTGGATATCTGGCTCAATTTTTTTAAGGAACAAACGAAGGTCTCCTTTTTCGGAAATATTCAGGCGGTTTCTTTCTCTCGTCATAATATGATTAAGAGCACTAAAGGCTGATTCAACAAGATATGAGGTAGAGTAAAGATATCAATAAACTGAATATCATTTTCCACATATTTGGATATAAGACAAGCATTTTTAGAAGGTAGGCAGCAATAGGAGCTTTCTTATGAAATCTACCTATTCCAATGAGTATCAAGATTCGACTTAATTTCGACATATCTTCGCGTTTCACATTCCCCAGACCCCAAAGCCACTTTCAGTTCAAAAGTTTATATGTACATATATATATATATATATATATATATATTACATATTCACTTTCTTGTGGACAGGATGACTGCCGTAATTTTTGCGCCAATCACTTTCAAATTGTTCCCTAAAACAAAATTCGACCAAAAATCTCGGTCGAGTTCGTTAACGGCCAAAATCGGACCATGGGGGTGGAAATGGGATGTATTTTTACGAAAAAACAAAATGTTTTAACCTTTTTGTAACTTTTTTATTATTGTAAAAGGTTTTTGTAACCTTTTTATTAAATAAAATATCGAATTCATTTAAAGTTCTTTCGATTTTTTGGATAAGGACCTAAAACTTAGGTAAGTAAAGGTTTTTGATATCACCAACCATTGGCTCAGGGGGTGAAAAAATGGGGTTTCGAAGACAAAAAAAATCAGACCTCCTTTAATAGGTATAGTATCGAATCAGTTTAAAATGGTCATTAGTCCTCTAATCATTAACCTAAAACTTTTGTTTGAAACAACTTTTGATATGACCAACTCTTACGGCAAGGGATGACCAAAATGTTGCTGGAATTATAAGAAGATGAGGCTATCCTATGGTAAACATGTGAAACTTTTTTCACATGCAATCATTGTCGTATTGAGTAAATCTGAAGTTTTTCTTAACTTTAAGGTGGAATTTTTTTTATTCCCTCCTTAGCACCCGTGAAATCTATTTTCAACTTTTTTTTAAATTTAATTATATTGATTTATTAATAATTATTAATCTCAATAAATAATAATAAATAAAAGAAGATATTAGTGAAATAAAAGTTTATATACTTTTCATTTTTTTAAAAAAAGGAAATGAAGTCGGATTTGAACCGATGTACCTTCCCCTTGTAAGAGCCAAGTATTTCATTAATTAAAATTTTGTTTGGCTATAATTCTGGAACCGATGAAAATAAGTACCACTTATGATATATCGCTGAAAAACTCTCAATGAGGGCTTATTACTGCAGTTAAGAAAAACACTAAAATTCAAATGTGTTGGATTTTTGGGACACTTTTGGTCAAGTTGTTTGCAATCAAAATGGGAGGTACACAATTAGATGTTACAACAGTCCTAAATCCAACATTTTAACATTCTACGCCTAATCCTTTTTTAGTTATGCGAGTTACATATGTACGTACGTACAGACTTCACGCCGAAAATAGTCAAAATGGATTCAGGGATGGTCAAATGGAAATTTCCGTTGAAACCTGAAAACCGAAACTTTTCGCGATCACAATTCTTCCTTTACTTCGTACAAGGATGTAAATATCGATATTTATAAATAACAGTTAATTATTTTAATTGGTCCCAAATTATTTTTATTGGTAACTGGTCCCCGGTTATTGAATTCATTACTATAACAATTCGATTTCGCAGATCTTCTAGAGTAGCAGGCTTAATTGGTAAACTCACCGGATTGGTCTTGTGGTTAACTCGTCATCGCAAATCGGTTGTTTTCGAAGTCCAGAGTTCTAAGGTTCAAATCCTAGCGAAGTCAAGAATAACCTTTTTACGGATTTAAATAGATAGCGGATACCAGCATTGTTTGGTGGTTGGGATTTAATTAACCAGACACCTCAGGAATGGTCGACCTGTGACTGTACAAGGCTACACTTCATTAATATTCATACATATCATCCTCTGAAGTAATATCTTACTGTTGTTCCGAAGGCTAAACAGAAAAAAATATAATAATCCTGAAGTAGAAGGTTGCATGTATATATTTGTTGCTTATATTCCAATATCGGCAAATTACAAAATAGAATTATAAACGAGTGTTCCGGTCTAAAGTAATAAACATATTATTATGACATATGCTATTTAAAAATTATATTATCTATTAAAAATTAGAGATAAAACATTACCTTTAATAGAACGTAATAATATTAATAATTCCTAATTATAAAAAATACTAATAATACACGTGTAATGACATGCTTATATTAAAGGATTATATGAATAATAAGTTTCAATTTAATATTAAATGAAATTATAATACAATACGAATGGGATACGGCAGCTTACACTTTAATATCAACGCATCACTTTATATTTAAATGACTTGAAAATAATGACGTGATATTTAATAATTAAAGGTCCGATGTTTAATATAAACGCGGTCATGGTTTTAAATGGAATTTTATTCAAAATCAATAAAAGATCTTTAATAATTAAAAATAAATTATTGTTTTTTAATTACGAAAAATATCTATTTTTCAAACCGAATGAATTATTCAATTTTAAGGGGTTGTAAATAGGTAAACCCCCCAAAATTACAAAATAGTCTATTTCATTACATTTTTGGACAATCTAATGTTTAGATTTTATAACAAAGTTACCTATTATAATGGGTACCATAATTCGACTTCTGAAAAATTTCGACATATCTTCGGGTTTCACATCCTCCAGACCACGAAACCACCGTCAGCTCAAAAGTTTATATATACATTTATATATATATATATATTTCATTTTCTTGTGGACACGATAACTGCCGTAATTTTGCGTCAATCACTTTCAAATTAGTAAATAAAATATAACGACCCAAAACCTCGGTCGAGTTCATTAATGGACAAAATCGGATTATGGGGGTGAAAATGGGGGGGCTTTTATCGAAAAAAAATATTGATATAATTTTTTTATTAAATAAAATATCGAATTCGTTATTAAAGTTCCTACTATTCTTTGGATAAGGGCCTAAAACTTATAAAAGTAAATTTTTTTGATATCACCAACTGTTGGCTCAAGGGATGGGAAAAATGGGGTTTCGAAGAAAAAAATTCATACCTCCCCTAATAGGCACAGTATCGAATCGGTTTTAAGTGATCGTAAGTCCTCTAACCATTTCCTAATACTTTTGTATGAAACAATTTTTGATATGACCAATCCTTACGGCAAGGAATGACCAAAATGTTGCTGGAATTGTAAGATGGGGCTTTTCGTATGCTAAACATGTGAAACTTTTTTCACATGCAACCATTGTCGTATTGAGTAAATTTGAAGTTTTTCTTAACTTTAAGATGGAAATCTTTTTTTATCTCCTACTTAGCACCGGTGAAATCTACCTCCGCCTTCCGACGTGCTGAAAGGGATTTTTTCCTGTCAACAAATACTTAAATAAGGTTTTGATACTGAAAAATGTCTTATTAGTCGAAATTATAAAATAAATACGCAAAAACAAAAAAATAAAAAATAAAAATTATAATGCATTACAATTAAGTAAAAATATTAAACCCACAGGGTTGGTCTAGTGGTAAATTCGTTATAAAAAAATCAGCTGATTTCGGAGTTGAAAGTTTTAAGGTTCATATCCTAGTAAAAGCAGTTACTTTTATACGGATTTGAATACTAGATCGTGGATACCGATATTCTTTGATGGTTGGGTTTCAATTAACCACACATCTCAGGAATGGTCGACCTGAGACTGTACATGACTACACTTCATTTACATTCACACATATCTTCCTTACATTTATCTTCTGAAGTAATACTTTACGGTGGTTCCCGAGACTAAACAGAAAACGAAAAAAGTAAGAAAGTTTAAATTAAATTTGAAAAGAATTTAAAAATTGAATTTTGTAAAACATTTTTACTTCCTTTACGAAGTAATGGAAGTATTGTGAACGCAAAAAAAATTTGGTTTTTCGATTTCAACGGAAATATCCATTTTGACCATCTCTGAATCCTTTTGACTAGTTTCGGCGTGACGTCTGTTCATACGTACGTACATATGTATCTCGCATAACTCAAAAACGATTTGCCGTAGGATGTTGAAATTTTATATTTAGGACTGTTGTAACATCTCCCTTTTCGATTGCAATCGACTAAACCTAAAGTGTCTAAAAAAGCTCAAAATAAAAAAAAATTGGATTTTGGAGTTTTTCTTAACTGTAGTAATAACCCTTCATTGAGAGATTTTCAACGATATATCATACGTGATACTTATTTTCATTGGTTCCAGTTATAGCCAAATAAAATTTTAATTAATGGTATATTTGGATCTTACAAGGCAAAGGCACATCGGTTCGAATCAGACTTCGTCTCCTTTTTTTTTAACTTTTTTTTTAAAATTTTAATATATTGATTTATTAATAAAAGTTTCTCATTGTAAAAATAGTTCTACGATGAGTAATAATAATAATTCAATAATAACAATAAAGAAAAAAACAAATATGAGAAAATATCAGAAGTTATTAATGAAATAAAATTTTATACTTTTAAAAATGTGTATATATAATTTAATAGGCACACAGAGATGTCATGTGATGTCCACGTCAGATATTTTTAATAAAAATACACTAATATATCCAATACAAAATAACGTACAATGTTATTAGTATTACTATCCAACAGAAGCTTCAGTTTAAGGTGTTTTTATTTATCTTGAATAAAACTGCTGTTATTTTCAGGATGTACTCGCTCATTTTAACTAATTCTTTTTCTTGTAATGTTGATTTTATATAGTTGATAAAAATTATCATTCACATTAACTGATGGCAAGATACCATCTCTATCTTGGTGCACCTGCGGCGATCAATGAAAAACTACGGATGTAACACATTGTGTGTTTTTCTAGCATTTTATGGGATGATCGTTTAGGTATTTTAAACTGTAAGTAGTCTATAATTTTGAAATCGGATGTATTTCGAATTCATGATTAAAATATGAAAAAGATCTTCCAGCATCAGCTAGTATACAATAAATGGATTCGACGGGTGAACTCCAACAATAATTTCAATCCTTTGTTTGGGCAGTATACTTATCTTTTTTTGGTACTCAATAACAATAAAATCGGCACTAAGATCGGTGGTGAGGAATTTTTACTCAATAACATTAAGTTGTTATCTTCTTAACACGTTCGCTGCGGTGGTTAAAATAGGGAACTTTAACCTCTTGCTGTACGGGCAAATATGATGCCGTATAGTAATTACCTACTATGCGTTACGGCGCATAATGGCCGCTCCTGAGGTTTGTACCGTGCGTGTAGTTTTTATACGGATTTACTCTATATCTGAAGTATTTGACCTCGGTTTTCGTTCGGTATACATTTGCATTTGTGCCGTATCACATATCACATTGTTTTTAATCTCTTTCTGACAATTTTATTTCCTTTTCATATATTTTTATGACAACTTGTTCAATAAAGCATTCATAATATTACTTAATCTTATAAATACTGGTTTTTATTTATAAATTAAATTAATTATATTACGTCACCTAATCCATTACTCACTATTTTGATTTCTCATCTTATTATTCCTAAGTGAAATATATGTTGAAATATTTTTCTTTAAAAAAACCTTTCATTTAAATGTATATTTTAATAATATAAACAATAGACTAAACGTAAAATTTATTACCAGATATTTAGGTCTGAATCGCTTCACATAAATGTTTATAGCTGCTTATAAACTTCATCCAAATTATTAAATAATTAATAAATTGATTTATTTTTACTTGATTAATTACTTTTTTCAACATAATATTATTTCGTGGTGATGTCATTATGAAAAAAGCTTTTTTAAATTCGTAAATATCGAATATTTTATCATTTATAGTCTGAAATTCTTAATTTTATTTTTCATCTCGATTAAATTAATTATATACCATTATAAATTACAATCAAAAAAGTTGTTTATATAGAAAATTTGTCATATTTTCATAAAAGAAACGATGAAACGGAACAATCCAGCAAAATTACCCCTAATAATTATTACGAATAAATGCTAAATAAGAATATGTATAAAAGAACTGTTTCAACTACGATTAGTTCACATATTTTCAGAGAGATATCGTAGACTATAAAATCATTTAAAAAAATATTTTTAGTTATAAAGAGAAACAAAATATTTATTACGTACGGCGCATTATGTGCCGTAACGAAGAGTCGTCAAGTGCAATACGGCAACATGAGGCCCGTACAGCACAAGAGTTAAGTTAAATAAATTACCGTTCAGCAATGTACTGGAATTACGCAAACGACGACAAGTACAGAGCGAGTATAGTACCGCACATATATGTGCCGAACGTGTTAAACGAAACTGAAACGGTGCGATGTATCTCCAGAGAAAAATTAAAACCTAGGTTATAAAAACTGTAGGTTACATTCTTTTTTCTACTGACCAGTTCAAACGGTGATTTTTTTATTTATTGCCTTTCCTTATTTCATTTTTTATTTTTCTCCTACATTTCTCAATCTTTTACGAACACCGTTTTTATCCGCTGCCGTTTTAACACTGCCTTTTATACGTTTTTGATTTTTCCTTTTTTGGTTCTTTAGTGAAGTTCTACTTATATTTAGCGCACCGACGTTAGGCATGTTGTTTTTAATTATATCCATATTACACAAAAGAGCACAGCAGCTACTAAAACAACAGGACTGCCACTACCTTTTTAAGAAAAATAAACAAAATATTTCAGTAATGTAGAATAGTTACATCCGTTTTCCACTTAAATCTAACTTTTACAAAACCTGTACTTTTCATCCGTATTCGGGAAACTTCAAATATTATACTTAACAAATTTCTAAAAAAAAAAAAAATAATAATAATTTGTATCCATAGTTAAATAATAATAATAAAAAATAGTAAGAAATAAACGTAGCTGTTTGCACTTTGAAAGTTTATCGCAAAGTGGAGAAAGTTAAATTATACCGTGGCGGGGCTATATATTGAAGTGAAAGGGGAAATTATAGACTCAACGTCCATTGGTAGTCGACACATTAGCGGTTACTTGTAAATTTGCTACAGAACTGTTCGAGGTACCTTATTTTGCCCGTTAATATCACGAAATATATTTTACTCTTAATAGATCTTCCTTGAAACAAACCCGATAACATTCTACGTTTTTTTTACTCGCGCTTCAAAGGGAAAACCCCTTCAGTATTCTAATGAATAATATTAATTTTTAACGAATAATAAATTACAGCGGTTTCAAAGTAGATTATTTATTATCATGTCAAACCGTGTAATCATCATTAAGAAAAAAATGTGAAAAAAGGAGTTTAATTTGAATTTTTATAGCTACTGTTTAAGTACTAAAAATGTTACATCATATGATAAATAAGCAAAATTGTTATAAAGGAAAACCCTTTTTTTATACTGATAGTAAAAAATAAAAAATAACTGAATTACATCTTCCGGTTGTATTATTATTGTTATTATTATTATCATTATATGACAGAAATGTAGCCTACCCCTACAGCAGCCTATTATTTTTGGCAATAATCCAGTAAAAGGGTTGAGTTTTTAAATTTGCTAACTATCGTGGAATGTCACACCCCATTTTCTGTATTTTATGGGCTGTATTCATACGGTTTTTATTATTTTTTTTTTTTTATGCAGACTAGTCTATATATTAAGTAATTCTAATTTCAAGTGATATGATTCCTCTATTGATTTCTTCTTTTTTTTTCCGTTTTATACTTATATGGTGATATGTACCAATATAGCACTAATTATAAAAAAAAAATTCTTTTAACAAAAGCTTTTTTAAAATCTGTAATTTACCTTTTAGTACTTTTTTTTAAGTCGGTTTTTTTTTTGAGGAAATTTTTTAACTTTATTTTATTTTTTTGTAGATTGTAATCGATATTACAAAATTAATTATTGTAATCGATTTACAAAATCATTTCTAATTTAATAACTTATAAATGTGGTTATTGAATTAAACAAATAAGAATTCAGACCACTGAAATGAAGTCAAATACTACGTTGTAAATTATATCATTATTGTTTTTCTAAATGAAATATAAACAAAAATAAAATGTCACTGTATAATGTAATTGAGTTTTAATTTCCCAGATATAGAGATATATGTTGGTGTAGCAGTAATAGAAAAGTTTATAGATAGGTTAAAAAAGAATCTAAAAAAATTTTGCCTTTTTTATTTTTGTGCCTTAAGGAGACATTTAAAAAAAAAATATATATATATATATATATATATTTAAATAGATTGTAAATAATTTGCGAAAGAAAATTTATTCCAGTGTGCTCCTAAGTCCAAAAAATTTATTTTTGTTAGACGGACGTATGTGAATATGTAAGTATTTCGGTCTTATACCGCCGGACCCTGATGACCGATTTTTTTTCAAACTTGGTAGACAAGTCTAGATCGTGGATACCGGTATACTTTCAGCGGTTGGGTTTCAATTAACGACACTTCTTTGGATCGGTCGACCTGAGACTGTACAAACCTACACTTAATTTACATATCATCCTCAATCATCCTCTGAAGTAATACCTTACGGTGCTTCCGGAGGCTAAACAGAAAAAGAGAGTACTGCCTTTGGTGTGAGAAAAGAAAGTATTAAATTTTTGTAAAAATTGGAAAAAGTGAAGAGGGTGTTTATAAGCCGAAATAATATTTGAAATCTTTACTGGGACATTTTGGTAAAAAAATTCTTACAAATTCGAAGTTTTTTTTAATAAAAATTACAGATTACCAAAAGTTTTTATTTAACATTCACCCCCTCCCCAAAACATAGTTTAATATATTTTTATTTTTTTAACTCTATATTGCTTCAGAAAAGGAGTTATGGAGTTTTTCATCTATATTTTCTGCAATCTACATCGATAAGCCGTTAAACCACTATAGAATCTTTTTGGCTGCCCTACTCCAGTGATTTGTAGTATCAACAAACATTTTTTTAATTTTTAAAAATTTCTTGAAAAAATCGTAAAATAATTTTCATCCTTTCCTAGAAAATTACTACTTTGTCTATTTAGAATTAAGGTTATATCTTTGTATTTTTTAAACAGTTATAGAAATTCTTTTTTACTGACTTTTCGAAGAAAAGTAAAAATACGGTATTACATTCGGTCGAAGGATGGTGTGGGGAGGGGTGAAAATGAATTTTTTTTACATTTTGAGGTATGATGACTACGAAAATGAGGTTTAATTAAAATGAGGTTTCCTTTTTATATATGTATATATATATATATATATATATATATATATATATATATGTATATTAGCTTCCCGTCACAGTTTCACGGGTGCTATGTGGTTACTTGCGTTTCCCATAGCGGTCATTGTTTTTATTTTACGTTATGCTTTCGCACCCCTTAAAAAATCGGAACAAAAAAAAACCCGAAGAAGGTTTTTAAATATTTGTCTGAAGAGTATTTGGAAGCCCAAATTTACTGAATATCTCGTTTACTATACCGGGGATTGCAACTTGGAATTTCAAAAAATTCTAGAAATTAGTTTTTAGATATTCACTCCATTCAGTTCAAACCCAGCTTACAGAGTTCAGGCACTCATCTCACAATTCATTATGTTTGTGCTTTGACCAACAATTCTCCACTAATATATTTCATCATGACACACACAAACATGTATGTGTGGGTGGGTGTGTGTGTGTGCGCGCTCTTGTGTGAAGAAAACCACATATATGACCACAAAATCACATATATATAAATATATATATATATTTTTTAGAGAATTTTTGGCATGAAATATGTTCAAAAACCTTCTCAGTTATGCCAAAGAAACATGGGTAAAAATTTGGTTGCGATTAATCGAATGCTTTGTTTGTTTACCCTGAACAAACTAAAACCATCTTCCTCTTTATGTAATATTATAGATAAGGCTATGTATAACAGTTTGTGGCTGAAAATACTCCAAAGCTACTAAATGAATTTCAATAAAATTTATATGCTATGCGGTTATGCATGTAAAAATTTGAAGAAGATTGGTTGAGTCGCTCTTGACTTACGCTCAATTTAAGGTCGAAAAGAATTTGAGATTATTTTTACTGAATAGTTGTGTATTTTTCATACGCGCTTATGCAGTGAGTCACAGTTTAATACTTGAGTGTAGGGTCTACTCGTTAATCGAACGCATGCAGTGCGTTGTATTCTGAAAATCAGTATGTTTCCGATTGAGAAATAGTTAGGGCGAAGGAAACAAAAGTCGGCTTTCTTGCGAAAACTGCGCAACAGTTTTTTAAATTTATTATCATCACTTAGGGATTATTATCTTACTTGAATGCTCCTCCTTGAGTATGTGAGGCACCAAAATAAAAAAAAAAACAAATCTGGAATTTTAAATTTTAATCTTTAAAACTTTATTATTTGTTAAATAATAAAGTTACAAATATAAAGATACAAATAGAAATAAAAAATTATTGAATTGAAAAAAACGTTTTTTCAAAAATGAATTGGCATTTTTAAAAATTTTTAACATTTAAGTTTTAATCTTGAATTATTTATTAATATTTAATTACGTATTACACTTTATTTGATTTTAGGAAATAAAAATATACGTTTATAAAAAATACAAAGGATTTTAAAAAAATTCTTATAAAATCCCAAACGCTGTTCCCAAAGGTGAGAAATCTTCATTTGCTTTTTTATTGTTAACTCCATTTGGATTAAGGATAATGCATTTTTTGTGATATTAAAAATTATTCTTTGAGATATATGTATAAAATAACTATTGAGGACTTGTAATTGTAGGATATATTAATCTAAAGAATATGAAATTTCAATAAATATATATCTTTTTTAATAATAAAATGCAAATCGCTAAGATAGCTTACGTAAGAGAGAATAGAGGGAATAAAATAAAAAGAGTTTTCTTAATAGACGATTTTTATAAGAAACCGATAATCTTATTATTTTTTTTAAGTTTTATATTTTAACGCACCGAAAAATATTTTGAAAAATAAAATACGAGTATTTAAATAAATATTTATGGTAGAATAATGTAATTTTTATAAAAATTAATCTTTATAATTTACATAAAATTAAAAAACGTAATATTTTCACTTTTGAATTGAATGTATTTTAGTCAATATAGCCCTAATCGAATAACTGCCATTTAAATAAATAATAAAAAAAAAAAATTATAATTTAAATATATTTTGAATTGTAGAAAGAATATTATTAGTACAGTATATACGTGCGATTTGTTCTAATAATATTATTTACAATTAATAAATCGATTTTTTATCATCATATCTTTTTTCACAACTAAAGATATTTATTTTATTTTTTAATAATCAAAAATAATACAATTTACATAGTTTTATTAGGTTAAAATATTCCCCGTATATAATGACATCATAATAGAAATGTAATAGCGTAAAAAAGAGCAATTTATAATATCACATATATTCTTTTTTTATCATTTTAATGCAAACTCTCAACGTATTTTTTGTTGAGTGTTTATTTATAACTAAATAAGAGAACGCAAAAATGTTTAATGGTAATGAAAATTTATTTAACTTATCGGGTTTATTGATAAAAATTATATATTTAATATTATTTGATCCTCTCTTTCCTTTCGTCCGCTAGTGATAAATTCTCTCTCAGCTTCTTTCTTTCCTTTCAAGCAATTAATTGTTACCTACACACATTCACGGGCACGCAATTTATATATATATATATGTGTGTGTGTGTGTGTTTGTAGGTGTGTCGTAAAGCATTGCAGCTATTAAATAAATGCCGTATAGGAGTGGTACCGTCTTGGCCTTTCATCTGGGGATCCCGGGTTCGAATCCTGATCAAGCATGACTTTTTTAGAAGATATAATCTTTTTACTTGTCACGTACAAACTTCTGGTTAACTTTTGTGGTGAATTAACTCATCAGCAAAGAAAATTGCTTTTACTTTAGAACGTTTTATTCTTCTGTAGGAGATTCCAACTTAGAATATAATGTTGGTTACTTTTGAAACTTACTGTGAAAAATATTAAATGATCACCATTTTGGTTATAGTTGTAGCCTGATTTTTTTTTTACTCAAAAGTTTGTTGTTTTTCCATGCCCTTAAAAATGGTATGTCACTATCCTAACCTACTATTTAACATTTTTGAGTTTTAAATCCGCCCTGGGACAAGGACCCCTGGATACTTGTGATCTTATACAAAAATAAAAAAATAATACGTAGAAGGTTTCAAGGTAGGATCATTTGGCCAAATCTGTATACTTGACCGTTGAAAAATTATTTAATACATTACCGTGTATTATGAACACCTTTACATATTATCAATCATTATGTTTTAGTGATATAATCGTATATCCTAATGTACGCACACACACAAATAGGGTGATTATAAGTTAAATAAACAGTTGATGGTTTATAAAAAAAGATGGCTTAAAAAAATATTAAAACTAATATGGTTTAACAGAGAATGTTTCCAAGTTGATACAACCGGTGCTGTTGATGTCAGTATTGATTATTGTATCACCCCTAACATTGCGACAACAATATTTTACACTACAAAGTTGTTTATGTGTTTAGAAAAATAACATCTATTCGTATGGAGGAAGTTTTTTGTGTGCTGGAATTTGCAAAAACAAACTCCGTTATATCGTGCGTGACGTTTCGAAACAAAGTACGGTAACAACAAGGCGATCCATCTATTACTGTTAAAAAATTAGAAAACATAGGGTTTATCCCAGTAAAAATAAAAGTTCTGAAGGACTTCCCGTGTCATAATAAGGCTCCGTATCGGATGTAGTCCAGAAGAAAATCAACTACATCGACCAGTTTAGAATTAATATTTTCAGCTAGCCGTTTGGAAAATTTTACAAAAAGACTTTCTGTGTAAACATGCTGGAATGTGTTGACAAAATAATTTTTTTTACTGCCTAATTTTTGGTAATAAATTTTCAATTGAGGTTATGAAAAGGTCAGTAGACAATGAACGAGTATGGAAATAGAAAACCATAGAGAAACTGTGCAGTATATGCACGATTCGCTGAAGTGACCCGATTCATAAAGTGAAGTGATTCGTTTGTGATATTTTCCGCGAAAAACTATAGACCTTTTTTTCACAAAAACACAAACACTATTTATCTCAACAAAAAAAGTGATCGGCTAGTGCTTCAACTCGAGAAAGACACTGAAATTTTACTCTCATTCAAGATGGAAATTCATCTTGTACTAATATTGAAATATTAATAATAGAGATTACAAAGCGGTTCAAAATTCTGGATGAAGACTTTTCAAGAGATTAGATTGGTCTTGCAATTGTAAAAAAATATGACGTTGATACGTAGGTCACAAAAAAAACCAGACTTAATCTTTTGTAACTTTTTTTTTGTAAGACGAAGTTTTCTTGCCCCTCTTCTTCCTGTTGATGTAGATAAGTTAAAAATAACTTATCACAAGCGTTGATACTAGTTTATGCGGGATTTGCTTTTATGTTTTTGGAATGATTTGGTCTAACGTATTGATATCTCACGTATGATAGAAAGAAGTGTCACACGAAACACTTATAAATACAAACTTGAAGAAATTACTGCAAAATCTTGTAAGACATTATCTCCTGGTTGAAAAAATCGTTTTATAAACTATTCCATTCATAACCAACCTGATACACATGTATTTATATATATATATATATATATATATATACATACACACAGCATGTATTAAGAATTTCTCCCGGGACTTTTATAACATATTCTACTAGTGAAAATAGTGGAAAAGGTTTATATAAATATTTGTTCTAAAATGCTTCGTTTGCGAGTTACGGGTGGTGAAATATTTTGTTCAGATTTCAGCTACCTCGGGAAGTAAGATGGTACTGAAATTTTTAGGATGTTAACTAAGAAGCAAAATTATTGATATCTTATGGTTTTTTACCTGAAAAATTGAATAAAATTGTATCTGCAATAGATTTTGAGAAATCTGGGGGGTAAAACAAATAAATTGGTGGTAAAAACCCCTGTTTTTTATGTTTGACATACTGTAACTTTTTTTAATGGGTAATAAACACATAGAACTTTTAACCAAAACCTATAGAGAATTTAATTCTGAACAAAATGGTATAAACAAGGTAAATAAACTTAAGGTATAATACTGATGAACGTAAAATATTCATCAGCCTAAACCTTTCCTTAGAGAAAAACTTTGAATTCTTCCCATCTTAGCTTCTTGTAGAAGGATTTCGTAGATTTTCCTTTTAAAGAAAAGCTATCAATCGGCATATAAATAGTTACATTACTACAGATTTTTCCTTAGATAACACATGCGATGTTTAATAAAAAGAAAACCTTTTCACAAACACAGTATACAGGCCTATATCGCATATTTATCGGTCAGGGCTCGCTTCGTTCACCCTTCCCGTCTAGCATTTTATGTTATGATGCTGATTTTTTAAATTATTCGTGAGTTACAGAAATTTATCTGCCACTAAATACGCGTATTTCATTAAAAACAAATAATAAATCCAAATTTAGCAATGTTTTTCTTATATAAACCTTTAAGTCATTGGTTAGAATGATTTATTATTATTATTATTATATATATATATATATATATATATATATATATATATATATATAGACTAGCCGGTCAGAGCTCACTTCGTTCGTCCTTCCTGCCTAGCCTAGACCCCGCTATGTTCGTTATCCTCATGGTTGTGAGAATAATACCGATAAATAGCAATTAAAGCCTGAAAAGCTCTCTTTTCTCCAACGTTTCTCTCGTTTTTGTCATAGAAACTCCTGCTGAAGATAAAAATTTCCTTTTGGTTCCCCCTTTCCAGTATCCTAGAATACCTTATATTTCGGGAAGGAGTAGAGATAGAGAGCTGAAAATCGGGTACAATATAAAACGCATAGTCTATTACGTCATAAAACTAAGTCAAAAACATTAGGTTCTAGTCCAAGAGTAAAGATTCACAACTTCACCACCGAAGGGGACTAGGTCCTCCGATCTATGGTTTAAAACCTTCCTTTGGATAACACAAATGTTTGCTGAAGATTTGAAAGCAATCGGTCGGTTGGTTCTCGCGTGATGCTGTTGCAGACGGGCAGAACCGCTACAAACATTCGCGTTTGTGTATTAGGTATGTTTAACGTTTTTATAATTTATATGTTGTATATATATAAGCAGACCCGGCAGTGATTCGTTATTGCTAGATTTGAGTATATATATATATATATATACAATGAATACAATTGAAAGTTAGATAAAACATTAACAAAATGAACATTACGGAACTTCACAAAATTTAACCTTTCCCTTTTACCATTTCTCTCTTTTCCACATTTTCATTTTCCCATTTTAATTTTTACCATATTTCCTTTTCCAATTTTCCCCTTACCCTTCCACCCATTCCCCCTTCGATCCCCTTATTTCCTTTTCCCCTTTCCCTTTTTCTTTTGTCTCCTTTTCCCTTTCCACTTTCCCCCCCCCGTTTTCCTCTTTTTATCTTTTTCATTTTCCCTTTCTTCCCTTTTCCTTTTTTCGATTTTTCCTTCTTTCCCTTTTCCCCGCGCGTAAATCGGTCCAGTAGCTTTATAGTCTATAGCAGATACACATATCGGAAACAAAGAAATAGAATCGTAAAATATTTACTACAGCATGTGTTGCTTTTACGTCCAACAGATAGCGCTGCTTTTCAAATAAAACATGTTTTTACTTGTCACAGGTGTGACATCTTAGGTATATAAATAGTAGGTATATAAAACCACGCGCTTATTCGAATGCAACGTTGCGTCAAAATTTCAAAGCAATCGTTAAAGAACTTTCGGAGATCTAAGATTTTGAACAAACGTGCATTCACATTTTTATTATATATATATATATATATATATATATATATATGATATTTCACACCAGACAGAAAATAAAATATCAAATTCAAGTTTGGTTTTAATTTTTAAGAAGAATAGAGTAATAATATAATGGTTGCATACTCATTTAAAAAGGTTACAATACATATTCCCAGAGTTTTCTAATAAACTTTCTAAAATTGAATTTAAATATTTTTTCATATCTTTTTAAGAAAAAGTAAAGAAATTATAAATATTATTGTGTTTTAGTTATTGTTACATCAGTTATATGCACAAATATTATTAAAATCACGTAGACGTTTAAATAGCTTATTAAAATCACCTACTGTTTTACATTCTACTAAAGTTTTCTTTCTGGTTTTAGAGCTGTGATAGAAAACAAGTTTATTTATATACGAGTGAGTACTTTACACACAAAATATACTTTAGTTCAATCACAAACTCACGCGATGGAGTTATAACATTGTCTAACTTATCTGGAAGTTTCCGGGTTCAAATCACGGTATGGCGTAATATTTCTAGGACTTAACAAAATTCATATCTCATAAAAAAATAAAAAAACCGGCAATTCATTTTTTACATTCGGCTATTTTATGCTCTCTTTTTAGATTTATAATAAAATTATTCCTTAAAAAAAACAAAAAAAAAAAAAATTTGAATTCTTATTTTTTTCACATGTTTATGTAAAAATATGTTTTTATAATTTTATGATACGTAGTTAAAATAATAAATATAAGAAACTGATTACTTCTTTATTTGTAGAGAATTTAATTAAAGTTGAGTGATAGGACTATTGGTTTTTCTTCACTTTCTTGAATTGACCACCTTAGGACCACAATCTTATCATCTTTTTCACTTTTAATTTCCTTTCTTTGCAATATTTCTTCATTCTTTCTCCATTTTTTGGTTTCTATATATACTTCATCTTTATTCATATTTCTCTTACGGTTTTCCAGAAAACTATTGTTTTATATTTTTCAGAAATTAAAAATCTTCTGTTTCATTTTGTGGGTCCCATACTCAAGGGGAAGCATTCGAGAAAAATTAATTTTCATGAAAATAATCCCAAAGAGGTGTTAATAAATCTAGATTAAGAACGTTTTAATTTTTTTTTTAATACAAAGATACAGCCATAATTCTAAATAAAGTTGTAATTTTCTAGAAAGGAGTGAAAATTTTTGATAAACGTTTTTTCAAGAAATACTAAAGAGTAGGGCTATCAAAAAATTAAGATTTTTGGGTTTTAAATACAATGGGCAACTTGCGAGATGGATGTAAAAAAACTAAAAAACATAAAAGTATATATATATATATATATATATATATATATATATTTTGTTACTGCAGATTATTGGAGTGGGAAAGTTGGATGGGCAAAAAATTTTTATAGTGATTTGAAGGCCTATTGATGTAGAAAATATAGGTGCAAAAAAACTCTCATTAACTCCTTTTCTGACGGAAGATATAAATAAAAAGTTTTGGTAATTTGTAATTTTATAAAAATCTTTTGTAAAGTACCTTTTTTTCTAAAGTGCTCTAGTAAAGATTGAAATTTTATTTCGGCCAAAACAACTCCACCCCTTTTTACAGTTTTTTCAAAAAATTTAATATTATTTCCTCGCGAAGGTAGTACCTGTCTACATAGTTTGAAGAAAATCAGTCGGTAGAGGCCAAAGTTGTAAGACCAAGTACAGGTTAAAATTCACACATACGTACGTACCCAAAAACGTCTATTTGACAGAACTTAACTATTGGATTCGGGAGCGTTGGGATAAATTTTTTTTTCGTAGGTAACAATTACAATTAAATTTATTTTCATTTTCGAATTAATCTTTATAGTTTACAATTTATTAAATCTATTTTTTTAACCGAATTTTTTTTAAAAGCCTCATTAAAGCAGACTTTTAAAGACCATTACATAGGCAAATATTTTAATAGACCATTTTTTTTTTTTTACCAGTCTACATACTCGCCCATCATTGCTGTGGCAGCATATATCACTTCAACTGGAAAAGTAAAAATGAGTGACTGAAATTGAATAAATAAAGTAATGTAATTCGGCGTTACGTAAACTAACAATTCTTTTAACTTTTTTATAGAACTGATTATCTCATAGGAATAAAACTCATCGTACAAACTACACTAGTTTAATAAGAATTTCATACAACTATAAGTAACCAGTTAAAGTTTTCTACTTTGCTGTCTTAGATAAGAAACATTAAATGTTCTTATACTTTACGTTTTAAACGATTCTATTATCGAAAAAGACTTTTTGAAATTACCACTCATAGAAAGGGTGTGATAACGAGTGCATTTGAAAGGTTTACGATTGTTGGGGGTCCGCCATTTTGAATCTTTCCCTTATTTTCATTGTACAGTCCCTTGTGATGATCGAAAGTGTTCAGTCATGTCACAAGTGGGTATAAGTACGGTAGACTTATTTTTCTTTCTTACACAATATTCCATTATACATCATTTTAAGTTATTGCTTTTATAAGTGCATTATTAAAAATGTATGTTTAAACATTTATATTTATATATATGCAAAAGAGAACATAACTTTTTATTTAAGATTTATGGTTTTCGATATTATAAAAAAATCAATTACTGCTGTTCTTTGAAAAATTGATATAAAATAAATTACCTTAAAAAAATAAAAAATTACAAAAATATTAAAAACCAAAATTGAAGATTATCAGATGAAATTGGTTGCTGTAAACAGAATTTTGATATAATGATATACTTTTTTAAAAAATATTTTTTTAAATCTAATAAACTGCATAAAAAAAAATTAAAAAATTGTTATCTAATCTCAAATTTCTGAGGTCGATGTCAAATTATAAACAATTAGCTATTAATTTACTAATCTGTAATTTGACGACTTAAAAAAGTTAAAATTTAATTATGAATTAAAAAATTACTATTTTTTATTAAATTTTTTATACAAATTAAAAGGAAAACTTCCTAATTATATTTTGAAATCTCTTAAGATGATATAAAAAATGTTTCCTTGCTTGCTGAGCAATTTTTATGTATATGAAGAAAAATGACAGTTTGAATATCATCTAAATCCATTAATTTTGGAGGATATGAATCATTATTTGTTTTTTAGAAAATAAATTATATCCATACCTCAAAATTTGAAACTTTTAAAACATCAATTTTAACATTGCGTAATCTGGAAATCCCCTTTTTTGTTTTTCCATTAAATAATGACTGTTTTTATTGTAACACTAATTTAAATTAGATTAGCAGGATCGATTTCAAAATTTTGTTAAATTTTAAATTACTAAAAAACCTTGTGCAGATCTGCGCAAGAAGACCTACTTTTCGTTAATTTAATTTGGTTAATACTTTTTTAATTTTATTTAATACTGCTAACAGATATCGCAAGTAAAGAAACCTCAACGTTCTAGCTTGCAGCATCATAACGAATATGCTTCAAACTTGTACCGCTTATAGAAAAAAGGGTTGTGAATTCCCTCTTTAACGATAACCTTTTTTTGGAATCATTAACCAATTGAGTAGTTTAATACTATTTTCCGTTACTTTCTGTTCTGCCTTTTTTTGTTATTGTAAAAACATGTCATTCGTCTTTAATTGTCTATTTTATTTATTCTTTGCTTTCCTTTATACATTTTTACCTTTTACACCTTCCTCTTCGCCAAATTGATTAAACTTGGTTGTCTTAATTCACTGTCTACCAATGAAGTTCATCTCTTTCCAAGATTCTGGAAAAAAATTTCTCTTTTATCCATTTTTAGACCTTTCAACTCAAATTCATCTTCAGAACTTTTCATTTCGAATTTTATCGATTACATCAGTAGTTCCCAAATTTTTTGGAGTTGGGGCGTCCTTTTTCAATTAAAATTTTTCCATAGCACCCTACCCTAAATAAAAATATGACTTCTCGTAAGAGATAAAACTAAATAAAACTCGTGTATCTTCATAATTTTTTTACTTTATTAACATTAAATTAATAATTATGAATATCTTGGTTCAATTAATTATGAAGCTTTTACAATATATATCGCGGCGCCCCTGTGAAGAGCTCTCTTCACAGCGGCCCGGCTCTCCGTGGCGCCGGGGCGCATAGTCTGGGAATCATTGGATTATATAATTTTAAAAATAATTTTGTACTCATTCAATAGGCTTTATTCTTTTCCTTTCATTTATTTATATTCTTTTTTCAGTAATAAAGGTGTAAAATTCTACAAAAAAAGTTTCAAGAAATTTTTTATTTATAACATTTTTATTTTGTCATTCTTATCTTCTATTCTTATCACTGTTATCTGATTTTTATACAGATTGTACGTCCAATATTTCAATCCAATTATGTATAAGATGTTAAACAATCTGTTCCATTTTACACTATCAAAAGCCTTTTTCCAGATAAAAATATCCTTAGGAGGTAGTTTTATTTTTTTTAAAGCAATCTTCTATTAATTAATAATTTTGGTTTTCTTAAACTCACAACGAGTTTACGCGTAATAGGTAAAGGTTTATTAAGATACATCCACCTCTAGTTACAGGAGAATAGTTTATAGCGTGCTGTAGGCCTGGACCTTAAGAACTAATCACGGTATATACCAAACAAAAAAAATTTATATATATATTTCTATGCCGAAGAAGAAAATGTGGCAACCTTTTGAAGAAAAGTACAGTATGACTTTCAGTGGCACGGTTGGAGTGGGATTTTTTATTGTTTTTCCGGGCGAAAAACGCTTTCGTGTTATCATCGCCCGGACAAGATACAATTGTTGTAAAAAGCAAATCTTAAAAAACGGATGATTAAGAATTATTTAAAAATTAAAAACCCAGAAACACAAAATACATCTTAAAAGTAAAGTCTGTAATGCATGCTAAAAGTTAAATAAAAACACGCTATATCACAGTATACATTTCAAAATAATAAATTGCCAACTGCTTTACGGCAAATGGCGTGAATAGTTTGGACAGTAATTCAAATACATGAATATACACGAACGGCCCTAAGAAACCGTAAAACATTTAATTATCCCCTAGAAGTGGAAGAAGTGTTAGGAGAAGACCAATTTGGTTTCAGGAAAAGTATAGGGACAAAGGAAGCAATTTTAGGCCTCAGATTAATAGTAGAAGGAAGATTAAAGAAAAACAAACCAACATACTTGGCGTTTATAGACCTAGAAAAGGCATTCGATAATGTAGACTGGAATAAAATGTTCAGAATTTTAAAAAAGTTGGGGTTCAAATACAGAGCTAGAAGAACAATTGCTAACATGTACAAGGAACCAAACAGCAACAATGATAATTGAAGAACATAAGAAAGAAGCCGTAATAAGAAAGGGAGTCCGACAAGGATGTTCCCTATCTCCGTTACTTTTTAATCTTTACCTAGAACCAGCAGTTAATGATGTTAAAGAACAATTTAGATTCGGAATAACAGTACAAAGTGAAAAGATAAAGATGCTACGATTTGCTGATGATATAGTAATTCTAGCCGAGAATAAAAAGGATTTAGAAGAAACAATGAACGACATAGATGAAGTCCTACGCAAGAACTATCGTGTGAAAATAAACAAGAACAAAACAAAAGTAATGAAATGTAGTAGAAATAACAAAGATGGACCGCTGAATGTGAAAATAGGAGGAGAAAAGATTATGGAGGTAGAAGAATTTTGTTATTTGGGAAGTAGAACTACTAAAGATGGACGAAGCAGGAGCGATATAAAATGCCGAATAGCACAAGCTAAACGAGCCTTCAGTAAGAAATATAATTTGTTTACATCAAAAATTAATTTAAATTACAGGAAAAGATTTTTGAAAGTGTATGTTTGGAGTGTCGCTTTATATGGAAGTGAAGCTTGGACGATCGGAGTATCGGAGAAGAAAAGATTAGAAGCTTTTGAAATGCGGTGCTATAGGAGAATGTTAAAAATCAGACGGGTGGATAAAGTGACAAATGAAGAGGTATTGCGGCAAATAGATGAAGAAAGAAGCGTTTGGAGAAATATAGTTAAAAGAAGAGACAGACTTATAGGCCACATACTAAGGTATCCTGGAATAGTCGCTTTAATATTGGAAGGACAGGTAGAAGGAAAAAATTGTGTAGGCAGGCCACGTTTGGAATATGTAAAACAAATTGTTAGGGATGTAGGATGTAGAGGGTATACTGAAATGAAACGACTAGCACTAGATAGGGAATCTTGGAGAGCTGCATCAAACCAGTCAAATGACTGAAGACAAAAAAAAAAAAAAAAAAATCCCATAGAATAGTTTGCATGTTAGCCCGCTAGCTTAAACTCGCGACGCAATGCCACATAACAGATAAAATTTACAAAGATGCGGTGCATTGCTGGTTAATAGCAAGCACAAACTGGTGCATCTTTGAGTCATCAGATATACATGAGCGAGTCTTTTTTCTGTTTAGCCTCCGGAACCACCGTGAGATATTATTTCAGAGGATGATACGTATGAATGTAAATAAAGTATAGTCTTGTATAGTCTCAGGACCTTTCCTGAGATGTGTGGTTAATTGAAATCCAACCGACAAAGAAGACCGGTATCCACGTTCTAGTATTCAAATCCGTAAAAAAGTAACTGCCTTTACTAGGATTTGAACCTTGGGTCGAACCTTAGAACTCTCGACTTCGAAATCAGTTGATTTGCGATGACGAGCTCGCCACTAGACCGACCCGGTGAGTTACACTATGGGTTTAAATAAGTGAAGTTTATTGTTCATGGTAGCATTCTATTCGCTTTGCCGTTCACCATGAATCACCCTCTTCAGAAAACAGACAAGATCGTTCGAAGCGACGCGATCGGTGAAAGGAGGCTGGAAACAAACCTCCTTTGCCAACTATCAGCGCACTCATTACCTGAAATCCGAATATGGCTGGGCAGAAGCTCACAGTTTTATTACGATGTTCATTTGAGAAATAAGATGCTGAACTTTACAGGCAACAGGGTGTTTGGAGTACACGTCACTGCCCGTAAGGCACTTATGGAATCGGAACAAACAAATACATGTCGAAATGTTGGGCTAATTATATTGGCGATGTGGGAGGGGAGGGTGAAGATGAATTTTCTTTACGTTTTAAGGTATTAAAAGTACCAAAATTTCATTCACATAAAATGTAATTTTCATATGTAGATATGCCAAAGTATAAAATGTATGGCTCGAAAATCTCTAAAACTGTTAAATCAATTTCACTATTTCACTGAAATTTAGATATAATGTAGTAGTATAACGAAAGTTATGCAAGAGAATTTGATGAAGATCAGATGAGTCTTTCAGTCTTTCTTCAATTAATCGCAATTTAAGTTGGACAACATAACCTCAATTTGCGGTTTTGCACACGAGTTTACGCGTTGAGACACAGTGTTGAGCGAGTTGAAACTTGATGCTTGTATGTAGGGTCTACTCGTTAATCGAATATATATAGCTCGCTGTATTCTGAAAATCAGTGCGTTTCTGACTGCGAAACAGTGAGGGCGTTGGGATGAAACGTCGGTTTTCTCAATTCGAACATATTTACTTCATCCTAGATCTTATCTCCGGGACATCTGCCGAGAGACCGTACTGCACAGGATATAAGAAATCGGCCTCATGCCGTATAAACGAACCACCGTGAAGAGGCGGTACGAGAGTCAAAAAATGACAAACCAGGCTTAGGAGCCTCTATATTGCGTAACCTATAAATAGAAACCGCACAAAATTTCCGGCCGCTAAAGTGACCGTTTTCGCAATTAAATTTTGTTAAAACTACAAAAAGCTAGACATCACCCCACACCGTCCCACGAAGAGACCACAATTTCATTTAGTCAGCATATGCGACTCCTTCCGGAGAACGGGGCGTATTTCTCCCTCCAAATACCTAGAGCTCCGGTAGGCGCACTCCTGCTAGCAGATAGGTGCTGATACCGATAGTACTTCAGCGGATGAACTTAAGGGGAATCACGCCGGGATTACTAGGCTCAAAAGCTTAGTCTATCACGGTCAGAACCAGTAAATAACTTTCACGCTGGTCCATACGGATAGGAACGCAAATTACCAAATCCGTCCATAAATAAAACTTAAAATTTATAACCGCCACTAAATAACCGATGAAATCCGCCCGATAATAGAAAGATGCAGCAGCAAGGGACATTATTATTATTTTTTTTTTTTTGTTAAAAACTGTTTAAAAAATTTTCCCTTAAAACACAAAATTTAAAAAAGAGCAATTTTTGGATTTCTTTTTTACTGATCTATGTAAGTGCCCGTTATTGCTTTAGTAACAAATTTCCCTTTAGCCGAGAAAGTAAAATTATTCATTGGCAATATTTTTTTAATTGTTTTATTTTGAGTTTTATGGAAAATTAATTTGTGTTTATTACACTCGTTATTCTAATCTTTTTTCAGGACTTCAAGCATAGTTTTTATCTAAATAAATATTTCCAAAAATGAAATTTTGATAAATTTTCTCAGACTTTTTTCTGTTTAATATTCAGTTTCCCAGTTTTAAAATAAAATTATAGGTTACAGGTAGTGATAGTCACTTCAGTCATCCTTCGAAATTTGAATTCGGAATAGGGTTTACGATAATATTTAATAGCAACAGATTTTTTTTTTAAAGATAATGGAATTTAATTTTTTTTATATACGATTGTTTTTTAAGTATTAAAAGGATGTTACATGTCAATAAATACGATTATAATGACATAAATTACATTGATATTATCATATAAATTTGGAAAGTTATTGAATAATGTATAACACGTGTTCACAAGATAGCTCAAACTTATTTCATATTTCTAATAGGACACACACCCACGCGCACGCGCGCACGAGTAGGGACGCGGCGTTGAACAAGATTTTTAAATAAAACTTTATCCTTGTTGCACGTATTACAGGAATAGAAAAATTATATTTATATATATTTTAGTAATATATTTAATTTTACAACATAAAATTTATTTAATAATTTTCGAATGCATTTTTAAGTAACATTTACTCATTTTACACTATCAAAAAGTGCAATTCAGTAATTACTTCCTTGTTCGAAGTAAAGGAAGTATTGTAATCGCGAAAAATTTCGGTTTTCAGATTTCAACGGAAATATCCATTTTGACTAGTTTCGACTTGACGTCTGTACGTACGTATGTATGTGCGTAAGCATCTCCCATAACTCAAAAACGATTAGCCGTAGAATGATGAAATTTTGTATTTAGGACTGTTGTAACATCTAGGACTGTTGTAACACCTCCCTTTTGATTGGAATCGAATTAATGTATTTCCCTACTAATCAGAGAGCCTAGACAAAATTATCTTGCTGCTGGATCTTTCTTATATATTTGACGGTTTTACATAATTTTTTTTTTTTTTTTTTTATGGACGGAATTGTGGATTGCGTTCCGATCATTTAGACCAGATTGAAAAACTTTACTCGGTCAGCTCTTGAGAGACTAACCGCGTATATGCTTCGTACTCCCGGTGCGATTCTCTTTCAGTCCATCCGCTGAAGGCCTTTCGGCGCTATCGCCTTCTGGCCTAGCAAGAATGCGCTTCATATGACCCCTTGTTGTTGGAGGATACAATGCACTCCACTCGCCGGAGCGAGTTGTACGTGCTGATAGACACCTAAATTGTAAGAATCTTCTGCTTACGTATAGAGTCGCAGAGGAAAAGGTTAATTGATAATTACTGTACTCGGTAATAAATAATTTTTATTATTTTATTTTATGTTTTTTTAAGAATGGATTATCTATACTGTGATAAATTTGAATGTTATATCTACGTTAATAATGATTACAATATAAGTCAAACAATGATATTCTGAAAAAATGTGGGAAAACGCAGTCTGTGACGAATATTTATAGGTTTATTAACAAGAAAGAATCTTGTAAAATGGTCTTTTCATTCTTTACTTAGTCAAACTTAATCGGTTCGACATCCTTTGAATGTTGTTAGGTTTTTAACAATATATAATGTTTTCAGGCCTCATTTGAAATATACAGACCACAGAAAGGATCTTATTAATTGTATCAAAAGTCCAACGAAACTGCTTGCTATCTTTTTTTAGAAAGTGAGAGGCTTCGATGTAAAGAAACATGGTCTTTGAAGTCTCTTTTCTTTAAGATTTTTAGGTAAAGGTTATGAGATAGTAAGTCGACTACATCTTTTTAAAAATAGAAAGGCGCTTGAACCTCTGAATAATGGGAAGAACTAGAAACTAATATCGGGTTGTCTTTCTTCATCTAGTCTGTATCGATTTATTTTATTGGAAATTGGAATTTATTGTGAATTAAGCCGTTAAACTGATATAATACCCAAAAGGCACTGGCAGAACTACCTAAAGTACCTTAGATATCTGATAATAGTTTTCCAATATCGTTCGTTATAAATTCTAAAAATGGCTCATATCGACCTTTAAAAAAAAAGAAGAAATTATTGAAATATCAATGAAAATACATTCGTTTAAATTTTTCCAGTACTTTAATAATATTTTATTTTTACAAAACAGCATGTATTGATTTTGAAATTGTATACCTAAAGAACATTACGTGTATTTATTATTTCTTTTAATATTCATTAAAATAAGAATAACGTACCTGGGTATTTTCTGTTATATGTAAACATATTTTTTGTTATTGGAGGAATATGTTGCCGTCAACTTTATACCGTTATATTTTCTATTCAATTTTTGTACTACATTTAAACTAAACCAGTTAAACCTACTTATTAATATGTGAATAATTTATTTATTCAAGTATATATATATATATATATATATATATATATATATATATATATATTATACGTCTAGATGAAAACTACATAAAATATTAAAGTGAAAAAAGAAAAGAAATAAAACGCAGGTTAAATGATACATGCTCATGAGTTATAAACACACGTCGTAGCGTAGTTCGTGCCTGCGTGTAACTGTCATAGTTGCCTACTTCTTTTGATGAGTCTACGAACTACGCCGGTGAGAACAACCATCTGCAACCATCATACAGTAAGAAAATAAATAAATAAATAAAATGAAATGGTAAAACTTTTTTTTTAAATAAGAAAATGATATTATTTTTATATTAAATTATTTCATAAAAATAGATATGTTTTTAAAGTTATTAAACCGAATTTTCTCTTATAAATTAAAAAAAAAAAAAATACATATAAAAATTTTCTCTATTTTCTTTTTTACGTACATGTTCAGGATGAATTTTAATGGAAGCCGCTCAGTATTGACAATTCCAAAAAATGCAGTTTAAAAAAAAAGTTACTAGTTCTGGCACTGATTAGCCAGTTCGCGTATTAAAAAATATATATTTTTTTAAAGACCATTTCCTCTTGTAAAATTACGATAATTTTACCCCAAACTCAAAACATTTTTTTCTGACGAATTCTAAAACTATTATTTAGTGCATTAAATTTTTCCAGCAAACGTGTGAAAATTAAACATAAGATTATTAAGTTGTGTTGAAAATAAAATTTTATTTATATCAAAATATTTTTCCCTTGTGGGAGTTTAACCCGTTAAGCGTCTAATCTAAAGCGCTAGTGAATTAGACATTTATGTACTACACTTATCGCTCCAGGGGAGGTGATAGAGCGGTGGCGTTAAAGGCAGGATGCCCTTTCGCATATATTTGCACATTATTATTAAAGCATAATCTGCCCGAAGACAGATTATATTGTTATAATATTTCTCACTCAATACGTGTGGGTGTGTTTGCAAACACACGCACCAAAAAACACAAACACACACACACACACAAAACGCTTAAAACCATTAATAAAAATCTACATACTGACCCATTAGTTGTGCAAATATATATTGAAAAGTAATTAAAATTTTTCATTTGTCCAACAAAAAGAGAAACTAGGAATGTTTATTTTTCTCAAAGAAAAAAGTTATAGAATTTTGTATAAACTCTAAAAATACTTTATATAATTGTTATCGATAGTAAAATTATCGATACTTATATTACTTTTATACATAGGAAGAGTTAAAATCTATAAGTCAAATTTAAGTAAACCTTAAATTAAAAGAGAGTGTATATCGCGAAACTTAATAAGCTTCATTTTTAAAATAACTATATATTTAATTAAACACTGATATTTTTTTCAGAATTGTATGCTTTCACTAATGAAACAAAAGAAGTAGGAATTTAAACGCATACAAAATTGTAGTCCGGTCGTAAACTCGTGGATGGTTACTGTCTCGTTACACTACTAGTTTCTACCGAAACGTGGAAGATAAATAGTCAGAATGTTTATTCGGACTGTCATCATTTCGTGTATAATAAAATTTCTAATTTTGTTTTTCATCATAATTACACAAAAGAATTTAATTTAGATAAAGTTTTAAAATTATTTGATCACAATTAAAACTTTAATTAAAAAAAAAACATATAAGGAATTATGATATGAAATTAGTACACATATCTTTCGTTGTTTTTGTATTTTATAATAGATTTTAAGCGAAAAGTGATGAATCACTTTTCGCTAATAATTATTGTTAATTATTAGGTTAAAAAAAAAAAAATCCTATTTCGGTACGCCGGAAGGCGGAGGTAGACTTCACCGGTGCTAAGTAGATGATAAAAAGATTTCCACCTTAAAGTTAAGAAAAAATTCAAATATACACAATACGACAATGGTTGCATGTCAAACAAATTTTCACATGTTTAGCATACGAAAAGCTCCATCTTCTTACAATTCCAGCAACATTTTGGTCATCCCTTACCGTAAGGGTTGGTCATATGAAAAATTGTTTCAGACAAGAGTTTTAAGTAATGTTTAGAGGGCTAACGGCCACTTCCGATTCGATTCCTATTAAGGGAAGTATGATTTTTTTTTGTCCTCGAAACCCCATTTTTTCGAAACTCTGGACCAATGGTTGGTAATATCAAAAAGCTTTACTTAGATAAGTTCTAGGTTCTTTTCCAAAAAGTAGTAGGAACTTTAAACGAATTCGATATTTTACGTAATAAAAAAGTTATAGTGATATTTTGTTTTTTTTTTTAAAACTCCCCATTTCCACACTCGTGGTCCGATTTTGGCCGTTAATGAACTCGACCAAAATTTTGGGATGAGTTATTTTTAAGGAACACTTTGAAAGTGATTGGCGCATGATTACACAGTTATCATGTCCACAAGAAAGTGAAATATATATATATATATATATATATATATAAATGTGTGTGTGTGTGTGTGTGCGCGTGTGCGTGTGCGTGTGCGTGTGCGTGTGTGTGTGTGTGTGGATATATATAAACTTTCGAACTGATAATGGTTTTGGGATCTGGGGGATGTGAAACACAAAGATATGTCGAAATTTTCCAGAAGTAAAATAATGGTACCCATACAATAGGTAGCTTTCTTATGAAATCTACTTAAACCAAAAACAATATAAACGTAACTAGATATGAGGATTGTAATTTGCTTTTTTCTTCCGTGCTTAGATCAAACTACATTCTTTTTTTTGAAAAACTGTACCAACTACATTCGTAATCATGCATCAATAATAAAAAAAGTATTGATTTTCTTGTTTTTTATAACTGTGAATTAATCTGTTTGAACAAAATTAAACATAACCAAACGAGGGTTTAATTATTCTAATTTCCATAAACCAATAACTATAAATTAATTTAAAAATACCTTAATTCAGCTCATTCTAGCGTTTCACAGAATTCGCTTAAGTTTTGCCGGTATGGTTAAGGAAAATTCCAATCGTTCAGAAAAATAAGAGTTAACAGATTTTCGACCGATCAGAATATCTCACTTTTTTCACATTCACAAGAATGAATGCGTTTGACCGATAAAAAACACTCTATTTAAACCAATCGTCGTTCTGAATGCTTCTGAGCTGCACGCTAAATGCCAACCAATAACAATTCCTTCTTTTTCAAGTAATCAGAAATGTAAATACTTCTAAATAGGTGGAATGCACTAACGTACTGAATGGTTTTGGTGAATCATAATACAATAAATAACTACTTTTTTATTTAATAACAGGGATAAATGTATCAGACCAATCAGAATGCACGAAAATTTGGACAAATCACGGTATTTATTTAAATTTTGTATTGTACCCGGTTGCTCAATTTGGTTGCCATATGAAACCGTATTCCAATTATGTATTTATTTATTTGTGATTATTGAATTAATTCGCCTCAGAAACTTACAAAGAAGGTTGTACGCGGAAATATGAAAATGAAAATTAGCAGCTTATTAAAAATGCCATCTCACATCAGGATTTGAACCTGGGATTTCCGAATGAAAGGCCAAAACGCTACCACTCCGCCACGGAGATGGCGGAGTGGTAGCGCCATGGCGAATTGCCATGTTTTTTTTTCAGTCACTAGGTGAAAGTTTTGATTAAACAATACATATTTATTTTGATAATAAAATAAATTTACCGCTAAAAGAATTAACAAAATCTTCAAACGTAACTCATAATCATCAAATTCAAAAGCAGTGATAACCATTACATTTAAGTTTTTCTGTACGACTTTGAACATGAGTAATTTTAAACGAGATCCGAGTTGTTACTTTCACACATATTATGATACTTTATTTATTTACTTTACGTAGTAGGACTTACAAATAAGACCTTAATACTTATAAATAAGTATTTCAAGAACCGTAAACACTACTCGTACGTTACTATATCGTATCGTAAGTCTTAAGTTAATCTCATATTAGGATAATTCTTCATTCGATTTTCTTGTTTTACAAATAAAATCAATTTAGGTCTATTGTTTATAATTTCTACTTTTTTCTCTAGCTTACAGCGATATGTTACTGTAGCTATGCTAATATTTCCAACAGCAGGATTCGTTTAACATGTTTATCGCCATTAAAATTAAACTTACTCTTTTCTCATTATTTTTCTCAAAAGGCTTTCGACGTTGAACTTTTAAATTTCTGTCATTTATTCGAAATGAAAGTCCATCTCTTGAGGAAGTTAAGGATCAAAAAGAGAAGAAATTCACATTTAAAATTTTTTTCACATGGTATAGTCACGTTGATGTTCTTGAGCCATTTAGTTGATCGAAAAATGTGAGAAAGCGTCTGTAGGTTTAAAATATTATAATTTTATATAAATAGTATTGCATTACTTTATAAAATAAAACGATTTTGTTTTAATTTTCTATAATCGGTTATTTGAATAACTTGGTCTGTAAAAACTTGGTCAGATTAATTTTACATATGGGATATTGATGCTATTAAATTTTCAACTTAAAAGGTCAAGGGGATGAGGCTAAAGAGCAGGGGTACTTTCAGTACCTCGAAATTTTGCTTAATTAAGGTCATATTTTTCTTAACGACATTTCTTAACGATTAAAAAATAACAATATTTGCAAAAAAATTATTGCAAAAGACACCCTCGCCCAAAAAAATACTGTTGTAGTCGTCTGCTGTGTTGTGACGTCACAGGTCAACAGTAGAATTAAATAAATGAATTAAATTCAAAGTGTAAAAAAGTAACTCGGTCTAGCTGGATCTAGAACTCGATCGCCTGGTTGACTCCGGTATCTAGTGTGTTAAGCCTCGCGGCTACACGGTCTGCCGACCTTACAAGCGAAATTTTTTCTACGTAAGTTGTGAAATTACATTAGTTTAGTTAGTGCCGACCGTCGCCGCAAGTACCGCCACATCCGCGCGAATTAAATACGGTATGCGCGCGAGCTTTGGTTAGAATTATTGAATTAAATAAACGGAAAAATATTATACTGAACAAAATGATAAATATTTTCAATTAAGTTGTATGTGTAAGCCGTGCATCGGAAACAACCCACAGTTGTAGGACTTCCCCGGAACGCGGCTTTAGCCGTGTAACGGGAAAGTTGTACAACTCTGTTGTCAGTTTTTTTGATTTACGAACACCCATAAAACATTTGTAAGTGTCTTTAAACGCTGTCCAAGCAGTGAATTCTACATCCGTAAACATAGAGTTAAACATTTAATGTCTGACCAATTCCCTTATTTGTTGGCTAATAAAAATCTTTTCCTTAATTTTTGCTACACTTACTTTTAGGGTAACGGAAAAACGTAGAGTATGGAAAAATGTTGACTTCAGATTCGTTTTAAGCATAGCATTAAAAAACAGATTGGTTTCATATATTTGTTGTTAAGAAACGTAAATTGTTTATCAGTGTCATCTTAGTAGCTTTGACAGTGTTTTAAACCGTAGATCCCATATTTGATTCCCAGTAATAGTTAATGAATTTTTTTGGTCTGATTGATCTGTCTTTCAAGTATCACGATAAAAAAAAATATATGTATATTTATGCCGTGTAGCTGAAAGTATAACTAAAGGATATAAAATCCCAATTTTGTTATAAATTTACTTTTTTTCATATATAATACTTTTAAAAAAAATATTGTTTAAAAAATAATTATATTTAATTTTAAGTAGCTGTTAATTTATTCTAATTATAAACTATCGATTAATATTTACAGCTTTATAAATATATTTCTGTTCTGTTTTAGATTATTTTGATTAGAAAATATATTTTTCATTTCAATATAAAATATTAATTGCAATAAGTTAATAAACTAAGCTGATGAGTAATCGGCCTTAATCATCCAAAAATAAATCTTTTATTATATTAAATATTTGGTATGATATATATATATATATAAAAAATCTGCATAATCTTTTGTTTGTTTGGTGAAATATAATAAGATTTGTACGTATGTCGACTGTCAGATTTAGAATAAAGTAGTGTTTCACAGAAATCTGCTTGTTAGTATTATATATACGCGTATATATATATATATATATATACACAACATAATACATACGTGCATGTGTGTGTGTGTTTGTATATATACATATGCGCGTGCTTAAAGGGAGGGAAGAGGTGCACGCGTGTGTAAATACCAGTATAATAAATTTACATAAACACCTTGAATTATACAGAGCTTATATACGATACATACAAATATAAACATAATAACGTATACACATGTAGAGTAATGGAACACAACACGACAACCACCCCTCCACCCTTGTATATATAAGCATGTATGTATACGGGTATATATATATATATATATATATATATATATATATATATATGTATATATATATCAGATGTGCGTGTGCGTGTGTCAGTTGTTTTCATATACTTGTGTTTGCACACCTTGTTTAATTTAATACATACATACATACATACTTAACCACTCACACACAATATCCATCTAAATTTATGCATCTATATTTATTATTTTCTCCGGTTAATAAATAAATAATGAATTAACATTTAATGCAATATTGAAATGCACATTCTCTTTTAGGATTATATAAATACAATAATATGTACAAATTGTTTACCAAACAATAAACATGATATCCGAATTTGTTTTTATTGTATTTAGCATATACAAATCATTTAAAGTATTAAACGATTTAAAAAAGGAAATAAAATTGATTAAACACAATAGTTTTTTATTTATAATTTTATTTTTTAGGCAAAAAAGATATCTTTAAAATCATTTATTAAAAAGAAAGTGGCTGTTTTGAATGATTCAGAAGAGTGTTTTGTGTATGCATTCAGTTGAGTTGTGCATCAGTGTGTATTATTTTAATAACCGGCGATTATTTTTTAACTTTTTCGATGAGTTTTTTTTAAAATGCTATTTATTAAAAATGCAAAAATTTTAATATGAAGTTATCTATGAAAATATTAAAAAATCTGTGTATTATTAGATTAATAATAAAAAATAGTATAATATTAATTAAAACAATCGGTGTGTTAATATATTGTGTTTAATCTACTTTTGGAAAGGATTTATGGTAAAAATAACATTTAATTTAAGAAAAAAAAAATAGAATTTAAAACATAAATAGTATAACCAACCATCTTAATACAAAAAAAGCTGACAACACGATTGTAAACTTTTTTCGTCACGCGATATTTGTAAATAAAATATAATTAATATATTAATGTCATATTGAAAAAATCACAGGTTATAATTGCAACATTATAATATTGGCTTGAGGATAAAACCGCAAATTTCAAATCTGGTATACTAAAAAAAAGCTTCTACTTCAGCAACTTTAAATATTAAAATCGTTTTCAGCGTTCTTGAAAATGTATAAATTGATACTTCACACGACTATATTTGTTACTTTTTACGCGAACTCCAAAGCGGGAGTCAAAGTACAGTTTTATAAAAAATATTTTTTTAAATTAGTCTTGATTACAATAAAATAGGGAAAAAAGAAAAACGTTAAAAAATGCATGACTTTTGGTCGGGTTCGGTCGTTTGGTGAGCCTTGGGACTCCCAATGTAATAAAGATTAATTTATATGCGTAATTAGACGACAATACAAGAAACCACAATGAAAAACAACCATAATAAAGATCAAAACAAAGCTTCAAAGTTTAGAACATTTTTTTTAGATGGTGGTGCGATTTTGAAATCGTTTTTATGCAAATATTGTTATTTTTTAAACGTTAACAAATGTTCCTAAGAAAAACATGACCTTAATTAAGCGAAATCTCGAGATATTGAGGGTGACCTTGCTCTACAGCCTCACCCCCTTGACCTTTTAAGTTGAAAATTTAATGGCATCAATGTCCTATATATAGAAGTAATCTAAGTTTTTGTCAGAATCGGTCCGGGAGTTTTGAAGGTATAAGGTGATTTAGAGGCTAACACCGTACATATGAACATTAACATCCGGCAATTTCCATCCGGTTTTTTGATTCCTTAGGTGTCAAAATGTCTAGATCCGGTGAAAACCGTGTATGCCTAATTGGGCCGATTACAATACTTTTTCTTCTGCTACGGTGCTATCTAAACGGGAAAGTGAAAGAAATCATTATAATAATCTATCGTGTTCTTTCCGGTATAAAGACAGTTTCTTCATCGTGGTGTTCTTTCTGGAATGAAGTATTCTTTCTGGGATGATTTATTTCAATTTAGCTGAAAATTGAAACTTTTTAAAATAAATTAGCAAGATAAAGATTTGATTTATATTTCATGTAAAGCTGCTGAATGATCAACAGGATTTTCACGTTAACAATAAAAAGATCTATAATTTCAGTTTTGACTAGTTAAATTCACACCGTATTTAACTCTTTATACAAATAAAATTAATATTTTTTGCAAATATGTACTGTGCTACTGACTCATTTTGCATTTCTTCTGAATAATCACACATCAACATAACATCGTTTTTTATTCAATTTATATTTCGATAATTAATGTAAGCGTAAAAACTCAAAGTGACGATCTAGCGTCCTCTAACCGTTGTCGCTCATACATGATCATTGAGACCTCATGATCGAGCATTCTCTATTAATTGAGCCTTACACAGTGATAAAAGCTAAATTAAATACATTTACTATGTTCTTATAAATAAACTGTATTAATTACCTACCTTAAACACAATAAGCCAATCGCTGTACTGTTATTTGTAATTCGTTGTGAATAAAATTTTATTCCGTTTTTAAGTAACTCCGCTCACATCTGAGTTTAGGAGTAATGCTCTATTTAACTGATACATTACATACATATAATTAACACTATAATTTTAGAAAGGTTTTAACTGAACTATTTCGCAGTATTTTTACTTCACAAAACATCTTTCAATTATAGTAGTCACAAATTTCTAATCTTTATCTTTATATACACATATCATTCGAACAATAGAGCATTAGGCTCTGTAGCTATGGCCTACTTGTCTTCATCCTTTTTAAAATTGACATTCCTTAATAGATAAATAATCATTTTTAATGTAATTTTTCTGTGTATGTTTACTCTTCAGGAAAATATATTTGTGAAAGATTTTTTCTAAACGGTAGGTTTAAAAATAATTTTTCAATATTTAAGTTCGTTTGAAAATTAACGATACTTTTATCACTTATCCAATTTTGATATATTTTTTAATCCATTGAAAATATGAATTACATTTTTTTTTTGTCTTCAGTCATTTGACTAGGAATTACATTATGTCTTAGCATCTAATACTACTAATTAAGTGTTTAAGTGTTTAATTTAGTGTTTAAGTGTTTTAAACTGTAGTTTGTTTCATTAATTTAACAAAAACTGTTTGCAATAACCAAATCAATTGTTTGTCAGTTGTTTTGCAGTTATTAGAAAACTAATCTACAAACAAGTAAATAAAACCAAAAATTTAAAAAAACTCACGACGAAATAAACGTTAAGTAAAAATATATTAATTAAAAAGACTTAGAAATATTCAAAAGCCATTTTTAATAAACATACCTACTGCAGAACCCGCTGGCGTCTTATAACCGTAAAACTAATCTAAGAACCTGCTCTGAGGTGATACTTAGGTAATGCAATGAGGTGATATTAATAAAATGAAAAAGACCGCATCGAAATCGGTCCTGTAGAAACACATCTACTACAGCGTCCCCTAATTGCCTGTAACCGTAAAACTAATCTAAGAATCTGCTCTGAGATGATACCTATGTAATGAAATAACCGCTTCGAAATCGGTCCAGTAATTTTTTGAGAAAAATGGTAACATGGGCGCGCTAGTTGGAGGGGTATGCGTAGGGTTCATACCCGGACCCCACACAGAAAGGTAGGAATGGTAAGAGTAGCCCTTTTAGGGAGGGGCATTTCAGCCTGAAGAGAGGGGTTGGTGTGCTCCCATGATTAGGAAGGGACGCAGATGGGGGATCCGATTGCGGATCCAAGGCAGAGTGGGTGTTAGTCGACGCCCCGTCACTCAGGGCCGGCCGAGACAACGTCTACTAGGCGATTACCGGTTGCCCCTCTATTGATTAAAAAAGATTTCTCTAATTTAATTTAAGGCAACAGTTGAGAAATACGATAAGTCTACATTTTTCTCTCTTTCACCGACCTAGGGTGAAAGAAATATATATATATATAAAATTAATTATATATTTTATAATTGTCTTATTAATAATATAATTACTTCTAGTTCTGACTTCTAGTTTTAACACAACTTAAAAGCTTTGCCTAATATTAAGCCATATTGCGAATCGATTACATAATATATATATATATATATATATATATAGTATATATAAGAGTATATATATATACTCTGTGTATAATGTATATATAAAGAGAAAGTTTTTACGTTGACCATAAAATGTAATCGGCTATCAAATGAAGTTGGACAGCTGAAATTTCAAGTTTTTATAGTGAACTTAAAGAAACTTTTATCAACATTATAAAATAAAAGAGAACATTTACAAGTTTTTCTAAAAGTTAAACTTACTAAAAGAAAATTTGGTGAAATTTTCTGTACATTCAATTTCGATGAATTTCACGTTCAATAAATTTTTACAATCACTTAAATAGAAAAATAGAATAAATAAATAGAATTATTTATTTATTTAGTAAGAATGAAAGTAATATTAATTTTTCATTAGCCTTTTACTTTCGCTAGGCACGGTTTTTTTTCATAACTTTCCTCTAAGTGTCACTTAGAAAAAAACTTTTTTCAGACTTCCATGTCGTTTAATATAAAATTTCTTAAAATGAAATGTTCATGTAAAAATAAAGATGTAGTTAAATGTTTAAAAATATAGATAACTCGTCACAAAAAAGTGGGCAGTTTATACATTCTCATCGATTTTAACGTCTGGAAAGATTTTTATATAGCTTATTTTTAAACTTTTCACCTGTAGTAGATTGTCATGTCACGGGTTACCAAACCGAGGTGTACTGGTTTTTTTCTCCGCGGATGGGCTTTCAAGGACCACGCACATATCATTCCACGTAGTTTCTTTCTTTTTCATCCAGAAGTTCTTCATTCTTTCGTGCTGTTTAGCTTTCCCTTTTATTCATTCCCCTCTTTTGAGTTATTCCTTTTCATATACAGAAACCTTTATTTAATTCAAGAATTTTTTTTTCTGTAATGTTTTTGATCTAAACAGTCTTTTTCTGTAATTTTGAATATTTTTTTCCCTTCTTTCGTCTAGTGGAGAAAAAATCACCTACCTAACTGGCATTTCCATTACCAACGACACAAACATTCTAACCAGATACACTGAAAAGATATCCAAATACACCGACCATTTTTTTTTCGTTATAGAGGTGGAGGAATCCCATTTACTGGTGCCGAAGTAGTGTCGACTCGCTAACAGGTACCACAAGATGTTATTAAGTACGTATGTGTTCCTGCGCACTACCGACTAAACCTCCACCCCTGGGTTTCCGCCCCTCCTGGGAATCGCTTTGTAGTATTACTTCAGGAAGGAAGAAAACGCCTGCACACACAATCGGTCACTGCAATCACAACTGAAACATCCAAACACACACTCATGCAACACCAAGGATATCACCAACATAAGGAGTAACAAATCACTCGCACATCACAACGAGGAAAAAATACACGTAACAGAAATTTTTTTCCCCTCATACTGTGAACACTCATGGTAACTCACACTCACGCAACCACAATAACCAACACCAACAGTAAAATATACACACACATCACACAAACAGACTCACAACACAGAACTTACCAACCTAGTTAGTACTCCAGTACTTACCAAGTGGCAACTGTCTTCCGTAGTAACAAGAACGCCATCGAGCACAAGGAACAGAGTGCCCGTGGCTTCACTACACCAGGGCGACCCTCAGATACTCAGGAGACCCCAGAGGCGCTCAGCCGCGGGCCAGCCCGCCCCGGCACCTTCCGACGTCTCCGTCGGACTTCTTCTGCAGCTCTTAGCTCTTCCATTATGCACTTATCGAATCTTGCTAGTGAACATATGAACATATCCTCACGGTCCAGTACATTCAACATACGCCATCGAGCAGCCTCAAATCGCACACAAGAAAAGAAAACGTGATGCGCCGTTTACTCCTCGTCATACAGACCGGACAACGGTCCGGGTGGTCCAGGGCAAACCTATAAAGGTACGCCCTGTAACCCCCGTGTCCTGCCAAAAACTGCGCAAAGAAGAAATCACTTTGGCCAAGTTTCCTCTCACACCAAGCTCGAATGTTCCCAATCAGACGGCGGGTCCACCGACCCTTCTAGCCTGTGTTCTGCTGCTCCTGCCATATGCACATCAGTTCCCTGGTGTAGGCCTTAAGTTATTCCTTTTTCTTGGGGTGACAACCTCCTAGTTTCCGCCCGTTTCATTCTGAGGGGTATCAGTAGATCCACTGCCTCGCGGGATATCATCCGATAGGCGGACGTTATCCGCAGATAACACTTCCGATACAGTGTGTTTAACACTCCCTTGCATCTGCCCAAATCTCCGCACCGTATAACAGCGAGGAGTACGTTACGCTCGACAGAAGCCTTCTCCTCTGCTCACTAGATTTCCTCTTGTGTTGGGGAGGAGAGCCGCAACCGCACGCATTCTTTTACTGCTTTTCACTGCATTCTCACTGCTTTCTCTAGCCAAAATACACCGACTTAACCGATAGAAATAAAAAAGCTCTGAAAACAAGAAAAAGTCATTATCATGTCCCTCATTATGTCAATCATGGGTCTCTCGCCTCACACATTCACACCGCATCTAACTTATAATAAAAAGCATAAATGATGTGTTTCACATCACATCTAGTACAGTTAGGACTTGGTACACACATACAGAGAGACTCCCAGAAATCAGTCATACTCAAAACACGTAAAATTTTCAGATCTTTCTTCAATACAATATCGTAATATTTGTAATGAGTTGGCAGAGCTCGTCAGTTCAGATTAAGACTGCAGTCGCGTGAGAGAAAGATAATAATAATAATAACAATAGGACGTTATTATTCATGAACCACATAAAACAAAATTGCATAAATATAATAAATTGCTAACAATATTCATGGCACATATTTATCTGAAGGATTGAGCTTGATTATAAAAAAAAATAATCTTACTTCAAAATAAAAATGTAATAAAAACCAGAATAAAAAAAGTAATAATATTAAACTTAATACAAAATGAGAAAAAAAATACGGTCTCTCTCTCTCTTTTCGAACAGATCTCTACTACAAAAATAATAATATAAAAACATAAATATACTCTGTTTTTCATCGTCTCTTAGATTTATTCAGATATGTCTGTGTGTGTGTATATATATATATATATATATATATATATAAAGTACTTAAAAATACTACTATTCCGAAGTACTACTTCAATTATAATTAAATACTTCTCTAAATTTTATCGATACTTCCGTGCATATTTAAAAAATTCATTTATTTCTATTCAGTTCCTACAGTTTAACTGTTTTACACGGTTCACCAGCTCATATAAAACCAATAGTTTTTTATTCAAATACATCATTTTAAATTCACTAAGGGTATGGCACATATAAAATGAAATACATTTTTTTTCACCTAAATATTGCACTAAGAACACTTTGTAACTTCCGGGGAATAGTTATGTTTGTTCAAACAAATCAAACCGTTCTAACAAAAAAAAATAAAGTTAAAGAAAACTTATCACTATATACTTTTAGTGAGTATTAAAATCCAGTGATCTGTATACCAAATTTCTTTGACGATTGACGAATTTTAAATGGCACAGACGCTTCAAGGTGATCTTAATAAGATTTAATAAATTATTCATCATATAATCCTTCATTCGAAATCAATCCATTACAGCATTACTATCGTGACGTAATATTAATTTTGGGGCATTATAGTTAAGAATTGATAATTGTAATTTTTGTTTACGCATCTAACTATAAAATATGTTTCTTTCTCAGTAATCTGATTTATATTTGTTAAGTAAAAACTCATATTGCGAGAAAATTTTCAGCTTTCTGTGAAAGAATAATTTAAATCTAAATTTACGTCCACAGCTACAGGGTTTGTAAATAACGGCATTGCACGGATTTCTTTTAGCTTTCATTTTCTCGTCAATTTTTTTCAGGTGACAGAATTAAAAAGCGATCACGTCAGCTTGGACCGTGGTATTAATTAAGGGAAAAAGAGAAAAGCTTTGAATTCTTCCGATCTTAGCTTCTTGTAGTAGGATTTCGTAGATTTTCCTTTTAAAGAAAACTTATCAATCAGCATAAATAGTTATATTACTAAAGATTTTCCCTTGGATGACACATGAGATGTTTAATAAAAAGAAAAGTTTTTCTTTTTATTAAACACATGTAGGCCTACATGTAATATTTATTTATATATATTAGCCGGTCAGGGCTCGCTTCGATCAACCTTTCTGTCTAGCCAGAGGGTGGAGGCCACTGGCCTGCGTTCGTTATCCGCATAATTGTAAGAATAATGCTGATAAATAACAACTAAAGCCTGAAAGGCTCTCTTTCCTCCTAAGTTCTCTCGTTCTTAAAATAGAAGCTCTGATACACGACTGTTATGGACGAACATACTCCTGTTGGTTTCCCTTTCTATTTCCCTAGAATACCGTATAATTCGGGAAGAGGTCAAGGTAGAGAGCTGAAAATCAGATATGTTATAAAATGTACAGTTATAAATTTACGTCGAAAAACGATATTAATAATGGTATTGGGTTGTTGTCCAAGAGTAAAAATTCACAACTTCCAACTACGCCATTAAAGAAGCTAGGACCTCCCTTAGTGGTGATCCCTTCCCTTGGATAAGAAAATTGTATCCTGAAAATTTGAAAAAAGCAGTCGGTCGGTTGGTTATTGCGATATGCTGTTGCAAACGGACAGAACCACCAAAAACCTATTTATTTATATTTTATTAGTTGTAATTCTGCGGAAAATTTTTTGATCAAATGAACAGAGGTCTTATTGTAATCCCATATTTTGGGACTTTTATCTGTTTGAAGATGACGTCAGTTATGACCAAACGTGTCTATTGATTTATATGAAACTTTGCAGTAAGATTTCTTGCCATGAGACATAACGATTTATGTGTAACGATTTGAATTAATACTTTCTTCTTCAAATTGGCGGTTTCTTTTTTCGTCCAGAGATGTGATTCTAAGATACCCAGAAGATCCAATCTGTCTTTCAATGGTCTTAAGTTAGTTACTTCATTATTTATTTTTTTACTTCTAAGTTTTTAAACCTAATTTTGTCTCTTGAGACTGTCCTTCTGTTACTGTACACCATAGTATCTTTTTCAGCAGAAAGGTTTTATATTAATTTTTCATAAAACTATTTCTTCTCGTTTTCCCTCGGAATTTTTTTTTGTCTTCAGTCATTTGACTGGTTTGATGCAGCTCTCCAAGATTCCCTATCTAGTGCTAGTCGTTTCATTTCAGTATACCCTCTACATCCTACATCCCTAACAATTTGTTTTACATATTCCAAACGTGGCCTGCCTACACAATTTTTCCCTTCTACCTGTCCTTCCAATATTAAAGCGACTATTCCAGGATGCCTTAGTATGTGGCCTATAAGTCTGTCTCTTCTTTTAACTATATTTTTCCAAATTCTTCTTTCTTCATCTATTTGCCGCAACACCTCTTCATTTGTCACTTTATCCACCCGTCTGATTTTTAACATTCTCCTATAGCACCGCATTTCAAAAGCTTCTAATCTTTTCTTCTCAGATACTCCGATCGTCCAAGTTTCACTTCCATATAAAGCGACACTCCAAACATATACTTTCAAAAATCTTTTCCTGACATTTAAATTTATTTTTGATGTAAACAAATTATATTTCTTACTGAAGGCTCGTTTAGCTTGTGCTATTCGGCATTTTATATCGCTCCTGCTTCGTCCATCTTTAGTAATTCTACTTCCCAAATAACAAAATTCTTCTACCACCGTACTCTTTTCTCCTCCTATTTTCACATTCAGTGGTCCATCTTTGTTATTTCTACTACATTTCATTACTTTTGTTTTGTTCTTGTTTATTTTCATGCGATAGTTCTTGCGTAGGACTTCATCTATGCCGTTCATTGTTCCTTCTAAATCTTTTTTACTCTCGGCTAGAATTACTATATCATCAGCAAATCGTAGCATCTTTATCTTTTCACCTTGTACTGTTACTCCGAATCTAAATTGTTCTTTAACATCATTAACTGCTAGTTCCATGTAAAGATTAAAAAGTAACGGAGATAGGGAACATCCTTGTCAGACTCCCTTTTTTATGTTCTTCAATCATTACTGTTACTGTTTGGTTCCTGTAAATGTTAGCATTCGGTCTTCTATCTCTGTATTTGAACCCTAATTTTTTTAAAATGCTGAACATTTTATTCCAGTCTACGTTATCGAATGCCTTTTCTAGGTCTATAAACGTCAAGTATGTTGGTTTGTTTTTCTTTAATCTTCCTTCCACTATTAATTTGAGGCCTAATCCCTTGGATACATACTTATAAATGTTATAATACGGAAAAAAAAATCAAGTAGATATAGTAAAATTATTTCCTCGATAATCATTGATCAGTAATATATAACTAATATTTGAGGTCCGCGGAAATAGAGCTTACGATATTGCTAATACTGTAAGAGCGCTTTCTGGCACTTATTAAATCAGTAACGATCATCTGCTATCAAAAATTCCTTTTTATCTTATTTTAATTTTCACTTTATTAATTCAATTTCCTTGTATAGCTGAATTAGTTAAATCCACTTAAAAATGATTGCGAGGGCTAATGTTCAAAGAAATAATAGGAAAATATTGTTCATTTTCTGAAAATTTAAAAATATTTCAGTTAACCGAGTTGTCGAAAAAAAAATTATATTTAAAAAAATCGTTTGAGATAATATTTTTTTTCTTCTAAAAATAAGTTTCCAGAGAAAATTAAAATTTAAAGCAATTTTTTATTAATTCTGTTACGCTATACTCCTACGTAGATATCTCTTATAACTCACTTTAAATGTCAGTGAATAATTTATATAAAAAAAAGATATTTTATATCGTTATACAATTTGTTATTTCATAATATTTACACAATGTATTTTTTCTTTTAGGGAGGATAAAATGAACTGAACAAACATTTTTAAATATTAAATCTAGGGGAAAATATATAACCTACAACTTTTTTATCATATAACAATTATATACATATACATTTATATATATATATGTTCTTTAAGACGTCATCAGTTATGAATAGAAAATTACCGCTTTGACTTTGAAGTTACAATTTTTCAGTAGAAGCCATTATGCTTGGATGTATTACTGTTTTTTCCTTTTTTTTTGTTGACTGGAATTCTTATTCTTTATTGAGAAAAACGAAGAGAACCGCGATTATAATAAAACACAATATCTTGGCAACACGTGGAGAGGTATTCTGACAATAAATTCCATAGAATGTAGACATTTTCTGAATATTTTTTATGATGTTCCATATTTTGCTCTTGATTTTTTATAAAACGTCTCGTAATTCAAAAATAATAAAAACTGTTAGATTTTTTTTGTCACTGTAAAACATGTAAGTTGTCTAAGACCACTTTATATATAAGATGTGATATAATACTTTATATATACATAATTACATAATGTTCAAATAATAATATTTCCTTAAATTATTTTTAATTAAATAACGATTTTTTTATTCATGATACTTCAGCTCTAAAAGGATCAAGCTCATTTAAAAGGATTTTTTTTTAAACAAAGGATAAAGGTTTTCATTTTTAAGAAAAGTATAATGGTGTAATCCGTTAATACTGTAGAGAACAAAGTAATTGGTTATTGATTGAATCATCTAAATAATTGCTTGATACAGTTTAATACATAAAATATTTCATTTTGATAACCTAAATTAAAAACAATCACCTGTAATAATGAAAAAAGATTGCATGATTCAGCGATTTTAAATTTTAAAAGGAACAAAAACATTACTTATAATAGTATTTTTTTATATATATATTTTTTTCAATTTCATCTTCCCTTTAAGGAAAACTTGTCAGATATATTTATTGAATTTGACAGTTATTTTATTCATTTTATGAAAGAAGATATACAATAAAATAATGGAAGTCTTTCTATCCTTACTTTTATAAATATAATTTTTTTAAATCTCAAATTTTTAAATAATCATAAAACTGAAATTTTAATCATCGCTAAAGTTTGGTAATTTATCTATTAAAGTTACTACACGACTACCCAAAATGGAATGTAATGTATGTGTGTATGGTATGTTTGTTCCGCCGTAGCAGCTCAACGGCTGAACCGATTTATATATATGACCCCGGGTTGAAATCCTTAAGTTACCGCAAGTGTCATAGGCTACATATATATGTTTAAATAAATTAAAAAAATTTTTAAATAGAATTACACTACATACAAAATATCACTCGCACGCTCTTTAACTAACCTATATTAAAAAGAAATGTTTAGTATTTATCTCTCGTTTTCAATGGTAAACAAGAAATAAAATCTTAAATAATTGATTGACTGACAGAAAAAAATTACAATTTAAGAATTTACTAGCGTTTATCCATCGGAAGAAAATTGATAATAAAGTTATGAAACATTTTCGTAACTTTCTTATAATTTATTAAATTTTTGTAAGTTTAATATTTACTGATATTGCTAGGCATAATTAACCAAAAAGTTTCTAGCTGAAATTACTAGCTACCTAAAACCTTTTATTAGCTTTAAACCCTTTACTAGTCTTAAAATTTTATCCTAATAATAAAATTATTAAAGTGGTGGATCCGGCAATGCTTCGACATTGCCAGAATGTTTACCACATTTCAAATCTCACCAATCTTACTATTATATAAATCATTAAAAAAACGTACAAATAAATAACCTAAAACCTCTTTTACTAAATTTTTTTAATGTCGTTGTGTATATCGAAAGATATCGCCTATATCTATCGTTATTTATGTCAATATCGACTTGCTCACAAAATTATTTAATTTCAATGTTAAATTATTAAATATTATGGAATCAATAACAAGTAAACACTTCCGGGACAAATAATAATTAATTATGAAATTTTCAGTGAAATCGATTAAGTAGTTTTTGAGCTGTTAGAGCACACACAAAGATTGTCTTTTTTATATAGATTATAAATCTTGTAATTAATAAAATTATTATTGCTCAATAAATTTTTTATTAGATTATAAAAAAACTATCATCCTCGTCTCGGCTTTGCCCTCTCTATATGGTTTACTTGTGTTTCCTGTCGCGACCAATTTTTATTTTAATTTTATGTTTTTTGGTTAAGTAACTGGAGGCACGTGCAGCCAATCACGTCACATACAGAAACAGTTGCTGTGTTGATTGAGTTGCCCCGCCGAACACCATCGCACCCTTTAAAAAATTAAAATTGAAAAAACCCGAAAATAGTTTTTTAATTTTTTATCTGAAGAGTATTTGCAAACCCAAATCGTGTAAACATCGCGTTTAGTATAGTCGGAAGTGAGAAAGATTTCCAATAATTTGTCAAAATTTTTTACCTTTCTTTAAGCCCTTTTAAGGTCGAATTTCGAAATCTTAGAAATTTGTTTTTAGATATTCACATTAATGGTATTCCATTTTAACTCTTTAAACTCTGAAAAATCTTGTTACGTCCATTAATCAGAACTCATAGTTCTTAGCATTCATTAGTTTAAAGTATTGCCAGAAGATTTCAAATCGGTTAAAAATTGGGTAAATTCCATAATCGCCAAAATTAAAATATACATTTTTTAAGACTCTTCCGTATGTAGTACGAATATATCATCTCTTTTTTTTACATATCAGTTTTGTTTCTAAAAGCTCATACAAGTGATCTGTAAAATAAAGCAAATGCTAGATCCGACTGCCGAAAATCATTTGATTAAAGCACTACAGATAGAAGTTGGACTTCGTAAACTAGACTATGTCGCCAAGTTGTCGTTTTTCATACTACGTAATAAATAGTTTCTTCCCAATTGTAAGTGTATATTTAATTCTAAAAATCGAACAGATTAGTTTATCGTCCTTACTCAAGTCACTCCCCAATGGTGTAACCGTTTTTAACGAACTTGCCGATGAATTAATCATAACTATAACCAAAATTTTAACTTTTTAATTAAATTCCAAACTTCTTTTGGGAATTAACCCTCCTTTTGATGAAGAAGTTTTATTTTCTTTATTCTTTTGTGATGCAATTTACGGTGTCAAATTAATAACACATAAATTAAACCCCACAAAATGTGTTACGTAAATTTCTTTATTTTAAATTGAAACCTGTTATTTTTTTTTATAAAACCCCATTAAGTTTATTCTAAAAAATTTTGTTTTGTTTGCTTGTCCTTTTTTGATAGAAAATGTCTGAGAGCTCGATAAAGATGATTTTTGAGAAACCGTTCAAGAAAAATATAACGAATAATTTGGTTTAATTTTTTCACTTTCGGAAGAAAAGATTTTTCTAATTTATTGAAAAGATTTTGGTGAACAGGGATTAAAGCAAACAAAATTTGAAACATTCTTCTTAATTGTAAATTAGAACCTTTCCGTTAGTAAAACCTCTGGTAGGGGCCAAAATTATAACGATAAATGATATATAAGCCCTCTCAGTAGGTAATAATCATCCTGATAATCTCTGAATAGCTGTTTGCATTATTGTCATTTCCCCCTCCCCTAACTTTAAAGGAAAAGTAACAGAAAATTAGGATTTTCCCTCCATAAAAAAGTATAATGTAAATAATTTCGGTTACTCCCTATAACACACTAAGGAAAGACAACGGTTTTGCACCGTGTATAAAACGACATCAACATAAATGTGGTATTAATGGGTAGGGAATTATCTCCCGGATGTGCATCAAACAGATTTAAGATTAAAAAGAAAGTGAAAAAGAATTGTAAGTGGAAAACATTAATTAAAATTTGCTTCATTGGCCTATTGATGCGTCCAATCGCCACCGACCGGTCTCACTGTGATACAACCAGAATCATTACTAATGTTTTCTACTAACGTACTAATGTTATGTAGCAGCGTATATTTCATATTTCTAATGTTTTGTACAGTTTTTATTATAACATTTCAATCATTTTACTTACTTTTACTTTGTTTAGAAATAAATTATTACTGCAGTTAACGTGATTTGTTTTTATTTTTATAAAATATAATTGCGAAATTTTCGCAGTGGTCTGCTATATATACAGTTTCTACGAAAAAAATGTAGGTACTTTCAGGACATATTCTACTAATGAAAATAATTTTAAAAAATCATAGGAAACATATTTAATATTCCTATCATTGGACATAACTAGTTAATTAACTTAATTTTACGTAATGTATTTCCCTTAATGGAGTAAAAATAGTTTGTAACGGAGGTCGATGGAGAGCATTAATTTATTTCTGCTTACTTTTCTTAAATTAATTTTCCAAAATTACATTTTTCTTTAATATTGCTCATAATTTTCATAAATTTCAAAACAGTGTAAAAATAAAAAAATACCAGTTTTAGTTGCTTTCAGTAAGAGTAATGATGATCACTATATTATGAATATATATATATTGCTGAACAGTTTAATAATGTCATTGTAAGTTTGAAGTATCAGCTGTTTTTCAAGCGGATTTAGCATATCGTTGCTAAAGAATCATTGATGAAATATTCAGTTAAGCAAAGAAGCAAGTCTGTAATGTATGGCAGGTTGGTTAAGTTGTAGTTCACCTGGATACCTCATAGTTTCAAGAATTGATGAGAATATTCCTTTAGAAAACCTGACCCTGTTTACGGCTGACTATTTAGTTCATGCAGGAAAAGTTAATTTTTTGCATTATCTATTTTTTATGAAGGTTAATGAAATCGATTATTGATTGATCAATAATTTTATGTGCCTATTTGAATAAATTGATATCTAAAACCGCGCTTCATATTTGAATAAAAGTATCGATAAAAAAATATAATTCAGATGACCTAACGGTTCTTTAGATTTAATCAAACATTCTCACATACTTATCTACAAAACAAAGAAATTTGTACATATCGACATTTTAAATTAAATAAGCACGTGAATAATTAGAATGTTCCAAATTCGAACCGGTTTTTAACTAATCATTCTTTATCCAATCGCAAAAAAGAATACATCGAACCGATCAGAATTTAATAAATTTAGACTAGCCCAACCCCGTAGTGGAAGACACCACCCCTTGTGACGCTTCCGGTCGCACACCACCCCGTCCCATTCATAACCCTGATAGGTTTTAACGGGAGTCGTCTTTCGCCCTCTCTCAAAGTAATAAGCCAAGCCTCGTTGTGGTTGGGTTGCCAGCGATGTAAATGCCTCGGTAGACATTTACATCGGTGTTTTTTAAACTGTAGGCCTCGTCCGAACATCTTGAATGTCCCACATCGTTGCCCTCTGAAATAGGTAAGCGAGTTCGCAGAAGCACGAACTAAATAAATTTAGACCAAACACAATCATCATTATTTTGATCAATTATTGTAATGAATGATGCTGACATCTCGGCCAATTAATCAAAAGACAATTAGAAAAAAAGCCAGTTTTCACTACAGAATCTGTCTTCATTAATAAAAAAAAATTCTTTTATGACAAATAAATTACAGATAATCTTAATTCATTATTTTAAAAAACACATTACATTTTCGTTTATCCATTAAATGACTAAAATTTGAAAGACATAATCTAAATGGATTTTTTTTTCTAAGGTCTAACATCTCTAAAGTACTTCTCTCATTCTATTTAATTGGTTTTTATTTAACTCAGAAATTCTTAAAGAATTTCGCCGTTCTTAATTTGATGCATTTTTATATTAGTTGGATAATGAATTTAATAATTATAACTTCAATAAGTATTTACAGATCTTTTTTTCGTTTCTACAGAAGTGTAGTAGAAACTCGTTATAATTTTAATATGAGCTATATTCCTAGCATAGGATTGTATTCATCTGATGACAATTCTTTCATTTCTGAAAATCTGGTTTCTCAATGATCGCTTTTATATTTTTTCCTTATTTTTACTTAAAAGTCTGCAACTGTTTAAACTACGACTAAATGTAACATATATTTTATACGTTTGTGTTAGATTTATATTTATGATTAATTTAAAAATCTCATAATTCAGTTAAGATGAAAATAGAAGTAATAAAAGATCTCTCTATTAAAAACATTTCGTTATAATCTTGTGCGACATTAGAAAATTGATATGAAGTTATATGATAACAAATTATTATATTTGTTTTCTTGATGTTAAAAACAGAAGTAACATTTTTAAAGAATGTTATATTAAAAGTTTTGTAATTAAATAGATTTTTCACCGCATTACTTCATTTATTTCAATAATAATTGATGGTAAAAACTGGAAATTTATGATCATTACAAATAAACTCATATCAGTAATTATTCTAATCTGTTTTTTCTTCTACGTGAAAGCAGAAGTCTGCTTCCTGATAATTTTAAGAATAAACAATTAACAATCCTGACTGGTATCATATTAAAGAAAAAGGAACAGTTACTCCTAACGATGTTTTGTATATATATATATATATATATATATATATATATATATATATATGTGTGAGAGAGAGAGAGAGAGAGAGAGTACCCCATGAAGAAACGAAGAAACGTTCAGTACATGTTCTACTGATGAAAATAATGAAAAACGTTATATTAACATAGGTTGGGAAACGCTTTGTTTTTGAGTTACGGCTAGCGAAAGATTTTGCCGGGATTTCGGTTCTAATAAAAAGAAGTCCTACTGTAATTTTTGGGACCTAAATTAAGGAGTAAAGTTTGTGGTTTCCTATGTAATTTGAGCTGGAAAATAAGATAAAACCGGTCCTACCACTGTAACTCCAGTAGTTTTTAAGATATTCGACGTAAAACACAAAATTTGGTGTCGAAAATTAACTTTTTGCCCTGAGGTAGATAATCCCCACGTCCAGAACACAACATCTACGTTCCACGTCCAGGGCGGCAACAGCTGTACTCACGTACATTACATATAGCTGGCTAACGGGGTTCCGAGTATTGTTTCTCGGATATACTTTTTTCGGCCGATTTTCATCTGCAGACCGTATCAGAGGACTGGATTTCATGGCCACCTGCAGATACGAAATTCTTACAGATTGTGGAAATGGAATGATACCACCTTTAGAGCTGGCGATGTGGCGGCCACGGTCGAAGTTATTTGCAGGTGTAACGGAGACCTTTCGTTGTCCACATGCCCCCGCGATGGCAAGCATGTAGTTAAGGTGCCCATGTTGTTCGGGGCGTGGGAGCCCTGAAAGCCTCGGTGTGTAAGGGCCTGGAGTCAGTGCAGAGACTGCGCATCCGCTCTCTGCCAGGACATATGCCGGTTCCACCGGAGTACCGGAACTGACCTCCAGGGTTGGTAGCCCTGGAGTGGGGGTGTACCCCGGCGGCTAGCCTTACTACAGAAGGGATTATTTGTTCATGGAAACTGAACAACTAAACGTGGCAGAGGGTTCACTAAACACCCTCGATTAGAACCGGCCGTTTCACCTGAGGCGAAACGCCGAAAGAGTGCGGAAACTAAAAGGATTGAGATTGAGGCTAGAAAAAGCTTACAAAAAACTTTTTTCAAGAGCAATAATGCACCGAAACCTAGATATTTGGTCATTACCAAGGAGGATGGAAATTTTTCGAAGGTGAGTCCTTTTCTCATCGCTCGGGAGATAACCAAATGTGCTGGAGGCCCTGTTAAAGAAATAAGAAAAACCTTCACAGGACTTCATGTAGAGACTGTAAATGATATACAGTCTCAGAAGATCCTAGGACGGAAGAAAATAGGAGATCTGGCTGTACGCGTTGATCCCCATGGCACACTCAACACCTCAAGAGGTGTTGTGGTCTGTCGGAATCTTTTAAATTGTTCGGAGCAAGAGATTGTAGAGGAACTGGCAGCACAAGGAGTAATAGAGTGCCGTCGATTGAACATGAGAAGGAACGGTGAGGTCTTACCCTCAGCTTCTCATGTCCTCACTTTCAACCGGCCTACTTTGCCGGAAAAGATAAGAGCAGGGATTCACCGTTTGGATGTGCGGGCATTTGTCCCACAGCCAATGAGGTGCTTTAAGTGCCAACGCTTTGGCCACACCGCTCTTAGATGCGAAAGACCGCAAATATGCGTGTGCGGTGAAGAGGTGCATGAGGGAGAGCCGTGTAAAGAGCCTCCTACATGAATCAACTGCAAAGGAGCACATTCTTGTAGATCAAGGAATTGTCCTGTCTACAAAGATGAAGTAGCTGTGCAGGAAGTAAAAACCCTGCAAAAGGTCAGCTACTTCGATGCAAAGAAGATAGTTAACGCCCGTAAGCCTAGAGCAACAACAACTTACGCTCAGGCTGCGGCTGCCGTTCCTGTTCCTGCTCCAGTTGCTGTCGATGAAGGTCAACTCATCAATAAACTTGCTCCGATCTTGGCTAATATGATTGAAATAATTATTGACAATAAAATGAAACCTTTCAATAGTAAAGATCCTATAAAGCCAAAGATATTAGTACTGCCTCCTCCCGAAGAAAAAACATTGAAAGTTGCTCTTGTTCTGAAGAAAACGGATGCCAAAGCAGAATGCCAAGTCCGTCTCAGTGAGATTCTTGATGACAAGAAACAGGTAATACCTACAGAGACTGTTATGGAGGCTCCCAAGCCTCCTGTAACTGAAGTGGCCTCTAAGCCTCAGAGGCCACAAAAAATTTCACAGGGGGGACGAGTGTCCCCCCCTCCACAGGCGGTGACCGGTGCGACCCCCGTGTCTGGGGTCGGCCAAGTTGCCGCCCCACAATCGGCGCCTGTGACCGGTGCCGATCCATGCCCGTCGTCGTCGGCGGCTTCGGTGGTCTCCGATACGGAGACCGGAAGCCTTACAGGCGACGACCTTCTCCGCGAACACGATGCTGTTCGTAGGATGGAGAAGAAAAGAAAAAAAGGATGGCCGAAAGGCAACCCCAGACAATAATTTAATTAAAAATTAGCGAGTTGATTGTACAATGGAACATCAATGGATGTTTTTCAAACATCCATGAGCTCCAACGCTTGGTACATGACGTAGACCCGATTTGTATATGTCTGCAAGAAACGCATTTCCGCCGAAATGAAAATTTTAAATTAAGAGGATTCAATATATTCCGGCGAGATCAACCGCCAAATGCAAGAGTTAGAGGTGGAGTAGCTATATTAACATCAACTAGAGCTACCACCGAAGCGGTTGTTCTAAACACAAACCTACAAGCGGTCGCTGTTAGAATGAAGCGTCCGCTCCAGGTCACTATCTGCAGCATATACTTGCCGTATTTTGATTGGAATAAGGATGACATAGCAAGACTAATTTCCGAGCTTCCCCCACCTGTTTTACTGGTGGGTGACTTTAATGCTCATAATTCTCTTTGGGGATCAGATCGAGTAGATCCCCGTGGAAGAGAACTGGAAGGGTTCCTGATGAATTCAGAACTTATTATTTTAAACGACGGATCAGGAACCTTTTTCAATGCCAGAGATGGATCGACGTCCTGTATAAATCTTGCACTTATAAGCGGATCGATAGCACCGAGGTACAGCTTCCATGTCATAGACGATCTGCATGGAAGCGATCATTTCCCGGTGCAAATTGTAACTGATGTTACAAGAACAATATATCCCATCCCTAAAAGATGGTTATTTGAAAAGGCAGACTGGACGAGCTTCACAGCTAGAACGATACTCCCAGAAATAATTGGAGTTATCGGAGACGATGTCGATGCCATAACAAATGCAATAATTGAGTCGGCATCGAGATATATTCCCAAAACATCTGGGAAACTTACGAAGAAACCCGTTCCATGGTGGAACGATGAAATAAGTGAAGCTATAAAAAGAAAGAAAAGGGCGTATAACGCCTTTAAGAAGCGTCCTAGTATAGAAAATCTTGTTGCCTTTAAGAAATACAGGGCGTATGCAAAACGTCTTTTGATAGACTCGAAAAAACGATCCTGGCAGCAATATGTGTCATCCATTGACAAAACTACTACTGCATCAGATGTTTGGAGGAAAGTGAAGGCGATTTGTGGGCGTAATGATTTTGCTCCCATAACTAGCCTTCAAGATGAAGATGAAATAAAAGACACTCCATATGAAATTGCAGAGCTGTTATCCAATCACTTCGAAAAGGCCAGCAGAACGGCCAACTACGAAGAAGATTTTCGTACTAAAAAAGAACAACTTGAAGGTCTACTAAACTTCAGAACTGAGTATAATTACTCATATAATGTACCTTTTAAAATGGAAGAATTCGCGAAAGCGTTGGAAAAATCAGGTAACACAGCTGCTGGTACGAGTCAGTAGCGAATATTCATCTGTAAGAAATTTGGAAAATGGCATACCACAAGGTTTGCCGTTGAGCGGTACCTTGTTTACCATTGCCATTAATAAATTGATATTAGCCATTCCAGCAGAAATCAACAAAAGCGTCTATGTTGATGATCTGGCAATCGTGTATGCCAGCAACAAGACTGCTATGGTGAGGTACAAATTGCAACGAGCGATCAATGCTCTAAATGAAGTTGCAAAGAATAACGGATTCCAATTCTCACCAGAAAAAACGTGCTGTGTACACTTTTGTAGGAAGAGAATTCCTCATCAAAGTCCTGTGTTGACAATTGATGATACTCCAATACAATATAAAGACAATGTAAGATATTTAGGATTAGTATTGGATAAATCCCTTACATGGGGATTACATATACAGGACTTGAGTGATAGATGCAAAAGAGCCCTAAACATTATAAAATGTTTATCGAACTTAAATTGGGGCTCAGACAAAGAGACATTATTGAGATTGTATAAAGCATTGGTTCAGTCTAAACTAGACTACGGATGTATCGTATATTCATCCGCTAGAAAGTCGCATTTAAAAAAGTTAGACGTAGTTTATAATAGCGGAATAAGATACGCAACAGGCGCTTTCCGCACAAGTCCGGCGGTTAGTCTGATGTCTGAAGCCGGAATAATGCCACTACATTATAGAAGAGAGATCCTCTTGTTAAGATATGCAGCAAATATATGGGCTTATCCTGCCCATATAAATAATAAACTTTTTAACAACCATCCTATGGCTGCATTATACGAACGTCGTGCTACCTATTCCAGACCAGCCGGAATTAGGTACCACGAATTAAGAAGTAAATATGAAATTGCCATTCCAGATACATTGGCAATTTCTACTAGAGAAATACCACCATGGCTCTTGCCAGCGGTAAATACAAATTTGGATCTCTCTCAAGGAGAAATAAAAAAGAAACCAGCAGTGATCATCCAACAGGAAGTTTTGACAACCGTCAGTAGTTACGAAGAACATATTAGAATTTATACTGACGGTTCTAAAACCGAACATGGTGTTGGATGCTCAATATATGTAAATGAAGAAGCCCACTTTTGGAAACTGCTAGATGTGGCCAGTGTCTACACGGCAGAACTCACTGCAATTCAGCAAGCTCTTCGCTATACTGAACACTATTGCGAAGAGAGAGTGCTAATATGTTCCGATTCATTAAGTGCACTTGTCGCAATTCGGAACAAGAACATTAAGGATGTCCTAATTGCAAACATTTTGTCCATTTTATACGTTCTAAAACAACGAGGACAGCGATGCGTATTTGTATGGACTCCGGGGCATGCTGGTATTACAGGTAATGAAATCGCAGACGAAGCTGCCAGAAAGGCAACAGTCTGCGATGACTTGGATGCATTTCCTGTAAGAGTGGCAGATGTTAAAAACCGTCTAACAAACATAGTAAGAAATAAGTGGAACGCTGAATGGAGGAGTTTAAATACAAAATTAAACTCGGTAAAAACTTCTCCTTATAAATGGAAAAGCGACTTTAAGTTGACTCGCCGTCAACAAGTAGCGGTGACCAGACTTAGAATCGGTCACACGCGATTAATAAATTTATATATGTTAACCGGCGAAGTGAGACCAATGTGCGGTGTTTGTAATAAAACACTGACAATCAAGCATCTAATAGAAGAGTGTACCATATATGAGGACCTCAGAAAGACGTTCCGTCTTACAAATAATATTAGAGCTGATCTGGATAATGGAAATGAAGAAAATATAGTTGCATTTTTACACGCCAGTGAACTTCTTAAAAGTCTATAAAATGAATGTTTAAAGCTGTGACAAAAGAATCTATAAGCGGTAGTTTTATATATACATATAAGGGAGTCAGTCTCGAAGCGTGGCACGTATAGTGACGGGAGGTAGCCCTCTTGCCTAGGCCATTTTGGCTCACCTGCATTCAAGACCAGTGAGTCGGGGTGTGTCCGATGATGGCATGGGGGACCCTCAAGGGGGGATTGAGTGCGCGAGGCTGTGGGTGTACGCCGTGCATGCCTATTATAGCCTGTATATAAGAAGGGTTCAACTGCCACGGCACCCTGGCGCGACTGATATACTGCTCAACGGCGGTTCTGGTCGCCCCGAGGGTGCTTAAACAAACTATAAATGAGACTCGTAGAAGAAAGAAAGATATGGTATTGATAAGCTGAAATTTTAATTTTAGTCTTTTGAGAACCTATCTCAAATTTTAATATTGGGGCCCTTTACACCCCATAAGAGTATATGGATTTTTTGTTGAAAATATTATGATCGATTTTATAAGTGCATTAAAAAAAAATTAATTTATTTTCCCCCAATTAAAAATTAAATTTTTATTAAAAAGAGAATATAATTAAATATTTCCTTCCTTTTATTATAATTAAATTACATTTAAAAGATTAGGCTGGATATTCTTTACTTAGGTTAGGTCCACAGAGAGTAGGAAAAAGGTGCTTAAACAGGAAAAAACCAACGCACCAGAAAATCAGACTATTGTAGTCTAGACGCTATTACACTGTTGTAGACGATCTTAACAGGAAAAAAACTGTGCATATCCTTTCTCCAAGAGCTTGAAGTAACTTGTTTTTTCTTTTTTTTATATTTTATTTTTTAAACTTTATTTTCTTTATATGTATCTATTAACTTTCGTTTCTTTTTTCCGTCATCCTTTTAAAAAAATAAATAAGAATTTTTAAATTAGTGAAATTTTTCGTTGAAATAATGTTATAAGGGTTTTAAATTACTACCACAAAAAACCTCGTTAGAATTTAATCTCAAATCCCTTTATACATTAACTGTTAAAATAAACATCAGTTTTATGAAGATTCTGTTGTTTAATTTTTCTCAGGTTAGAGTTTTACTGAAGAGAACTTTATTTACTGCTTGAATTAAAAGAGATTATTATTTTTCACTATATTGTTTTTATATGCTTAAAGTATCCTTATCGGAAATTTATTTGAAATATAATGAATTTTTCTATGATTCTGCGTGAACCTTCTAGGGAAGGACTTAATTGGTACCTTTTATACGAATAGAATTCAACCAAATATAGATTTAATATTAAATTTTCAGGATTATATTCCTTCCTGGTTTTTTTTAATCATTTTCATTTATAAGGAGTTAAGGAGTGTATTTTAAAGTATTGTTTTGGACTCAATTCAATATTATTAAGTGTTATTTTTTTAATAAAATTTTATTGCGTAAAATTACAAAAGCCATTCATTTATTTTAACCAACACAATATATAGAGCGAAATTCATGGGCGAAATTTCTAAATCCTTTGAAATAAAACTACTGTCAGGCAGGGTGATGGTTTGTCATTTTACCGATTCAACTGCGTTCTTTTCAGGGTCATAGGGAATGGAAAACGAACGCTCTAACCGATCTCTCCTCAACCGAATTCATCTCTGATACAAAAAGCACAACATCAATCGACCGCTTCATTTTTGATGACATTGTTCTACTGTTTGAAAACATAGAAACCGCAGCCGTAAACTTGGGACCCTTTAAAAAATCGCAGTTAGATCTAGCCTTTGAAAAGATGCAATTCATTACGTACATTAAAGATTTTCCCAAATGCAGTGAAATCGAAAACGATCAAATCTCAAAACTCGGCAGTTCAAACACCTCGAAGAAACCGTCACACCCAATATCTCTGAAAAAGAAGCGGTGAACTAATGAGCACACAAACCGGCATACCAACACACCCAAAACATCTGCAATAAAAAATGCATCTCCCTCAAGTCCAGAATCCGCCGCTTCAAGACCATCATCATTCGACCAAATGCTCGTGTAGAGTAAAATGCGTGACACCACTAAATCAACGCGACATCTAAGTACTTAAGACAAAGAAAAGAAGACCGTCAGGAAAATCCTAGGCCCAAGAAAAACCGATGATAACATTTGTTACAATTTGTTGATTTGTTACAAAATGGTAACCGACAAGGAACTCTACACATGCACTGTGGGAAACTACCGGTATAATCCGAAAACGTAAAATTAATTTCTACGGTCACATTTCTCACATCAGCGAGATAAAACTCGCTAAAAATATCATAACGTACATCAAAACACAAAAGAAAAATAAATGGATCGACGACAAACTTGTCCAAGAAATAAAGATCACGCATGAAGACACACAAGATCGGAACGCATTTCGTAACAAAATCATAAATTTCAGTGGATTTAAAGAACTAATAAATGAAGTCAACAACAACTTGGCGTGGTCTGAGGATAGAAAATAGCTCCATTTACAAAGAATTGAAAATTACTGGATTTTAAAAGTTAGATTTTTTTTTAATTTTCATAAAAAGAATAAATATAATTTCAGAAGTCGAATATATTAAAGCAAATGAAAATCAGATTAAAATAAAAATTTATATTTTACATAGACAAAATTAGTTAAACGTTACCGTAAATTAAATTCAAATGGATAAAGGTAAAAATAGTAGAAAATAAAATGATAGATCTAAGGTAAGAAAACATAATGTAGATTATAATAAAAAAAGGAAAGTGCAATATAAACATTTTAAAAATGATTAAATTTATTAAAAAAAAAGAAAGGTGTAACATGTTACAAAATATCATAAAATTTTTCTATTACGTAAGCCTGTTAGTTGGTAAGTAAGGTGGTATTGAATGCTAAAATTACCACCAGTTCGTTCAGTATAATAGTATTAATAAACAATAATACAGTAGTCCTTTTGTTTTATATATATATTTAGTCTATATAACTACCATAGTAGATTAAATGTGGAAATTGGATCATGGTAAGGTAAAAAGGAAATGCATTGGTAACGAGGAAAAAAGGAAGAAGTTGGATTTTATAATCTAACTCCTTTAGTATTATATAGCGGCGAACATATAATAATACTAAGAATAAAAAAAAGAATGAAATAGAAAATAAAAGAGAGGCGGCTTAACATTTTGCGGTTCCTGTAACTTACGTATGTATATTGTAAGACTACTGTTAAAAGAAGTATCTTTTCTACCTGATCCTTTGATTCCAACAATTTCCTATTCCTTTTTTTTTAGTAATTTATTCGTATAACATTTATTTAGTCTAATGTTATATTCTTTCTCTTTTCTCTCTCTGTTTTTTCTCTTCCGATTGTCAGTCAACGAGCTTTTTTTTGTGTATATTAAAATGGAAAATTGCAAAAATTGATATATAAATATATATCATTTTTCTTCTCGTATGAAAAATAGTTTTATACCGCAAAAACATTATTAACTCAAAAATTCTACTATTCTAAAAAAATTATAAACTTATTCAAAGTTAATTACTTAAAAGAAAAATTGTACTTTGATCGAACACCGATGTCACTGATTAAGCTATTTGTTAAAATACTCAATTTATTTATTTTTAACAGTATAGAATGCTGTTTGCTGTCTCGAACGGAAAGGATAAGTTTCCTTATCACAATGACGTGAATTCGACTCTGAAATATATCTAATTTATTGCAGCCGGTTACCTATACTCGCTTCTGTACGTTCATTGCGAAAGCAGTTTAATTTCACTACCGACGTTTAACATGAATGTTTGGAATTTTTCAACTAACGACCACGATGCCGTTGAGCTCCTACGACTGCGTGGTATTCTACCAGGAACAAAACATGTTGCAACGGACACGCTAAGATTCTTTAAGAAACTGACAGTGTTGTATAGCGTTGTAATAAACGTACCTACCGGTGAAAAGTCGATATGCATGTCACTTCGTGGTTGAAAAATTCGAACTTGAGCTTCGTGACTGTCATATATTTTCTATATAGTTGGGCGTTCGAACTATCACGGTTTCACCGTGAATCGGGTCGACTGTTGAAAAGCACAGACGAGGTAAATTTGGGAGAAACAGTATGGCTGTCGAAATCGATGAGACGCTGTCCTCGAGGTGCAAAAATCATACCGGTCGTGTTCGCCCCGTAACATGGGCGGCATTTAACGTGAAAACGGCGAGTGTTTCGTTGTGAAAGTTTTGACAGATCGATTCATACTGTCACTTTCATTACTGTTTATCAATAACTCCCCGAACAACTTGCTGCATTTAACCGCTGTCCACACTGGAATGCTTATGACGTATTCTTCACTCGTTGTTACCAAACGCTTACTGGTAACGCCGACACACAATCGCGTTGAACACGGCCTCGCAGAACTAGTGGCTTAACTACTAACTGTTCCCGGCAGTATTTAGAATCCTTGGACTGCAGAACCAGTACCAGCCTTATTCCTTAACTGTTCAAGCGTAATAATTTCATCGTCCGCGTCCTTACATTTTCTCTTAAACTCCACTCTAGTTCGGTAATCCTTCTCGTCAAACAACAGCTGTTGGAGGTGCCATTGTCTGTACTACAAAGAAGAGATTTTAAACGGACCTGTCAGCCTGAGAAAAGGATCCCTTTTAGTTCCTTGTGAATTCCTTTCATTATTTTCTCGATTGTTTTTTTTTTTAATTGAAAGGAATCCATTATACTGGTCATATTACAATATGAGTAAGTGAAGTTTTCTGCAGAAAATGTGAATTTGATGCAATGTGTGTGCACGCACGCGTACACACACATTATGTGTATAAAACTACGATTTTTACATTTTTTAAAAATAAGATAGAAATAAATTTTTTAAAGAACTACCAGAGCGAAAATAATGAGATTCGTAAGAGTAAAACCGAATAGTCTATACGTTAATAAATCTCGCCTTTCAGCTAAAATATTAAACTAACATTGTATACTTTATAACTACCTATAACCTAGAAGCGGTTGCTCATCGAAATATCAGAGGTTTCAGCTCTAGCCATACTCCAACCACTGCAATCGATCGTATTTATCCTACTATCTACAACGGTAGTTACATATTCTTTAGAAACGTCGTTTTGGCTTGAAATATTTAACTACATAAGATTGGTTTAAACACCTTGCATCAAATAATTTCTGATTGTTACCTATGATAACCGAATTAAAATAATAAATCTATTATTTCCTGAAGATTATAATTACATTCAGCAATCTAATTATATACTTACCGTAACTATAGGTCAGAGGAATTGTGCAAATAAATATCAGTTATTATTCTATACATTCTGACAATGCTTACAGCTTCAATATTTAATTTATGAAATTATGCCATATGTTGAACGCTTTTCTACTGTTGAATGTAGTCCCAAGACAAATGCACTTCCTAGTGAGCATTTCAAAATTAATGTTCTACGTAAATCACTTCCTATGAAATAAAATAGCGTGACACAGGCGTAACACTCATGATGATCAAGTCACTTACCTGCGTTATTAGTAATATTCATTTTCCTTAATCCGGAAACGAGAAGTAAAATGGTTGTTTAATTCTTGGGAGAATAAACAATTAAATAATAATAATAGCAATAATAATACAGTTAATATAAATAAAATAACCAAAGAAATTGTTGTTGCAGTATATATTTAGCTGGTAAACTCAGAAGCATTGATCCAGATTCCTGCTCCGTACTGCGTAAAAATGTTTCGATTTCGTGAAAAGGATTACCTCTGCTACCTGTAAGTAGATTACACTTCTCAAGACTTCAGTAATTATGGGTATTTATTGTTTTTTTTCATTGATTATTCAACGAAGAATTAGATTAATGAAAAATATATTAAAAAATTTTTTATCATTTTTAATGATGTGTAGTAAAATTTTCTTGTTATCTACTAAAAAAAATCAGTTAATATTAATTCTTACTTTTAGGTTTAGTCCTATATTTTATTTTTATATAAAATAGAGTAATTTGTTTTAATTTGAGATACGTCGATTCCTTTCTGCTGAACACACCGGATATTTCTGAGTTATAATGGTAGACAAGTTATAATGCTAACCAATATTGCGGCGTACTTATGTGGAGAAATAGTGAGGTAAATACATTCTGAATACGGTACGTGTAAACTAAGGCTAAAACACCACCCATCCATCTATGGATTATATACCGGAATAATTCTCCTCCATCAAACTTAGCTGAGTAATCTTCGTTCAAAATTCAATGAGTTACATTAACCTATCTTTTTACACATGAATTATGTAATATATATATATATATATATATATGGACAACAAATATTTCATTTTACAATTCTTTGGGTAACACAACCATTTTATAATATTACGATATTATTATAAAAAATAATAACACAACGTTTCGCTCCAAATTCGAAGCTTTATCAAATGTAACCGTAAAATATATTCAAGGATATTGTACTGGTCTTATTATTCAGCCAATCTGGAAATTTGATAAAAAATAATAATAAATCATATACGTATACCTAAATAGCGATTCTTTTGTACAATAATACCTACATATTAATTATCATTCCATTTAATTCAAATAAAATTTTATTAAAATTAATTTAAATAAAATAAATTAAATTGTACTAGCATACACAAAAAAAGCGTCTGGAGGCCCATAAGTACCGGAAACATGTTTTATTTAAACACAAAAATGAAAATAAACGCAGTTTTAGTTTTGAGCAAGTAAAAATGTTAAGATTACGGTGTAAATAATACTAGGAGGTTAATACTTGAAATGATTCATACTTTAAAATGTAGAAATTCTATTAACAGAACAGATATTAATAGGTTAAGTGGGGTACTTCAGTATAATATAATATATTTTAGCTGAATAAATGTAGTGATGATTAATATATAGGATTAGATATTATTGTATAAAAGAATTGCTATTATAAAGAATTGAAATTATTATCTATATATATAAAAATCAATGTTTGTATGTCTGTCTATTCCAACTTAACTCGAGATCTACCGGACAGATTTGTCTAAAATTTTGCACACCTACACCTTGAAGCCCTGCGGTGAACATAGGCTAATTTTTTTGGACCTCCGACATAACGAAATTTAAAACACTTTATTTCTTCCTTAAAGCTTATTTAATTTTCAAAATGACATTGATTTTTAGCTAACATTTTTTTCAATATTGAATTGATTAAATTTGAAAAGGGCTGAGGTTTTAACGTACAGTTATTCCTAAGTTTCAATTGATTTAGCGCACATGCATATGTAATTTTTACGATTCCTTCATTTACAATTTTTTACAACTGTTTAAAAACATAAATAAATAGCTGCTTTTGTTTATCACGTGTGTGTTACTAATTTAAAGGGTGTAAAGTATTTAACTGCAATCTTTTAAATTCTGTGATCTTTTTTCAAAACATCATACCATGCCTAAAAGACATTCTTCAACTGGGAGAAAACAAAAAAAGCACGTATGATGAAAATGTTCGTGCGGCAGAGACTGAAGACGAAAGACAGTCAAGATTGGAAAGCGACCGAATACACACAGCCCAATCCTGTTCGACTGAAACAACAGAGCAACGGGAAATGCGATATGCCATCGTTACTGTATGTGTGACTGACTGCACCTGCCTCCCGTTACTTGACTAATAAATATAAAATAAAAAGATTAACCACCACGGGAAACGCAAGTAACCATATAGTGCAGCGAAGCTGCGCCTGGGAGCTAGTGTATATATATATATATATATATATATATATGAATATATTTGAGTACTTTTTCAAACTGTTAATTGAGATTTGTAAAAAATCCTATACCCAATTTTTCACATGATCACCATACTTTCCTCTTTAATATAGCTAATATATTCAACGGCTATTTTTATTAGCTATTAACTATTTTAATATATTAACCATTTTTGCTATATTAAGCCGGAAAGTAATATCTATACTATTACATAAAGAAGCGAGGAAGAGGGTTTTTGTTTGTTCGGAATAAACAAAAAACTACTCGATCAATCGCAAACAAATTTTTACCCATGTTTCTTGGCATAACTAAGAAGGTTTTTAGATATATTTCATCTCGAAGAATCAACCGATCGATTGCTCACAAATCTTCAGGGTACATTAGTATTATACCATGAAAGTTTTTAAGCCACAGATCGAAGCCCTAGTTCCCTTGAAGGTTAAAATATTAATAATATTCATTATTTCTTAACCCCCCCCCCCCCAGGGGGGTTTAAATTAAGATATTTATTAAAGAAAATAAGACTAATCCTTTTATTTAATTATTATATTTCTGCTTCCATGGCAAAGAAATAAGTTATGAATTTTTCGTTGTCAAAATTGTTTGTACTTTAATTACCATAACTACTATTATTCTGTCTTTTGTAATCGGGTTCCATTTTTAGGTTTCTATAAAGCCTGAACACTTTTAATTGTTATTTATCAGTATTATTTTCACAATTATGAGAATAACGAACGGTACGGGGATTCAGGGGACGGAGCTCTTTGGTAAACGGGAATGGCGACCGAAGCGAGCTCTGCAGCCGTCCCCCTGTAACACTGGAATGGCGTGCGAAATGAGCTGTGCGGCCCTGGGATAAGTCCTGTGGCCCAGGAAGGACCCGAGAAGTCCCTGAGTTGGCTCCGGGGTACGCCTGGGCCAATCTGGACCTTGAGGATCTAAGTTCCAACTAGACGCGTCTTCTAGTATAATAATTTGACAGATTTGAGAATCTGCTCCTGTTTTTCTCAACTTAGAATTTACTATAATCTGAGAAATTATAGTAGTTTGTTTAAATTACTTGGTTATCCATTTTTTATAGTTTATACTACAAAAACGTTCCTTAATAATATTATTTATTTTCTACGTACTTCAAATTAATGGTTTTACGTACAATAGTTCATTTGTGTAAGATTTACGAGTCCTCTTTTACAAGAAGATTTTATTTTACGAATGGAACTGACTTTCTTTAACCGATAACTGATAATAGCTTTAAAAATGTATTAATATAACGTACAAAATACGTTGTACATTTATACAAAATACGATTTATAATTTTTTTAATATGTTACTGTTGAATCAAACATTCTGATTTATGTTATGAATCTACCGAGCTAGTAATTATTCGTATGAACCCGCTTAGTAGATGAAATATTAATAACGTTATTAACATATGTATTCTAACTCCCTTCTCTTTCTCTGAAGAATTTATATACGTATATACGTTCCTGAAATTCATTTCTGATCCAGTAACTAGTAATATTAAATTCTGTAATCCACATTTCTACAGTAAAATATGAAAGGGAATTAGTACCTGTTTCAGATCACGTATTTCATTTTATTCGTTCTTACATTTCTGTATTTATTTAACAGTAACCTCCTGCGGCAAAAAAAAACTCTTCTTTGCTACTTGTACATTTTATCCTTGAATCTCTCTCTCTCTCTCTCTCGTTCTCCCTCCCATTCCGTTCTCTTTACAATCTTACCAAACATGCTTATATTTAATCCTTCAGTTTTATTATTTACTTTACATTGTAGATTTTTAATTACTTACCATAATAATAACTTATTCAAATATTTTCCTTTCGGTTTTTTTTTGGTATAAATAACTGGAAGAAAAGTAGCTTCGATTTATTTACCTTTATTCTTTTTTTTTGTATCATTCAAATACTCGTATCACTTTTTTATTGATGAATAGGTAAAATCTATGCTTCTTACCCAGAAGGTTCAAGTTCGAATCCCAATAAGCTTAACGTTTTTCATAATCTAAAAAGTTCTGTAACTATTTTCTATTCCCCTTTCAAAGTAGAGACAAAGAACGAATCGTTTTTCAACTAAAGGAGTATATTAATTTCTTATTTTCAAACAATATTTCCCAGTCATTCGTTCAGCTGTGATATATGTAAAAGCGATTGAGATATAACACGCTTCAATTACAGTAGTTTTCTAACATATTTTACTGTACACCTAATTCTTATGATAAACAGAGTGAGAAGTACGGCTAAATATTTAAGTGCTTTGTACAGTAATTTTGGTCCTGTAAAGTAGACGGTGAAAAAGTAATTCCCTCCTTATTTACTATTTTAAACCTGACAAGGAATGCTTATTATTCTTGAGGATTACTGAGCCGACTTTGGATTTATCTCATATCAAATCGACTACAAATCTTCGGTCATGATACATAGTACAAACATATCATTATTATAAGTAAAAGTCTTTTTTGTGAATTAATCACTAACATTTATATATTTATGCGTAAAATTTACACTGTCAAATTGGTAGATTAAAAACATTGCACAAAGAATATTAACTGTATGTAACTTTCTAATAATAGTCCAGAAATAACACTTTAACTTACTCGATAAGTTTGATTTAATTTTCGTTCATAAATCATAATTTTCATTTATAAATGATTAAAGAAATAAAATAAAGAAACAAACAAGATTTTGTTCGATTTAGTATATAGTAATTACAAAAATTAATTTGGAAAAATACTTCTGTGTCTAAAATACCGAAAACAAATGGTTTACTACCTCCTAAATAGCAGAACATAAATCACTCTCAAAAATAACAAAGTAATTTTAAAGAGTAATAAGCATTCCGTTCTAGGCTTACTAGAAAAAGTTAGGAGTCAGTCACTAGGGTAAAGTTGAAAAATACTGAATTTAATTCCGATAAATTTTAAATTTGTAACAAATTTATTAACTAATATGTGATTTTAAGAATAAACGTGAAAAAGGGTTAAGAATTTTTAGTTAATCCACGGTACTTTTTCGGTAACATCTCCAAGGAAGCTGAATATTTAATTTATGTTCGGTGCCATATTTAAAGTAGCATAACTAGATTGTACTGATATTCTATATTGCTGGAAGCCAGTATTCATTAATATTCATCATGTATGTTGTTTGGCGTAAAATTTCTAATAAAAGCTTTTCTCTGGACACAAAGAGGACTGGACAACTTGGAGCTCTCTGAATAGGCTACGCTAGGCGTCACAAGATGCAGGACAAACTTAAGAGGTGAGGTATCACCGTGGACTCTGTTGCAGGTGGCGATACGCATCCTACATCCTATTTGTTTTTTTTTTGTCTTCAGTCATTTGACTGGTTTGATGCAGCTCTCCAAGATTCCCTATTTGTTTAACTGTCATTTTTGCCATGTATATGTTATATGTTACACTGTATATTTATACATATATATACTCGTATATCTATACAAATAAAAATGTAAATGTTTGTTTGTTCAAAATCTTAAATCTCCGAAAGTTCTTCACCGATTGCTTTGAAATCTTGACACAACGTTGCATTCGAATAGCGCATATTTTTTATATAGCTACTATTTATATACTTAAAATGTTACACATGTGATAAGTAAAAACATGCTTTTTTTGAAAAAGAGCGCTGTCTATTGGATGTAAACACTACACACGCTAAACTAAATATTTTACGATTCCATTTCAGTGTTTCCGATATGTGTGTGCGCTATAGATTAAAAACTACTGGACCGATTTACACGCAGGGAAAAGAGAGAAAGGGAAAAATCGGAAAAAGTAAAAAATCGAAAAAAGTGAAAGGGAAGAAGATAAAAAGGGAAGAAGGGGAAAATGGAAAAAGAAAAAAAGGGGAAAACGGGGAAAAGGAAAAGAGAAAAAAAGAAAAAAGGGAAAAGGGGAAAGAGTAACGGAGAAAAGGAAATAAGGAAAAGAGAAGTGGGTAAAGAAAAGGGAAAGGAGGAGGAGGGAGGAAACGGGGAAAAGAAAGGTGGAAATGGAGGGAAAGGGAATATGGTAAAATGAAAATGGGAAAAGGGAAAATGAGAAAAGGAAAATGTGGAAAAAAGGAAAATTAAAGGGGAATAAAGAAAGGGAAAAGAGGAAAAGGGAAAAAGGATAAAAGAGAAAAAGGGAAAGATTAAATTTTTTGAAGTTTCGTAATGTTAATCTTGTTAATGTTTTATCAAACTTTCAATTGTGTTCATTTAATCTATATATATGTATTGTTTTAAAGTTAAAATCCGGCTCAATTTCGTTAGGTTGTTATATTTTTGTTCTTGTTTACAGTACTTATCGGTTGGATGACAGTTTTTCCAGTTATTGATTTGAGAATAATCTGACAGTGCTGCACTTGTTTATTATGACCGATTTTTGAATTGTGCCATGGATATGGTTCGTGATCTTGATTCTACTTCATTTTGGTTCCAAACTCTGTTGATCTGTATTGCAAGTGGAGTGTACTTTGTGATCTTCTCTGTATGTTTCTGTTGGATTTTGTTGTCGCTGGGCACTGTTATATCTATTAGGTATATCGATGCAATAGTTTTATTTACAAATGTAATGTTAGGTCTATTAGCCATAACGGTTTTATCTGTGAGAATATGCCTGTCGTAGTAGATTTTGAACGAGCTGCTCTCTATTACTGTGGATGGATTACGCTTATAGTACGGCGCGTCTATTAAATCTAGTTGGTGAATGTTGACCGGTTCTCGGTGAATTATTTTGGCTACATTATTGTATCTTTTTGTATAGTGCGGCAAGAAGCTTGCATCCGGTGGTTACGTGGTCTATTGTCTCAGGATACATTTTACATTTCCTACAAAGGTTTTGTCCTTTATGATATATTTCCAGTATTGAGTGTGTTGATGATCTGATCTTGGATAGACAACACGAAGCCCTCGGTTTCAGGAAATAAAGAGTCTGTTTGTAATAAGTCGCAGCTGTGTCGTTTATCGATGTGAGACTGACGAAGGTGGTAGTAGTACCTGCCATGGAGTTTTTTGCTCGCCCATTCTTGTTTCTTTTGGATTGTTTTGTAAGTCTCGTCTGAAACATTTGATGAAGATAAGTTGAGAGGAAATATCGTATATGTTTGTCGGATGGCTGAGTGGAGAGGATGCGTTTTTTCCTAAGAAGTATTGCCTGAGTATATGTACTTGCCTACTGTGAAGATTCTGAGTGTCAACTATTTCACGTCATCCACATCGCCGCGCGATCGTCATTCGTTGTATGCATGTTTTTGGATGTTGCTTGCTATTTTTAGTAAGGAGGACACGATGTTCGCGTTGAAGATTTTCCAGGTCTGCGTTTTGTCCATCTCATAATACCAAAGGAGTTAGGACGGGAATAGCAAAAGTGTTTATTTCTTTGAAGAGGTTTCTCGAGTTACGGTTTGTGTGGAGGAGCTTGTTGATTTGTCTAGAGAACAAGTTGATAATTTGTTTCTTTATACCTGTGTAATTTAACTGTGAGTTTTGTTTCGTGCGTAAATATTTGTATGTCTCGGAAAGGTGCTATGCTTTCTATTACTTGAGAGCTATCAAGTGTTATGCCGTCCGTTTCTTTCAGCTTTCCTCTTTCTATAGAGATTGTTTTTGGATGCCAAATTTCATACCTATGTCACTTCTTATGCTCTCTGTCAGTTGATGTACATCGGCTGAATACAGTTTCAGGTCGTCCATGTAAAAAAGATGGTTGATAGTGTGTAGGACATGGGGTCTGCTTTTTAGTTGGCAATTATAATTGGTACTATTTAGCGGGTTAGGTAGCGAGTCCAGACATAAATAAAACTGCGAAGCGCTGAGCGAATCGCCTTGAAGTTTGACCGTATTTATTTGGATTTGTCCTGTCTCGATCTGTATTTCTCTATTGCCAAGTTTGAGTTTTGTGCGCTGTGTGCTCATTGCGTGTGAGAGAAACTGGATGAAACTAGAATTAATCTTGTACAGGATAAGATACTCAAGTAGCCAGGAGTGAGGAACCGAATCGAATGCTTTTTGATAACCTACGTAGCATATGTGCAGGAACCTTTTTTACTTTTCAGCTTGTTTCAGTATGACGGAGTCTGTTATGAATTGTTCTTTACATTCAAAGCTTCGTTTTCTGCACCCTTTCTGTTCTTTTGCCAGTAAATTGTGTCTCTACGTGGTGCGAGATACTTACGGCAATAACTGATGTGATGATTTTATACATTGCGGATAAGCATGTTATTGGCTTGTAGTTAGCCGGATCACTGGTATCGGTGGTTTTGTATCCAACGCTGGTTTTGTATATGTATCCAACGGTGAGGAATGAAGGCGAGTCTTATGGGTAATGAATGACGTGAAATACACGCATAGCCAGCTGCGTGTGTGTGCTAGTCAGTTGTTTGTACCAATAGTTATGTATCTGATCAGGTCCTGGTGCTTTCCAATTGTGTCTTACTGATGATCTGACTGCTATTTTGTGTGGTGATCCGGATATGTTGTTGAGTTGCTACATGTTCATATTTGCTTCATTCTGCTTTTAACCAGCCGGCATCCGTCACACGGATTTTAGGCTGCGAGCATAGTTTTTCCAAAATAATACGAATAATATTTCTTAATAATAATTATAATTATTATTATTATTATTTTATATATTTTTATTTTAAGGAAAGTTCATCGATATGATCCTGAAAAAAAATTAAAACTATTTTTGTACCTTCATTTTGATCGATACCGGCAAATATATTTGTAAATTACTCCCTTAAAGTCGTAATATATGAATACAAGTTAATAATATCATTAATCAATAAAATTTAAGTTATTTTTTACAAATATATATAAATAAAAATCTACGATCAGTTTAAATTTATATGAATGAAACAAAATTACATAAGGGTTCTCGATTTTAATTCGTAACAAATTAATTAAATTTAAAAAAGATCATAACTATTCGTATCGGATAATATAAACCAATATTTTTTTTTTATTTCCTTTTTAATATACTAAAATGGAACTTATTCAGTGTTGTAATTCATAGCAGTGTTTTAAAAATTATTGCTAGTGTTAATTATTATTTCTAGTGGTTTCTTTTTTCTTTTTATTCTGATGATACAAAAAAACTTAGTAAATGAGAACTTCAACTGGACTAATTTTTCTTAGAGTACTTTCTTAGCTGGTAATAATGAAAATAATGTTTTAAACTCAAAAAATGGATAACACTGTATTACTTACGTTAATATACACTTTTATCATTCGTTTCAGTTGTTTTTATTTTCATAACCGAGAGAAACTAATATTACTCGCATTCCTGTTTAATATTTTTCAACAATTGTTTATTTTAACATTATTTAGAAATAATTAATATTATTTATTTACCAAATAACCTAGCATTATATTCTATTTGAATATTTTCCGTTGGTTAATTCAAAAAAAAAAAGGAAAAAACTTGGTTATATATTTTCTCAGTTTGTGTGTAACACTTCGACAAAAATGTGTGGTTTTCACATTCCTTTTATCGTAATCGCAGTATGATTACGCTAATGGGTGTATGTTCGTCCGTTCTATCGTTTACACAGTACTTTTGAACAAGAGTTCATCCGACTGTTATGAATTTTCTGTACGTCACTGTCTATTCAATATTTCGATGGAATTCGTAAAAGAGCAATATTCTCCTGGAATTCACTGATTTACCGTTAAGTGTACTTTCGTATAAAATATTTCTCTGATATTAATGTACCGTTTTTTTTCTGCCATCAATCGTTTAAGCGCTGTGTTCCTTTCTATTCTACGAAAATTTGTTAACGTCAATATTTTTCTGTAGTTTACACCATCCAATATTTGTTTGGTACGTTAAGATATTTATTTCTTTTCTTTTACTGTTCTTATCCTTAATATTTCCTCTTGGAATCAAATGATTAATTTTGTGTGCCTTTATATGTAGTCCAACAACTTTCTGCCGCACGTAAAAATTTTATTTGGATCATATAAATTTATTACAATTAAAATTAAAAATTATACACATAAAGACAAAAATATGTCAAGTTTGCTATTGCAAAGATAAAAAAGTAGGATCTATCTGGAGGGATCAAAGAAAACTATGTTAAAACCTTAATCAGGGTAGCTATAAGTACATAATTACAAATAAAAGGTCAGCAAAGAGTTGCATACTTTCCCGGAAAACCCAGGAAAATTATGCAACTCCGGTTACCGAGGGCTTCGTTCTCAATAGACTTCTACTTAAGGGGAAAATTAAGTTGAGAATTTACGGATATATGCAAGAATGGCATACATATTTTTATATATTATACGCTGAAAAATTTCATTTCCATACTCCTATCTACAAGCTTCAAAAGCTTCTACGGTGAAAATTAATGCATCAAGAAAAAAAGATGTAATAAAATTATTCTACACTTGAATAAAATTTTGAGATACGGGATCCATGGTGAACGTTTCTCACCACTCCGTTGATCAATTGAAACCAATTTTAAAAGGGATCAATGCCCCTCATTCACAAGACATCTCAAAAAATTTCATAAAAATCAGTTTTTAAAGTCTAAAGATATCAAGCAATATAATTTAAAAAAATAGGCTTATTACCTAACTCACTGCATTTATAAAACAATTTAATCAAATTTTCAGCATTTTATAAATTGAAAGAGCCAATCAGGATCAGGATACACAGAATATGTTAACTACCCGGACGAAAGATAACGATTTACAAATAAATGGTTAGATGGTTTGCCCTTTATTCCAATTTTTTTTTATAAATATATTTTTGTTCAACTTTCACCATGCTGAATGCGATGAACTTGATTAATTGCCTCTACTGTTGGAGAATATTATATATAATTTGTATATTTAAAGTTAAATAGATGAATTTAGCGAGCGAAGCGAATGTAAGATTATCTTTGGGTTAAATTTAAACTTCCTTTTTTTACAAGGGTTTCTCATAATATATTTACCTTATAGACTGGTATTGGATAATTTTTTTTTTTAATTTCTAGTTAAGTTTTAAATTGGATATGTATCGACGACATTCATCGGAGAATATTGGCATCCTCTAATTTCTGTCTAACACGGTAATACACACACATATATATATATATATACATATTACCCTAATTTCGTATCTTCCATTCCTGGATTAAATTGCCCAAATACATAACCAAAATAACATACTAGTGTAATGAATATAATAACCTCTAATTAGCGCAATGTGATTTTGAGTCCAGAAAGAGAAAAAAATAGTTTCGTCACTCTTTTATAGAGGAGTTTGAATAAGACGAAACACCATCAAAAGCATCTTAACCATCTAAAGAACATTAAATTATGTGAAGATTTACCCTATAGTTTGAATAAATAATAGAGAAGACGTACCCATAATAAAAAAGAGGTACCCATAATTGAGATGAATAGAATAAAAAATACACATAAATTTCTATCTTTCTGCTTCCTCGACTGATTGTGTCCAAAATTAAATACCATTAATGTCAGCCCTACGTACAGAAATCATCAAGTCAAGTTCTATCGAAATCGGCCCATCCAGTCTAGCGATATCAAACAAAATATATACCGATATCTATCCTTCGAAATTCTTCAATTCTGGTTATAAGGGGTCATGAAAAGTTAGGATCTGTAAAAATTCCAACATACAAAATTTGCCTTACATAAAATACTTTATAACTATTATATAAAAACGAAATTTTGTGGCGGTTCTGTCCGTTTGCAATAGTATCACGTGAGAACCAACCGAACGATTGCTTTCAAATTTTCAGGATATATTTGTATTACTCCAGGGAAAGTTTTAAACCAAAATTGAGGCCCGTACCCTCTTGGGGATGAAGTTCTGAATTTTTATTTTGTACTACGACCTAATACAGTTTTTCATTTAATTTTTCTACGTAAAAATAATAGACTAGATTACGCGTTTTATAACATATCCGATTTCCAGCTCTCTGTATTTTCCCCTTACCGAGATATAAGATATAAGATAAGAGTAATGAAAAGGGAAATCAAAACGGTTATCTTCGGCTACAGCAGAAGATTCTATGTCAAGAACGAGGGAAACTTTGAAGGAAAGTGAGCTTTCCATGCTGCGATTGTTATTTATCAGTATTATTCTAACAACCATGAGGATAACGAACACAGCGTCCAGGAGGTTGAGCCAACATTCTAGACGGGAAACCTCCTTACTAACCGGCTAGTTGTATATAAAAATAATAACTTTAGGTAATAATTATGTTCTTAAAATTTTTTTATTCTAATTTATTTTAAAATCTTTTAACTTTGTTCATCATCGATCAATTTAATTTTTATTAAATAACATCGTATTTCAAAAGAATTTATCTTTTTCTATTTTCCCTATCGTTTATGTTTAATTATCATAAAGCACTACATTCTACTAAAATATTTTAAGATTCCTTTATTCGATACCAGCAAACTTATTTTCTTCATAAAAACTCTCCCGGTTACTCCTGGTCTTCTTTTCATATCTTGTTTAGTTCGTTTATTCTTTGTAATTTTACAACTAAAATAAAATATTGTAATCTTAATATTACAGAATATTTCATTACCCTTATTTCTGTTAACTTAAATTAACTTTCTTTTTATTTTTGTTTAACTTTTAATTTAATTAAACTATTAAACTAACCTTTAAGATAAAACTTTAAAAATGCGAAAGTTTCAGGTGAAATGATGATCTAATATATAAATTAAATTTTCCAGTATACCCACGAGTTAAAGTATTTTATTTCCATCGTAAATATTGATGAATACCGCATCACGTCCAAATTTACTTTTTACATAAAAAATTATTACTTATATTTTCATTGAATCTATACATTATTCGGATGTACGTTCTAATTTAAAATTTTTAAAACGTAAATTCGGAAAATGGAAATAAATTGCTCTCTTCGTAGATTTTTTAAAAATAAATCTTCAGATCACTAAACAATATACTTAAAATGATGGGGTAATATAATGTTAAATTTTTGAATATTTGTTATATAGTAAAAATGTTATTTTCATTCAGCGGATTTTTATAGCGTTATTTTGTATGGTACAGTACCTTCCAAAAACAGAATCTAACGGAACCGATTGAAGCGGTTAATTTGTAGCTAATTTATAGTGCGGTTCTGTGGAACGAATTATAGGAATATAAAATGAAATTAGACAACGATATACGCTCACAGTAATTCGGTAACTTTTGTACTGTATGTAGAATACACTATTCGCTAGTTTTATAAAAATTGTAAAACTGAAATTGATTATTTTTGGAGAATACTTATTACACTGTTTAATGCGTAAATCTTGACTTACTGGAACGGTAATGAAAACTGTTCAAACACAGATATTTCACAAATGTAAAACACTTACACGAGTATGTCTAAATAAAACTTATTCAGTTTTAGGTAGATTTCATAAGAAAGCTACCTATTGTAATGGGTACCATGATTCGACTTCCGGAAAATTTCGACATATCTTCCCGTTTCACATCCCCCAGACCCCAAAACCACCGTCAGTTCAAAAGTTTATATATATTAGTCGTTCTTATGGACACGATTACTAACGTAATTTTGTGCCAATCACTTTCAAAGTCTTCCTTAAAAATAACTCGTTCAAAAATCTCGGTCAAATTTTTTAACGGCCAAAATCGGAACATGGGGGTCGAAATGGAGGGGGGGGGTTTCGAAAAAAATATCGCTGTAACTTTCTTATTAAGTAAAATATCGAATTTGTTTAAATTTCCTAATATTTTTTCGATAAGGGCCTAAAACGTAACTAAAGTTTTTTGATATCACCAACCATTGGCCCAGGAAGCGGAAAAAATGGGGTTTTGAAGACAAAAAAATTATATCTCCATTAATAAGTACAGTATCGAATAGGTTTAAAGCGGTGGTTAGTCCTATAAACATTACCTAAAACTTTTGTAAGAAACAATTATTGATATGACCCTTACGGCAAGAGATGATCAACATTTTTCTGGAATTGTAAGAAGATGGGGCTTGTCGTATTCTAAACATGTGGAACTTTTCTTCACATGCAACCATTGTCGTATTCAGTAAATTTGAAGATTTTCTTAACTTTAAGATGGAAATATTTTTTTTATCTCCTACTTAGAACCGGTGAAATCTACCATGCCTTCCGGCGTGCCGAAAGGAATTTTTTTTCTATTCCTTTCCCTCTTATGGGATAAATTTAGAAATAAAAATTAAAAATTGAAATTAAATGTAAAATTCACGTTCCTTTTACGTTTCCGTATTACGGAGGTTTTGCGTCTTGAAAATGTTAATTTCTGTTAAATCGGAAACTGTTCGTTTTGAGTTTACCGTTTTTAAGAGGCTCCGTTTTAAGGAGGTTTCACTTTTAAAATTTATAGTTTATAGAATTTTTGAGTATATAATTGTTTTAGTGTAAGAAATATAAAATAACAAATCAATTAATGGACGTTTGTGGTATAAAAAACTTTTTATTTTAAACGCTGTTCTATTTCTTTTTTTTAAATATTTTATATATATATATATATATATATATATGTGTGTGTGTGTGTGTGTGTGTGTGTGTAATAAAAATGTAATTAAATAATATAAAAATTTATATAAGTTTATGTAAATAAATTATATAATAATAAATGTTAAGAGAAGGATTTAAAAAAAAAATAAAAAAATAAATAAATAAATATATATATATATATATATATATATTGGTAAACATTCTACTGCATTCTGCAGTATCTGGTACTATTATATAATAAAGATGGTAATATTTTGCTAAACAAGTTTTCTTTAGGCCGAATGATTGTAACAGTGGATGAGATGAAGTTGGGGAGAATTCTTTTTTTGGCGTTGTTCCAAATCGTGACCCCAGCTATAGGAGGCATTTTGAATACTTTCCAACTGCAGAAGACAGTCCTGTACGGACATGATAATATGTCTCGTGTTATATCTACCAAATGATTTAACTTGTTATTCAGTATGCATATATGTAACAATTTTTCATTTTACTTCTTTTTTTTCCGGATAGGAATGTAATCAGTAGTATAAGTTGGCTGTTATTATTATTCTATGAAATTTAAAAGAAAAAGAATAGTAAACTAAAATCAACATACATACTCATATACACAAATTTAGAATTTTAGTCGTTTTATTAATTTCTCCGTTTAACAATTTATGAATATTAATGTTCAGATTTACTGGATCATTTCAGTATTTTTAACTAATATAAGATTGTCAAACACGTATTTTTCTTTCAACAAAATCCATTTTGATTTGTGATCAGGTATCTTTGAGAATAGTTTATCGATTTTAAATTAGTTTTACAGTTGCTTTACAAATGAGAGATTATGGTTTTTGTTAGAATGTCGGTATTAATTTTTAGGTTGCCTATCAGCAGTTCATATATTTAATGTTTGTTGTTTAGATTTCAAACTACTGTAATTAATTAAATTTTATTGTAACTAAATTTTTGTTACAACTAAATTTTTCACTATTAGGTAAATCTTGTTTAAAAAATACAGTACAATATCTCCGATAGTGAATGTCAACCGAAATTTAAAAGATGCTTAATTTCTTATTGCAATATTTCTATTATTAAAATAAAAAAATATCGATTTTGAATGTATTTTTTGGTCGAATCAATCAATTATTTTATTATTTAGGATGCGATTTTTTTATTGATAGGTTGTGTTTTGCTGACATGAATCGAACGTGAGGTAGAGAAGTAGTGGGTAATAATTACGTAAGATGAATCATGTATCTTAATGAGAATACCTTTTTCGTAAAACGTTACGAAAATATATATTTTACAGAAGTAATACCTAACTTAACGGCATATTACAGAACTATAGAAAACAATTATGAACAAAGTTGGTTTTTGGTGATTCATCTTTATTTTCATTTATTTTTTTTATGTACAAATTTAATTTAATTTTTCTATTAGGAAAGTTGAAATGTAAATTATATTTAGTTTATTAATTTTTTTGACTTCTGACATGATTATGACAATATTTGAACCGTGAAAATGAAATGAATATAATGAGCTCTCCTGTAATTATATAAATATATTCTTATAAAATTTGAATTAAATTATTATCAGAATATAACAAGAATATAACATTAAAATGCAATGTACGGTAATAAACACAAAATTTAAATTGATGAATTTCTATATAATATAATGACATTATATATATATATATATATGTGATAAAATTAAAAATTTAAAAAACCCACGAAGCAGTTTTGAAGAAACATATCTACTCCAGTGCTCCCTAATAGCTTATCGGTTGGTAAAACTCAACTAAAAACCTGTTCTGAGGTGATACCTATGTTATATATGTGTGATAATGCAAAAAACCGCAAAAAAATCGGCTCAGCCGTTTTAGATAAACACATCTACTGCAGCGCCCCCTGGTGGCCTGTAACCGTAAAAAATGTCTAAGAACCTGCTCTGAAGCGATACTTATACAAAACACCGCATCGAAATCGGTCCAGTAGTTTTTGAGGAAAATGCTAACAAACACACACACACAACCTCTTACCCTAAACGCATATACCTTCTCCGTTCCGTTGCGGGTAAAAATTATATATACTCGTATAAATACGTAAGTTTTTTCTTTTTTTTTATACAGTACTAATTTTTTAATCATCTAATTATAAATATTCTGTTATAACAAAAAAAAAAACAAATATTACATTTAAACACCACTTTAACAAAAATTGAAAAAGTTTTATTTCAAGTAAACGATTGCTTACAACATTTTTGATTCTTAAAAAATGATCTTTAAACAATTTTTTTGGGTACTTTTATCGTATACTGATACCATTGCTTATTTTTTTATATACGCAGTTTATTTCTTTGTGTCAATACAGAAATGCTATTTAAAGTTTAAATGCTTGAAACAAGAAGGATAAGATAAAAGCAAGTTTCTTTATCATAATGACGTGAATTCAGTTGTTTCATGTATTGCAATGATAATAATTAATAATAATAATAATAAAATCTTTAATGTATTGCAGCCAGTTTCTTGGAGTTGATTCAGTGCGTTTATCGTGAAAGAAGATTAATTTCGCTACTGATGTTTAACAGAAATGTTTCTAATTTGACTATTTACGAGTACGATGCCGTCGGATTCCTACAACTTCGTGTCATCTACCGAGTACTAGGATATATCGCAATTATCTAATATATAATTGTTGATAATCTCACTTGATATAAGGAATGCCTTCGGATCAGTTAGCCGGAGACATATAAATAGTGCGATGACCTCAAAGGGGCTGAGCCCTTATTTACGTAGACAAATTGAGGATTATCTCTCAGATAGAAAATGTAGCATCGAGGCCCAGGAGTGAAGGATGCATTTTGAGATGCACTGTGGGGTGCCGTAAGGATCAGTCCTGGGGCCGCTGCTATGGTTGCTTGTCATAGACGACCTCCTGCTTAAAAGTTTCCCTGATGGAGCGGAATTGCCGGCTTATGCGGACGATCTCGCAGTCCTGGTGGAGGGCAGAACGGTCGATCAGGTACAAGAAAGAGCGAACGCGGCCACCCGCATTATATATGAGTGGATGGACTCTAGGGATCTGAGTTTGTCATATGAAAAGTGCCGGTGTATTGCCATAACAGGCAGAAGGGTACTAGACCCCATTGCTGTATTTATCAACGGTTATGTCATTGAGGAGGTTCACAGTCTGAAGTATTTGGGTGTCACCCTCCAGAGGAATAGTAAATACACTGAACACATAGATAACATCTGTAAGAAGGCCGAAAATATGGTGAGGAGTCTCAACATCATAATGTCAACGCAGAACGCCCCTAGGGCATCCAAGCGCAGACTGTTAGCATCAACAATACTCTTCACTCGTGTATGCGGTACCTGTATGGCATAAGGCGATAGACATTGGTCGTAACAAGGAGAAACTTGTCAAAATACACAGGAGGATACCACTTGGCGTGGTGGCCGCTTACAGGACGGTATCCTACCAAGCACTCTGTGTGCTTGCGGGGGAGCCACCGATCGATCTTATCACGAAATACAGGGTTGAGAGGTCTAAGGGAAAAATAGAACATGAGGCCAAAGAGGAAATCAATACTTTGTGGCAAGAAAAATGGACCGATGATGGTGCGGGTCGATGGACGAGGCGGCTCATCCCTGATATTACACCGTGGGTAAGAAGAGGATACGGTGAAATGGATCATTACTTGACACAATTTTTTTGTGGACACGGCGTATTTAATTATAATTTAAATAAAATAGGCAGAAGGGAAGAAACAACCTGTATGTATTGTGACCGACTTGACGATGCGGAGCACACCTTTTTCATGTGCGACAGGTGGGCCGTCTTGAGATTTAATCAAAACATCAATGGATTAACACCTGACAATATAGTGCAATTTATGAACAGCAGTGAATATAACTGGAACACAGTAGCAGGTTACGTTAGGCAGATTCTAATCCAGAAATATGTCGATGAAAGAAGCCAAGGATATTAATATAGACTAGGGTAGGGAGGACAGCCCCTCAGCGGGGAGGGCCGACATGCCGAGGTGTGTCGGTTCCAATGGGCCGCTGGGGACTCCAGGGGCTCTAAGTTAGGAATATTGAAAAGGAAGATCAGTGAAAAGACCCGACACCACGCCACGACAAACCGGGTATGGCGTGGTGTCAGAAATGGGCAAATCTAAATAAGGAACTCTCAAAAAAGCTGAACCGGTGGGCCGACCTGTCATGCCGGAGGTACAGCCGGTTGGTGGGGAGGCCCATTAGAGTCAAAAGACACTCCCCTGGGTGGCGTAATACCAACAAGTCGGTCCGGCTCAGGGGAGTTGAGAGGAAAAGAAAAAAAAAAGATATATCGCAATGGATACGCTAAGCGTCTCTTTACGAAACTGATGGTGTTGTAAGGCGTTGAAAGGGGCCAAATGTTGTGATATAGGTGTTGTATAGCGTTGAACGCTTGTGAGGATCGCTGAAATGGCGAATAAAAATCACCGGGGAACTGTCAGGCACCCGGCGGAATCCTTCTACGTCGAATTCATGTGGCGTTGGGTGATAGGAGACGAGAATCCGTTCAATAAAATTTACTCGATGCAATAAGTGACACCTAGCCGCCGGAAGTCGCCATGTAGCAGTTAGTAAGTGAATTTTACGTGATATTTAAGTTTAAATAATGCAGTAGCATGGTAAATTAACAATGAATAAAGAAATTGATTCGAAAAAACTATCGATTTGAAGGGAACAAGAAGTGGCGCCGGTATTCGATGAAAATACAATTCTTTTCTTTTATTTCTGTTAATATTTTATTTCTGGTAATGAGATAACATTTCTAACTTTCCATTCTTTGATTAAATCTGCTTGTAATCGAGGAAGTTGTTATTAAATGAATTACAAGCTGAGTACATTTGTAATTGTTTTATTGAGGAATTCATTTATCAATTCTCTCTTCGGAATTTCATCGTTTTTTATTTCAGGTTCAACCGGTTCTTTGAAATTGTAAACTTTGTAACGTCTTGAATCTCTTTATTGTTTAGTTCTTCCTCATATGAATACGATTATTTCACATATTCTTCCCTATTATCTTCCAATCCTACATTATTGTTTGATGCAATAGTGGTCTAATTGATTTCGGTTTTTCTTCCTTTTCTTCCGGAATTGACGTAAACAGGTAGTATGGGGTAGAATGCATTGCAACTTTGCAAATTTTAATTGAATAATGTAAAGGATACGGGTGTAGTTATAGTACAGACATCATATTCATAAAGATGATCTTGAATTTAGGATTTAAAAGCGATATGTCGTATCAGTGTTAAAAGGTTTAACACGGTTTTTAATATTATAAATATGATGGTTGTCATAGTAACACGTCGACATAATTGTCGAATTTGCAGTATGTGTTAAAAACTATTTTGTACATCATTTGAATTTTGTGTAAAAAGTCATTTAATTATTCAATAATTAATCCGATTACGTTAAAGTTAATTGTTTACAGACGTTTACCAATTGAAAACATTATATATTTTGGTCGATTGATCGTTTGTTACTATCCTCTCTCTCATTTTGAAACAGTTTATTTTGCAGTACTTCCTTCAATCTTCAAAAAAGAAAAACTACTAATGCTTTTATTATAAGAGTTGAATGTTGCAAGTGAAAGCCTGGCTTGGCTAAATCGTATTTACTTGGGTGTATGGTGGAAATTTGTAACATTCTCTCATTATCTTTCACTTATAAACAGTTTAAAAGTGTTGTAAACCTAAAATTATTGTGTACAATCACACGGAACTGGCAAAATGTACAACGACAAGAATAGTTAATGAACGAGCAAATGACCTGTTCACAAATAAATTAACAGTTCATAGAGTGCTCGAGTTGATTCGATGATGTGGGGATTAGAATACTGAAGGTTGATTGTCTCATTCTATTATTACAGGCCAATGCGGTAATCGAGATGTTGAAAATTAACACACTTCCCAGTGGAATTTACTGTTTAACTCTTGACAATTCAGAAGTATGTAAAATTTGAAGCCTGGATAGGCTTTTTAACATAATTTCTAATAAGTTTAGGAATAATAGACTTCGGTAATTATGTAAAAACGATTTCTGTATTAATTTATTTTCCGTTTAGTAAATTTATGATAAAATTACCTTTTAACGTATACTCTGTACAAAAATGCCCACTCTCACACACACACACACACACACACACACACACACACACACACACACACACACACACACAGCCATACACATATTCGCTCGTACACAAGTACACACGTACATATATACAGATATACCCACATACATACATATATATAATGGATAATTGAGGAAGAATGTTACAGACTCTCAAGATATGTTCTATTGGTGAAAATAAAGAAGGAAATTCACATAAACGCTTCGTTTTTAAGTGTCAGCTGGGATGTGATTTAGTCCTGATTTCTGCGCCTTTGGTAAAATTAAACCAGACTGTAATTCTTAGAACCCAAATTAAGGAGTAAATTTAATCGTTTTATATCAAATAACATATGAAAAATTGAAAAAATAGGTCCCAGAATTGTACTTTTTAATAATTTTTGAGAAATCTAGAGTAAAAGACGAAAGATTGTGCGTCGAAAAACACACAATTTTATATTTGGTATAAAATAATTTTGTTTAACGGGTAATAAATCTATACTAGGAAAAAAAACTTAAATTATGGTATTCTCAAATTTTAATGATGGTATTTCATAAAAAAATAAAAAATAAACATCTTTTGTCTGTGACGATTTTTATGAAAGATTCTTCGATCTCGAGATACAAGAAAAAAATTTGCTTAGGAAAGGGAAGCAGGAATGCGTCGCGGATAGCATAATACATGCGTTACCAGCAGTTTCTGTTTAAATACTACGTCACTAAAAAAGAAAAAAAAATATACCAGTATATGGAATGGTAAAGTTAGGGAAACAGCAAAAAAGATATACATGAAATAATTATTATAAAAAAAACCCGAATATTAATTAATTGTACACATTTACTTAGAATAGTTATGAAAAACGTTATTTAAATTAGTTTTAAATTTAAACGTTATGAAAATTGTTAGTTTTATCCTGTATTAGATGATTAACCCACCGGGTTGATCTAATGGTGAACGCGTCCTACCAAATCAGCTGATTTGGAAGTCGTGAGTTCTAAGGTTGAAATCCTAGTAAAGGTAGTAACTTTTATATGGATTTGTATAGTAGATCGTGGATACCGGTGTTCTTTGGTGGTTGGATTTTAATTAACCACACATCTCAGTAATGGTCGAACTGAGATTGTACAAGACCACACTTCATTTACATTCATACATATCATCTTCAGAAGTAATACCTAAACGGTAATTTCCGAAGGCTAAACAGAAAAAAAATAAATAAAAGGCTGTATGAGATGGTGAATTTATTGCTTCCATTTTGTTAAGACTAATAGGCACCCTAATACAGCGTAGAATGTAGAAGTAATATTGAGTTTCACATCGCTGTCACAACTACTGCATCCTGAAAATATTCCTCAAAGAATACGAAAAACTTAACTATTTTTTGCTCGTTTTTCATGCTTATTCGAGGTAAATGTACAGTTATTAATAGTCGGGGTTTAGTTTTTAATAATTATTTTTTTTTAGAAAGAAATTGTTTGAACTCTATTCTTAAATTCTCGAATTATGTAAGGACATTGTTTTGACAATTTAAACATTGTTTTTTTTAATTTCTTAATGAAAGTGATCAACAAAAAATTAAAAATCTAATAAAAAAATACCTTAAAAAGTTTTATTTAACTAATATAGGGTCTACATATATACAAACGTGTGTAGATAGAATGAGAATCTTTAACAATGAAACCGTTTGCGGGTTACGTAGCTCTGTAGAGGAGATATAATATATTATTTCATTTATGAATGTAATGCTCATTGTTAGCTTTGTATATGAATATTCGTGAACGAGAACTTGAGATCTATTTAACCGGTCTGAAGAAATTAATTTTGGCCTCCTGGTTACCAGATAATAGGATAGAAATACAATACGGCTGTACAAAAGGCTAGGCTGTTGTAACGTCTGTATTAACCTAATTTAAATGTAATCTATTGTGAGGGATAAAACAGCTGTAGTAAAGAAAAATTCTGTTACATCATTTCATTTTGTGTGTGTGTGTGTGTGTGTGCGCGCGCGCACACACACACATACACACAATATTATTATTCTTTATATTATTCTTCGTGATCGTTATTAAAGTTGTGAAGCATTAAAAATATTCGTTATAAACGCACCAGTTAGATCTGGATTCTATGTTAGAAATGTAATGTTACTCACTTTCAGTTCGTAGAAAAAAATAATGAAAACTGTTTTTTTTCTTAACTTTTCCTAGTAGTTTGGAATGGAATTTTTTCATTGATATTTTAAACTATTTTTGGTTTTAGCTTTTAACGGATATTAAATTTAGGTGTAAATTAATAGTAAGATACTAACACCCTTATTAATGTTAGGATAATTTTCTGATTATTGATTATGGAGTTTAAAGCGGGCTCAACTAAAATATTTTATTTATTTCTTCCTTACGATGAATATTAACAAAATAGTTGCAACATCACAAAGCTGTGGTTTGAAGCGTACAGTTATCACAGTGCATGTATTAAAACCCCGAAGGAGAGTGTTAATCTTTGAGACTTAAAGGTAATGACGACCCCACGGAACATTGGCTGTAGACATTCCTGATTTATACTATACACCGGGCGGATCACCGTACAACACATTTCCTCAACACTATATTAACAAACACAACACACCAACGGAACTGATTATAACCGCTGATTATAGTGTTTTTTCTCACACTACCATTTTACTGGCCGGTGCAAAGCTTTCCGAACTGCAACCGTAACCCAAGGGTGAGTAATTGCTCCTGAATCTACCTTAGAGCTGTGTTCATATCAAAGCAGATCTAGCCCCAAGGTGGAGTAATCGCAAAAAAAAATTGCTAAAAGAAATCTGCTCAGTTTAGGTTTTTTGAATAGTGGAGAGATGTAAGCGACTTCTCCTCCACCTGGCGCATGCGCACCAGAAGGTTTTTTGTTTATGGTGGAACAATACTCGAGTAACTGAGGATTAAAAGAATTGCCGAATATCGGTGTATACATAAATTTGATATCTATTCGGTTTTAATCATCAAAGTATTATTATTACCGCATTTATTGTATTTTGTTTTTTCAACATCAAATGTGTTTTAAGATATCATTACTATTCGAAACGGTATATCTAAACGGAATTCATCTGATTAACGACTGAATACTAATATTATAGTAAAGCGATGTACGAATATTAGTATATTTATTTATTTGCGAAATATATTTACAGTTTTTTTTTTAAATGTTTAATGTAATATGAGGTTTAAAAAGGAAAATTTATCACTTTTTTGTAAGGAAAATTTTTGATACAAAATTTTATTTTGATTTAAAAGCTTACTTGATACTTTTTGTATTTATGCGGTTTGTTTATTGTACATGTGAGGTTTGCGTAGAATATTTGCAGTTGTGAAATTCTACATAAATTTTAATTAAATTTTGTAACTAATATACCGTTTCTAATAAACAAGGGATTTATTCAAGAAATTTTTGTTCCTGTTTACGTGTTGATTATTCTTGCAAGTTTCCCTTACGGGTTTTTATTACGGATACCTGACAAAAATTCCAACAGTTTACAGGTGTATATGTGTACATGTTTATATATAGGACTGAGTTTTAATCACAATATCCGGTTACGTGTGTTCAAAAATTAATCTGTAAAGAGAAAATGATGTTTGCAAGAGGGGAATTTCCCCTCGGACCTACGTCATTCCCTTTGTATTCATCAACGGTTGCGGTTTTTAATTTAGTAACGAGGAATAATGAACAAATTTATTTTTTATTCTTGTCTCTTGTATAACAACACCATGCGAGTCTAATGATTAAGAGGCCTTATGAATTTTAATAACGAAGATGGGGGAATGTGTACCCAATAATCACCTATTTTCCTGTTCTGTTTAGAACAGTATATTTAGAATATATATATATATATATATATATATATTGGATTTTTTTTTATTGCGTTAATTTTATCTTAAGTTCTTTCATTATTTTCTATTTGAAATTTTTATTATTATAAATCTCATTTTTATTTATCTAAAATATTATTTTAAAAAATGGTTCATAATTATCTATATTGGTTTCCCTTATTTTTTAATTTTTAATATGTGGTTAAAAGAATTTAAACATTCTGTTCAAAAAATAACAGATTGTGTAAAAATTATGTAAAAGAATGGTTAATTAAAAAAAATCATAAGTTTGACATTTTTTAAAAGTAATTTTTAAAAAATTTCGGAAAATTATTGAATATTAATGACGCATTTTCAGAAAAAAAATATTACTTCCACTTCAGTGGAGTTACCTACAAATCCACCGTAGAAGATTCTGCTAATTAGCTCCCAAATACGTTCTTTAGAATAAAAAGTATGTTATTTTGAAAATAAGTTGTTTAATATATATAATAATTTTGAAGTGTTAAAAAATCAGCTGATTTTCGAAGTCGAGAGTTATCTAAGGTTTGAGTCCTTATAAAAGTAGTTGCTTTTATATGGATTTGAATACTAGACTGTGGATACCGGTGTTCTTTGGTGGTTGGGTTTCAATTAACCACACGTCTCAGGAGTGGTCGGCCTGAGTCTGTTCAAGACTACACATTTACCGGTACATTTACAATTACACGCCAGACTGCGCACAGATGCCTTGGCATCTGTGCAGAGTACTGTTGACATTATTTCACTGTGCTGTTACTCTGTAACCTGCTATACATAAAATAAATAAATAAATATCATCATACTGTTTTACGAGATTTCTGAATTTATTTTACGCGCCTGTAAGGAACTTTTTTTTTTTTTTGTCTTCAGTCATTTGACTGGTTTGATGCAGCTCTCCAAGATTCCCTATCTAGTGCTAGTCGTTTCATTTCAGTATAACCTCTACATCTCACATCCCTAACAATTTGTTTCACATATTCCAAACGTGGCCTGCCTACACAATTTTTCCCTTCTACCTGTCCTTCCAATATTAAAGCGACTATTCCAGGATGCCTTAGTATGTGGCCTATAAGTCTGTCTCTTCTTTTAACTATATTTTTCCAAATGCTTCTTTCTTCATCTATTTGCCGCAATACCTCTTCATTTGTCGCTTTATCCGCCCGTCTGATTTTTAACATTCTCCTATAGCACCGCATTTCAAAAGCTTCTAATCTTTTCTTCTCAGATACTCCGATCGTCCAAGTTTCACTTAAATATAAAGCGACACTCCAAACATATACTTTCAAAAATCTTTTCCTGACATTTAAATTTATTTTTGATGTAAACAAATTATATTTCTTACTGAAGGCTCGTTTAGCTTGGGCTATTCGGCATTTTATATCGCTCCTGCTTCGTCCATCTTTAGTAATTCTACTTCCCAAATAACAAAATTCTTCTACCTCCATAATCTTTTCTCCTCCTATTTTCACAATCAGCGGTCCATCTTTGTTATTTCTACTACATTTCATTACTTTTGTTTTGTTCTTGTTTATTTTTACGCGTAGTTCTTGCGTAGGACTTCATCTATGCCGTTCATTGTTTCTTCTAAATCCTTTTTACTTTCGGCTAGAATTACTATATCATCAGCAAATCGTAGCATCTTTATCTTTTCACCTTGCACTGTTACTCCGAATCTAAATTGTTCTTTAACATCGTTAACTGCTAGTTCCATGTAAAGATTAAAAAGTAACGGATATAGGGAACATCCTTGTCGGACTCCCTTTCTTATTACGGCTTCTTTCTTACGTTCTTCGATTGTTACTGTTGCTGTTTGGTTCCTGTACATGTTAGCAATTGTTCTTCTATCTCTGTATTTGAACACTAATTTTTTTAAAATGCTGAACATTTTATTCCAGTCTACGTTATCGAATGCCTTTTCTAGGTCTATAAACGTACCAACAAACCAACATACTTGGTGGTTTGTTTTTCTTTAGGAACTTTAACAAAATTATAACTGTTATTTTAAATAAATGAATCAATCGTAAAAAGAAAAAAATAGTTCTAATTTTTAAGAGATCTCGTAGTTGAATTGTGGTTTTTTTAGAGAGAAAAAATCCCAGTCTAATGTTGTGTTAACAAAAAGTATTTTTTATTAATTTAGAAAAGTTTTTCAAAAGATTTATCTTAAATTTAAACTTATCTCGTAAGTTACCCGTTTCTTTAAAAATAAAAAAAACAAAAAAAAAAAATTATTATTTCTTGAGAAAAAATTTTGCCACGTAACGGCGAGCTTGGAGTGGTGACGATTACTACTCAACGTAAAAACATGGAAAAAGAAAAGAAAAAAAATAAAAAATAAAAATAATTGTTTTGTATTTGAAACATGATGTCACTTTATAATAATGTAAACACACAAAAATACATTACTTCATAAGCAACAGCTGCATCATGTATATGCTATTAAGAGATGACTAATCATGGTGTAACAGTGTTTCAGAGAACAAAAGTACAGCGGTGTGGTGCGGGCTAAATATCCAAGCTCGCCGTTACGTAGCGGCTATCAATCAAGTTACTAAAATAACTTAATATCCCTCTCCCGATGGGGGAGCTCCCAAATTTAAAAAAAAAAAATCGATAAAATATTATTTAAATTTCGATTTTAATCTATTTAAAATCAATTTTAGTAACATTTTATTCATTAAAAAAGCCTCATGCATGAGCCCCCAAATTTTCAAAAAGTCGAAAACATATTTTTCGAAATTATGAAGCTAATATACTAATATTAAAAATGTTGGTTATTGCTTTACTTTTTTGAGCATCTTGAATTCAAAAATTACAATTAAAATATAATCAAAATGGATTAAATGTATGTGCAGTGCAATTCATTGCCGGTTTGTTTTGTTTTTTTTAAAAATTATTTTTAAATATTTTTGAAATTGCGCTAAATGAAGGGTTAGTAAATTATATATTTTTTTAATGTAGAATCTAATGGCTGAATTTTCCGGTTGATTAAATCCGATCCTCCTAATCTTTCTAAAATATAAATACTTTAACTTAGCGTATTTATTTTTTTAAAATTTAATCCACTCAAGAAGTTCGTTAGAACATCGCCGGTAAAAGTTCGCAGAACTCAACTGCACGGCGAAGTCGACGAACTATGCTTACAGTTCTAAACATGACATAACCTAAAAGTGAAATATAAATGTGGGAAAAAATAAGCGTGAAAACATTATATTTCAGTTCAATTAAATTTGCAATAAAGAATACTTTCAAAAAATAGCTCGAATTTTGTTAGAAACGTTTTTCCATTTGATGAACCGCGAGACTTGAATGTGTCACTTTTTCCTCAAAAAGGTGAGTTTACGAATCACGCCGCTAGGTAGCAACACTTCAAGTACTTAATAGTGCTTGCTATAGGTAGCATATAAAAACTTAATAATGTACTTGAAGTAATAAAATTTAAAAGACAATGTACTACAGCTTGTTTTAATAGTGATTGCTCTTATGTATATGAAAGTACTGAAGATGAAATATTTTTTTTTAATTTCCATCGCTTCATTAAAAAAAAATGAAGTATTAGTTTACAAGAGATTACAGGTGCTAATAAAACACAAAAACACGAACAGTAGGAAGGCGTTGCAAACGCGGCAACAAAGATTTGTCACATAAAACAGAAACAAATTCGATCGGTAGAACTTTTATTCTACAATTAGAACTGTTTGAACTAATCGATAGAGAAATAAAAAAAAGTTCATTAAAAAGTGTGTCCACGGATACGATAAAAATCGAGGGTTACCCTTAACAAAGCAACAAGTGCAATATTACATCACGGATATTCGATTCGTAAAGGTCATTAAAAAAGGAAAAATATGGTATGAAGTGAATGATATGATTATCAACAAAAAAAATCGGCCGAGAAATTCAAAAAATGTATATTTGTTTGTTCTAGAAAGACATTAATTAAATTTTAATAATAAATCCGTAAGATAGCAATCAGTAATTCATAAAAAAAATAAAAGAATAATTTAACAAAACGCAGTGTTATTCAAAAAACTTACAATGAGAGTGTAAACCGTACCGTAAGAATCTCGCAGATATCATTTCTTCCGCTCAAAAAACAAAAATTTCTGTAATATAAATAAAATTATTTTTAGCAAAACGATACTGATATGAAAAAGTTAAGACACTATATTTCTATTATTATCAAACTCTATTATTAATTTAGAATTTTCTTTTAAAAAAATACATGTTAAATATAGTATTGTATTATACATAAGAATTGTATTATTTCTGTAAATGTGATATGTATTACATATAAATGAAATCGGGTCGGTAAAAATGTTGTAACAATTTTTTCTTTTTTTTTCTTTTTATATGAAACGCTTAAACGTCGTTTATTATCTATTATTGTATATCTGTCTATTGCATAAAATTTAACATGTATTTTTTTTTTTAAACAAAATTCTAAATTAATAACAGAATTTGATAACAGAATATAGAATCTTACCTTTTTTGATATAAGTATCACTTTCTTAAAAAAACAAAAAACAAACAGTTTTATTTATATTATACAAATTTTTGTTTTTTGGGCGGAAGAAATAATATCTGCGACACTCTTAAAGTACGGTTTACAATTACTTTGTAATTTTTTTGGATTTAATATACTATTTATTATTGTTTGCATTAATAATTTTAATCAAATTATGTATATTTTCTTTTTAAATAATTTTTTTGTATATACTAAATTTTTAACAGGATAAATCTAGTATGAAAATGAATCTTTGTTACACGTCTGGAATTTTATTCTGATATTTATTGATCTACAGAATAAAACTCGTACGAAGATATTTATTAAAAGGTTATTACTGATAATCGTAAAAGTTCATCGGAGCGCAAAGCATTTCACCTAAGGGCGTATAGATAAAGAGGTAAAAAATAGATGGAATCAAGAGAAAGACAGTAAATAAATGAGAGATAAAGATAAAAAGATATAGGAAGTAAAAAAAGGGGTGAAAATATAACGAGATTTGGTTTTTGCCACGGATCATATTTGCCTTTAGAAATGATCATTGCGTTCTTATTTTCTCTGTCTTCTCTGCTTCGGGTGGAATAATATTTTCATTTATTAAAAAGTCCGTCTATCTATCTACCTTTCTTTTCGATCTTTTCCCTTCGTCGACCTAACTGCCTCACTCTTTCTTGTTCTTTCTACTCCCCTCTCGTTCTCCTTTGATGAATTCACAGTTCAATAGATGGGACGAAAAGTTTTTTTTTATTATTAATACATTTATCTTTCGTAATCAAAAATTCCTTTTACTTTTATTTATCAATTCATAAAGAATTAAGTTAGTATCTTAATTTATAATTCATTTAAAATAAGTATAAGAGCTTTTTTAAAGTAATTTTCACCGTATTTGTTCATTAAAATTATTCTCATTTATATTTCTTTAATAACTTATTTAAAATTACTTTTTTTAAAAACGATGTATAGAATTAAAAGGAACACTTTTATTTTACATTCTTTAGGAGAATTGTGGTTATTTATGAAAAAAAAATTATCTGATAGAAGACCAGATTTATGTTTTAAACTCTTTGAATTATTTTCAAAGAAATCTAATTCATCAACTAGGTTGTTTTAACTATTGATAATTAATCATTTTTAAACTTAATATCTTTTAAAAGTTCTATGGATTTTTTAAAATAAAAATTTATTATAAATACTGAGTTTGTTTTAAAACGCAACCCACGCAAAATACTTTTTAAAAAGTTAATACAATAATTTCGGATGAAGAGATTGGCAACACTACATATTGTTGTTTTATAATCAGCTGATATAAGTTTCTATTTCTTTTCGTGAAAAGTTCGTTATTTTTGGTTATCTGTGTTTTTTATTAAGAAGAAATTATTTTGAACACAGAAAATAGGATTTTTATTGTAGAATAATATTATTTAACAACTAAATTTTTGTTTTGTGCCAAGAAGCTTTTCTATTGCAGTACCCGAGAATAATATACCAAATAAATCATCAATTCATAGTTTGATAAAGAAATACTGAGGGACTGGTTCTGTTTGCAATTAGAAACATAGCCGGAAACGTTCAGCGCTTAATGACGAAACACTGGAAGATGTTCGGGTAAGCTTTTTAAAATCAATTAACACATCATTAGGAAAAGTTGCGCAAAAAAAAAGGAATATATTTGTATAGTGCTTTTAAAGCTACCAGGCTACTTAACTTAAAGCCATACCAAATTCATGTATCACATGAATTCCACTCAGTTGATTATGTTGCTAGGCTCCACTGCTGCCAGTGGTTTAAACAGTTTGTTCGGTAGATTAGGTACTTACGTATTGCGTACAAGGAAGTCACGTGGTGTCCACATCAAATTTTTTATTATTTATATATTCATTGTAAGTAAAGAGATTGCTTTAATAACGATTCCTCTGTCCCTTTGAAGAAAATCAAAATTGGTTTATTTCGTTATTCGCCCACCCCCTTAACGAACTTTATAAAAAATGAATACGAACATTGCCGCAAACATAGAAATGTTTGAGGCAAATTTGAAGATAATCGGTTTGATCAGTCAGGCCAAAAACACATACGTACATGTTTTTCTGTTGTAGATGAACTAGTTGAATCATAAAATGTGTAGATTTAAAGAAAAATTTGATACCCCATTTTTGACATGATCATCATACGTTCCTCTTTAATGTAGCTATTCTAGCTATATTCACCGGGAAAATAAAAAAAGCCAGTTTTTAACATAACATTGTTATCAATATTATTTGGTTTTGTTTTTATTCCTGCAAACTTTTCCTTACAATATTAAAAAGAACGTTCAAATGAAAATTGTTAAAAACTTATTACAGAATTTCATAATTTGTTATAGCATGTAATCAACACAAAGAATCAACTAATAAACAGTTCTATTGATATACACAAAGGATGAATTCACTGAGTAATTGCTCGTGATAATGAACAATGACAACGTGAAAATCCACAATATTTGTACGTACCCACGATTTGGTGCATCTGATCTTCTCATTATTAAAAGGAAGTGTTCATTGCTTTCACATCAACGTTCATACCAGTAATCGGAAGCGTATCTCATTACTTGAAACGTTTGCCTCCAAGCAAATTCCATATCCGGTATCAGATTTTTATTTTTTTCAAGTTTTTTTGTTTTTCATTATTTTAAGGTATTTTAAAAAGTTAATAGTATATTTTATTGTAACGATGGTACTGATTATTCACTCAACTTCAAAACATGTATTTTTTTAATTTTACGAGTTTCTAATTTGTTATAATCTTTTAAGAATTCTCTGAACCGTTAGAGACATCGAAACATCATTCTGTTATTACAGAATATTATCAAGAAGCTATATGTAATTTATCTGGTTTCTCCAAAATAACTTTTACCAATCAAACACTTAAAGATTAATTTCCGGTCGTAACTGTTATAAATTGTTAACAAACTCCCATTAAAATTCTGCACCGATATGTTTAAAAAAAAATCGATTAATTATAAACTAGAGTGATGTCAGTATAATCCATACGTCAGTCGAAGTTATTACTTTTTTTTTGTAGTATTATTAATCGATGTTTACAAACTGAAATTAATATCGCTATGCAAAATTATGTAGTTTAATTTTCAATTTTTTGGTATGAATTACGTCATATTCTTACTTAATCGAAAAGATATTCACAAGTTAGATATTACAAAAAAATAATGTATATTATCAAAAAATGGATCATTTAGATAAATACCTATATCCGGGAAGAAGAGATATTCATTGTAAGGTACATTTCCAGTCATATCTGTAATTTATTTAGAATAGTAGTAGTCTTTCTTTCAAGGAAGTTCTTTATTCTTTCTTTATTGTGTTATACAAAATAAAGTAGGCTTTAATCTTACATAAGGATAATAATTTAATTCTGTAAATATTGTGATTTTTTTTTCAGTCAGTCTTTTGTGATATATAGATGTGATATTTTTAAGTACACCAACAAGAATATAAAAAACAGTTTTCATGCACTTTGTAGATCTGTAATAAGAATTTAAGTAGAATGTATGTGAGGAGTTTGTTTAAACCTTGACTGGTTCTACATTAGAATGTTTTTCTTGGTCGGGTAAAAACGATTACAAGTATAACAAAATTATTCGACAGGTTCTTGGGTTTTAAAATATCAAACATTTACAAAAATAACAACGAGGAAATTCTGATAATGGATTTATTTGTTTGTGAAATGTGTTTTTTAGGTTATATATTATGATTTTTTTTTTTCTTGAAGAAGTACAATAATCGGACTTGATATGCAAGAAATAAAAAACAAATATCCCAAAACAGTTTAATGCCTTTTTTTATTGAAATACTAGCCGGCTCGTCTAGCCAGAACTTGGACCCTCGGGACTCAGGTCAGCCCGGGCGAATTCCGGAGCCAACTCAGGGCCTCCTTGAGGCCTCCCAGAGCCAAGGGACCTATCCCGTGGCCGCAGAGCTCGCTTCGGTTGCCATTCCCAACTTGCCTGGGGAGGCGGCATCCTGGTACACCCGCACAGTTTACTTCGGTCGCCATCCCCATCTACCCAGAGGCTCCACCCCCTGGATCCCACATTACACGTTATGCTCACGGTTGTGTGAGAATAATATTGATAAATGATAATTATAGTATTCAGGCTTTATAGAAACCTGAAAAAGAAACTAAATTACAAAAGATAGAATAATAATAACTACGGTAAATAAAGTACACACACTTTTGACGACGAAATATTCATATCTTTGCCGTGTTAGCAGAAATATAATAATGAAGTAAAAAGATTAATTTATTTTTTCTTTAATGAATATATTTAATTAACATCTTCACCCTCCTTGGAGGCGAAGAAATAAAAAATATTTTTTTAATATCTTAACTTTAAGGGAGCTAGAGTCGATGGTTTAAAACCTCTCCAGGGAAAACACGAATGTATCCTGCAAATTTGAACGTAATCAGTCGTTTGGTTCTCACGTGATGCGATAACAGACAAATTTTATATATATATATATACACACACACATCTGAATAATTGTGAACTGTTAGCGAGAATAACCTGAGCTGCAAAGGTTAGCCTTCAACCTACTAACAAATATCTCGTTTGACTTTTGAAAATCGAACGAATGTTTGCAGAGATATTACAGGAGCATCCCATTGCACTTCTAAACACAGCGCCTCACGGGCACCCCGTTTATTACTAGTTGATAATGATGATTGGTCTAGCCTCCCATGAGGTACTCGCATACCTCACCACTCTAGTCTCACACGCAGTCCCCACGGGAAGCTCACTATTGTTAAACAGAAATTCTTTAAATTTATTTAATATTATCTTATTTAACAGAAATATAATTCTATTATTTTTGTAACATTATTCATTCGATTGATTTTAATATTATTCAGCTCATACAATGATAGAGGCTCACAGTTCATTAAAGTTTGTGCCTCAACCGGCAAATCTCCACTACTACACACACACATATATATATATATATATATATACACGAGATCTGTAAATAAAGTAATGAGACTGGCTCAGAAAAACATTTTATTTATAATCCAATTATACATGGACTCTATCACCTTCAAAATAGTTCCCTTGGGAAGCCACGCAACGCTTCAAACGGTTTTACCACTCTTCATAGCACTGTTGGAACTCAGAAACCGGAATATCCTTCAGACGTTTTGTTACATTTCTTTATGGTTTCTACCGTTCCAAAGTGGTGTCCTTGAGGTGTTTTTTTAAAGTCGGGAACAGGAAAAAGTCGTAGGGACTCAAGTCAGATGAATAACGTGGTTGAGGAACTACAGGAATCTTTTTCTTTGCCAAAAACTCATTAATTAAGTGTGCAGTGTGACAAGGTGCATTGTCATGATGCATCATCCAGTTGTCTTGATGGGTGGTCTCTCATGCGGGCAGATCTTTTCCGCAATCTTTCAAGAATTTCTTGGTAAACATATTGATTTACAGCCATTAATATCGAAGAAACAAATTAGCGTGATTTTGATTTTTGATTTGCTCTGTTTTGCTTTTTTGGGACGTGGTGAGTTTGAAATGTTCCGCTCTTTGCTCTGGCGTTTTGTTTCTGGGTCGTACTCAAATATCCAAGATTTATCACCAATAATAACATTTTTTTAGAAAATCAGGATTAGTTTCAATTCGCGCTTGAAGATCGCGACACACTTGCACCCTGTTATTTTTCTGTTCAACAGTGAGGTTTTTCGGGACCAATTTTGCATAAACTATTTTCATTTCCAATTAGTTTGTCAAAATTTGACGGACTGTGGTACGATTCAAATTCAATTGTTCTGCGATCATTCTGACAGTTAATCGCCGGTCGTACCGTTATCAAGCCTCTGATTCGCTCAACATTGTCGTCACTTTTTGACGTTAACAGTCTTCCAGAGCGTGGATCGTCTGCAACTGATTCCCGGGCATCTGAAAATGATTTAAACCAGTTAAAAACTTGAGCTCGTTACAGAGCTTCATCTCAAATATACGCCCTTTAAAATTTTGAAAAAATTTCAGTAGCATTCTCACTGAGTTTAACACAAAACTTGATCGCACAACGTTGCTCATAATTAATATCGCTCATTTTTGTAACACACAACAAAAACTTGTTTCACGAAAAGTTTGTTTATAACTCACGTGGCAACAGTAGACTAAAAATAATCATACGTAATATAAATCAGCTGTTCATATAACCGTATGTTTACTAGTAACTTTACAGTGTTGCCACTTTGGCTGCCAAAAAAACTAGTCTCATTACTTTATTTACGGATCGCGCACGCGGGTGTGTGTGTGCGCGTGCGCGCGCGTGTATATATACTACAGGTACATATTCTTCATCAAAGATTTTTCGAGATGAAATATATCCAAAAAACCTTCTTAGTTATTCCAAGAAATATGTGTAAAAATTTGGTTGCGATTGATCGAGTCGTTTTTTTTGTTTATCCCGAACAAACAAAAACCCTCTTCCTCTTTATATAATAGTACATATATATATATAAAAGTAGATATTGTTATCTCACTAAAGTAGAATAATAATAATAATAAAGAGCAAAAGTAAAGAGAAAAGTTAAAATTAAATCGTGAAGATAACTGAATTATTTCGTTTCAAAAATGGGAAAACAGTAAAGTAAGCTTTTAAAGGGATGTAAATTAGAAAGAATATTTTAAAAAGGGTAACAACAAAAATGACAAAAGTCAAAAAAAGTCGCAAGAAATATTTTTAACAAAAAAATTAATATTTATGTATTTACATAATGTACTTATATAAAAGAGAAGGGAAAAAATCTACGGCTATGATAATACATTTTGATGTAACATTTTATTTATTTATTTTTTAAAGTGAGGATTTGAAACCGAATAAATCTAGATTGTTAAGATATACTCGTACAGTACCTTTTACGTTGTCGTTTAACTTTATAGTTAAATATTACCCTTAGCAGCAATATATTTCCGGTATAAAAAAATAACGGAAATGAATGAAAATATATCAATAAAAAATGTTACTACATTTTTCATTTTTATCTCACGTTTAAATAAACAGGCCACCTAAACATATGCAATTTATACAAAAAAAAAGGAATTCAAAATATTTATAAAGTTTTATTAAAAATCATTGAAATTTTACTGATCTAATTTAATATTTCATAAATAATTTATCTTCAACTAAGACTAGAACATTATGCCATCACTATATGTAACTTTTCAACAGTCAGGCATTTTTTCTTAATGATTTTAATTTTTTAGATAGAATATAAAAATATCGTATTTAAAGAATTTTTTTAATTTCTTTTGAAAGAGGTTAAAAGTTCCGAAAACATCTTTTTTTTTTGTAAATAATAAATATAATATTAAACAAGAAACAGCTGACAATGGAGATGTTATGACTCCCGGCACAGAGAAAATGAACCTGTATTTTGGAAGCTGGTTTCCAGAGCGATTTCAAAAATTTTCCTTAAAACTGTTTTCACTTAAACTATTACTTAGAGAAAATAAATTAAATATGAATATGAGGGTTTTTAAAATATATTAGTTTTTTAAATTACTAAAATAAAGATAAAAATGCAAAATTCGAAAATTTCCCCTAAGTCTCCTCAGAAGATTTATACAAAATTTTAAAACGATCGAACGCTCTAGGTAGGCCATTTATAACATTAAAATTATTACATACTGTACCTCTGTCGCGGCTATACCCAATGTATGTGGCGGCTTCGCCCAAGCTATATGCGTATAGACTTCAAAAATTGGAAGTAGTCTTTTAGTAATTATGTCTGAGCTCTTCCTCTCAGAGTTATCGTTATTTGCAACATACCGGATAAAATAAAATGTTTAAATAAAGGATGTGTTCCAAAATTGAATTTCTAATGAAATCAGGAGGATACTATTTGAAGAATACTTTGTTCCCGGAAAAGTCCATGAATTCCATTTTTTGACATTGCAGTGGTTACATATTTTAATCATATTACCTATCTGAATACCGGTATCTTTTAAATTCAGGTAGCCAATTTCAGGGTGGTAATGAAAAACTGATTTGAGTTCTAACGTATGTTGTAAAGGTTGAGCTTTGTATTTTTCCTGATGTGAGAAGTATAAAGATTTAGGTGGATTTCCTCCGATCGGCATATTACACAATTTCTTTCTGGACATCGTGCTTTTTGAGAAATGTTGGGAAAATTTGGTTTGAATAATTCAGACTATTATCCTAAGTGAAGAACCATTGATGACGTGCGCCATATCATCAATGGCGCACGTTTAAAGTAGACAGATTACAGATGACAGTAGACAGAATGGCAAAGTAGACAGAGAGCTTGCGAGGATCAATTCTGGTTTTGATCTGCAAGTTAACGGGAAAACCGAAAGGGAATGGAACATAGTTACTGGCTTCCTTAGATTCTTAGCCCTGCGGAGAATGACTTAGAGTGTTGAGGCTGTTGTCGATATATAGATAGAATTGCAACCCGGGAGGCTGGAGACCCGCCTGGGTGCTTACTTCGTCAAGATAGGCGTTTTGACATCATCTAGGTTAGCCGAGATGGATGTGTGGAGAACTCTGAGGTGGAGCTGTAATGTGGGAGGGTATAGACATAGAGTCTATACTACAAGGTACAGACTATACATAGAGTACAAGACAAGGTCCCGAAAGGGGACCAGAGCAGACAGAGATAGGGTATGTCTTCATTAAAGGTTTATTAAATTTGAGAATATTTCTTTGATTTTTGAGTAAATCAATAGAACTAGAGTAAATTGAATTGTAATACATAATTGTCGTACACTTTTGTTGGTATGAGGATAGTATTTTTGGTGTTTAAAGTCTCAGTTAAGTAATGATTTAAGTGCATAGTTAAGTTGAAGTTAGATATAGGAAGAGTTTTAGTTTGAAACCTTCGGTGTTAGAGGAAGGCGCGGGGATAGCACTTCGACGAATCGGTTAATTTGATAGTTGAGGGCTGTAAGTTACGGTAGGTGGTCGTGATGGTTAGAAAGGACATACCAAGGCGATAGTAGCTTGTGTAAATACACCGATGGAAATGTCTGCCGAGGCATTTGCATCGGTGGCATTTTATATTTGCAAAGCCTCATGGGAAGTCCATTATTATTAAACAGAATTTTGTTAAAATTTATTTAATATTATTCTATTTTATTTAACGTAAATTTAATTTTATTATTTTTGTAATATTATTCGTTCGATTGATTTGAAACATTCAGTTCAAACCCAGCTCACACAGTGATAGAGGCTCACAGTTCACAGTTTAAAAAAGTTTGTGCTTCAACCGGAAAATCTCTACTACAGATAAATAAATATACACATAGCCTATGACACTCCCGGTAACATAAGGATTCCAACGCGGGGTCACACATCTAAATCGGTTCAGCTGTTGAGCTGATGCGATGGAACAAACATACATGCATGCATACAACCTTACATTTCATTTTATTCCATACATTTCATTACATTCCTTTTTGGGCAATCGTGTAAAAAGGAGTTTGAAGAGACTCAATATTTGACAAGTAAGGTTACTATGGAGTTGTTAGGATAGTAGTTTATAGTTAATTTGGATACTTTAACAAAATTTCAGGGAAGATGATATTGTTCGTTTAAAACCTCTGTTCTGGATCTTACCCTTTACGGGATCATCTTTGAACTTTGGATGGAAATGATTTTTGAAGCGATTAACCCAAAAACGTTGACTTGCAATGTACTGCTCACATCGGGCATTAATATTCGAAGATATTTTTAGGTTATTAGAGGCATATTTTCTAAGAGGAATTGAGATTTCGTCTGGTTTTTTTGTCATGTGCTAAAGCTTTGATGAGGATAAATCGTCTTTGCTTACCTTTTATCCCTCTTTATTATCCTTTATCCCTTTATCCTATTTTTTCTGTAAAAATAGATGAAAACCTGCTAAATTCGTGATGTAAATGGTAGGAACTCTAAAGGTGACATTCTTGGTACTATTTTTGAGGCGCTGTTTGGAAATCCTGCCAGCAACTTTTTTTATCTGGTTACTAAACAATAAACCTAACAGCTGAAGTAGAGCCGGGTATTACAATCTTCTGATTCCTTCTCAGATACAAACTCTCTGCTTTGTTTATAATTCAACCAGATTTAGTAAACAACTATTGTTGTATATGCTTCTTCTTTTCCTTCGGTAATGGGACGAACCATTAACTATACGACTGGCTGTGCAAAAATCTATTGTGGCCGCTCGTAATATAAAAATCATAAAGTATGATAAAAAAATAAAATGTTTTTATTAATAAAATAAATAAATTAAAAATTCTTAACTTTTTTTATCAGTCCACTTGAATTTTTCTCGATGCATTACGGGAATATTTATCGAATTCTTTTTAAGTAATAATATCCGACGGTTGAAATAACAAACAATATTGTGTTCTATCTCACTCCCTCATTTTCCACTTCTTTTTATCTTCCCCACCCTATATATATATATATATATATATATATATCGTTCTCGTATTTATAAGGTGACAAAAACCATTGAATTTCCTTTCTAACCTTTTGATTTTAATGAAAGTTCCGACCGTACACTGCCGGCCGACGTCATGCTTACAAATTCCTTTGGTCTTTTAATTGAATTCCTTGTTGCTTGTGTCACCTCTTGTTCTTCTTCTACTCTTTATTCTCCTTTCTTCTTACATCATCCATTTTATTCTACTTTAATGTCGCTATTAATGAGTTTATTTTATTAAATTATACTAAAATACCTGATTTCAAGAGAAGGTTTTCCAAAATATTATTTGAAATTGTAAATGCAACTTATGTTGGTTTTTTTTTAAATATATATATATACTAGCGGACCCGATAGACGTTGTCCTGACGCGGCATTATTCTGTAATAAAAGCACACACATAAATATAAGTAACTTAATTAAGTTAAAATTAGCAGGAATGTGTTCTAAACATTAAAATGACTATTAGTATGATATTATTAGTTTGTGATTGTTGTATTATTGTAATGGGTTTATTGTTTAATTATGTGTAGTATGGTTAATATTTATTTTCACTAAATATTGAGATGTCCGATGAAAATTGAATTAAAAAACGAAACGTAGTAAAATTAATAATTAGTTTAATTAATAAACTTTCATCCACATTACTACTAATTTTCACTTAACATCATTCTAAAAAAGTACCTCCAACATATTTTTTTTTAATTTAATCATTTTGATGTTTCATAACCATGTAACAGCTTAATTAATCGATTAATAAAAAAATTAAAGCACTGTAAAAAAAGTAACGTAGTTAAAACTTTAGTAGAAATTTTTATCATTTTTCTCATTCTTTATTTTAACATCTATTTTACCAAATTTTAGATATTGTAAATTAAAAATAATTTTAGAAAACTTTTTATAAAATTAATCAGCTAAAACATTATAAATTCAATTTTTTAAATATACTTTAAACTATATTATAAGTAACTTATATTTTAATTTTATAAATGTTATAATTTATTTTACAAACTTAAATTTTTATTTTCAAAGAGCCGTTCAATACTTCATAAGTTGCATGGAATCAAATGAGAACTGACAATTTAAATTTGTAGGTTAAGTTGATTGTTATTGAATGCACGTGTATACGTCATTAAAATTCATGAAAAATCATGTAAAATACTCACTTCAATACTGCACCTTACAAATTTGCACAATGTACATTTTTTAATTAAATTTTAAAACGTTATTTCAATAAATAATAATATAATATAATACTTTCAATAAACGCGCAATTCTAAGAGACTCGGCAATGCTTCGCTATTGCTAGATCTGAGTATACATTCAGATTAAATGACAACAATTGAAAGTTTCATAAAACCTTAAAAAACTGAACATTAGCAATTAAACAAAATTTAACCTTTCACTTTATAAAAGTCAGAATGTAAATAAATCCAAATGGCAAAACAACAGCACTACCTATCGGATTTAATTCACACCACTCTCTTCACAGTATTCGGTGGAAAATAATTTTTTAACGAAAAGTGTTGTGGCTGCAAAATCATTACAATTAATACTGAACATTAAGAAACTTACAAAACATTACGGAACCTTATGAAATTTCACCTTTAACTTTTAAAAATTCGGAATGTAAATAAATCCAATTGTCAGAACAGCACTACCTATCGGATTTAATTCAAACTATTCTCTAAATACGAATTTTAATGTAATAACAACACTAAGCTACGACGCAAGTAACTGATATGCGAAAAATCAACAAAATAAAAAAAATTCCTAGAATCCGATCGCAGCACCAACTACCGGGTTTGACTGATAAACCAAAAATTAAAAAAAAAACTTCTAATACGCGATCGCAGCTCTGCCTACCGGACCCAATTGTGAACCTTAACCATCCCAAGATCAACAACACATAAATAAATTTAAAAAACATTTTCACTTCAATACTGTACCTTACAAATTTGCACAATCTATATTTTTTAATTACACTTTAAAACGTTATTTCAATAAATAATAATATAATATTTCTCAATACGCGAACAATTCTAAACGCGATCGCAGTGCTTCCTACTTGTTACCTAATCAGTTGTGATTTTGTTTACATTGGCAACGGCCATGCGGGCTCTTTGTGATTGGTCGTTGTGTTTGACAGCGGCCATGTTGCATTGATCTGATTGGTTTTCCTTTTGTTTACATTTCCATCTCATTTATTAGCCTCGTATTTATTAAAAAAACTGTTTTCTCGCGAATTTTTGTAACACAATAATAACACTAAATTACGAAATATTTTTCTCAATTTGATCGCAGCACCAACTGTCGGGACAAACTAAAATTAAAATAGAATATTATTGAATATTCGATACTGCGATGGTTGTGCAGTCTGCCGGATCCAATGTAAAACATTCCAAAATCAACAACTACTTATAAATAAAAAATTAATTAAAAAAACATTTTCCAGTGGACAAAATTGTGAATCTAAATCATTCTCGAATCACCTTGAACACACACACAAAACTTCATCAAAATCAGTCCAGCCGTTCAGGAGGAATTCACTTATTTAATGGTAGTTTTCACTTTTTAATGATTTTTTTTTTTTTGTAACTTTAATGCTTTAAATTAAGTGAAAATTATTGAAGTGTAATGCTCTTTAAGATTAGAATTGCAATTTAAAATTAATTATTTGTTTCTACAGAAAACCACTTAAATTCAAGTTGTTATTTTGTTAGAATAGTCGGTGTAATCTTTCACTTGCTTCTTTAAAAAAAAAATGCTTGGCTAATGTATTTGCTGTCTTATCATCTAATGATGTAAGATTTGTTGTATTTTTAACAGATTTACTCCACTTATATTGCTGATAATTTAAATATAGCTGATTAGGTGCATCTTTGTTATATCAGATTTTTTTTTTTTAGACTGGACATAAATCTGTTAGAAATGGTAAATAATTGTTATGAAATTGCCCTGACTGTGATCTCAATATTTGTAATAACCTGATACAAACAATAATTGTAGTAATAAATTTTGTTCTTATTATTGTTTTAATAAAAAGTCATCAATATTTGAAAATGGTAAAACAATATTTAACTGAAATAGGATACGTTGCTTGTATATTTTTAAAATATCCTAACTTGTAGGAACCTATATTTGAGGCGTTTAGTGCTTCCTAAACTCGCAATAAAGTCCGGGCTTCACATCTTGGTACTATTACGTCATTATTTACAGTGCCGTATTCTTTCCAACTAAACTTTAGAAAACTCGGTTGAATGTTGAAAAAAATTAAATAATTTTATATTTTAAACGTTAAAGATTCCATACACGTTAAGTACGATTGCTTATTTCTTATCAATGTAATTCGTAAAAAGTCTGAGATCATACAAAAGTTCTCATTGAAAAAAGAAAAAGAAAACTTATAAAAATTTTAATTTTGATGTTTTTATTAATTCTAAGCAGAAATCTTGTGTATAATACTAATAGTACTAAAATGAAATGTCATGAGTTTTGTATTTTGATTTTTAGCAATGTTGATGTAAAAAGTAAAGAACTGCAGAACTCTTTCCAGTGTTTGTGACGACTCTGACTGGCTATAATTTTAATAATTGCATTATTTTTAGTGTAATCGTACTATTCAATCTAATGTTTTACTTTCCCGGCAGTATAAATATGTTCATTAAAAAAAGTCACTTACTGGGTTTTTAACAAATCTCAACCTTTCACATATTAAAGAGCGTTTAAAAAATAAACATGAACACTTTTCCAGCTGTATGTATGTAGACTGGCCAAATATATTCAGATTGGATAAACTGATCTTTTTCAAATTTGTTTCACTACTATATAAACAGACAACATCTTTTGATGTTATTACCGATAATCGTAAAAACTACAGAACCATTTATAAGGAAATTTTAACTGAAGCTTTCTTATTACCCCCGGAAAGTTTACCACAGTTCAAACTTCACCGATCTCATTACACTACTAAATAAATCATAAATAAATAAAAAATATATATATAAATAATCACGCCGGCCTCCATGGCGCGAGTGGTAACGTCTCGGCCTTTCACCCGGAGGTCCTGGGTTCGAATCCCGGTCAGGCATGGCATTTTTTCATACGGTACATTTCCATATCCCACGCACAGGCTTCAATCTTATTGTGGTGATATCATCAAAAAAAAAAAACCTAGAATTTCTCTTACTAAATTTATTGTCGTTATCTATACCGACATATCTTATCTATAACAGTCATTTTCTATGTCAATTTTGACTTCTTAATATAGTTATGAATTTTATTAAATTATAGGCATTTTCTTATCTGGTGGCGACCTGCGAGAACTCATCCTCACAAGAAAAAAAAGTTGCATAACCACTGTACTAAATTTAAAAAGGGGGAAATGTTTGCTTTGGAAGGTAATATAAATACAATAATAGGTAAAAGAAGAGACAAAATGGATATTTTGTTTTTGTCCACAATACATACATATGATATACATGATGTTGTTACTATATTAGGAATAATTTAAAAAAAAAAAAACAAATATTAATTATAGACTATAATGATTCTAAAATATACATGAATTTATTTAATCAAAAGATATATATGCGCATAACCAATCAGAAAAGTATCAAATGATACCGAAAAGTAGGAGTAAATCTGTTACGCGTATGAAGAGCTAGGTAGAACAATGATCAATGTACACTTTCTTTTCGGAAAAATTATAAATTGTAGAATGAGTATCATCAAATTCCGCGAATCTGTAACAACTACGTTTCTCAAACTTGGTAATAATTCGTTACAAAACATTCAGTCATCTAATCAAAGATTATTGGACCGTGAAAAACGAGGCCGAATTAATGTTTGTTACGCCACAATTTGTAAAAACTGTGATCGCCCATAGTTCTGAAGAAATCAGACGTTTCTTTGAAATGTATAGGGTGTAAAGAAAACGTGTATGAAATTCTTCTTTGAACTTCACAAAATAACAAGAAATGTTTTTTTTTTTTTTTTTGCTGAAATATTAAAATTCCATTTGATCTACAATTATTTACTCTAAAATTTTTCAACTTATCATTTTTATACGTTATATTTTTATTTCATTATATTTTATATTTTGATAATTTAATTTATTTTTATTTTATCATAAAAATTTAGTTCTATTATATCTTGTTTTCATAACAAAAATTTCATTTTCAATCTTTGACACGGTTTATACATTTTACCCAATTGTGCACCAATATGACACACACGGCCTAAAATAAACATAATGTTAAAATTGAACATTTAGAATATTTTTAACTAAAAACATGCCGCTGGCCTGTCCAGAAAAATTCGAAAAACAGGTCTGGCGTTCAAAATGTTAAAGTACGTTTAATTTTTTTTTTTTCATTTTATTTTATTTAAAATATTTTACGTTGATTTTTATAAAAAGTGTACCAACATGAAAAAAACCGTTCCTATTAAAAAGGCTTAAATCCTGCGTTACGAAACAAAAATAAAAAAAAGAATCGAGATAAACCATATTAAATAATTATTAACGAGGCAGGTATTATTAATACCACCAGGTATTTGTAATAAGAAAATATTCATTACACTTTTACCTCAAGTTTTTCAACTAATTTTCTAAACGTTTCACGTAGCTAATGACGATGAATATTGTTTACCTGATCATGTAATTAAAAAGAAATCTTCCAATCAATAAATAATTTTATTAGAAATCTGATGTGAACTTACCATGAGATCATAAGAGGAATTTCTTCTACAAAATATCAGAATAGTATTCATTGAATCAGTGAATTTGATGGTAATAAAAAAAATTCTTACAAAAAAACTTTTATTCTTCTTTGATGTCTATTAAAAAAAAAAAAAACACACACGAGAATAATATATATAAAATAGATAATTTAAAAAATTAATATTAGCGCAGAATAGGAAGAACTAGTTAACTGCATAAAACCAGAGAAAAATACAAAAGGTGAACGTTTAATAAAATAAGGTTTTAAATTACGGTTGCATAAAATCATGGGTTGTCAGATAAAGAATTTTTAAAACGTTAAAAAAAAATATTTTTAAATCTCTTATAAAATACTTTAGCCGTAAAATACGATTCTTTTTTTACAAAACAATATTAATAATCTTTTCGTACGTTTGATAAATTGTTCGTACACCGCTTGGAAACTACAATCGTGTAAAAGCTTTCAAAATGTTCATTAATAACTTCTCTCCTATGAATAATTGTTGTATATACTTTGAAAAGGATAAAAGAAAAAACATATTAATACCTTTTGATATGTAAAAACGCTTTAGTAAATAAAATTGTAGAATTATATTTTTAATTACTTTTATCCCACCAAATTCATTTTGTTTTAGAAGAAGATAATTTTTTTTTTTTTTTTTGTAACAGTTGTGAGTGGAATAAAATTTTAAAAGTATAATTATCTTAATGTAAATTTTGCAGTTGCGTATTTTTCACAGTATTAAATTCTTTTAAAATCTTTCTAATTTTCTATATGTTAAATGTAAATTCTTATTACAAGTATTATCTTATATTTTAAGAACCTAAAAATTAAAGTATTTTTTAAATATGAATCGTTTAACTTGTTAGAATACATGTGTAGGATATCTTTCGTCAGAAATGTTAGAATTGCTGGTTAAAGACCTAAAGTGGGTATGTGGCACGCGGAGACTCCTTGAGAGGGCTGCCGTGTCCGAGAAGCAGTATCTCATACATCTGCCGAGAGGATCCTACCATACAAGGATTAAGTAAAAGGCCTTATTCCCTGTCCTTGACGAACTACGATGTGATTGGCAGAGCGACGAGGAGTCGTATAACCAAACTAGGCCGGGAATCTCGCTATCAGGTGTTGTTCCCGCTCTTTTTTGATGATACACGAGAATAACACCGACTGAAATAAATGGAAGATCCCAAGCCAGATGGTGAGATCAGTAAGTAAGATTTCGTACCTTTCAAAAACTAGGTTCCCTTCAGGCGCATTCCTTCTAGACCGAACGGTGATTAGACTGAAGAGAATCGTGGTGGGAGAAAGACGCACATAACTTGTTAACCTCGTAAGGAAAAACTCAAGTAAAAGATAACATTCAAAACCGGGGAACAAGGACCGGAACGCGATTCCCAATTCCATCCATCTTAAAAAGAAAAGTAAATACATAACCGCCGTTAAATAATTAATACCCGTCCGATAATTAAAAAGAACCAGCAGCAAGGGATTGATGTCCTAGCTCTCCGGTTAGTAGTGGGATAAAATATCTCCCAATACTCCTGCAATCCGATCCGAGGTCTTTATACTAAAATTAAAGAATGATAATAAAATTCAAATAACAATTTTTATATTTCACGAACGTTAATTCCTACAACGGTACGGAGCGGGTGTACAGTGCTTTATTGATCTAGTGCTATTGCCATTCAGGATACTTTGGTTTTAGGTCGGTATAGAAAAATATTGTTAAAAGTAAGTGCATGTTTGTATTTATTCTGTATTGATAATTCTTAGATATTTTATTAAAGTTTAAGAAAAATATTGACGCACGTATGCCCCCTTTGTAAAAATCAACAGTTAAAACTTTTTTCTTTGTTTATAAATGAAAAATAGTTTTATATTTTTATTTTTCTTAAAAAGAACTCGTATCAGAGATTAAAATTATATTTCGGGATCGAATAGCAAGTACTTCATTCTAAAAATTCGAATGACTATTTGTACAACCGAGTAAAAATAGGCTATTGAATATAAATCATATTAAGTACAAGAAGTAAAGTTAGTTTCTCTAAAGGTTATTCGTTATTCAGTTTATTTCCTTTGTAGTAGAAAATGTAACTAACATTTACGTCAGAATACCATTCCGATCTGTACTAGGCAAACTAATGTAATTGCAACCATTTATTTATCTTGTTACAGAGACGACAACGATGAACTGTTTATACTTTTCGCTAAATTTATTATTTATGAATCATTTTTGTCTCCTGTCTGATCGTCGATGCCGATTGATTGTAGCACCAAATAATAGATTGACCACAATTATATATTAATTCTGTTAAACTTTTTTAATTTTAAAAAGGACAATAAAATAAAATTGTAACCGTACGTTCTCTAAAACTACCGGATTGATAAAAATTTTATTTAGATCAACCGGAAATATTTTTTCTGAAAATAAAACTTTAATTTCTTCAGCTTTTAAAAACTTAAGTAGCACACAAAATAAAACTTCAGTAAGGTTTTAAATGTACCGGTTTATTATTATGTTAATAAAAAAATTACAAAATATGAAGTGGATTTTTCCTACTACTCTTTGGAAATATTTTTAATAAAACATGGAAAAAAATATTTATCGTATTTTTTCAGAGATTTACATAAGTAAAAGACAATGTTCGTTTTGTGTGTGTCCTAATAATTCAAAAATTATTTAACCGATTTCACTAAAAATTTCACAATTTATTATTATTATTTGTCCCTGGAGTGTTTACAAGTTATTAGTTCCATAATATTTAAATTGAATAACTTTGTAAGGAAGTCGATATTGACATACACAACTATCGATATAGATAATAAAAATCGTTATAGACGATTTCTCTTGATGTAGACAACGACATTAAAATTCAGTAAAATAAGTTTTAGGTTATTTATTTATACTTTTTTTATGATTTATATAATAGTATAATTGGTGAGGTTTGAACTGTAGTAAACATTCCGGGGGTCGTAAGAAGAAAGAAAGAAAATTAATGTTGTATATTTTATCATATTCGTAATATAATTTGTCTATTATAATACAAAATTTATTTAATTCATACAATAAAATTTAGAAATAGCTAAGCATTGCCAGGTCCACTAGTAAAATATAAAATAACTTAACTCTGATATATAATTTAACTTAATATAATTACGTCGCAATGGTCCGATCAATATTAAATTATAATTTAAAATTTTACTTATAAAAAAATTATATATTAATTTGTTAGTCGAATATACTTGAGCTGTGCTATAGTAAGTTAATCGTATTACATTAATTATACATAATAGAAGAGCAGTTCAGTCGGATTGGAACAAGCGGTTTGAGGGAGTACTGTTCTCTTTAATCAAGTTTTGACAAGTCTACCCCTAGAGACTCTCATATCTCAGTTCAATTTAGCATCATTTAGTGGTCTCCAGCGTAAAATAAAACAAAATAATACGATAAATTACTTTTAATTTCATTTCAGATAACATTTCAAATGATTCTTCTTTGATTCATTATTTAATACGTAGCCCTAGATTCATTCATTATTACTTTAAAAGTAAGATAAGAAGAAGAAAAATTAATGAAAATAGTTTCCCCTTTTATAAACGAATTTTTAAATGAATCGATTCTGTCTATTTCACCGTCACTACTAATGGTTTTTCCGTGTTTAATGAAACCCACAAATTGAATCGGTCTTGAGCTCCGATTTAAACTTATATTATTTAACATTTAAACTATGTATATATATAATATCCCCTTGTCCCCCTATTTGGTCAGGGACGATTTTTTTTCTCACTTAATTATGTCTAACTAAAAATAAATTAATAATCACATATTTTAATCTTAATAAAATTTTGAACATTATATTTTTATCCACTTATATTATTTTTCTTACTTAGGAAGAATATATTTATTAAATTCACTGCCACCATGATAATTCCACCAAATCTTTTGTCTTTATAATTAATCCAGTCAAAAGATTTTTTTTTAGATTTGACTTTCTCATTGTTAACTAATTATTTCTCTCACTTACGATAGAGAGTACGCAAGTACTCTCTACGGATCTATCTTTTACTGATTCATACAAGTTTATTAGGAATATTTACTTCATATTTTTTCTCATATTTTTAGCTAGTTCTGGCAATCTTTATGAATTTATTGAAAAATAATATAACTTTTCTCAGTTATAGGCGGTTTTAGAATCTGCTTAGAGAAACTTCATAATGGTAATATTGTCTAGCGTTTGCTAAAAAAGGAAAGAAAAATCAAATTGGTTAAAACAGTTGCCACCCGAATGATACACATATAGAACAATGTAATATGTTACCGTGAAAGACCGATGTCTGGCAAATGTCAATATTCTCTGGTGAATGTCGACACATACCAAATACGTCGGTGAAAGACCGAAATATTTGCTTATATTATTATACGGTCTGCCGGCGGGTGGAAAGGCCCGTTATAGTCACAGTAAACTCCCCTGGGTTGAGTTATTAACCCGAGTGCTTGATTGCAGGACCGATACAGGAGAGCAGAAGAGAGAAAAAAAAATTATTATACATTGGGACCCTCACCGGTATTTATCGAAAAACACAGTTAAGCTGTGGTGGGGAACGAAACGTAAAAAGAAATTTTAAAAAACCCAGTCCAATCTCTAGGGTAAATAGATTACGACAAACCCTTTTAAAAAATCTGATGTGGCCACCACACTTCCTTGTACCCCTATTAAATTACATATACTTTAAAATATATACATATATTTTTAAAATGAATAGTACATAAAATTCTATTTCGTTAATACGAAATACGTAACATTGATTTTTTATTTTTTTTTATTGTTATTGAATTAATATTTATTGTAATTATTTTTATAATCACAGGTTAATAATTTTTAATAAATGAATATATTTAAATTAAAAAAAAAAGTTAAGAAAAAGAAAATGAATTCGAACCAATCTGCCTTCCCCTTGTAAGATAATTTCATAAATTAAAATTTTATGTGGCTATAACTCTGGAACCAATGAAAATAAGTACCACTTATGATAGATATATCGTTAAAAAGCTCTTAATGAGGGCTTATTATTGCAGTTAAGAAAAAGTCCAAAATCCAATTTTTTCTTATTTTGGGTTTTTTGGACACTTTTGGTCCAGTCTATTACAATCTAAAGGGGAGATCCACAACAACATGTTACAACAGTCCTAAATCCAATATTTCAGCATACTACAGCTAATCGTTTTTGAGTTATACGAGATACAAACGTCCGTACACGTCGCGCCGAAATTAATCAAAACGAATTCAGGGATAGTCAAAATGGATATTTCCGTTGAAATATGAAAACCGGAATTTTTCGCGATAACAGTACTTCCTTTACTTTGTACAAGGAAGTTTAAATTTAAGTCATACCTATTATACATGTTATTCTCCAACATCGGAGGCGATTAATCAAATTCATAGCATTTATAAAATAAATTAATTAAATTTTCAGCATTATATAAATTGAAAGGACCAATTAGGATGTACGATAACGGTACAAATAATTGAATAGATCCTTACATCAAATTTACGTTGAAAAATGACAAACAAAAAATTCTCCCTTAAATTTTTTACTATGTTGCCGACCGGTGATGAAAAAACTAATACCTACAAAAGCTAGGATTGTGTTTATCTTGTTTCAAAAAAACTCTGTGTACTCAAACAGGTTTTTAATAACAATTCTATAGCACGTTATACCTTACAATTTTATTTTTATTTAAACCGATCGATTCTAATGAACTAAAGGTTCTACCGTGCAGAAATTGAGTATGAATAAATTAGGTTGTTACATTTTATAGATACCGGAACACAATGGTGTTATTAATAAAAATTTAATTTAACCGTTATTCATTTTTCCCATTAAAAGATATTCTCTATTTGATATATAGCTGAACTTTCTTATGAGCTTGACATTATAATTAAAATAAAATTTTAAATAATTTGAACAATTTCGAACCTTTAGATAAAAAAGTCAACAATTATCATTAAGCTACTAAATTCCTACATCGTATGTTTATTTACCCTTAGACGCGTTTTTTAGATGATGGCTGTCTCCATTTTTTCTCGATTGCCAGCTAAAATATTTTAGATCTTGGTAGGTTCTGTTTTATTCTAAAAAAAGATTACTATTTTCCGGCTCCTTTTTTTTACCTTCTACCTGTTTTCATTAACCTTTTCCTCTCATGGTACTTGTATGTCCAGCCTAGATGGCTTTCCCATTCTCAATTAATTTAGTTAATTTTTACTTTCCTTATTACTACTTCATTTTATACTTTTTCTTTCCGCTTAATCTTTTACTATCTCTTCTATTTTCAGATTTCGATTTTCCCCAGCCCTTTTTCCCCTTTTTCTTAGTGTCCATACAGAAGTTCACATTCGTAAGAAGTCGTTTCTTTAACTGTAATTAAATCTTACAACATACTGTTTCTTTCAGTTGAATATTATCTTAGCCATTGTTATTCTTGTTTTTACTTCGTTTCCATTTCTGCAATCCTTTGCTAACATAGTACTTAATTATCTATCTGTACTGCCTTTGCTTATTCAATTCTTCCTTCTTTCGTGGAACATTCGTCTTAAATTTATATTTTTAATTATTAGGTTTAGTTTAATGATGCTTTTTTGTCGATTATACAATTATAATAAGGTCTTAAAAATTATTTCAACTTCGTTATATTTTAATCATTCCTTAAACCAATCGTTTTAGTCAATAAACTATCAAATAATTATGATTTGTTTCAATTAACAAACAAACTACGGTGCAAACGTTTTGTAACTCTTTAGTACACTTTACTTTCTATATTTCATTCTAAGTTATTTGCCTGAGTTTCCAATAAGCCGGATCATTAACTCCACAACTTCAAGCACTTCAATTCCTTTACAATCTTCTTCTAAAGCACCTTTCTTCAAGCTTTATTTGTTTCACCCATTTTAAACCCAACATTTTAACTTGATTTTATACACCTGTGATCTATATGTTTTATAACTATTTTTATCATATCCTCTTTCGCTCGTTCCTACACTTCTAAACAAATTTCTTGTTTTGTTTATGATTTACTGCTATTAATAAAAATTAAAAAAAAAATGATTTTCTTAAAGGTCAAGAGGTTATATTAATTAAGTATTGTTTCTCGATAAAAAGGAATACATTAATTATTTTCTTTACGCTAACTGTTTATGCCTTTCTTACAACTGTGAGGCTAAGATGAATGAAATACAACAAATACTCGTTAATATTGTTGTCTCAACTTTTGTGAGAGTAATGATGTTATAATACTTAGGTGAACAAAGTATTGTTGGAAACGAATATTATTACCTCCATTTTGGTGAATTTGGCAAGCCGATATGTTATTATACATACAGATTGATGAAGGATACTACGGGAAAATATTCCATTCTCATTTTCCATAGTAAGAATGTTATTCTGAGGAATTGTTATATATCTATTTTCAGAAGTAATTAGAGTTCCATTGAAGTTTGTCTACGACTGTTTTTTATTTATAGCAAGTATCGTTTGAAGTGCATTTTAGAATTTTCCTATTTTAAAGAAAGTGTAAGGTATCTTACCCAAAATATTTTACTCCCCCGGAATATTTTATACCAAAGGACGCTATCATATTGAAATAGTAAAACAAGAACATTTTATTTTCTCAGCAAATAAATATATAGCAGTTAAAAGCAGTTAAAAAATAAAGCAGTTTGAAAATATTACCTTAGAAAATTTAAAAATTGCAGCCTTTTAAATAATATCATCATAAATAAATAGCTACATAAATTCTAGTTTAATCGAATTATATTTAATTAGGTAAAATGTTAAGCCTTTCATTGTGAACAAAATGACGCCTCGTTTGTTTAAATCAATAAAATGTTATTCTAGAATGGGGTTTTCATATTAAGTAGATTTCATAAGAAAGCTACCTATTATAACGGGGGATACCATGATTCGACTTCCGGAAAAGTTTCGACATATCTTCGCGTTTCACATCCCCCTGATCCCAAAACCACCGACAGTTCAAAAGTTTATATATACGTTCCACTTTCTTATGGATACGATAACTATCGTAATTTTGCGCCAATTACTTTCAAATTGATGCATAAAATATAACGACCCAAAATCTCAGTCGAGTTCGTTAACGAGAAAATCGGACCATGGGGTTGGTGACGGTGAGGGGGCTTTTCGAAACAACAAATTATTGCTATAACTTTCTTATGAAGTAAAATATCAAATTCGTTTAAAGTTCCTACTATTCTTTGGATAAGGGCCTAAAAATGATTAAAATAAGGTTTTTTGATATAGCCAACATTGGCCCAGAGGGGTGGAAAAAATGAGGTTTCGAAGAAAAAAAAATCATACCTTCCTTTAGAGACACAGTATCAAATCGGTTCAAAGTGGTCGTTAATCCTCTAAAAATTACCTAAAACTTTTGTCTGAGATAATTTTTAACATGATCAACCCTTACGAGAAGGGATGACCAAAATATTACTGGAATTGTAAGAAGGCTTGTCGTATGCTAAACTTGTGAAAATTTTTTTCACAGAAACCATAGTCGTATTGAGTAAAATTGAAGTTTTTCTTAACTTTAAGGTGGAAATCTTTTTTATCCCCTACTTAGCACCGGTGAATCCTGCGTGCCGAAAGGGATATTTTTCTTTTGATAAGTAAAAATTTAATAATATCGTAAGCGAAAATTATTGTTATTATACCCGCAGTATCTGATGGCGGCAGCAAGACAACTTCGGCAACGAGGATCGGAAGATTCCATCTCCAAAGTCTCAGATTCCCCGGAAACAGAGTTGGTGGTCGTCAGAAGGATGGAGAAAAGAAAGGAAAAATGGTGAAAGGCGAAAGATGGTATAATTATAGTTTTTTGAAGAATTTTCATTAAGGATAAGTTTTTAAGAATCGCGGGATTATTACACTCATTTTGACAGATATGACAAGATTTCTTTAAAAATGGATTGTATGTTTTTAAGTGGCAAGGACCCTTTACACCCTTGTTGTGTTTCTTTTTTTGGGGTTTTAATATCCTATGACAAGTCTATTTCTGGATGATCTGTCTGCCAAAACTAGTCTTTTGATTAGGTCGCTTAGTTTTTATTATTAGGATGGAAAAGTTTTAATTTTTTTGACTGAGACAAGTGCTGAGGACCTTAGCAATCGATGTCCATAATGCCAAAAAAATATGATAATAACATACAACAGCAGAAGCAGAAGGCTTACGCTCATTTACAGGTACTAATGGATGATAATGAATTTTTTTCTAGCGTGCGGAAAATGCCATGCCTGGCCGGGATTCGAACCCGGGACCTTCGGATGAAAGGCTAAACATTGCCACTCTACCACGGGGATTGACAATAATAATAATAATAATAATAATAATTTTCAAATCTATTATTGTTGAATTACACATTAAATTCTTTTATATATATTGTTGTTACTTTTAAAATATTAAATTATTACTTAAAATTTAAGCAGAAGAAAACAAAATGAAATTTTTACAGTTCGGCAAATGATATTAGAAAATAAATTTGAATTGACTGAGTCTAGTGACATGTAATTTTATGTGTATACTGTAGTTAATAATTTATGGTTGTGTAATATGGACGTTTACAAAGAGAGATAAATATATTAAAAGCGGTAAAATTAGAGGTACAGAAGGGAATAAAGAATGTTCGTTTAACTGACAGGAAAAGTAATGAAGAAGGGTGAATAAAAGGGAATACTAATTAAAACAATTCTGTACAGGATAAGTAATTGGTTTGGGAATATTAAGACTAAAATAGTAATTGTAAAAAAAATTTTCAGGAAGAATTCTCGCAATATAATAAGTAAAATAATATTGGGGTTAAATAGAAATTTATAATATTTATAGGGAAAAATTTATCAACAGAAAGTAACTAAAATAACTGGAAATAGTAAAGAATAAAAGATATAAACTTTTTTTCGATGCCAAATCTTTTTTTCCATTGGTATTGCAGTATTTGATCGTAACGAAGTAATATTGAATGATATCTATGTCATACATTTTTTACCGACTTTTCGAAAAAAAATTACGTTATTACTTTCGGTCGCACGGTGGGATTGAAAGGTGAAATTGAATTTTCTTTGCGTTTGGGATAAGAGGAGTACGATAGTACCATTCACATAAAATGTAATTTCGTATTTATATATATATATATATGTATATATTAATATTAATTTAATAAATATAAATATTATAAATTTATATTTATAAATCTCCAAAACTACAAGATGAATTTAGATTCATATCTAAATTGATTAATTTATATATAAATTTTAATATCCTGTTATAGTGTATCTGAAGTTGTACAGGTGAAAATTTGATGAAGATTGGTTAAGTCGTTTTTCAGTTACACTCAATTTAAGGTCAACAACAGACAACAGACAATAACCTCAATGTTGACTTTGTATTGATGTACTTTTCATACGCGCTTATGCAGTGTCACAGTAGTGAATGAGTTTAAACTTGATGCTTGTATGTAGGGTCTACTCGTTAATCGAACATTTGTAGTATCTTGTAGTGTACTCTGAAAATCAGTGCGTTTTTCAAGAGTTTTTTTTTCAGATATATCCGTTCTTTATCATTTATTTATATTAGCAACAACATGATAATACCTTATAATTTCTACAAAAAAAATATATATATATTTATAAATGTATATATTCCGCCAGAATATTAGATTGTTAGGGAAAAAATCCAAATGTGATTCTAAGAAATGCTTCTGAGTGACAGGTTACATCCAAGTTGTTTGTAGTTTTGAAGTAGTTCACTCGCAAGTTATGTGTACTTGCCTTTCATAAGTTATTGGCCTTCTGGTTTCCAAGGAAGTTGTTTACCACATTTTAAAATGATTTCCATGCAGCAACCTCTAATCATTCAAACATTCTTATTAGTTTTTATATTTGTGATACGACAAATCAAATAAAGGACCTTCCTTTATTTTATCATCGCTTATATTAGCGAACTTGTTTTTTTAGAAACTGAAAGCCTATCTGAAAGCATATCTGTGCGCGCGTGCTTAGATCCTCCCCGGAATATGGTTATTGCGGAAGAGGGAACACCGGTAGGACACATGGTATAGAATGCGATTATTTCTTGCAGCACAGGAAGGTAGGCATGAGAGAATTCGGTATACTTACCCCAGATAATATCATGGAGTAATATCATGCTGCAGACTAAACGGACGTAGCACGCGGTGTCGATGTTGGTTAGGATTATTCGTATAGTGATATCGGAGGAAGTACAGGAGTGAATTTCCTCTGATTTTCTCTTGGGACTGTGTTCATATTAAAAGCAGGTCGACCCAAAGAGAAGTAACCGACAAAAAAAAAATAAAATAAAAATTTCGACTTTAGAATACTATAAAAGTAATTGAAATCATTTATTTTTGGTAATGGACGGTTTAAAATAAAATTTTTTTGATTCAAAATTTTATTGTTTGTTAGTCACGAAAATTTTATATTCAACAAAAGATTAGTTAAATACATTTTACAGTAATTTTTTTGTAATATAAACAATAAAGGAAGAAAAACAATAAAGGCAAAGATTTATTTTTTTTTTTTAGTTTTTCTAATAATTATTCTAATAAAATTTCTACTTATAAGGACGTAATCTATAACGTATAAAAAACTCATTTATTTTGGATTTTATTTACTAAGTTTTTTTATTTCTATGATAAAGATTCATGAAGCATTATTTTATAATCGTGCACTTGAAATGTTCCAAATTTTATTTGTTGACTGATATTGACTCTTGGGTCGTGAATTATGACAGTTCAAATAAGCATTATAAAAATATGACAGAAAACTGACGCTTCAGTATATGTTATAGAACAATACAGGTAATACATTTTAAAATACGTATAAATAATAATATTTTCATTGATGTCGATGATATTATTCAATGAAAACGATGTTGCTAAATAAACCTCTATTGGAAAATTTCCAACTAGTTGTGAAAACAAAATTTCAGCTAATAAATTGTTGCATTACCAACACGCTTAGGAAACAGTGCTTTAAAAATTTCAACGGCAAACATCTACTATTTTTTTATATATAAATTGCTTTGTTTTTTTCACAGATTACATTAAAAAATATATTTTGTTTTAACTCAATTTAATACCCGTTTCAATGAATTTATTTTAAACCTAACAAAATATTTTTATTCAAATATTTAAAAAATATATTTACAGCACTAATTTTGAGATAGTGTTTATTGACATTTTTTTTCCATACGGAGAGATTTGTCAGTTTCATATTTCATATCTACCCCAGTCCTTATTTCATATTTACGCACGTTAAGTAACTGAGATAATGAGGTATCAGTCAGGATTCGTTTCTGTGAGAGCATTGATTTTTACCACTCACCCGATCGTTCCCAGCGAACAAAATCTGGTAGTGAAAGTCATCAGCATTTAGTAAATTCTGATATAATATATTGTATTAGTGACAAATGTTACAGGAACACTTAATTCTTTAATTTCTTAAGCAAACTTGGCACGAAACTCTGTTATTATTGATAACGGGTGTACAAACGTATCTACACAATTACTATTTAAATATGTATAACTTTGTAAATGTATGTCAGTATAAATATTTTAACTACAGAATAAAAAGGCCAACCAAAATATCTTTTTAAAAGTTTCTTAACAGCACTCTCGAAAATTATTCCTCTGTTTTTTCAAGATATGTAAATAATAAGGTTTATTTTTGCCTTTGAAATTATTTATTATGAAAATTAAACGAAAGGGAAGTTGATTTTTTTATTTGTTTTACGTACGAAATTAAAAAAAAATCTTGAAATCGTATATGCATATAATAAAATTTTTCGTTTTAATTTCGCTTAAACAATCTGGTGAAAACGAATCGTCAGAGAAAGTTTTTATAAAATATATTTAAAATAGGATCGTGGAAGTTAGTGATGAGTACGAGTTTTAGGATGTATTAAAAAGGGAAATACATCGGTTGAATTAAAAACTCTTATCCTTTTTGAACTTTTTAATAATTTTTTTAAGGTTTTAGGGGCATAGACTACTGTGGTCATTTGTCTCTTTTCACATAAAAAAAAGAAAATATTTGTTTCCCTTCCTGATAAAAAACACAAAGTCAGAAGACCAGCTTTCAGTTAAAATAGATCATCTAATAAATTGACTTGTCAAATGTTATTGAAATTCCAAGAAACACAAAATGGCAGTGGTGTAAATGGCCTTTTCCACTTTAAAAAAACATTCCAAAACACCTTAAAAACAGTTAGAACACACAAACCATTTCTAGTGAAACGTATCAAAAAATATGAAAATAAAACATTAAATCAAAAGCATGTAAGAACTAACTTCTTAAACTCTGATGCTCTCCCCGCTAAAGAATGTGGAGCGACAGAAGAGCTCGCCCTCTCGATTAAAGGACTCCGTGCTTTTGGAAGCTCTATTAATGGTCTTTTGAAATCCTTTTCTTCTAATATCTTTACTTCTGGCTTCTCAGATCCCTGAATGGTGATTATCACGTTCTGAACTTTGATTTGCGTTGTATTTAGCACAGATTTTCTCTAAGCTTTCACTTCAATTGGCTTCATCTTAGAACTTGTTTAAGGCCCTTCGTTGTGAAAAAGTGATGTTTGTTTCAATAACATCCGCCACTTTCTGTAGCGGTTTATTACACGTTTCTTTAACCGGTTTAGTTCTCAATTTTTCATTAACGATGCGTTCGATTATCTTGACTAATATTGGTGTCGGTTCAGATATTACGTCTACTGTTTTAAAGGAAACTGCTGGAGCTGCGGCAACCTGAGCATAAGACGAGGTCTTCTGCAATCTACTTGTCATAATTTTCTTTGAATCGAAGTAGCTGATCTTCTGTATGGTCTTCACTTCTTGGATTGCTACTTCTTGTTTAAAAACCGGATAGCTACGCGGTTTTACTAATTGTTGTCCGTGGCAATTGACTTACACAGGTGGATCCCTGCACGGGTCATCAAGGTGCACTCCCACCGCAGGTACGGATTTGTTTACTTGTACATCGCGTTAGTGTGTTTACAAATTTCTGACACCTAAAACACCGCAGTGGAGTTGGGAAGAATGGACGAACACGTAATCGATGAAAGTCGGCTTTCATCTTCTCTGGATATTTTGTTCTAATGGTTAGTATATGTGACGCGGAGGGTACAAATTTTCCATTACGTTTTATGTTCAATCTTTGACACGCTACGACCGACTCCTTGTTTGTGAAGTTGTTCAACGATTTTATCCTCAGTAAGTCTCTGCATACGACCACTTAGGTGTCCCATGTGGTGTAGTCTCAATGTCTGTAACTCCCATCTTCGTGGCGTTAAATAGCCGTATGGACTGTGAATCATCGATTGAGTTTATAACCATCCCATTGCTAGTCTTCTTTGTTTCATTTACGGACTCGCCTGAGCTTCCATGACGCTTCAAACCGTCACGAAAGGACTAATCTTCGAGAAATCTTCTTATTTTTTCATGATTACCAATATTTTGGAATCGATCCACTACTCTTACGTCGAAACTTAATGAGTTAGATACTGCCGACGGAGTATTTAACAATACCGACGTCCTAGGACTCGCATGTAGCAGTAAGGTCTCCGATACCCTTATCCGTAGGACAATCCCTGCCGAGGGCCAAAGTACCTAACTTATACTGAGTGGCGCAAGACTTCAGCAGAAGTCCAAGCTCACAGCAGCCTGCCGTCAACCCGGCTCCACAACCGAGAGGAGGGATGAGCACTACCCGTCCGCACACCGTCCAACGTCGGTAAAAACAGATCACGGTTATATCTCCCGCTCCCACTAAAAACAGCGAAACCGAGAAGAACAACTGCAACCAGTTCGGACAGCTCGGGACCGCCAATCTCATACTCCACGGGAGTGCTCCTGAGCAAAGACCATTGTCCCGTCGGCCGACAAGTGAAAGTACCAAGTACCATGTCGTTGTCCGCCCCGGACGTGTGCGTAGATGTTATTGAACGAACGCGGGGTTAGAATTAATTCGGGAAATCTTTAATAATGTTTTCTTTAATGAAATGTTCTATTTATTTTATGGTTATTGTTTTAATATAAAATACAGTTTTTCATATGTTCTGTTTTCATTTACTGCATATTTGTATAGTTCTTTTAATTTGATAATTTATATATTTATTAATTAAGTATATACAACGATGTTGGAAAAATGTGGTTTATTTTTTTATCAAGCATTATAAATATGTAGTGTGTTTTATATTTTTGTATACTTATAGATTTTTTTTTACGAAACATTCTTATTAAAATTAAATTAATATATTTTTATAACTACAATAAAAATCCTTAATAATATTTAACTATCATATTTTTTACAGAAATAAAAGTAATAATTGCTACAATATAATTAAAATTGTTGTATGAAGAAAAAAATTCTTAAAAAAAATGAAAATAGTTGCAAGGAAATTTTTAATTAAAATCATATCATAAAAACATTTTAACTAAAAAGAATTATATTTTATTTTTCAAATATTAAAGTTTCTTTGTTAAAATTATTATATTTATAATTTAAACAAAAATATATCGTTGTAATTGCTATTCACAATGCAGACTTTTATTTCTTTTACAAACACGTGAAATTTTATTTTTATATTTAACTAAGGAAAGGTATTTTTGTTTTTAATCATAAATTATTAAATTATTCAGAAAGTAACTAGAACTAAAAGTTAATACCAAAGTAAAATAAAAATGAAAAGGTTCTGTAATTTGCTTATGTACTTTATTATTTATACAATCTTTCTTTTTATTTACGAAATTCTAAATATAGAATTTTTCCTCTTGAAATTTTTAAACAAACTGTTATAAAATTATTTTTTTTTAAATTTATATCTTTAACTTTATAATAAAAAAAATCAACCTACCAAAATTTGAAAAAATAGAACTTAACTTTTCAATAGTAAATATAATCTTTTTGAAGACTAATAATAATTAGGCACAAACCGTGCTTTAAAAGAGTATTCAATTCTTTACAGAGAAAAATAAAAATAAATTAGAGAATAAAAAGATATTTTAGCAATATCAATTATTTTTACAGAATTTGTTTTTATTGTTAAATCCTGATCTATTATTATCAATAATAGAAAAGGACATCCATTTGATTGTTGAACTGTTTATTTATGAACGTTTATTGCTACTTTTTAATTTAAAAATTTCGAGAAAAAAAACCAAATTTAGAATTGATAAACGCCAAAGTCATTAAACTACATAACTTTTACAACTAAAAACTTAATAGAGTTTATTAATATTAAAAAACTCTTGCGCAGTTCGGTGCAAGACCGACTTTTCACTTCACACACTCACACTATTTCGCAGTTAAAAACGCACTGATTTTCAGAATACAACACACTACATACATTCGATTAACCAGTACACTTATCACAAGCATCAAGTTTCAACTTTTGTCATTAATATGACTCGCTGCATAAACGCGCATGAAAAATACACCACTACTCATTCACAATTGAGTATAATTTAAATTCTTTTTTCGACTTTAAATTGAGCGTAACTAAAGTTCAATCAACCAATCTTCATTAAATTTTCATATCCAAAACTTCAGGTAAACTACTACAGCATATTTAAATTCAATGAAATCGATCTAATAGTTTTGAAGATTTTCGAGCCACAATATTTTATACATTAGAATATCCTAATTTTTTTTTTTTGTAGCGGTGGGGAATCCATTTTAAAGACGCCAAAGCAGTGTCGGAGTCTCTAACAGTTCCCTGTAGGTTTAAGGAAGAGCGTCTGTATACCTGCGCACTACCGACTAAACCTCCACCCCTGGCTACCCACCCTTCCTGGCATAGCTAATAACGCATTACATCAGGTGGGGGGACATCGTCCACACACACTGTCATCTGTCATATTATACTACAAGTACAGATCTTAAGTTGAAAACACAATACAGATTCTTACATGAGATCATTAAATAATCAGTACAAAACATAATACAAAGTGATACAAATTATACATGCATAAATACATCTAACCATATAAAACAAATAACGTAAGTTTTTTTTAATTTTTACATAATATCTAAAACTAAATATTATATACGTACTAGAAGACAAAAACAAAAATACAGAGTGTCACGCCAGAAGCGCAACCCACAGAAGCTGTACACATTTCTCATTTCACAGCTATAATACATATGTAAAATACCAAGACAACCAGGGTGCCATCCAACACCTGTGCGAAGTGCCCGCAGCTTCATCGCGAAAAGGCGAGCCCCACGCGCCCGGAGGGCTGAATATCCTAATTTAAGTGAATGATATTTTCGTGCTCCTCATACCTCAAAATGTAAAGAATATTTATTTTACCCCCCAGTCCACCATACGACTGAAAGTAATATCGTACTTTCCTTCGAAAAATCAGTAAAAAAATTAAAAAAACTTTACAGGGAATCGTCAATTTATCACCTATAATATAATATCTTCTTCTTGAAGCAAATTTATAACACATAATTTCCTGCATTAAAGTCGTTCATGACATAAAAAAATATTCTGTTTTTTGTGTTGGTAAAATATTATTAGACAAAAATTAATAAATAAGCATTCTCGGTCATTAGGCTTTTTAATGGCTAATATCTTGAAAACGTGTATAAGCGGTTTTCGTCATCGATTTATTTCATTAAATTTTATATTGAAATACTTCATATGGATCATAATGCCATTTAAAAAAATAAAGTTGAATCCAACATTGCGGCCAAAATTTATAGGTAAAAAAATGATATTTAAGCCCAAAATAGATAGGCAGTAGACGACATTGGTCAAGATTATCTAAATATACAATTATTGAAAAAAGTAGGGGAACTTATTTTTTTTCACCCCAATAGATATTTTTATACTAATTTAAATACATGTTTTTACGATGTATCATCAAAAAATATAATTTTGTTTATTATTTTTTATTTGAAATTGATCCTTCAGTATGTGTTTTCAATTTTAAGTTTTTAATTTCAAAATAGGTTGTATATAATGATGTTTAGCCGTAAAATAAATGCAGTTTATAACTTTGTTTGGTTTTGTAATGCTGTCGATATTTTAATCTAATACTCGAGTTATTGTTTATTTTATGCGTATTTAACTGCAATTAATTTATATAATATATTCCTGAATTACCATAGGGTCTAATTTAAAAAAATAAAATAAAATAAATAAATGTAATGTATCGTTTTAGATTATTACTTGTTTTCAGAATTATATTTTATCCATATAACTGAATAAAACTTAACATTTTATGTAATCAGAAGAATTTATGGTATAAGGAGACGTAGGATAAATCCTATAAATCGATTCTAACTAAATGACGTATGTGTGTGTGCGTGCACGCGCGCGTGTGTATGTATAATCTATTACTATATATATAAAATTATATTTCTAACTTATGATGTCGCTAGGGTCGAAAACCCATTCCTTTAAATTTATATCTCTCTTTTATGATTAATTCAGCACACAATCTCGAAGCTTGTGTCGGAACCAAACGGAACGCAAGTGTGTCGGGGGATGTTTTATGCCCCTACTTATTGCAGAGCCTGGATATTTGTCCCTTGCTGCTGGATATTTCTAATTAACTGACGGGTATTTATTTTTACTGGAGTTTATATATTATATCTATGTTGCTTTGTAAGATGAACTTTGTTTTGGAAAATGTGAAATGGGAAGTTTGTAGCGTTTGAAAAATGCTATGCCTGACCGAGATTTGATCCAGAGACCTCTGGATGAAAAGCCGAGACCCTACCATTCTGCTACGGAAGTCGACGTAATTTTAGCCTTTTTTCTCCAAAAAAATGTAGAAAAAAGCTAAAATTTATATAATAGCATCTTTTATAATTGTTTTAATTTGCTTAGAAAAAAATTATATTTGAAAAAACGTACAGCGTTAGTTCAAACGTATCTTTTGTTAAACGAATATTAAACGGATATTTGTATCCATACAAATTATTTAAAATTTTTATTTTTAAAATCCGTAAGAATACAGTTAGAACAGGGGAAAGTAAGGCGAACATATTAAACATTGGGGTATCGGGTTTTTTGCAAATCTTTACATCTTGGGATCCAACTAGTACATTCACATGATGTTTGACTAAACATCATGTGAATGTATGTACGTATATGTGTCGGACTGCTTTTGGCCTTTTATCTCAGGATTGATTAATCTTTTTTTTTTTGCTCAAATATTTTTGTATACGTATGGGACGGGCATTGATCATGTTAATTTCTTATTTCGAAAAAATCAATTCGATTTTCTTCAGAGGCATTTTAGAGAAAAGTAAATTTTACCAGATTTGTTACCTACAATGCATATATAAAAGATTAAAAAATATTTACAAAAAAATCAATTCTCACCTCTAAATATTGAAATGTATGTTTTTTTGTTGTTTTGCTCTATCTTCCTTCGGTTTAAATACTTTTCAAAGAATTTTTTGAAAGTTTATACTTCATATATAAAGCTGTTAAGATATTTATATAATTTTTCAAAATATATACCTTATACTTAAAATGGAGAATATTCTTTTGAGAAATTTATTAATTTTTTTTAACCGTTATTGAACGGGATGTAAAAGTGTTTTACGATTTTAGAGTACTACTTTTTGACTGTCGAAGCCGGGCAAGTCATGCAAGCAATACTTTTCCAGATTTAACAGGTTTATAATATTCGTAATAACCCTTTAATCGTTAGCCCAGGATATCCAAACGATTTTCCAAAAATAATAATATAAGTTTAATGTTTAAATTAATGCCAGTTTTATCCCAACTCTTCTTGTCTAGGTAGTGAATACCAAAAAATAGTTGGCTTTTTATTTCAGTTCTACAGCTACTGTTGAGGCTAAAATTGAAATAAAATTAGGTGAAGATGATGAAATAAAAATAAATTACGAAATAAAATTAGAAAGATAGTGCTATAAAGACTTCGGTTCAAGTCTAATTAAAGTTACAGTTGTTTTTAACTGGATTTTTATTTATTGGTATAATTTAGGCTGTTGATTGTTGTAAATTAACGATTATCAAGAAATTGAATAAGTTGGACCATCAAAAAAATTACTGTTGATATTTATATATAAGCATTTTTAGACAATAATATTACCTTAAATGATTATGTTTTGAAAAGGTTTTTTTGAAAATTCAACTAATTTACTTGAAAATAAATACCAAAAATCCAATGTTCATATTTTATTGAAAGTTAACTGTATTTTTATGCATTTGATTAATTTCTTTGTAATATTTCGTAATTGCCTGAAAATATTAAATTAAAAAAAAATTACTTCCCTAACGCTAGAAATTAAGAACTAAACAACGAATCATTTGTACTGCTTAACTTATTTAAGTTAAATATTTTAAATATAAATACATTTTGTTTGAAGTTTCGAACAATAATTACTTTTATAACAGTTTCATCTGTAGTATTTATGATTTATTTATAAATATTTTAACTTTTTTCTATCTTAAATACTTGAAAAATAACTTTTCTTTTACGAACAATAAGAAAGTTACATAGGATATGATTAATAAATGAAAAATGACTGTCCAATTACATCATTTGCTGCTTTAGTAACAAAAAGTTTGGTTACAGCAAGTAGAATGTATAGTCATAAAAATCAAGCTCAATCCCGTCTGTTTAAATCAGAAAAAAACTGGAAAAAACCATCGTAAAGCAAACAGATTTACAAATGAACTAAAAATGCAGTTAAATGACTAAAAAGTCAGTTAAAACTGAGTTTTTTTTTGGATTTACATATAAAATTTTGTAATAAAATAATTCCAAATTTCCTTCATTATGGCTATACGTAAGTATTTAATGTATGCTGTATGTGTAGTACTAGCAACTCCGTCGCGGCTTCCCCCTTCTATATGGTTACTTGCGTTTCCCGTGACGGTCAGGAGATGTTTAGCTAGGGGCTCTGCCCCTTGGACCCCTTTATGTTCATTAAACTCACGCTTGTGAGAATACTAACGATAAATTAAAATTAAAGCTTGTTCAATTTGTAAAATCCATCAGTGTATTGTAATTTCTTCAGAGCAACAGTTTGGTCGATATAGGACCCACTAATTGGTTTTTAAACTTTCCGTCGCGGCTTCGCTCGCAAAATAAATAATCAGAATTATAAATATAAATTACCATCACAATATTTACAACCCAATTAATGTTTTTTGTTACGTCACAATTATCGTTTTTATCTTAAAATATTGAAATTCAAAAAATCCGAAAATGGTTTATACAAATTTATCTGAAGAGTATTTGCTAAACCAAATCGTATGAATATCTGATTTAGTATTATCGGAAATGGGGAAAATTTGCACTTATTGCTCATGATTTTTTTTTACCTTCAAGGTCGAATTTCATAAAATCTAGAAATTGGTTTTTAGATATTCACATGAAGATTACACAAACCAAAAATCAAGTTTATATCTTTATATTTTACCGAGAAATTAAAAAAAAATAAATCATATTTCATTGTTACTCCATTTTAACCATTTAAACTGGGAATTTCAAAAATACTTTCTTAGTGTTCACTTACACCGTAAGAAGAATATGTATACAAATTTTCATCGATTTACCTTCAACAGTATTTCAGCGTTGATGAATTAATCAATCAGGACAAGTTGCTTTATAAGAAGTGATAAAGAAATTTATTTTTATTAGTCTTGATAATTAAAAAGAAAAATTATTATAAAGAATAGAAAAGAAAGGTAGAAAACGGAAATATTATTATTTAAAATTATAACAATTTTAAGGATGAGATTTCAAGCGAGCGTGGTAGAAATGTTTAAATGAAGAACGTGTAACTTAAAAGAAGAAGGTGGCAAAGTAAAAAGAATAAGAAGAAGAAATTTGTATTACTTTAAAGGAACAGTGATGGTGTAAGAAAATGAAATTACTTAGAGAAGCAAGACAATTTTTGTACGACTCTAATAAAAGAACTGATAAGACCATTTCACATTTACAAATTTTCTTGAAAGTAATTTACTGAAATGGTGTTGAAAATAGCCTATTTCTTTACTTTAATACTTGTTAAAGAAATATATAAAATTCTCATTATTTTTATCAGCTAATGAAAAACTTATTTCTTCCCTTTTTTATTGCAGATTCATGATGAGTAAGTATTATATCTATTTTACAACTCTTAATAATAGTTGAATAAAGGATTTTTTTAAAACAATAATGTAAATCTTTTAAAAATTATTTTTTAATTATAACTAACAATTCATTTGAAAGATATACACTAATTTTATAACGTTCTTTTCATCGGGATGGCTAGAAGTTTTTTTATAGTTTTGTTATTCTTAAAACCGTTTTAACAATTTTAAGAATAAAATTTAAAAAATAAGCCGGCAATTTTTAGCATTGTTCATCCATGCTAAAATTATTACATACTATATTAACACGCTTTCAACTCAAATGGTGAATAAATCATCTAAAAAAATAAAAACAGTACAGTTATATACTGTATAAAATGCACGTATAATTTTTAAATTTACAATATAACAAAAATTTATATACATAAATATGCACGAGTATTTATATACAGAGTGACACAGTAAAGTATACTCATTTTTGAATGAACATTATTCGGATATAATTATACACCAAATTTTATTACTTTGGTTTGAATACATGTAGGGAGAAATGTCATTTGCGTTACGTAGAAAATATCACATCTGGAAGGAGATGTCCATTTTCTATAATTCACTTTTTAAGTGAAGAGTTGAAGCTGCAGCACACGCGTTTCAATGTCTCCTGAGTGCTGCACCTGTCTTCAGCTTGTCTAACGAATAGGGTTTGTCAACGTAAACTCGCTTCTTTAAATACCCCGATAGAAAAAAATCGGACATACTGGGGTCGGAAAATCGAGGAGGCCAAGACACATCTCCGAACCTGAAAATCAAATGACTAGGAAACAATCCCCGTAAGATTTTCATGGAATATATGGCGGTGTGGCCCGAAACCGCTTCTTGTTGGGGCCACACATCTTGTTCCAAGTTCAACATCTGGTAGTTCTGGCAGAAAAAAAGGTGTTATTATGTGCATGTAACGATTGGAATTCACTGTTTTCGTCACTACCACTTTTTCAAAAAACATTAGGGGCCAATAACGTTACGCTTGGATATTGCACACCACACTGTCAAACGAGGCGCATGCACGGGCTGAAATAAACGGCATTAGTTCACACACGTATTATAACACAAATAATAAGGTTAGGTGCTAGATTAAATGTGTAAGGTTCATTAAAAAATCAGTACACTCTCCTGCATTACTCTGTATATATATATATATATATATATATATATATATATATATATATATATATATATATGTATGTATGTATACCGGATTATACTTAAGCATGGTATTTGGTGATACTTAAGTATGGAAACAGCTTTATACTACATATCTGAGAGATATCTGGAGGTAGAAAGAAATAGGGTTCCACGCAGTTAAAAAAAAAATCTGTATTATGGTGGATCCGCTATATTGAATCAAACTTAATTTTTTTTAAGTAGGAAGGTGGACGTTTGACACATGATTTTGATTTAAAGTTTTACAAGAAAAACAACGGTGAAACCAATTTTTCTGTTAAAACCTTCGTTATCGAATTATAAGCATTCAAGTTGCAATTACGGAAAAATCGTGTTAATAATAAAACGAGGTAAAGGCGCTGCAAGAACAATTTTATTGCATTTTACATTCATAATGCATACAATAAACAGTGCTATAATAGTGATAAAATAGACAATAATTAATTAACACAAAAACAAATTAACGCGATTATGCAGTGAGTAGATGCTTGTGTACAGGATCTATTCGTTAATGAACGTATGTAGTTCGTTATATTTTGAAAATCGGTGCGTTTCTGACTGTGAAATAGTTAGGGCGTAGAAACAAAAGTAGGTCTTCTTGCGCAGAATTGCGCAAGAAGTTTTTAAAACTTGTTCCAGGTTTAGAAGAAATATTTAGTTTTTTCTAAAGTAAATGATGTAGTATAATTGCACGTGTTAATACAAAGAAAAATTATTTAGAAATATAAGACTATTCTTTTAAGTCAGAAAGGTATGAACAGGATGAATCATTATGTACCCTAATTTTACGCTCTATCACAATGACAACGATTTTATTGAATATACTTGTTTTTCTTCAGCATCCTGTTTTATTTACTAATTATTAGTAAATTTATGTTAAAGGGTGCTGAATTTTGGTTGTTTTTTAAATTCAAAAGAAATGTAGTAGTAATAAATATTAACTATGACTTATGAAAAAATGTGAAAATTAAATTTTGTTTTTACATTTTATTCAAGAACGGTAGGGTAATTTGTTTTAAAGAAAAATAGAAAGTATGAAAAAGGTAGCTAAACTCAGTTATATAATGTATCATTCTGTTATTTTCAAAATTAATTCAACCGTTTTACTATTTCCCTTTGGGGTTATAGAAAGCCCTATCTCACTCTTTCTCGTTACCTTTATATTATCTCCACTTAACTCTCCCTTATTCAATATCTTTATCTCTCTCTCTCCCTATTCTCGTATAATCCTAAAGGTTCGCGCGTTTTTGATACGTCCAGAAACTCATTTGCTTTAGGCAGCAGTAACTAACCATATTGCTTCGCTTGCGAATTTGTTGTATTACCTGGAGGCTTGAAAACAAGGTAAATTCGCAATGTAGATCTGTATCGGTGAATAAATTATAATCCCATTTCATAAATTCCTTTGATCATTTCTATATTATATAATTCTGTCTCATTTTATTACTCTGTTTCTGTTAAATATTATTATCGATTATCATTTATTATAACAGTTATAATCGATTATTTAATTTGTAATAAATGTTATAATGTCATTATTAGACGGATTAAATATATTATGTAGTATTTGGTATTATTATGCGTTGTATTATTTTCAGCATTATATTTATTTCTGATGAAATGAATACAATATATGTTTTATATCTTATATATAAATGGGAAAGTTTGCCTGTTTTGTTTGTATCAGTATCACGTGAAAATCAACCGACCGATACCTTTTAAATTTGTAAGATAAAGAAATTCGTGTTATCGCTGGGAAGGTTTTAAGCCATAAATCGAGGCCCTAGCCAAAGTATTCATTAAATAAAAACAGAACTAATCATTTAATTCATTACTGTATTTCTATCATGCTGGCAAATGAAACAGCTTGTGGAGTTTACCTCGTCAAAGGTGTATGTACTTATTTACATAGTTTTTACGAATTATACAAATTGATTTTACTGATTTAGTTACATAGTACGTACTTTATGTACTATAGTTACTACTATTCTGTCTTTTGTAATTTATTCTCTTTTTCATGCTTCTTTAACGTTTGATACCTTAATTGTTATGTATCAGTATTAATCTTAAAACGATGAGGGTAACAAACAATGCCGGGTTCTAGGGAGCAGACCCCTCTGGCTAGACGGGAATGGCCAGTGAAGCGAGAACTGCGGGGGTCCAGATGAGTCTCTCCTCCAGATCAGACGAAAATGGCGAGCAAAGCGTGCTCTCCGACCCTGGATTTCGACCTTATCACATTTGGAGGCTCAGAGGAGTCCTTGGGGGCCCAGGGGAGCCTGTGGGTCGACCCCGGGATTCACCTGGATCGACCTGACCCCTGGATTTCAGGGGACTCCGCTCACTGGCTAGACGGTCAGACGAACGAAGCGAGCCCCGACCGCCAAGTGTTATATAAAATTAAAAAATTGGCTTACCCATATCAGTTTTTTTTCAAAATCGATTCTTGTCAGTTCTAGTTTATTTTACAATAAAATATATTGCAAAACATAGTAGGCAGGTAAAAAAAAACACTTCTTTTCATCTCGTTGAGTAATACTTACAATATTTTAAGGAATTAATTAGCCCAAAATTTAAAAAAAGCATTCTAGATATGGAAAAATAATACAATATCAGTTGTAAAACTAAGTTTTATACAAATTTAAATGTTTTCGTTTGGAAATTGGATTAGATTCTTCTTGATTGAAACCTTCAATAAAGAGGATGAGGTTTGAAAATCTAAATATTTTTGGAGAGCTTTAAAAATCTAAATTTGATATTAAAATTTTGGTGATATTTTGTCTAATTATTTTCTAATATCACTTTCCCAGCTATAGCGAGGTATGGTACTATAGCTATAACAGGAAAGTATTTGTAAAAAAAATGGTCTTTTTCCCCTTAAGGAGCTTTGTCACTTAAGCAGACATTTTAAAAAATTTTTTACAAAAAACAGATTTAGATAGATTGTAAATAATCTGAAGAAAAAAAATGTTTATTCCAATGCTTCAAAGCCCAAAAACTTATTTTTGTCAGATGGATGTTTGTGAAAAATGTATGCATGTACTCATATGTTGGCTTGTATATTTAGTTTTATAACTTTGGATCCCTACAACTGATTTTCTTCAAATTTGATAGACAGATACTACCTTTGGGGTGAAAGAATGTGTTAAATTTTTAAAAAATTGTAAATTGGGTTAGGAGTGTTTTGGTTGAAATAAAATTTCAAATCTTTACTGGAGCACTTAAATAAAACTTTTTTTTAAAAAGTTATTTTTATCAAGATCAGAAATTACCAAAAGTTTTTATTTAATTTTAATTACCAAAATTTACATTTTATTTAACCCCTCTCCAGAAAATGACTATATATTTCTGTTCTTTAGATCAAAAATCTGTATCTTGCTTCAGAAAAAACGTTAATGGGAGTTTTTCATTTATATTTGCCACATCAATAAGCCTTCAAACCACAGTAAAATCTTTTGCTCACCCCACTTCATTCAATATTCTGTGGTAACAAAAACATTTTTTTAATTTAAAAAAAATTAATTAAAAATTTATTTTAAATTTATCTAGCAAGTTACATCGATTTTAGATTAAATTAATATCCATTCATTGAATTGCAAAAATGAATTGCATAACTTAAACCGGGAATTTTTTTTTTAGAAAAAAATAATTATTTTAATAGTAAAAAAAAGTTTCAAACTTTAAATTCTACCGTATATTTATTATTCTTCTTTCTTGAATTCTTATGTTTTGGTATTTTTATGATCATATCTTTTTTCGTTACGTGTGTTCGTTTATTATTTTTCTTATGACAAATTCTTTCTTTTTTTTTGTGGCGATAAAACAAAAAATGAATTTTGTTATCGGCTCAAAAACTGCATTTTCTACTTTCTGATAGGAAATTAAATGTTATCTTTATAACGTTCCGGTACTTCATACCAATTTATTTGTATTGTTTAGAGAAGGCTTTATTTGTCGCTCATTAGTAATTTATTATTTTGTTTTAAACGATTAACAAACTTATAGCACGTTTCAGGAAAAAATTGTCTACCGACACAGTTTTTGGAATATATTTTATATTCAGTAGATAAAATTAAAGATTTCATTTTAATTTTTTTACGATTTCAGAAAGAATCTTATTTAGTTCCAAATTTTCTTACTGATGAGAAATTTAATTGGTTATAGCTGCTTATAACTAGTTTAAATCATACCTTATTAACCGTAAATAGTAAGTAACCGTTAATAGTAGTTGAAATTTTATATTTTCATTATGTAATTTTATATTCCGATTAAAATAAAAATGTATTTATTAAACAAAGGTAATTAGAAAATTGCGGGTTGATTACCGATTACTCGATTTAATATTTTTAATTAATAGTTATTTAAAATTATATTTTAATATCATAACGTAGATAATCTTGTTTTCTTCTTCTTAAGAACTTACTTGTGCGTGCTAGTCGAGAGGAACAAGAATTATAAGAGTGGTGTATTGACAGTTAGAGTTTTAACACAATAAGTCAGAAACAATGATGCCACGACGCAACATGATTTTAGTTCCGACTGCACGATACAATTTTCTCTAATAGGTACGCCTCAGGATGCTGTACGCCTCAGGATATTAAACTCAGGATGCTGTATTGTTCCGTTGTTCCCATTGTGTATATCTCTTACGGTTAAATATAAGATGTGTCTTATTGTAATAATATACGAGTTTAATCTTACTTCAATGTCCCTTCTTTTGAAATTACTGCACGAGAAATGATAAATGTATTCTTTTTATTTCAGTTAACATAAATAGAATATTCATGTAATGTGATCTATATGTATGTATTTATAGATATATCACTACAATTTTCCAACCTAATAAGTTTAAATTTTAAACTTTTAAACTGTCGCCGAATGGCTTTGACGGCATGTAATTCATAACCTTGCGGTGGCACTGAAAAGAGCCGTTTTTTGCGTTACCTTTGAGAAGAGCTGTTGGGTCCGGAAGCTGGTCTCCGGCGAAGTCGGAGAGTTACGGCTCGTCCATTGAAGTCCGACCGGACTTTCCCTCAGCGGCAGTTTTATCCCCACTACAGCGTGGCGGTGGTGGTCTCCAGAGCCCCGCAGTGTCGGGTCGGCGTCGGTCGTCTTTCGCTGGCGCGGCCGAGGCGGTTCTCCCCGGACGATCCCTCGTTGGACCGGCTCTTGGTGCTGAGCCCGGCGAGCTGGAGCTTGAGCGAGAAGGTAGCGTCCGCGTCCAGTGGTTCCCTCGGCGGGCCGGCCAGGCCTGCTGCTCCGGCGGGGATGTTGGCATCCGCCGGGAGATCCCGCGTAGAGCCGGCCAGGGAACTTCTTCTTCAGGTGGTGGACGACGATGAATTGTTTATTCACTCTCGTGCACGGTCTTTTATAGAGCCTGAGAGTGGTGAAGCTGCAGCGCCTATGGTGGGAGAAGTACGTGGTGGGAGTGTTGCTTGTATGAGCGCGTCCGTATACTGTACGCTTGCTCACATCGTTGCTATGGTTATCGCCCGCCGATATTAAATTAGGCATATATGTGGTAACAAAACCTAATGAATAATAATGACTACTAAATAAATAAAATTCTTAAGAAACGTATAACGCAAAAGTGTATTCTTGCTCCATTATTTTTGTAGAGCGATAAATAAATTTTTGTAATGAACATAAATTAGACGAGTAACTTCCAAACAACTGAATTTTTTTATGGCAGCATAATCAAGTTGACAACAGTGTACGTTGATATAGATAGGGGTTATAATTTTAAAGACTGTTGTTGGATTTTAGCGAGGTTGGTAATTAGATGATACTCATCTCAACAACTGCTCTTAATATTCTAATATAAAAATTACTATACTTCGTTTCTAGTTGAACTCCTATCACACTTTCTCTAAGTATGATTTTGGAATCATTTCAGAAGTTATTTCTACTTTTTGTTCATTTAATATCTTGGATCAGTAACATAATAATTAAAAATGAAAATTTATTTACGCGTGAATTGGTAAAGTTGTGCGTAGTGTGAAAGAGTAAAGTTCGATTAAATGTGGAAAATAATATCCGGTAAATATCCTCCACATTTCATATGACACTCGCAATCATATTTTCGCAGACTTGCGACTAAGTTGCTGCGATAACACGTCGGATTTCTTCAGGAATGATCGGTATGCATTTGTTATAAATCTTGGACTTGCAAAGCCTAAAGATAAAAAAGTCACACGGTATAAAATCGCATGATCTTGGTGGCCAATTGTGATCACTTTTGTGCAAAATCAGCCGCCAATGGAATTTTTTAAAGCTTAAGTGGTTTCACACGCGGCTTGACACTTGGCGCATCCTGCTGGAAGAACATCTCATCAACATCAAAGCCAAAATCCACGGCTTCCAGCTGAGGCCACAAAAATGTTGTTATTGTCTTGTGATAACGTACATCATTACCTTTTTTTAATTCTTCATCACAACTAATTCACCAATAACCGGAATACAATTACTTCTACATGTGCTTTAAAGAGCGTTGCCAACCCAACGGAAAAAATAGTGCACAATTTAAATCCTGCGTTAATTTTGGGACACCTTTATACATAACAGGAACAACTAAACTATAATAGGTAAGATTTTTTTATGGATATCCTAAGAGTGTTATACTTAATGACAGTCAAACCCGGTACGTACAGCGAACTTCGGGCTTTAGTTTATTCTAAATAACTTTTTTTTTTAATCCATCACTTTCATTGATATTTTTCAAATTATTTTTTTACACGGAAAATACGTATACAACCTGTATGGCGTAATTTCAATTTATCTTCACGCGTAGTCCATCTCATGGGCGGGGATGTTCAACAAGGATCAATACTGAAGAAGGATCAATCATTAAATTAAATTTAAATTTCCTGTCGTAAAATTTGTTAAAATTATTATTATATGTCGGATGTAGAATTCAAGTTTTCATTAATTTAGTATTTTTCCCCTTTAGATTCAACAAAAAAAAAAGTGCAACTCAAGATGATCAGATGTGTAGATTTTAACGGGTTATGAATTACTCTGTATTTTATATAGAAGTAATATTTTTTTATTAAGGTTAATAACAATTATTTACTAGCAAATAGATATATATAAATTTAATGGTACAGTAACGACAATATTTCTGTAATATCTTAATGCAAGCACGTATGTGTAAAAAAAAATATTTCGTGTTTGTCCTCTCCCGTTTGTTATAATGTACATTTTCGGAGGGGAAAAACCTCGGGTTTAAAGGACATTCCTTTTGTTACAGGAAAGGGTTCTAAGAATTATTATTGGGGTCCGATTCATAATAACAGTTTTTTGACCTTTAAAAGTAGTCTTGAATAAAATAATTACTTAGTCTTTTGTTATTATAAATATGTTTATATTTTTACAAAAATTAATTTGCATGAGTTGTAATCCGTTTGTTTTTCTTCTATCGTAGACATGATATTAGAAAACGAATTTTGTTACAGTGATCAGCTTTTAAACGTTAAACTAATATATAGTTAAATCCATTTGTTATTTTTGATTGATTTTATTTTTCATTGATAATGGGAAATGTCAGATAAAAAGTGAAATAGTGTAATATTGAAAAATATGAAAATAAGATGAGCGAAAGTCTTTAATTCTTATGGCGTATTACACTTGATATCAATGTACCTTTACACTAATTGTTCCAGATTCCAGTTTTATTTTTTTGGGTTAGCTACCTGTGACCCACCGGGTTGGTCTAGTGGTGAACGCGTCTTCCCAAATCAGCAGATTTGGAAGTCGAGAGTTCCAGCGTTCAAGTCCTAGTAAAGCCAGCTATTTTTACACGGACTTGAATACTAGATCGTGGATACCGGTGTTCTTTGATGGTTGGGTTTCAATTAACCACACATCTCAAGTATGGTCGAACTGAGAATGTACAAGACTACACTTCATTCACACTCATATATATCATCCTCATTCATCCTCTGAAGTATTATCTAAACGGTAGTTACCGGAGGCTAAACAGGAAAAAGAAAGAAAAAAAGGGTTAGCTACCTGTAGAACGATCAGCATTTTTACAAACTTTAGTTCTTTAATTTTAAATACATCCTTGTTGATTTTGTTACTTTCAGTTTCAAGTTAAGAGTGAAAATGTACTGTTATATAAAAATCTGATATGGACACCACATGACTTCCTATTAGATTACATATACACATTTTTAATAGTACATAAAATTTTATTTCCCTAATAACTTCTAATTTTTTTAATCTTTTTTTATTGTTAACTTTTTTTACAATCACAAGTTAATAATTACTAATAAATCATTATATTTAAATTAAAAAAAGTTAAAAAAAAGGAAATGAAGTCGGATTCGAACCGATGTGCCTTCCCCTTGTAAGATCCAAATATTTCATTAATTAAAATTTTATTTGGCTGTAACTCTAAACCAATAAAACAAGTATCACTTACGATATATCATTGAAAATCTCTCAATGAGGGCGTATTACTGTAGTTAAGAAAAAGTTACAAAATCCAAATGTTTTTGATTATGGGCTTTTTGGACATTTTTGGTTAAGTCGATTGCAATCAAAAGGAGAGGTGCACAACTAGATGTTACAACAGTCCCTAATAACAAATTTCAACATTCTACGGCTCCGCCCTCTCCTTTATGTCATTTATGAACTTCAGTCTCTTCCTGTCTCTTCTTTTTTTTACCTCCAACGGAGCCTTCAAGAACTATATTTATTATTCCTTTTCCCCTAAATATATGCCCGATCCAGTTTCTTTGCCTCCTGATAGTCGCCAAAATTATTCTGTCTTCCTTTACTCTTCTTAGTACTTCTACGTTACTTACTCTGTCCACCCGTTTTGTCTTCTTCATCCTCTTCCAGACTCACATCTCAAAAGGCTCGATCTTACATTTTCCTTTTACCACAGCGTCCATGTTTCACTACCGTAAAAAATTTCACTCTAAACACAGCATACATTTTATCAATTTCTTTCTCAAGTTCAGATCCACGTTGCTGTAGAATAGAGTTTTCTTTCTAAAAAAAAAAAATGTCTTTGCCATTGCAATTCTCGTCTTAATCTCTTTTTTACTCTTCCAGTCTTCAGTTAGTACAATCCCAAAATATCTTTTTACTTGTTGAATTTTCCCTTCTACTGTCACAACTTCCATATCTTCCCTCTCGTTCACCTTCATAACTTTTGTTTTCCTCACTTTTATTTTCATCCCGTATTTCTTCATCCTTACTTTCATGTCTTTATCATTCCTTGAAATGTTTGAGTCTATTTAGGTACAAACAGCAGATTGTCAGCAAATTTGACACGATTTTTATTTCTTCCACCGATGCTTACTTCTTTTTGGCCATCCAATATTTCTTTCAACCCTTCCTTGACATAAAGGGGAAACAGTATTGTTGATAAGCACCAGCCTCAGTCCTCTGTGCCTGATATCGTGAGATCCACACCTTGCAACAATAGAAGATTCACCGTGGAAGAGCTGCAACTTGCGGCGAGGAGTTTGGCAACCAAAAAGAGCCCTGGCCCGTACAGAATTCCCGCGGCAGTAATCAAGGGGCTGGTTCAGAAGGCTCCCTGGGAGATGCTCCAGATTGCCAGCCACGGCATGGAGAACGGAGACTTCCCCGACTGCTGGAAGAAGGCCAGAGTGGTATTCCTTCCTAAAGGCACCTCTTCGGAGGAAGATATAACCTATAGATCCCTGCGCCTCCTTAACAAGATGGGGAAGCTAGTAGAAAAGATGCTGGCTGGCCGCATCCTCAAAGAACTAGAAGAGGGAGCCGGAATCAGTCCTAACCAGTACGGGTTTATGCTGGGGCGATCCACCGTCCAGGCTATATGCCGAATTTCGGGATGGGCTGACGAGGTGAAGAGAGGCACTTCGCGAACCAGGAGAATTCCACTGATACTGTCACTAGACATAAAAAAACGCGTTCGGGGCTATTGGTTGTGGACACATTAATGACGCAATTGCGACTAGGGGCCTCAGCCCGTACCTGCGTAGGCAAATTGAATGTTACTTGTCCAACAGAGGATGTCTGGTAGAAGCACAGGAAGAATCCGTACATTTTCAAATGTACGGTGGAGTTCCGCAGGGCTCTGTTCTGGGGCCGTTGTTGTGACTGGTGATTATAGATGAACTCCTTCAGAAGGAGTTTCCTGTCGGCGTCCAGGTCCTGGCTTATGCAGATGACCTTGCAGTCCTCGTAGAGGGAAGGACGGTCTTGGAGGTGCGGGAAAGGTGTATGCGGCGATCGACACTATACAGGAGTGGTTGAGGTCCTGGGGTCTGCAACTGTCTACGTAAAAATGCCGGTGTATTGCCTTTACGGGTAGAAGAGTGCTAGAACCGTTCAATATTTCCATCAACGGTCCTGCTATAGAAGAAGCGAATAACATCAAGTACTTAGGAGTTATCCTCCAGAAAAACGGTAGATACACCGAGCACATAGTCAATGTATGCAACAAGGCAGAAAGGATGATAAAAAGTCTAAACTTCATTATGTCATCGCAGAATGCTCCTCGGGCCTCAAAGCGCCGTTTACTGGCGACCACCGTCGTGTCTTCGCTTATGTATGCCGTTCCGGCCTGGTGGCGTTCTATCGCCATAAGGCGCAACAAGGAGAGACTGGCGAAGACGCACAGGTGTGTGCTCCTAGGTGTTGTGTCCGCATATAGGACACTGTCCTATGCCGCCCTGTGCGTGTTATCGGGTACACCTCCTATTGACCTAATCGCAAAAAAGAGGGTGGAGAGGGCACAAGGCTAGCCAGAACAAGAGGTCAGGGATGCTGTTTATAATATCTGGCAGGAAAGATGGTCGCAGGAAGCTGTGGGTCGATTGACGAGCACCCTCATCCCCAACATCAAGCCACGGTTGTCGAGAAGATTTGGTAAGGTTGATCATCACCTATCGCAGTTTTTTACAGGACATGGTTCCTTCAATAACTACCTGCACAAAATAGGCAAGAGAGAAGAGCCGATTTGCAACTACTGCAACGAGATAGATGATGCTGAGCACACCTTTTTTGAGTGCAATAGGTGGGACACACTTAGACATAGTAAGGCACTCACAGGTATAACTCCAGAGACAACAATAGAATACATGCTAAGAAGCGAGTCAAACCGGAATAATTTTGCTAGTTTTGTTAGACTAGTCGTTCTACAGAAATAGTCCGATGAGAGAAGACAATGTGTTGGCTAGAATAGGACCGGGTGGACAGCCTTGCTGGTGAGGTCCAGCATGCTGCGGTGTGTTGGCACTGATGAGCCACCAAGGACTCCACGGGTAACAGTCAGGTAACAGCACACTGAATACTGAAGGGACCCGGCGCCGCGTCACGGCGAACTGGGTCTGGCGTGGTGTCCAAAAGGGCAATATTAATAAAGAACTCTCAAAAAGAGCTAACCGGTAGCCCGACCTGCCATGCCGGTATATAGCCGTTAGGTGGGGAGGCCTATTTGAGTTTAAAGACACTCCCCTGGGCGGCGTAATACCAACAAGTCGGTCCGGCCCAGGTGAGCTGAGAGAGGGGGAAAAAAAAAAGCCTCAGTCCTCTGCCTGTTTCTAACCTGTCTGAGATTCTCATTTATTTTCACAGCTGCTATTTGTTTCATATACATACAATTCTCTGATCAGTTTCCTATCCTTCCAATCAACTCTCTTTCTTTCACAATCCTAAATACCTTTTCCGACTGTACTGTGTCAAATGCCTTTTCCATATCTGTAAAACACAAACTTATCATCTTCCTTTTTCAAAACATCTCTCTCCAATCATTCCGACCTTCCTTTCCTTTTCTGAATCCAAACTGTCGTCCCCAGCAATCTCCTACGTTTATGTAGTAATTAACCTTCTATTCATAACTCTTAGCATTATTTTTGCACCGTGTAATATTAAGCTGATAGTTCTATGTTCTTCACAGTTTTCTGTTCCAACCATTTTTTACGTATCGGTTTCATTATTATTTTAACAAAATCATCTGGCCACACAGCAGTATCATACATTTTATTAAACACTGAAAGTATTTCATCTATTCCTTTATTTTCTAAAAATTGAAAGTGTTCTATTGGAAGTTCATTTACTTCTTTTGCTTTTCTGTTCGTCTTGTCTTTAATAGTTTGTATAATTTCAGATCTAAAAATTGGTGGGTCTTTCTCTTCTTCCATGTCAGCTTTTCGTATTTTACGTATCCTTCTGCCTACATACAAGTCTTCTATAAACTCTTTCCATCGTTTCTTTATCTCATATTCTTTATGAATGCTTTTACCATCTTTCTTCGGAATTTCTCTCATAACTTGGTTTTTCTTCTATACCGTGTGGGATGTTTTTACTTCTTATACAAGTCATACTTCTTTTTCTTTTCTAAATCTTCTATGTCGTTACATTCTTCTTTTAGCCACCTTTCCCTAACTTTATGTGTTCTCTCTTTAATTCATTATTCAATCGATAGATTCCTTTGTTGTATTCTCCTTCTTTATTTGTATATTTTCTTCTTTCTTCCATTTTTCGTTTAATTTCTTGTATTACCCAAGGTTTCTTTGAAAGTGCCTTCATAGAAACCGATTCCTTTCTCTGCAAGTAAAAATGTATAAAATTATTTAGTTTTTTTTCTTAAACCTCCTAGTTTTTTTCAGTTCATTAAGAAATTTCATTATATTTTTCACTATTGATCTAAATTTTTTTTAGCCGTGGGCAAAATATTCATCAAATTTACACGCAACCGAAAGTGTTTCTTCAAATGGACAGCGTGATTTAAAATTGTACTAGTATATGAATAATCATGTTAACCTACTTATCCCAATAACATATAATAGTTTAGTATACTTTCATAATAATTAGTATACCTTCATAATAAAACTTAATTATGAGTTTAAAAAAAACTTCAATATTTATTTCACGGGTTAAAATGTTTAAAACAAGGAAAGAAACTAATCATTAGGAATATAAATGTTAAGGAACAGAAAGAAGTAGCTACATTCACTTATGCCCAGAAATATTTATCATATAATATGTAAATAATCGTTACAGTTAGAACAACGAGTTTGTCGTACATTATTACCCTTTTCCACATCAGACAACAAAAAATTTGCATAAAAAGTGTGTTTCAGATTTCTATAGGTCATTCAAATATAACTTAAAATAGCTTCAGAATTTTGTGCTGTTTAAAAACAAATCACTGATTTCTAACAACAAATCCAAAAACGTATTATCAGTATTTAACATTCTGACCAAAACGCTAATAATTTGGCAATATATTCTTTTTTTTTTAATAGATCATAATAAATAATTTTTTTTTTTTAATTAAAGTTTTGTAATTATATGTAGTAAAATTAAAGAATTTTTCAAGAGAATGGAATTTAAATATCTGCATTAGGTTTGTGTTTATTTTTACGTACCTAAGTTTGTTAAAATATGTCGGGTTGCAGTACTTTCACAAATGTACTTAACCGCTTGTTTTTATTTTTGTTGTTTTTACATTTATTTGTTATTAAAATAAGTTTTGTTTTAAGTAACTTAATTACTTTTTTGTCTGTTAATCATTAGATTTATTATTATTTATTAAAATAGTTTTTTAGTGTAATGTAAAGAGCAGGTTTTTTATTTTTATACTTAGACAATTTAAGTCTTCTTAAATTTAAAAAAAAATTATCACATTCTGTGATTGATAAAATCATTTTAAAAATAATTCCGAGTAAATAAACAATTAGAAGGACTTACTTTATAAAAATTGTAGGATTATTTTTGTAATTCTATTTTAGATTATAACTTTTTTTAAAAGTTAACAAATCCAATTAAATTCATCTGTCACTTTTTTCTTTTTAAATCATTATTTTCTAGAATACTGCCGTTAGTTTTAACCCGATAAAAAAAGTTTTTTAAGTTGTATTAAAAAAAAAAGATTCGAACCCGAGATCTCCGGATGAAAGGCTAAGACGCTAAATCATTTCATCACGGAGATTGACGGAGTAGATTATTTTATTAATTTACAACTTTTAAATCTACCTTAGATCAGGGATATAAAAACTAATAAACTTCATCATCAGTCAAACGGAGCCCCTAATCAAATTCTATTAATAAAAGAAACTAAAGAAATCCATTTCAAATTTTTACAAGTTTTCTTTGTTGTAAACCAATTTCACGGGGTGAGCCTCAACTGCTGAATGTAATCATAGGTGGTGGATAGCAAACGGCTTCCAGGTATAGATAGAATTTTTTTTTACCTCCGGATCCACCGTTAGGCATTCTTCAGAGGATGAGATGAATGATGTGTAGCGTGTGTGAAAATCCCATGCCTGACCGGGATTCGAACCCGGGACCCCCGGATGAAAGGCAGAGACGCTACCGCTCGCGCCACGGTGGCCGGCAGGTATAGATAGATTAGCTTTTAATAAGATTCTTTCCGAATAAACAGTCCCGACCTCAGCCTCCAGAATTATTAAGATGTGGTAGGTTTAATCTTTTTTTTACCCTTCGGAATCACGTAAGGTATTGCTTCAGAGGATGAGATGAAAGGGCAGTTTTGTAGCATATGTAAAAATGTCATGCCTGGCCGGGATTTGAACCCGGGATCTCCAGGTGATAGGTGAGACGTTAATGGTAGGTTTAACCTACAAAAAACTAACCTATACAGAAAGAATCGTAAACCTTCCTATGAAATTCTCAGGACAGAACAATAAGAAAGAGAAATTTGATGCCTATTATATACTTCATGGAATGTTACTTCATTTATTTGTGTGGAAAATTAAATGTTAAATATAAGAGTACTACAGGATGAGAAAGGCTGTAATTAGAATGAAAGGAATATGTCTTGATAAAATTGACAGGAAAAGGGGTGAAATTGAAGGATATTTTTGCTTTCTTGTACAAAGTAAAGGAAGTATTGTATCTACGTACGTATATATTTCGCATAACGTAAAAACGATTAGCCGTAGGATGTTGACATTTAGGATTTTGGACTGTTGTAACATCTAATTGTGCACCTCCCCTTTTGATTGCAATCGACTGAACCAAAAGTGTCGAAAAAGACCAAAATCCAAAAAAAATTGGACTTAAGGACTGCAGTAATGAGCCCCCATTGAGAGATTTTCAACGATATATCATAAGCGGTGCTTAGTTTCATTGGCCCCAGAGTTATAGCCAAATAAAATTTTAATTAATGAAATATTTTGATCTTACAATGGTAAGGCACATCGGTTCGAATCAAACTTCATCTTCTTTTTTTTAACCTTTTGTTTTTATTTAAATATATTGATTTATTAATAATTATTAACCTCCGATTGTAAAAAAAAATGTACGATGAATAATAGTTCAATAATAACAATAAAAAAAAATTAAAAGATGTCAGAAGTTATTAATGAAATAAAATTTTATGTACTTTTTATTTTAGAAAAATGTATATATTTAATTTAATAGGCGTACAAGGAAATCGTGTGGTGTCCACATCAGATTTTTTAAATTACATTCTGGTATGTAGAATTAGGAGGCCAGATTTTACATGACAACCATCTATCTGAGCTCTGATGTAAAGTCACCGGATAGGAAACAGAATTCCTGAGCAAGTCTGTAAAAGGAACTAATAAGATGTGAAAGAAAAATCAATTGAAATAAGCCCCAAATCACGTTCTTACTATAAACCCGATGTGCATCTAGCAAAATTCCTCAGAAAAATATAAGGAAGGAAACAATCAAGGATAAGGGGAAATAAATACATGATAATAAAGGAGAGAAGGTCTGGTTACTAAAAGACAATACCTTCAAAATTACTACATCAAGCTGTAGAAATGCATCCGCCAACAAAGTCTTACAAGATCGGGGAATGTTTACTTTGAATGAAAACATCATAATAATGATTTCGAATAAACTACTTAAAATATAAGCTACCATAAACTACATTTTATTTAATATTAAACAGGCAACTACAACTATACTTTAGTTACTACTGTTCTATCTTTTGTAATTTAGTTTCTTTTTCAGGTATTTATAAAATCTGTATACTTTGTTATCAGTGTTAGTCTCATAACTATAAGGATAACTAACAAAGCGGTGGTCCAGGTCCTGGCTAGACGAGAAGGGCTCGCTTTGCTCGCACTTTCTTCTAGTAAAGAAATAAATATGTTTTTAAAGAATAATAAAATTTAAAAAAAAAATTTTAAACGTGAAATTTGTGTTCCCATTACGGTTCAAGTTTCACTGATTAATTCTACACTATACCAAGTAATTGTTCTGTCTAGTCGATCTGATCGGTAATGAGTGTTTACTTATTTATTAAATAATTACTTCCTTGTACTAAGTAAAGAAAGTATTGTGATCACAAAAAATTTTGATTTTCAGATTTCAACAGAAATATTCATTTTGATCATCCCTGAATCCCCATTTTGACTAGTTTCGGCGTGACGACTGTACGTACGTACCTACGTATGTATCTCGCATAACTCAAAAACGAGTAGCCGTAGTATGTTGAAATTTTGGATTTAGGATTGTTGTAAAATCTAGTTGTGCACCTACTCCTTTTGATTGCAATCGACTGAATTAAAAGTGCCCAAAAAAGCCAAACTCCAAAAATAAATCTGTATTTTGGAGTTTTTCTTAACTGCAGTAATAAGGCCTCGTTGAGAGCTTTTCAACGATATATTAGTGGTACTTATTTTCATCGGTTCCAGAGTTATAGAAAAATAAAATTATAATTAATGAAATATTTAGATCTTACATGGGAAGGTTCTCTTCGGTGCGAATCGCTCTTCATCTCCTTATTTTAATTTATTTAAATATTTTTCTTAATTTAAATATATTGATTTATTAATAATTATTAAACCGTGATTGTAAAAAAAAATGTACAATAACTAATAATTCAATAATAAAAATAGAAAAAAATATATTAAAAAAAATCAGAAGTTATTTGTGAAATAAAATTTTATCTACTTTTAAAAATGTGTATATGCAATTTAAGACATTATTACTTATGTAATAGATTTGGCGAAACATATCTGAATATTTAATCTTAATTGAAAATGATAATTTAGAATCGTATTATTTTTGGATTTTCTAGTTTAATTTATGTTCAATTTTATTTAATTATCCTGGAATTTCTGTCAAATTTTATCTACATTAAAGTTAACTACTGAGTGACTGAAAAATATACGCTCACAAGAACATATACACTGAGGCATGCATGCCCGAACTTTAATAAATTGCAAAAAAGTTTTATTTATTAATTCATTACTCCTCTGATATTGTCGGACAATATTCTTCTTAAAGTCGTAGTTGACCATCATTTCGTTCATTTGTTTTTTGTTGCCGATCATTTAATCGCTGTTTACTTTGATATAATTCTTCTGATTTTAATTTGTGTACACGTTCTCTAGTTTTCAAATTTTCTCTCTTTACAGAGAAAATCATCACCCTCCTTAATCTATTTTTCTTTCCTTTTTTCTTAAATTTTCTTCTTCTTTATATTTATAATCTTCTCTTAATATTTTTATTATTTCTTTATTTGCACATTTTCTTCCTGTTTATTTGTTTTTGGTGTGCAATATTTTCTTTCTTTTTATTCTTTCTTTAGTTTTTACAATTTTCTAATCTATTAATACGAGTAGTAATGGGACTTTTACTCTATCCTAATATGTCATGTAAAATTTTTGAGTTAATAATTGTTTTAATATTTGGTGTTAATTAAAACTAATATTTCAGCAATCGTGTAACTGTACACTTTATTAAAGAATTATAATATAATAATACTATTGTTAATTAATTAAATTCAGTTAAAGTTAATTCAGTTCTGTTAAAGATGTAACTTAATGTCAATCTAAATAAAATAAAATATAAATTATGTACATGTACATCATAATTAACCTCAACAATGTGAAATAAGTTACTCAGAATACAATATTAAAACAAAAAAAATGTATCTAAATCTGTTATAAATTACACGTAATTGATTACACAAACAAGGTATTTATTAAAGACAATAATGATCCAGCGGCATAAGTTCTGAATACTGGAAGGTGTATTTAAGCAGTTATTCGAATACCCACATCAGATTTTTTTTGTTTGTTAAGTGTGAGTATCATACATCATTAAAGATTTACAAATAACACTGCAGTAACCTTTCGTTCTATTTTAACTTCAATTTGTTTTCATATATGAAATTTCATACATAAAGTAGAATTTCGTAACATGTGAAAAATTATATGATCAGAATGACAATGGAAGTGAATAAAAAATGGGATTATGGAAGAATATTCAATCAAAAAAGGGACTGATAGAAAAGTATTATAAAATCTTCTACGATTGAAATGTATAACTAATCGTAAGAATTCAATCAAGGGAAATGAAAGCAGTGTTGTAAAATTATCTATTAAGATTTAATATAAAAATCTAGGAAACGGCGGGTCGAGTGTACCACTCTGGATCTCATCCTAAAAGGCTTTTATATACTTCTAAAGCTAGTAATCTGATCATAGAAAAACATGGAATATTCTTCGATTTTGAAATATATGAAAATAAATACCGATTAATCTTACTGGATTATATTTTGAAACATCTCGAAAAAGTTCACAGTTTTTTAAAATCTTTTTAGCGATTCCTAAACAACACGTTATCCGCATAAAAATTTTAAAAAAATTAACTGAGACTGTAGTTTTTCTATAAGAAAGTTTAATGTTTTATTGTACGAGTATAAAATGTTAAATTCATGTGTGGATACGGATATTTATGTTGTAAAATGTATAAAAGTTCATATTTGATGTAGGTGTATCATATGGGTGTGGCTACACCCTGTTTATTGTTTAAAGGAAGACTGCAGCCAGCTCGGGTTCCCGGGGTTGCCATTCCTAGTACTTTGTACTTTCTAAAGTTGAGAACCCCTAAGGGGATGATCGATATGAAAGAAATTATACAAAAAAAGTTTTAAAAATAAAATTGACCTATTTTATTTTAAAATTGTTATATTGCGAAATAAAAAATAATAATTTTAGTAGTAGTAGTACCAATTTCTTATATATATTTATTTATTGATTCCGTATATATGGGTAAATAGCCGAATTTTTTTTGTCTGTTTGTTTTTATCGCATAGGAAAGGATCGAAACAAACAACTGATTGCTTTCAAATTTGCAGGATACATTCGTATTATCCCTGGGAAGGTTTTAAGCCAAAGAAAAAAAAATTAAATTAATTTTTACTTCATTATTATATTTCGCTCATCATAGCAATAGAAATAAGTTATGAATTTTTCGTTGTCCAAGATGGTTACTACTATTCTGTCTTTTGTAACTTAGGGCTCGTACACATGATAGCGTTTGCTAACGCGCGTGAAGTACACAGAATTGCATGGAAGAGTACCCATGTTAATGTGCACTTTTACCGATCGCGCGTTGCGACCCGCGATTGGAAGTTCTGACTGTCAACACACGCTTAGCGCGCGGTCGGAAGTACGTTGTTGTGAACTGCTCAATACACATGTAACGCGCACTTTGGTAACATTATTCCATTCCTACAAGTTAGTTGTAGTATTCACTGAAACCTATACAAAATGGACAGAAAACGTTTAGATACTGAGCTTTTCATTGATGAAATAGAAAAACGTTGGCCCTTTGGAATGAAGAATGCTTGGATTATAAAAAAAGGGACAAGAAAAGGACATCGTGGGAAGAATCGGTGGAAATTTTCATTGAAGATGGTAATTCTACAGAAAAAAAGAAGTTATTAGGCAAGTACCGTACCTGTATAATGTTTTTTTCACATTTTGTTAAAATTAAAACGTTATTTTGTTAAAACTATAATGCACATTACAATTTGTTTGCATTATTGATACAATTTACATGAATATTTTTATAATATTATTTGTATTTATATTTTCCGGTCTTGCCACGGCAATTTTCCTTCATACACAAAATATTCTGCATACTTATCTCTCACTTGATCGGCAGATAAACTTCCGTGTAGTAAATTAGTTTACTCGTTAATGGAGCTTCGTAAAGAGTTTCATCAAACCTGTAACCGTCCCTGTTTCTCACATAATTGTGTAAAACACAAGACTGAATTATTTCTCCCGCGAAATCTGCGTTAACGTTCAACGGCCTGTGGAATATTCGCCATTTGATTGTCATTATACCAAAACTGCATTCAATATATCGACGTGCGCTTGTTAATCTGTAATTAAAGATTTTCTTTTTGTAAGTTAATGATTTGCCTACGTAGGGACGCATAATGTTAGATATCCCGAAGGCGTCACCTCCTACAAACACATACGGCAAAGCTGTCATGCCGCAAGATTGACCGATCGGGTTTGGGTCTGGATTATTTAATGTACCATCTATTAATTTTTGGTAGAGTAGAGATTCTTTAAAAATTGTTGAGTCGTTGGTTTTCCCCTACGATTCGATATCTACGAAGAGAAAATTGTAGTCGGCATCGCTTACTGCTAGAATTACAATCGAGAAATATTTTTTGTAATTGAAATATAGGGAGCCAGTATCGGCAGGTTGTACTATTCTTATGTGCTTACCGTCGATAGTCCCAATGCGAGTCGGAAAATTAGCATATTTGCAGAAACCTTATGAGACTTCTTGCCACTTCTCTTTTGTCATTTCCGGCACAGAAATTTGTTTCAATCTTTTCCAAATCGCTGAACATACTTACCGTACTACCTTTGCGATTGTAGACTTACAATTAATTTACTAAATTTATTATACATGTATCTACCATATGAAGGGTTTTCACGACATACGGTTTAGTACGTAAGTCGGTGAGTAAAGCAGGGACTATACTGACGTTTTTTATAAAACATTGTCAAATATTTTATTAGTAAAAGCTTCTTTTTTGACAAGTATATATTACTTTCAGGTTCAGAATTATAAAAGAAGTGGAAAAGTATCCGCGATAATTTTGCAAGAGAGTTGAAAAAACAAAAGAAAATCAAGACAGGATCTGCTGCTACTTCTTCGAATACATACTTTTCTCGTTTACGTTTTTCGGAAGCAAGTGTTAACAACAAAGAAACAACTAGCAGTCTTGACGAGACAGCAAAAACTGTTGCGAGCGACATTGAACATGTGATAACCGAAGAAGGATCCCGCTCGAACAATTTTACAGCACCAAAACAAAAGAAATTGAAACTGAACCCTGTAGATCAATACTTCTCGGATCTTTTAACGAAGAATTTGCTAGCTAGGAAAACACTTGAAGACAGTAAGAATAATGAGGACGATGACAAACCTTTTTATTTGTCTTTATATACGGAATTGAAAAAGGTACCTGTTCATGGCCAAATGAGAACTAAAATTCAAATCGTGGAAGTACTGCTGAGAGCTCAGGATTTTTATAATCCGCCTCCTAATCAGGTACACATTAAGTCACCGTACTCAAGTTCCTATCAAACCCCCAATTGTACGTACACTCAGGGTTATAATAAGTTTTCATCAAATCCTTCACATTCATATGTACAGTACATCCCTACACAATCGAGTCGTACCGACATAACAATTAGCACGAATCCACACTCCTCTATACCACCAGATTCACCAACAGAAAGTTTCATTTCAAATAATAGTACTGACATAGATTTGTACAATTAAAGACTCTATAATTACGAATATCTTTTGTTTCAATATTAAATTCTACTTTCTACAAATTTACTATCATTTGAAGATTTAATTTGTCGATCAAAATTTCCAATTTTTATTCTGAATAATGTTTAAGATTTTTTTTATAATAATGTACTATGATTAAAAAAAGTTTTTTTAAATTTCATTTAAGCCTCGGTGAAGTTCATTTTTGTTCTGATTCTGACACGGTCATGTATACGCTGTTCTTTTTAAGATTTATTATATTTCTCATAATATTCATTGACTTGTAAAAAATAAAAATAAAAGGTAATAACTTACCTCAAAGTTATTACGAGTTTTTCTTCAGCTCCAGTTGTATCTCTTACGGAATTCTTACTGGGTGAAACGTCTTCTTGTATTATTTGTAATAAATTGTCGAAGGTGTTTGTGTACAATCGAAAGTAATCAAAGAATTTCTGTTCGTATTCACGTAGTTTTGGATAAAATTATGCGAAGAAACCACGAGTTAATTTATCCCGTAAAATTTGATGCACCCAGAACTGCCTTTGTCTTTGCCTACGTTGTTTGTAGCGACGATAAATAAGCCACAGACGCTTCCTTGACTTCCATGATGAAAATTACGCACATAACGAAAGTTTATTTGGTATTCTGCTGTTTATTGAAAACGCGCGCTTAACGCTTTAATATGTACACGAGCCAATTTATGCCAACGCGCGCTCAACCTTAGTTGAGCGCCATATGTGCCATCGCCATCGCCTTATGTGTTCTAGCCCTTAGTTTCATTTTCGGGTTTCTATATAGCCTGAATACTCACTGCTGTTTATAAGTAAATTGTTAAGTTAAACTGCTATTTATCAGTATTATTCTGACAACTATGAGAGTAACGAACACAACGGTGGTCCAGGAGGCGGAGCCCTTTGTCTAGACGGTCGGACGAGCGAGGTGAGCCCCGACTGGCTACTACATCTACTTCTTATCTCAGTTCTTTGTAACAATGGGTTATTTTTGCTTTGATCGAAATGGATTTTTGTTGAAGGTTTTTGACAGCGTATTTGGTAGTCCATTCCCTATTTCTTGTTCTGTAGTGAATTTTTTTCTTGGTAGGTTAGTTGGATCCAATCTTTCAAGTACTTGAATTTTTCTTTTCGCTGTATTTTTCGTATTTTTTATTGCGATGAACTCCGTTTTTTTTAAAGGATCGAAGGAGATATTTAGGCCAACCTTATCAACTACATCTTTTAGAATTTATATTTGGGTTTTAGTGTCCTTAATATTTTTTAAATAAATGGAATATATCGTCTGCAATTGAAAATTCAACTTGCATCTTATATCTAAGCTATAAATAAATCAACTTATATCTAAGTAGATGTTTTGTAGCTTTTCCTTCAAATTTCTTCTCCATTTCGGATAACTGTACCCAAGACACAGTTGAATAAAAGCAGGGAAATTTCATCACCCTGTCTAATCCTTCTCAGTTTCGAACAGTTCTGACAATTACCTAAGAATATACTTTTTGCGACTATTTTCGTTAACGTGTCCTTAAATATGTTCACTGTTTTTTCCTATATATTCCTTCTAATATTTTAAGGAGCGATTTTCAATCGATACAGTCATACGTTTTTTTGAAGTTTACGACTGTTATAACTGTATTTTTACTGTTTTTAATCGTGTGCCTCAAGGTGGTTTCAAAGAATGATCTACGGATGACCTACTCTTCCTAAATCTACTGGTATACTCCCAGAAAGTTTTTCAAATGTGATTCTTGGCAAAACTGTTTAATTTTGTATCGAACTGAATAATGAAATTACTCTGGAGTTGTTCACTTCAGTTCAGTTTTCTTTTCCAAGTGTTACACGGACTACTGAATACTAAACTAGACTCATAACTGCTGTTGTTTTCAATATTCATGCATCTTTTCCTTAGTCTAAATCATTATTTTTGCTAAACCTTTATTTGCTTTATCCCTAGCTAGTTTCAGAAATTCAGCTGTTATTTGATCCTCCCCAGCTGTGTTATTAGTTTTTATTTGTAGGATTAATTTTTTTATACCTTTTTCTACTCGCGATTTAGCGAATTTTAGTCTTTCTGTGAGGCTGCTCACAATCCAATAATTCCTTGAATTATTCCGATAATCTTTCTCACTTATCCCTGTTGATGAATCAGGTTTCCGTTTTTAGTTTTAAAATTTAGACTTTGAGCCTTGGTATCTTTTGATAACTTTTTTGCCAATTTTTGAATCGTGTGTTATTCTTTTAGATATAATTTCTACTAATTCTTTCCTGTTAAAATTACTTTAACATTTCTCATAATTTTCAACGTCAGGTTTTCTTCTTCTTTATAATATTTTATTTATTTTTGTGATATATACGTATTAATTAGAAATTATCATTTTTGTTGCTGTTATTATAGCGGATTTCCAAAGAATTTGAAAATCGCTACTCCGCCCAATCATATTTATATACATACATACATTCATTCTTTTAACCGTTCTACCGGATGCAAATCTTAAGCGATTTTGACGAAACTCGGTGGTGTGGTGTAAACATATTGGCGATAAAACTCTAATGATTTTAAAGCGAATCGATTCATAAGATTCGGAGTTACAGCCATAAAACTGGACTTCTGGGTACAACTTCAGCTTTTTTCGTTCTACTGAGCGCAATCTTTTTATTTTCTTAAGAATCGATTATTTTAAGAGATAAGATTAGTTTGATGCTTATTAACTGTTCTATACAAAGCCTACGTAGCACTGGTGAAGGATACAAAAATACTTTTAAAAAGTTTTAAATATTACCAATAACAATATATATAATACTGACATTGCTAATATTTAAATAAATGATAATATATACTAAATTATATGTTTAATTATATGTCCCTAGAAATATTTTTTGATTAAGTTTTGATATCCTAACCAATAAATACAATACAATATAATTTAAATAGTTAATTATACATTAGATATGATTTCCAAAGAATTTGTATAAATCGCTACTGCGTCCGGTCAGATTTTATAAGGGGATGTCGGTTGGGACCGAGGAACGACTTTTATTTACGTCTTGGAGTCTCCTGAACACGATTATGCAATGTTTATAGATATATGTATGCATGTATAAGATTTTATCGTCCTCTCTACTGGACGTAAATCTTAACAGATTTTGACGAAACTTATTAGGATGATGTAAACCTATTGGGAATAAAGCTCTTATAATTTTCATGCGAATCGGTTCACAGGAACTGAAGTTAATGGGAAAAGTCTAGCTTTTGGAGTACGTTTTCAAGGTTATCCAAATAAGTGCGCCAGAAGGTAAATACGCCCTTCTGACGCACTTATTGCTATGGAGTTTTATTAATATTATCATATTTATTTAATTGTACCGAATACGGTATATCTGAAGATAATTCAATAAAGTTATAATAATATATTCTAGGATTTACCGGTTTAAGCCACCGGGTTGGTCTAGTGGTGGACGCGTCTTCCCAAATCAGCTGATTTGGAAGTCGAGAGTTCCAGCGTTCAAGTCCTAGTAAAGCCAGTTATTTTTACACGGATTTGAATACTAGATCGTGGATACCGGTGTTCTTTGGTGGTTGGGCTTCAATTAACCACACATCTCAGGAACGGTCGAACTGAGAATGTACAAGACTACACTCATACACATCATCCTAATTCATCCTCTGAAGTATTATCTAAACGGTAGTTACCAGAGGCTAAACAGGAAAAAAGAAAGGATTTACCGGTTTTTTTAATGCTTTTTACACTCGAGTAATTATATAATTATTAAATAAAAATAACCTGTTACAAAACAATTATTTAATAATGTAATTTAATGAAATAATATAAGGTAACAAACTGAATTAAGGAAATCTACATTCAGTTAGAGAGTTATTAGTTAGATTAGGGAGGGCACAAATGATACGAAGTGAGATTCAGTGTGTTCTGTTAGTTGCCATCTATTAGAGAGCTTATGAATTATGTTAGTCCGGGATCTGGCTCATTAATTGCAGTAATGAGGCTAGCCTTGCTAGTAAATCATACGCGAGTAACATATACACACATATAATATATATAAACGCACACACATCTGCCGTCTCCCTTTATTGGCAAAATCTATTGTGGCGAACCTAAATGCGTAATGTCCGATCTCGTATCCTCCTAACAATTCCATGCTACCCTCCCCTTTAACGTTCACCGTTCCGCAACACGCACCCCTTCGTGCGTGAGCTGAATCTAAACATGATTTCGACTCCCGTCGTCGCTCGACGAATATTATTATTATTAGTCAACATATTCCAACTCCTTGTGGGAAATAAAAAAGGAGAAGCAATTTGAATATTGAGTAACATACTAGTCCTTTCATTCTTTAATGGAATTTTCTTATATTATACATAAATTTTTTTATCAATATTTAAAAAAAAAACTTGAGTTTTATTCCATAAAGGTAGACTTACAATGAAATCAATCATTTTTTTTAATAAAGCAATAAATATAGGGTGAGCAGCTGCAAAAAAATCGAATCGCTAACAGACTTGTTTTTTTTTTCGAAAGATTGGAAGTTGGTTTTATTGTTTGTGTTTGTATTTATTATTTTTTTTAAATATTCAATTATTTTTTTTGTTTTGTAATATTCAAAATTTTGCTTCGTTTCAAATTAAAATTTTGCCACATTCTGATATGTTTTGTTTTTAATAAATTTCAAAATACTTAAGTATATATTTACGTTCTGTGAACTTTATTCGTATCATTTTATTTAGAATCAAATTCTCTACAAATTTTCTTTAAAACTTTTGTGTTTATTAACCATTTAATAAAGTTATTTTACATCAAACATAAAATACTGTATTTTTCGATCCCCGATCTTTTGTCTTTTACCATAAATTTCTCAAAAACTACTAAACGTACAATTCTGGGAGCTATTTTATTTATTTATTTTTTTAATTTTACGTGTCATATTTCTTATAAAAATAAATTTACCCCTTAATTTGGATCTCAAGAATTAGTCTGTCTCAATTTTAAAGAAGGTTAAAAAATCTTTCGCCAGTCGAAATTCGCTTACAAAGCGTTTCCGAACCTATGTTTATATAAACTTTCTACTTTTTCACCACTAGAACACATTCTGAAAGTTTGTTACATTCTTCTTGAAACACTCTGTGAATGAAAAAAATGAAAACGTAAATAAATTAAATTCTGTATTTAGGTTATCAAAAATTTACATATTTACCATATTTTTACAAAAGATGTTCGAAGTGAGATCCTGCGCAACTGATGTCCTCGAGTGATCATACCAAGAGTTACCTAACACAAAACGTTGTTGTCAGTGCCGACGATTTCTTGCCTATTCTTCACATGCAGTTCATCGATAGAATAAAGATTCGAATCATAAACTCTATTTGTAAAATAGCCCCGAATGAGAAGACAAATCCTGACTAGAGAAATCCGAGGAACGCTAGGTCCACCGCTCTCTGCAGACAAGTTTTTACTTCTGTAAAATCCGCATGAACCTGAGATTAATGAATCGTTTGATGTGTGTCACGTTGCTCCATTTTATTGAATGAAGACCATACTCTTTTTCATGATATATTAACTTAGCGTAATGTTGATCCAGATATATCTTTACTAAACGATTGCCAGAAACAGTAAACCATACATCGACTTCCTCATCGCGAATTGGGCGCTTAAATATCCGGTGAGGATTTTTAATGATCCGATACCTGGTGCTGTACGAATTAACAAGCCCGAACAAATGAAATCATGCCTCGTCCGATATTAAATAGAACATCGATTCTATCGCTTTATAGACAATGTTTTAATGAAGCCAGTCATAATAGTTTTTCCATTTGATGAACCACGGGACTCGAATATGTAACTTTTTCCTCAAAAACGTGGGTTTACGAATCGCGCCGCTAGGTACCGGTACTTGGTAGTACTAAGTAGCGTAAAAAAACCTGATAATGTACTTGAAATAATAAAATTTAAAACAAATTATACTACAGCTTGTTTTAATACTAAATACTTTTTATGCAAATGAAAGTACTGAAGATGAATCAATTTTTTTAATTCCCATCATTTCATTAAAAAAAAATAAAAGTATCAGTTTACAAGAGATTATAGCTGCTTATAAAACACAAAAAACACGAACAGTAGGAAACCGTTGCAAATGCGGCAAAAAACATTTGTTACATAAATTTGATCGGTAAAAGTTTTATTCTACCAGTTTTAACTGTTTGAACTAATTTATGGCGAAATAAAAAAAAGTTCATTTAATAATAATATAAAAAGTATGTCCAAGAATACGATAAAAATCTATTAACACTTACAAAATGTTAACAAAAAAAATTAACACTTACAAAGTATTAACAAAAAAAAAAAATTGGCCGAGAAATTAAAAAAAAATATTTGTTTATTATAGAAAGACAATAAATTTGAATAATAAATCCATAAGATAGCAATCAGTAATTCATAAAAAAAAATAATCTAACAAAACGCAGTGTTATCCAAAAAAATTACAATGAAATTGTAAACCGTACCGTAAGAGTCTCGGAGATATCATTTCTTCTACTCAAAAAACAAAAATTTCTGTAATATAAATAAAACTCTTTTTAACAAAATAATACTGATATCAGTTATAGTTTTCTAACTGGGTAAGGTGTGTATTCAGGTAACAGATTTAAGAACCGCGAGGTTTTATAGTGAAAATCCGATTTGTAGATTATGTCAACAATACATTGCTAAGGCTCTTTTCTTAAAATTAAAAGGCTTCAATATATAGCAAATATGATTTTTAGAATTTTCCTTTTTCCAAGGGTTGGATCTAAGGTTCAGAAATTCCACATTTTGTATCTATTGTACAAAAACGACAAAGACGATACTTTATTGTAGAGGATACAAAAAATTCCTGTTAAGACTGAGGTTTTTACATAATTTTCATTATTTTTTTCGTATGTTCTAGTGTTTGTCTTCCTTTACTGATTTTACTCGCTACACTTTCACCTTTCACTTTAAAGAAAATTTAGTAATGATAAATATCTTAATATATAGTTCATAAACTTTTTTTCCAAGATTCTGCACCGTTATTCTCTCTTCTCGACCTCGTGTTAAACCCCCTTCATTTCGTATTCTAACAGCCCACTTAATTTTCAACATACTTCTTTAACACCACATTTTAAAAGCTACAATTTTTTTCTGGCTTTACTCTTATAAATATTTTACCGACATAAAACACTAATTTGCATACAGATATTTTAAGGATTTCTTTATAATTCTTAAATTTAAGTTTGGATTTAAAAGATTTGATTTTTACATATAAACCTTTAGGCTTATGCAAATCTACTTTTGATATATTTAAAATTTTATTTTGTCTTCTGGTATTTATTCTCGTATATTAATACTTAAATGCATCTAACCCATCTTGCTTTAAAAATGTTAAGGTCAACTAAAAATAAAACTAAAATATAAATAATACGAGGCAACGCAATAAAACTATTTTTAGTTGAACAATTCAACATTTAAAAAAAAATGAATTTGTAAAAATGAAATTGCTTCTTCTTTCTCTCACTCTTTCCTACGGTTAAGACTGTTTGAAAATTAAAAATATAGCATAGTAAAACAATTGTAGTTTCTAGTTATTTACATTTATTATTATTAAAAAGTCACAAATTATTTTGATATTACTATTATGCAACATTTAAAAGAATGAACCCCGTTGTTATTTAATGCAAAAACGAAAAAAGCTCCGTTAAAGTAGGCAATTTGTATTTCATTAAGCATTTAAGAAAACTCTTCTTATTGTAAAAACTTCAATTGTCATTAAAATCTTTTTATTTAATTATTTGTTCTTATTTCCTATGAAATTTTGATTGAAAAAACCCCCAATTTTAATGTAATTCCTGTATACTTAATAGATCACTCTTTTTCATAGACATTCCTCGATTTTTGAACCGGAATGGTAGCGTTTCGATTTTTCATAATGAAGATTTGATATTTACTGATTTTTGTAATTTTATTTTATGTAAGTAGTTACTTAAGCATATTTTTCAATTTATTTATTTATTATTTAAAGTAACTACTTTTTCACATTGGAATCGGTTTCTATTTGATTGGTTTTTATTACAGAAAAAAATCCAAGTATGAAGGTGAGTTTAAAGCTTCAAATAGCCATTCTTGAATGACGTAACGTTTATATCCTAACAGTATGTATGTGATATAAATTTATCGATATACGATTAAGACTTATATTCTCAAACAAATATGAATAAAATTAATTTAAACATACTGATTGTGTGATATAGAACTATTTTATTTTGAAAATTAACGTTTCAGATTAAAAAAGCGGAATATTTAATCAAATATAATTTTATTAATAAACTGCTCGATGATATAGAGCTCTGTAGACAAGGAATTTCGCATGGTGATAATGAGGTAGGTGAATATGAATTTTCTTTATGTTTTGAGGTATGAGGAGTACGAAAATACCGCTTACTTAAACAGGGGTTTCCTTATATATGCATAGGCCTATGCGTACGATATTTTGGCTCAAAAGTCTTCAAAACTATTACACCAATTTCACTGAAATTTAGATATACTGTAGTAGTCCATCTGAAGTTGGGCATGTGAAAATTTGGTGAACATTTTTACTGATGCTCAATTTAAGGTCAAAAAATTTAAGCGGAGCAAGTTGGAAAAGTGGTTCGTTATGATGCTGCAAATTGGTAATTGCAAATAATGTAATGTAATCGCCATATCTGAGCAGATTGAAAAGTTAAAAATTAAATTAAATTGAGTTAAAAATTTCATTCGATTTGAACCAACGTTAGATTTGGAAAGAAAAGGAATGATAACTTAAGTCATCATCGTTTTCACCGAACATCTATTAATACTGCTATTCTGTGTTATTTTCGCGTGCTCGCGGTTCGACAAGAATATTGAGAGACAGCACACGTACAAAATTCTTACAAATATAATTTATTTATTCATAAATTACTTGTAATCTATAAAACAAGTCAATTATAATAGCATACAATTACAGCTGTGCACCTTACACCGATTTTACTGTATACTTTACAATAACTAATACCAATTAATACAAAATTAACAACATTAATTAAGATAATAAAAAATCAACACTTCACTTTATGCAAGAATCATTTACTTTTAATGTTAACAAATATCAAATAGTTTACACTTTTGTAAATGAATAACCTTACTTTGGTCCCTTGTTCACAAAGAACTTACCAAACAGCTTCTCATTCTTAATCGCAGACAACAACGCTATCCCAAAACGGAATACCTGTGACGAACTTTTCTTTTTTTTGTTACCGCACACTGGTCTTGCTTTATCAGAAACCGTACTCGAGTTTATCGCACACTGTACTGAACCGAACTGAACTTCTGGTCCTCGGCAGCATTTACATTTCCGGGCACTGGGCTTAACCTGTAGTAATAGTAGCTGATCCACCCTGTTGTTTGTTTAAGAGTAATGATTACGATTGTTCGTACCTTTAACGCTTTTCTATAAATTCTTTCCTGAAAGAATTTTATAGTTGTTTCTTCTAGATTTCTCTTTTCTTCATATTCTCTTCTTCTTCTAGAAACTTCTCTACCAGTTACAATACTGAAACACCTATGCCCAATCCTGTTGAAATAATATACCTGGGTATCTAAATAACTGTGATGCCACTGTAATAAAAAATCCACAGCTTTATCGCTGAACCATCGGAACTGTAAAACAAAGATAATTAAAATATATTAGCTCCATATATTTTCTTTTGTATAGTGATTTTTAATAATCTATTTTAATTCTTACCTTAAAATCTCAAAACATTTAAAATATTATACCTTTGCCGAAGCACGCACGCGCAAGTAAATGCAAGGATCATCGTCGAGGTACGTCTATGCTTTATTTTTTACGTATGTCTTACGACGTTTTCTTAAAACCTTTTTCTTATGACAGCAGATGTTGGCGTCAGAAGATGGCGGCTGTGATGTCACAAAATTTCAGTATCACGTGACCAAAATCCTGCTCTTATTAGCTCGTGACACAGTAGATCTATTATCCAGCTAATTTGGTTACTTTTCGTTATAAATAAGTTGATTCCAATTATGGTAATTAAAAATACAGCAGAATCATTTATATATTTATAGATATTGTTTCTATTTATTATTTTTTTTCTTAACATCCATTTCTATCTTACACTCGGCTGATTTATTCTGTTTCTCTTCAATATATTTTTTTGGTCTTCTTTAAGAAACTTTTTTCCCTTTTATACAATATTTATCATATCACATCGCCGATCTTTTTTGCTATGTTATTTAGAAAAATCATTCAACCATCCCGGGAGATGTGTTTAAAGGAGAAGACATAAAATAGCTTTAAAAAGTACGTATGGAAAATTGAAAATTTTTATTTTATTTTAAACAATTTTTACTGCTTATTACAATAAATATCTACTTTTTTGTTTTTAACGAATTGTTATTAAATATATTGTTTTACTTTGTGAATGAATTATTTAAACTAAGATTCTACAAGTACAAATAAAATAAAAATTTTTTATAATCATGATTTTTTCTTCAAGGTTAAAATGAAGCTATACTGAAATTTTTAGATTTTAAATTAAGATAATTTTATTATTTCATATGTTTTATGACCTGAAAAATTCAATAAAAAACTGTTTCCAGAAAAGTATTTCTAATAATTTTTGAGTTCGGAACCACTCCATTGTCAAAATTTAGTAATCTTTAAATAGAGTCAACACTCCTCTCTAAAATTGACGTTATGGAGTGGAATGGAATGCAAAGTTGGCGGGAGTTTCACAAATTCTCCCTACTAATCGCAGAACCTGGACAGTGTGCCTTGCTGCTGGATGATTCTATAATCGGGTGTGTTTAAGGGTTATTTTTTAATGACGGGTCTAAATTTTAAGTTTTGTGTTATTTTATATTTAAAATTTTAAATTTTAAGGACGGATTTAATAGCATTCAATCCGTTTTTACCAGCGTTCTCGAACCCATTTTATGGCCCGACCGCGGGAGGCTAGGCTTTTGAAACCTGTCCTCCCGACGTAATTCCCCTTCAGACCGTCCACTAAAGTCCTTTCGGTGCTAACGCTTCATAGGCTAGCAGGAATACGCCACAACTGTTTGGAGGGAGCAATGGGCGCCCTTCTCCGGAGGCAGTCGCAATTGCTGATTTAATTTAATTTAATTGTAAGTGTTTATAGGAAAGGTTAAGGAGAAGCTCTTCATCCACTCCTTTGATGGCTGCCCTTCACGGTACATTTCCGCTGGGCTCTCTTCCGGACTCCTGTCCGTGACGTCGGGTCGAGTAGAGGGTCTTCTTTCTTCTTCATCTTCTTCCTCTTCTTCTACAGATGACCTCTTCGTTCTTCTTTGGCCTGCATTTTCCGAGAATTGGCAGTAATCGGAATTACATACCGTTAACCTTGGTATTCCCGTGGCCCCGAAAGGCTGAACGGGGGAAAGTGCAGGTTTCTTCTTTCTTCTATGCTGTCAGTGGCTGCTGGGCTCGTTCCCTCTTCTTCTTTCTTGAAGGGAAAGGAAATAGGGAACTTACAATTTTAGTGGAACTTATTCACGATCGCGGTTTGGGAACGACGATCGCCTTTTGTCGAGAAGTTTTGACGTTATGCCTCCTTACCTATCCTTTTTGTTTATTTGCATTAATAATCTTTTAATTTTATTTATCTACTTCCTGTTTTCAATAATTTTTTTTTTGAAAAGGACATTTCTGCCCGTTTATGATATTTTTATTGTTACTTTTTAATTTAAAGATTTGTAGATTTTCTAAAATGTTTCATTCTTCTTCCTTTTAATACATCTGTGAATTAATTCCATTTATTTCTCCATCATCGGGGTACGTCCTTCTTTTATTAAATTCTTTGCATAATTAGAATCATTTTTTTGATGTTTAAGATATCTCATGTGTTCGTTATATTTTTATTTAAATTTTTCCCGTATGTCCGATGTATGCTGCATCGCATTTACATTTTATTTTGTATATACCATTACTGTTATGTTTCTTTTTCTTCTATGTTACTATTAAAAATCCTTTTAGTGTATTATTTGTATTTATAGCCATTTTTATATTATATTTATTAAAGAATTGTTTAATTGGGTCAATTTCTTTCCCGGTAGATGTTAATTTATTCCGTTTAAAGATTTCTTTATAGTTTGTTGTCTTAATTTCATTTATTATATTTCTCTTTTTACTCATTTTTCTGGTACTTTTTTACACCCGCTATTTTTTGCTATTTGAAAAATAGTGGAAATAAATATTTACGTAATCTATCTATCATGTATATAAAAGCCGTTAATTTATACTCCATTCGGTGATTCGAATCAAAGCTATATATCTTAACAACACCGATAGATAATTAACAATATTAGAAATTAATGAAGACGATGTAAAAAAAATTTGATACCAATTTATTTTTTACAAAAGTTATGATACTAGATTTATATAAATTCGTGTAAATAAATTAGTTCTACGAACAGCCGGTTGTAATACTTATCTTTGCAAACTGCTACTTGTACTACTACCAATGTCGGACAATTGCCGATTATCTGGCCCATTATAGTTTTAATGAGGCAAACAATCCTTTAGTATACTTTCAATCTTTTATTTTGTACTATGTATACTAGATGTCTTAACATATGCCTACTTTCTGCTAGTGCTAATATAAAAGTGCTTAGTCTTTCTTATTTCTAACAATTTTTAGGAAGAGGGAAATTTTTAAAATTTTAAGGGAATTTTGAGGGAAATTTTTTTAGACGTACAATAATCAATATTTTTCATAGGGAAGGCGAAGTAAAATGTTTATTTTCTTGTTTATTATGCCGAAATAACTTTACATTCAAAAATTCAACATTCTTTTAATGGTCGCATACAATGAAGCTATAAAATAGACAACTATATCATCGTTTAATTCAATTTATTTTATTTAAATCTATAAATGTTAAACACGAAATAACTTTAACAGAATAATTCTAATGTTTTGATACAGAAGCCAATTGTTTGAAGTAATTTATTACAAGAGATATAATACAATTTTTTTTAATAACTTTAAAATAATCGTTTAATATTGCGCTGATTGAATGTATATATATATATATAATGTAACTACATATTATTCTGTAATACCTGTTATTTTAAAACAATCCTATCGAAATGTATTAATCCGCTTACGAATTATAAAGCGATTAGAATTTTAAAAATAAATACAATGATGAAGTTCAGTGCGTTTTTTTAATTTTTTTTCATCACGGAAAAAAATATTGATAACGGAAAGACAATTTAAAATTGTTGTACGATATTTTAAGGAAAAAACTACGTAGTAAAACAAAATCGAAAACGTAAATTACCTTAATCAGAATTTCTTATTGTTTTATACTTGTAATAGCGAAATCGCTTACAAACAAAGGAAATGTAATTGAAAAATGAAATGATCGGCTTAATTTAGAGATTTTTTAAAAAAAGGCTAACTAAGAGTTGCATAACTTTCCAAGTAAAGCTAAAACGTAATGCAATTCTGGCTAATGAGGACGTTACCCTCAACAGATTACTACTTAGGAGAAAAATTAAAGGACATAAAAGTATGTAATATAAATAAAAAATTATATGAAAAAAAATGCTTTTCTTTTTAATAAATTTTGAGGTACGGGAATTAAAAACAAAAGATTTTTTTGCTTAACCTTCGGGACCATCGTTAGGTATTGCTTCAGAGGATGAGAAGGATAATTTGTAGCGTGTGAAAAAGTCATGCCTGACCGGGATTCGAATCCGAGTCCTCCGGATGAAAGGTCGAGACGCTATCACTCGCGCCACGGAGACCGGTAAAAAACAAAGTATTTAGGCTTATTGAACTTCACTCCTTAATGAAATTGAATATATAACCAAAGTGACCTCCTCCCCCTCTTTTATAGTTTTATACATTGTTACATTACCATTTAACATTACATTTCGAAACATAAGAGAACGATATTCAGTTGCAAAAAATCACATCTGTTAGGTGGCGTCCATTTTTGTCGAGACATTCTGTAGAGACTGGCGACTCTTTCTAAGTGTGGAACTTTTTGAATTTCTCGCGTTACGGTAGAGGAAAGGGTTTCAAGAGTATGTGGTTTGTCAATGTAAACTTGAGCTTTTAGGTAGCCCCATAAAAATTAGTCACAAGGTCTGGTGACCGGGGAGGCCAGTCAGTATCCCTATGCAATGAAATCAGGCGTCCAGGAAAATGTTGTCTTAAAAAAGCCATAGTTGCTCTTGATATATGCAAGTAGCTCCATCTTGCTGAAACCACACTCTGTTGAGGTTAATGCGTCGTCTTCTTAATTCCGGCAGGAAATAATCACGTAACATGTCAAGGAAGAGGTCTGTGTTAATCAAACAGTTAATCTGCGGCAAAGCAGAGATTTTTATGCAGTTCTTGCGAGTTTTCTACTCCCCAGTACCTGAAATTCTGTTTGTTTACCATCCCCGATAATTAAAAGCGAGCCTCATCACTCATGATCAAAACGATGTCATCTTTCAGCAGTCCAACATCGTTTCTGCAAACTTATGACGTTTAATGAAGTCGTTTTGCCTCAGTATCCTGAACAACCATTATCTTATAAGAATAAAAATGGAGATCCAAGGGTAAGATTTTCCGAATTGACCTATCTGACATCTCGAGATTGCTTACGTGTCACACCGCCGAACGACGAGGGCGGCATCCACCGTTTGTCGCACCCTTTCAACGTTTTCTGGGGTCCGTACAGTTCGATCACCTTCCCGTGCAGTCCCCTGATCTCACAGATCCTATTGTTTTAAAATTATTCACCTACTTTTTAATGGTACCTCGTTTTGGAACGTGACCATCACGATTAACATCAAAATGATTTCGAAATCGTCGCCGTGTGAATACTACAGAACGACCCGTTTCAATAAAGACGTTGTAAAAAAACAAGAGATTTGCCGCAGACTGTGGCTCCACTGCTACTGAAATTACATCTAGCAACAAGTATATTCAACAACCATTCTAGTTCATATTCAGTCCACCGCAGCGCGCATGACAGTCTTTTCAAAACCACCATACTTCGTTGCCGGACTCTGTATCTTAGTTATCTAAGGGGCATTAAATTATGTGAAAAAAATTTTCCTAGCTTTTGAATAGAATTTTGAGGTATTACGGGATTCATGAAGAATGCATTTTCGCTTATGGCCAAATTAAAATAACCTATCAATAACCTATATACAGAAATCATCATTCCAAATTTCATCCAAATCGGTCCTCCTACTGAGTTAACAAGCAAAAAACAGGCCAACAAACATATGTTCTTACTTTCCTACATGCATTCTTCCGAAATCACATATAAAATTTGTCCATACCCCAGCGTATTTTCCCTTATATAGTATACTGTATAACTACTAAACAGGAGGGAAAAAATAAAACTATAAAAATAACTATTTACAAGTGTGTGTGTGTGCGTCCGTCCGTCCGTCTGGCTCTCTCTCTCTCCCAGAGAGTGTGTGTGTGTGTGTGTGTGTGTGTGTGTGTGTGTGTGTGTGTGTGTGTGGGTCTGTGTGTGTGTGTGTGTGTGCAAGTGTGTTTGCGCTCGCGCTCGCGCGCGCATGTGTAATACATTTTACATGCATTATACAAAAGCGTAAAATTAAAATTATCATTATAATTATAAATTGTAATTAGCATCATAATTATTATAATCAGCTTAACGTTTACTTTACCTAAATATTTCAGAAAAGGAAATTAATTTGTTACGGTTGTTTGTTAGGGTATTTATTTTTTTCTCTGTAATTCCAGGACTGTTAATTAAATAAATATCAAACTATTTGCCTCAGTTCCACGAGTGGAAAGGTTATAATATGCTTTTTTTTTACATAAAAAAAATTTCCAGTAATGTGGTTTTTTCATACTTAATTTGTTGAAGTATAACCTCCTACTTGTTTATTGTACATATACAGAAAAAAGTGAATAATAAAAATTTCGTTTTTAATTACTTTATTCATCAGTTTTTTATAGCAGAATAAAAAAAATATCACATTTGTGTAGTTCTGCTACCGCTTGCTTGCCTTTGATGATACAGATGACATGAATAGTTTAATCACTATCTCTGTTGTATTACTCAATTTAAAAACATATGTTTAACTTTTTTTCAATAAAAAGGTTTTTTTTATACATTTTATTTAACAAACAACATTATCAACAAACAAAATATACACAAATGTAGTATCATGAAGTTCTCCCGGGACTTTCATAACCTTTTCTACTCGTGAAATTGAGAAATTTCACATAAACGTAAGTCCAAAAATGCTTCGTTTGCGAGTTACGGTTAATGAAAGATTTCGCTCGGATTTCAGTTATCCAGGTGAAATGAGGTCGTACTCGTTTTTCGGATGTTGTTTAAGGAGCAGAGTAACAATTTCTAATGGTTTTGTGATCCGTAAAATTGAATAATATAAGCCCCAGAACCGTATCTGCAGTAGTTTTTGCGAAATCTAGAGTGAAAATCAATAAATTGACGTAAAAACCCGCTTTTTTATATTTGATGTACAATAACCTTATTAAATGGGTAATAAACACATAAAATTTTATAAACTTGTAGAGAATTAATTATAAGCAAACACTGTAACATAAGTTGAATGAAAGAAAGAAAAGTTAGAAAAATTTGAATTTTATTTAGAAACTGTACACTAGATCAAAGTGCATTGTACGTACCAGTTTATATTAAATGTTCAAAAATAGGCCCGCCATTTTCAACACATTTCTTAGCACGCTTCTGCAGTGCTTTTGTTACTTTTTTAAATTCTTCAGGAGTATCCTTAAGTTTCTCAGCCGCATCCGGACATCCCAACCCCGTAGGGGAAGACACCCGCCTTGTGATGCTTCCGATCGCCCCCCCTTCGTTTCTAGCCTTGATGGGCTTTAACGGGAGCTGTCTTCCGTTACATCACATAGGCTGTGAGTACATCTCATAGGCATTGTTGTGATGCCACCTATATAAATGCCTCGGTAGACTACATCGGTGATTTTTAAACTCAGCTTTTTCCTTCGTTGCAGGCCTCATCCGGACATCTTGAATGTCCTACATCGTTCCCCTCTGAACTAGCTAACCGATTTCGCTGAAGCACGAACCCCGCGCCTAGTTCTACTTTTATTGAGCCAATTTCTAGTAAATGTCTGGAAATTCGAAGAAAAAGCCGCATCCGGACAATTAATTCCTCACGAGAAGTTTTTATTTTTGTAGAGTATTTTTGTGGTCAGGTAATATTTACGGCCCATACAGACTGTGAAGAAGGCCGCACCATTTATTGACGTAAAATGGGTATTGAAAATGGATACCGCCGTTTAATGAGGATTTACTTCTGCCCGTGTATGCTCATTGCGTAAGTTGTTGACGCCAGCTAGAGTGAAATTTGCCTGTCTAAAACAAAACATAATTTTAGAGTTATCGATTCAAATTCCACCAGTTGCAGAACGCCAAGTGAAGCGGGCCATAGTTTTATGTATTTATTATCCGCTTATGTAGATGTGTAACTGGTTGTTTATGGAAAGGATAAAACTTAAGTATCCTATTTAAGTGTCCTCCAAACCATCGAATGCGAAACTACGATCCGCTTAGAAAGACTTCTTGTACTGACGGCTGGACTGCGCTGATCTGCATCGATAACAATTCCATCAATAACAGCGTCGTGTTGGGCAGATCGTTCGTAGTTGGTACGAATACTAGGTAGCAAACCGGTTTTTCAAAGATTGTGAAAATTACTAAGTAATTGTAATTACTAAGTATTATTTATTACTAAGTAATTTTTATTTATTTATTTTTATTTTATATTTTTGTAATTTCCAGTTTTTTTTTTTTAATTTTTAACAGCAACTTTTAACAGAATATTTTGTTTTTATAAATTTTTCACTTTCCCAAAAAAGAATTTGGTTTTTTTACATTAAATACGTGCCTTTCTGACAAATGTATTTTCTAAATAAAATCCAATTTTTTCTTACTTTTCTTTGTTTTATTCAAATTATCTAACTAAACTTTTAAAAAATACTTTTTAAAAGTTCTATGAGCTTATTACCCGTTTAACATGGTTATTGTACTTCAAACATAAAAATCAAGGTTTACTTCCCAATTTATTGGTTTTCACCCTAGATTTCTCAAACACTAGTGTAGATACGGACCTATTTTATTCGATTTATCAGATTTAAAACCATAAGAAACCACTAATTTTGCCCCTTAATTAACGTCCTAAAAATTTCAGTACTACCTTGTTTCATCTGGGTAGCTGAAATCCGAGCGAAATTTGTCACTAGCCGAAACTCGCAAACAATGCATTTTAGGATGTTTATATGAAATTTTTCCATTATTTTTACGAGTAGAATAGGTTGTAGAAGTCCCGGGAGAACTTTTGAAACATAATCAAATTTTCTAACCTTTTTATATAGAGTGCCATTAACAGATCTGCAATTGGAAGCCCTCCGAGGAAGATTTTGGATAATTAGCTTTGAAAGGATTTTTCTTTTAAGGACAGTTCTTAATTTTATAGTAGTTTGTTTCAAATTCTTAATAAGTTTGAGATGTCACGTTTAGTCATGCTTATCATGAAATAAATTAATCCATGAACCCAACAAGAATTTGGTGTAATTCCTACAAAACTAAAATGATTTAATTAACTGATGAAACATAATGTATATAGGTAATACATTTTGTATAGAACGATTTAAATAAAAAAATTGAAATAAATGTGTTCTTCAGATAGCAACGAACATGCCCGATAACTTATATTTTTTTATTAAGAATTTAATCTTTAAAATGTAATAGATATATATTTTTTTTAATTATGAAAATGTAGTACATAAATACGAAATTTTGTGTCGGGCTCCGTTTGCAACCGCATCAGCCGAGAACCAGCCGACCGATTGCTTTCAAATTTTCAGGATACATTTGTGTTATTCTAGGGAAGGGTTTAAGTGGCCTAACCTTGGGTGTGAAGTTTTCCTCGTCAAAGGTATGTGTACTTTAGTTCCCATAGTTAATGTCATTGTGTCTTTTGTAAATTTGTTTCTTTTTCAAGTATTTGCAAAGTTTGAATACTTTAATTGTTATTTATCAGTATTACTCTCACAACCATGAGGATAACGAACATAGCAGGGGTCCAGACGGACTGGGTAGACGGGAAGCGTGAACGAAGCGAATCCTGACCGGGTCGTAATAATATGTAAGAAAATATAAAATCCAATCGGCAAACAAATTTTAAAGAAGGTTCTAAGATAAACAATTAACACCAATCAGAAATAAAGGCCAGCCATCTTATTTTACCGTTCCAACTATGAATATCTGTAGACGGCGTGCATAAAGTGTTTTGCGTGCCTTTCTTTGCGTGCCAATTCCTTGCTTATTGCGATGGAGTAAAACAAACAAGTTTTAACTTTTACTGAAAAATGAACAAAACTGAAGTTCAAACTATTATAAATTTTGTTCTAAAAGGACATATACCCGACTCTAAAAGGACTTATAGGACCCGACGGACATATAAAAAGAGTTAGATTACCTTTAAGAAGAGTTAGAGGACTTACTCCTTTTCGTTTTCAACAGTAAAAAAAGGAAGGTGATGAAATGAAACGTTGTCGTATATCCATTTAAGATGAACGATCGGAACACCCAAAAACAGTTACGACTGATGAAATCGTTATAAAAATTCACAATACCGTAATAAATGATCGCCGTCTGAAGTTACGCGAGCTTGCTGACATCACAAACCTCTCCATAGATTGTGGCCACATATTTTACATAACATTTGGTTATAAAAAAGCTTTCTACTCCGTGCATTTTTTAATAGTCACCAAAAATTCATTCGACTGAACATTTTTCAAGAGTGTTTAAACTTATTTAAACGCTATTCCACTGAGTTTCTTCAATGTTTTGTAACAGTAGATGAAATATGGATTTACCATTGCATACCACCAAACAGCAATGAAAATAATAGGTGAGAGTAGGTGAAAGTGCGCAAAAGAAGGCGAAAACGGTTCCATCTAAAGTTAAAAATACGGTCTTTTTTTTAGATTCTTGTGGTGTGGTATACATAGAATACCTGGAAATAAGCAAGGGAGGATTCGCTTTACTGCTCGACCGATTGAAAGGTACTCTCAGGCTAAACGTCTACACCTGGCCAGAATGAAAACATTCTTTCACCACGAAAATACGCTTGCGCACACAACTCGGCCTGTTTCAGTAAAACTCAATAACCTACCTTCTTTGAAGTTCTTCTACTTGCACCGGATTCGCTGGATTTGGCTCCCAGCGATTACTTCCTCTTTTCAGTCCTGAAGAAATGGTTCGCTTCACTAAGATTCTCTTCATATTATGAGATCAAAGCTGAGACAATCGCTTAATTTTCAGAGTTGGACAAATTACATTACACTTGGCTAATAAAATTGAAAAAGCGTTGGTTTAATTATATCCAATTGCAGGGTGACCGCGTTGAAAAAAATTTCTAGAAAACTTGTTTTCTTAGTCAGATCGGGAAATTTCCGAACGCTTTTTTTTATTTTTTATATTATAAATATTGAATAATAAATATTTGTAAGTATGTTATACGTTACGCAGTAGTTTAATTTTGTAAATTATACATTACTATCGATATTAAAAGGATATTATTTACTTTTATTAATATATAAATTTTTGATTAACTAAAGAATGAGAAAAATATTATTAAAAGTAACTGTAGAATCACTTCTCGTTAGTATAAAAGAAGAATAAAATTTAAAACTTTCTTTTTTTCTGCAGATTTACCGGCGAGCTTTCACGTAATTAGAGCTTATATTACCTAAAATAGTAATATTATAAAGAAATTAACAAAAAAAAAAAAAAACTATTACATCATTTATGATAAAAAGAAAAATTATAAACAATATATTATTTGCGCATATATAAATATAACGCTAGGTTAATTGTTAATATTATAATAATAATTATATGAAACATTTATACATTTAATCCGTTTACGTTCATTTTAGAGATTGAATGCACATAAAGAAGGTCAGGTGGAAATAAATTGACGTAGGAGGAGCTGGTTGAAACCACACTACACAAACCACTGTACATACTACGTGCCTGGAAATAGCCTGTCACTTGCGTCATATTTCACTACAGCTAAGTACCTGCCACCCTAACACCAACATACGATCACCCATATTCTCGCTACGCTATACTGAACCATACCATCCGTAAAAACATCTCGTCAGTTATTCTCTTGAGTGTTATTTTTAACTAAACCTTGAGATTAAATTTCTAAATTTCTCTATGGAGAAGCTGGGCTACATAAAAATATAAAGATTTTTTTTATGTGTGTTTTTTTTTTAATAAAAATGAAAGGAATGGTGAACTTATAATTTTATTTACTTATAATTTTATTTTTTTTAAATAATTCTTTTACACTGTTGAGGTTGGAGTATCTTAAAACAATAAAATTGTCATCGTTATTAAGAATATATTATACCTACCTACATTCTCCCTGAAATAAATATAAACTCGAAGAAAGCCTTCAAAAGTCAGGTCGAGTTTTCAAGAGACAAACTGGGAAATAATTTTTTTTAGGAAATTGATTTTCATGTCGGTTTAGCCATCAAAAATTTGTTCGTTAATCCGTTTACAACTCCGTTATTAACTAGGACTCTTAATTCATGCGTTAACGTTGTAAGATGGTACTTAAAATGTATTTGCTTCAAGTTTATCGGTGAACTAAATTTTATAAAAAAAATGTTTTATCATATTATTTATTTGGTGCACAAAAATAAGTATTATCTAAACATTGGCATTTTAGTAAATTATCCACCATGCCTTTGTATTTTTAATATAATATACTTTAACAAATTAAAAAAAAAAAAATTAATCAGTTTATCCATGTGAAAAAAGTATATATAAGGTCATCGAAAAAACCCACCGGGTAAGTCTAGTGGTAAACGCGTCTTCCCAAATCAGCTGATTTGGAAGTTGAGTGTTAAAGCGTTCAAGTCCTAGTAAATTTAGTTATTTTTACACGATTTGAATACTAGATCGTGGATACCGGTGTTCTTTGGTGGTTGGGTTTCAATTAACCACACATCTCAGGAACGGTCGAACTGAGTGTACAAGACTACACTTTATTTACACTCATACATATCATCCTCATTCATCCTCTGAAGTATTATCTGAAAGGTAATTACCGGAGGCTAAACAGGAAAAAAGGTTCATCAAAAAAGGTTGCAGCATTTAAAAAAAATTGTATCTCAAAAACTAATCAAATGAGTATTTTATAAAAAATTCACAACTCAAAGTTTTTTTACATACCTTAGAATGTTTCAATATCAGCTCCATCCGTCGTTCTGCAAACATCTAGCCGATAAAAGACTTCCGCCCAGGTCCTCTGGATCATCGCAGACGTAACTGTGGTAATAGCAGCGGTGATCCGTTGTCTTAAATGTTGTACATCCCTGATTTTTTTACTGTAGAAAACGTTTTTAACGAATCCACATAGAAAATGGTCTAGGGGTGTCAAAGCTGGGCTTCCCAAAAATAAACGTGTGGTGCGATTTGATGTCCGATCGTATGATTGGCCCTTCATTTTTTCATGAGCCTACTATTACATTATAAAAAAAAGAAAATGTTTTACAAAATTATTACTGAAATTCTGATTTAGTTTGGTTTTTGAAGGATCTTATTAAATGAACTGAAATACGCTAAGAAATTTGAATGTTTGAATAAAGTTAATTTTTATTGACATAGTTTGCCTTAGAAATAATAATTTTTATGTTGACACAGCCAAATAATTTTTTTAACAGTAAAAGACATTAAAATGGATGGTCCACAGCTGCACAAGCAACCATAACACCAGCACATGACCTGATTACTCAGGTCATGTGCTGGTCATGTGCTACTAACCGACAGCCAGGCGTTTTTTCTTAAAACTAATATGATTTGTTTCACAAAAGGTTCTTTTCAAATTAACACGTTTCTTATACCCTCTTTTATGTTACTCAAAACCTTTAACCTCTCCCTAATACCACAAACGACTAACTTTTATTCACTTAATTTTTACTGAAACAAAATCACAACCTTTCTGATATTATGTCATAGCATGATACTTCATTATTTTTCAAATTCATAAATTCATAACAGTTATTTAAACTTATATTTACTCCACTAAAATCAATACATTTATTCATAGATTATTGTAATAATAATTTTTTCCAATCCTTCATCTGATCAAGATCCATCTAACCAATATTATTCTTCAGTTTTTAAATTCATAACGGTTATTTAAACTTATATTTTCTCCACTGAAATCAATACATTTATTCATAGATCGTTGTAATAATAATTTTTTCCAATCTTTCACCTGATCAAAATACATCTAACCAAACTTACTACATTGTATAACCCACATTGAGATAGGTTTTGAATCAATTTTACAGAATTCTACTCTTAGCTCACTCTAACCAACTCGATTCTTCTTTCATCTCTTTACATGATTTAATTAACCTGTGAGTCTGTGTTCATCTCCAATGAAATATCAAAATAAAAAAAAACCACTTGGTTTCTTAAACACAATTGCAAAACAACAATAAAATCGTCGATACGCCAACTTTGGGCTAAAATATCAAACACTTCATTTCCATATTCCTCTATACCATATATATATATATATATATATAAATATTATTCATTTTGCATCATCATTACCTCACAGCCTCACAAAATCTTACCATTCCTTTCCAGCTTACTACTGAACCAATTTCTATAAAATTTTTTCCAAAACCTTATCATCCACCATCTTTTATACCATACATAGCTTACAGAATGTTAATTTTAATAACAATAATCAATCTCACAATACTCCTTAATATCATTTATTACTTTTGTTTTTTATTGATTTCATGTTCATAACCTTTTTTTTTAAAAAAAAAATAATAATAAAAAAAGATAAAACTAATTTTTTTTTTTTTTTTTTTTTTTTAAATTAGTTTTATTCAAACTACAGAACTTTATAAGCAATATATTATTTTCTAAGATCTTTAAAAAATTCATTACTTATCTTACTACAGAATTTCTTTAACATATTTATTTTATCTTACATGAAATGCAACATTCTAATTCATAAAGGTGTGAATGATTTTTAGAAAAATATCATCAGAAAAATTCTTAACTTATTCGACAAATACAAAGATTCAATTATCATGCACATCAGTATAGTTAAATTAAATGAATTTAGTATTTTTCAGACAACCCACCGGGTCGGTCTAGTCAGCTGATTTGGAAGTCGAGAGTTCCACCGTTCAAGTCCTAGTTAAAGCCAGTTATTTTTACACGGATTTGAATACTAGATCGTGGATACCGGTGTTCTTTGGTGGTCTCAGGAACGGTCGAACTGAGAATGTAACAAGACTACACTTCATTTACACTCATAACATATCATCCTCATTCATCCTCTGAAGAATTATCTAAACGGTAGTTACCGGAGGCTAAACAGGAAAAAGAAAAGTCATTTACAGACAGCCGTTATTAGTAACGATTTCGCAACACATATAACAGTACATGTCTCACCAGTCTGTCTCCAATTTTTATATACATTGTGGCAATATTTTACGTTCATGTTATTATATTCAATCCATCTTACTTTTACTAGTACAACATAAGATTAATTTTTCTATACAATATATTTTAAAAATTATTTTAAGATCCTTGAATCTTAATATTTCATTTAATTTACAGCGGTACAAAATGCAAAAGCAAAAATTTACATAAAAAGGCAAAATTAATCGAATAATTATTACTGCATTCTTCATAATCAACTTTACAAAAACAGCTATCTGGTAATCCTAGCTGGTAATCAATCAAACTGTGGTACCAAAAAAACAAAAATTCGGTCAAAACAAACATAGCTCATCAAATTTGGAAAATACATTTTTACGGGGTGGGTGAGCTCTCATCAGCCCATCTCAAAAAGTTGGCACATAAACAAACAACCTGACCTTGAGGATTGCCCCTCCTAAAACAACATTTACACGTTGAACCTTTTAATAATAGCTCGATTAACTTTAACAGATTTACCAGTTTTACTATCTACAACTTCAAAATAACCGTTGTCAATGGTCCCTTATACCTTGGACTCAGCTTTTTTGACACCTTCTTTATCTTATTAGACAATATAACATTTCTTAACAAAATCTCATCACCCACTTTGTACTTAATCTTGGATGCCTTGTCTTTACTCTTTTCGGCTCTTCTCTTCGTACTTAATTCGATTCTCTTTAAAACATGTTTACAAATACGGTCTGAAGTTACATTTTCCAAACATTTACTTATTACTTGGAAAATTTACATACTTAATGAAATCGTCGTTTATTACTTTACCATAAAAGACTTCACTAGGCTTGTATTCAGTAACCAAGTTGACAGTGTTATTCAAAATATACTCTATTATATTAATGTATCTCTACCGATTTACATGTTTACTTTTGATTAGAGATGCTCTCAACCTTAATCCTAAATTTTCCAGATATCTCTCTGATAAATTTGCTTGAGCATGATAAATCGTTATCAAACCCTTTTTAATTCCTAATTCTTTCAGACCTTGTTCATATACTCTACTTATAAATTGCGAGCCATTATCTGAAATTATAATCGATGGACACCCATAACATTTTACATAATTTTTAATCTTAGAAATTATTATATTTGAAATACTATCTTGTCTAGTATTAGTTTCTTCTATGTTTTCCGCCAGTTTATTTTTTACATCGGTGATTTCATTAGAAAATGGTTCATTAACTTTTATCGGTTTGTTTTCTAATCGCTTCAATTTTTTTTCATTCAATTCTACTTTTTCCTGTGTCTCAACTAACCGGTCTTTGATATTATCTTGTTTTTCACTTAAATTCCTAACACATCCCACAATTTTATTATCTAAGTGACCCATTTCGGCCTGACAAATTGCTCTGTTTAAATCTAATCTCTCAGTCACCTCTTCCTCAAAATTTTGAATTTGTTCCGTTACTTCATCCCTAATCTCACCCTTGGCATTATCTGTCACTTCTAAATTGTCCTTCCTAATCGTTTCAATTTCCTCGGCTACCAAACTCCAAACTCCTTTCCCATAAGTAATATTTTATTTTCCAACCTATTTATGTTTTGAGCATTCTCTATTCTCTGATCATCTAATTTGTTATTCAATTCTTTTGCATTTTGATCAAATTTATTGTTTAATTCTAGGAAATGCCTATTATGTGATTCTTCTATTTTGCTCTCTAACTCGTTCATCATTTTCTTCTATTCCCTATCATTTCCCCGAACATAATTCTCAATCCCGAATAGTTATCCGGACCCTTACTACCTCCTTCTTCTAATTGTACGCTAATCTGATTTTCCATAATGATACAAAAAAAATTATCCCAACAACAGTACAAACACCAAAGCAAAAAAAAATTAGCCGATCTCGTTTCGCCCTGCTCCGATGATGTGCCAAGAACGACAAAAAAAAAGAAAATGTTTTACAAAATTATTACTGAAATTCTGATTTAGTTTGGTTTTTTGAAGGATCTTATTGTGTTCAGTGCTCTTTCCCTACCCTTACTAGCCGGCCGGAGAAAAAATATAATTACCTTCCCCTTCCAACAAAGTTGGAATTACATACAAGTTACAATGTCAAAAACCGTCACTTATATTACATCTAATACAATTGAATATAAGTTACATACAAGTTACAATGTTAGCTTTATTCTTTATTCATGAGGTTTGACACGCCTCATCCTTTTTGAATATTTATTGGTTTCTATCATAAACAAACCTCTCCTAACTACGTAAAAATAAATTATATCTCTACCCCATTCTCTACTACAGTTATAACTTTAAAAAAATAATTATACATAGAAAAGAATAAACTTTTTTCTTTTATATGTATTAATTTTTACTGTCCTGGTATCTAAGCTTTAGAGCTATGATACAACAAGGAATCAGTCAAAAAATGTGTTATAGAGTTTTTTGCATTTTTCGCGGTTTCATGACAGAGAGACCTCCAAAAAAAAGTGGAGGGCAATATTCTTAAATATGTACGTATGTTGGTGTGTTTGAAGCTTAATAACTTTTGATAAGATAAGCCGATTATAATAAAATGTTGTACAGACTCTCTTATATATGGAGCGATTTTTTGGTAACGTTTTGGGATAAATATCTTCAGGATCAATTTTTTCGAAATTTTGCAAACATAAATTCCATTTTATATTATTCTTAGTTACCATCGTTCTTGCTTACCATCTACAAAAATTGAAAAAAATATTTGTTTTATTTATCGCATATTTTTTAACCGAATTCCCTTCCTAGGCATTGCAATTGTGCGACACAAAAAAAAATGCTTTCGGCGTGGAAGAGCAAATTAAAATTTTAAAATATCGGTTTTTTGAATTAAATTTTTTTTTTTTTGAATGAGATCAACTAAACAATTAACTTCTACTTTATTTTTAAATTATTTATTCTTTAAATTGGTACTTTTATTTTAAATTTTAGTAAAATTTCATCATAATTCACCACTCCCAAAAAATAATTATTAGGTAACTTTTTATTTTTTGTTCATTTTTTAGTGGAATTATTTTTATTTTCTTTCATTTAACTTAGTAAACGTATAAAAATTAAAAAAAAATGAATGTGAGTTTGGAGGTGGGCTACAGAAATAAACAGTTTTTTTTTTTTTTTTTTTTTTTTTTTTTTTTTTTTTTTTTTTTTTTTTTTTTTTTTTTTTGTTAATTTAAGCATATAAATTTTCGATAAGACTTCATCATAAATTACTCCGCCAAAAAAAAATAAATCTTGGGTAAATTTTTCATCTATTATTTTTCCACTAAATAAGAAATAAATAACCAATACTAGGAAAGTATTAAACTATGTTGACAGTTTTTTTTTTTTCTACTCGTATTAATATGAATTACAACCATTTCTATATATATATATATTTTTTTTTTGGAACATGCTGCTCTGATTAAATTTTAGATCTTTTGATTAGATTGATTAGTAGTTTTCCTTGATTTTCCTTGCTGGTTAAAGCAATTTTTGTATCCGTGGAGTGCCGTACATATACACATCGGACGTGATTTGTGTAATATGTAATTATAAACAACAACAGAATTAAGTTATTAATCGTTGCAAAAGCATTAATCTAAAATATGCTGTTCGGAAGTTGCATAAGCTCCTACTTCTAAATTCGATTTAAATAATTGAAGACGTGTAATCAATAAGGACTGGTGGTATTGAAAGGAATTATCGTTGTCATTTCAACTAGAGGACGTTAAATGCGCTTCCAATTATAGAGGAATACGTATTTCATGTCATGAGTGATTGTTGACGCACTAAACTAGTGTCAGCAGTTTGAGAGTACCACCACCCTCTTTAACAGTAAATCACAAGTACACTTTCGCCGATCTGAATACCGAGTACACACTCAAACAGTCAAACACCTCTGAAGAGGTCCGGATAAATGTACCAGGATTAACTAATAAAAAACAATTTTTTTTTTAGGATTGTATGTTTAATTTCTGTTTAAAAAGAAAAAGCACTAAAAGAAATTAAAAAATTCATCTTTAAAATATGTAATACACTTGCAAAGGTTACAAAGATGAAATATCCGTATCTGGTTTGGAGCACATCAACTTATCATGAATTATCTGATTAGTTGGATAAGCCGTTATTAATTAATCATTTTAGTTATTAAGTTTCTTAAATGTAATAGATACATATTGGAAAATATAGTGTTAATTTAAATCGGACATGGGGTATTAGATGCTTTTACAACGATTAATATTAATTTAATATTTTTATTTTGACATATTTATGTATTATTTAGCGTATGGCACCAAAACACAACACCAATTACAGTAAAAAATTACAAACAAACATTTAACAAATTAATATAAGCTACTGATTCTGGAGTCGACATCAGGAAATCTTCAGGAATCCCTTCATAAGCTGTCCTAGGGCAAACTTCTGTGATGTGTTTAAAAATTTGATTTTCACCACACTCGCAAAGGGGCGTCGGTGTTTTACCCCATTTATACAGGAAATAGCCGCACCTACCATGCTGAGTTCGTATTCTGTTTACCGTTGACCGTGTCTTACGTGGCAAGTCAAAACCATGCGGCTTTTGAGTAATACATGGGATTTGGCTATTTTGCTTTGCGGTCCATTCTTGACGCCAGGCGCCAGTTAGGGTTTTTTGAAATAAAATAACGTACCCTTCAAGTTATCACAATCGTGGTGGAGGTCTATTTAATCCACAATTACCAAAATATTTTATGTTTTACTTTTTCTTTCTTAAAACTATAACCTTGCACTAATTAAAAATAACTTTCTCTGAGAGTAATGATGTTCATTATATAATCAGTTTTGATAGTAAATAAAATCAATGAATTTTTTACAGCTAAATATTGTTTTGAGTTTGGCTTGAGATGGTGTTATGCAACTGTAGTACGTTCGGCTCAGTTAAGAAAGCAACAAAAAAACATTTCACTCCTTATATTCCCGTGTCTGGCAAGGGGTGTTGATGAATGTTTTTTCCGAACACTAGTATGTCTAAAATTTCTGGCCCTTTTGCAATAGTGTACTGTTGCCACTTTTTTAAATACATACCAGAATCGAGATGATTTAAGAAAGCTGTGGATTTTTTTCGTGTTACACTGCTTAATCTAGGGAAAATAGATGTATAAAATGTTGTATGTAATAGACGCATTGTTTAAACATTATGAAATAACTGAAAAATCTTTCAAAAATAATTTAAATATTATTCTGTTAATTTATATTATTGTATTATAAATTTAAATAGCCTGCATATTTCAAGGATCTTTAAAACGGAGATGAGGCCATTATATATATATGAATTTTTGTTTATCTGTCTATCTGTTCTGTATGCGTTCCTATAGAATTCATCCGAATGCGATGAAACTTGATGAGTTGTGCGCACGCCCGCACAACTGAATTAGTTTGGACCCGCTAGGTGGCGATGGGGTTGATATATTTCGAAAAATTGTATTTACCGTCGGATTTGGCTCATATTCATAATATGTATTAGTTACGTGAAAATAAATATTTTATTGGGTATATATACCCACTGTAATATTTAGTTTTTGCAAAACTATACCCGCTAGGTGAGGTCGGTGTCATGCATGATATTTACGAAATAATCCAACAAATATAGAAACAGACTTTCTTCTTCTATATATATAAAAGGCAATGTTCGTATGTGTGTCCGCTATGAACTAAAAAAACTATCGGACCGACTTAGGCTCGGATTTTTGCAAAATGGTCCGCGTTGTCCGGAGAAGGTTTAAAGCTATTGAAATCCTCGACCTGACCAGTAAAAAGAAAGTTAGGGGTAGTTTGAACCGATTACTGTGTTAAGAGAATAGTTTGAATTAAATCCGATAGGTAGTGCTGCTTTGACAATTGGATTTATTTACATTCTGACTTTTATAAAGTGAAAGGTTAAATTATTTTGTGAAGTTCAGTAATGTTTTGTAAGTTTCTTAATGTTCAGTATTAATTGTGATGATTTTGCAGCCATATCTCTTTTCGTTATAAAGTTATTTTCCACAGACTACTGAATTTTCTACTACTTTGAATTAAATCCGATAGGTAGTGCTATTGTTTTGCCAATTGGAATTATTTATATAAAGTGAAAGGTTAAATTTTGTCAAGTTACGTAATGTTCAGTTAGTTTATGTTTTATCAAACTTTCAATTGTGTTCGTTTAATCTATATATATATATTCAAATCTATCAGTAGTGAAGCATTGCCGGGTCTGCTAGTAATCAATAATTACTATTACTATGCCGATCTCCGTGGCAGAGCGGTAGCGTCTCGGCCTTTCATACAGAGGTCCTCGGTTTGAATCCCGGTCAAGCATGACATTTTTCACACGTTACAAAAATTCATTATTATCCATCGGTAATTGTAAGTCGGCGTAAGCCTGTCGTTACTGTATAAATAAATAAATAATTTAAAGTTAATTCGAATAATATTTTTATATGAGTACAGATTTTTATCATATAAATATCATCGATTTCTTAAACATTTATTATATTTTTATTAAGTTCAGTATTATTATTACTTCAGTATATTAACGAGAAAATTTTGAATTACTGTCAATCTTTAAAAAGGTAATAGAAATGTAAACTGTTCTTTAACGTGGTAAAATTTGAAAACCTGCTAACACATTTATTCAGTGCAGTTTGTGATCAAATCATATATAATTTTTATTGTATTATTTCAACTCGCATAAAGATGGATCAATTTATAAATCACACAGATTAAAATTATTCGTCAAATAATAATTATTAAATTCTTTAATGAACGTTTTATTTATGTACGGAAAAATGTTTAATGATTTCTTGTTATTTATAAAACGATGCGTTCTCAATTACCTTAACAAAAATACTTACTAAGGTTTAGGTCCTTTTAATCTTTTAAAAGGTTTAGGTTTAACTTTCCCTTTACAACAAATTAATGTGTTGTAATCAATTATTTTAATATATTATCGTACAAATGTGTTGGTTATTTATTTGTGAAATAAAATCTACTACAATATAGGATTTATAATTTTTAGTCATTCATAAAGTAAATAAACAATAATTTTCCTGAAGAAAAAAAAATATATACATAGAAAAAATATAGAAAATAATTATTTAATTATTATTATTTTCTATATATATATATATATATATATATATATATATATAATTTTTTTTTTTTTTTTATTTTAATTATGAAAATTAAATGATGAGTAGATGTAACGTACTATGGTAAGATTTTTATTTTATGAAAGTGTAAAACTGTTCGATATTCACTTGCGGATGTTAAAACTGTATTAACCGAGTAAATCTAAGCGGATCAAACCGTTTAAAAAGTCAACCAATTTTCATCGTAGCGGAAGACTGTTGGAAGTTCGACTGATAATGCTTTGCAAAATTGCATTAATGATCTTAGAATCGACATTTCAAATTCTAGCAATTCTAAGATCATTAATGCAATTTTGCAAAGCGTCAGTCGAACTTCCAACAGAAATGGAGAGTATCGGAACTAGTCCATTCCAATATCATTCAGCTGAATTACCGCAAAACGTGTTAAAGGAATTTTCCGAATCGATCAAGCAGCCGAATTCATATATTACGGAACTTAAACAGCATTTTTTAACGGAAAGTAACGCTATTTTTATTCTCATAACGATGAAACTTGGATTCATCATTTTGAGGCGAAGTCCAAACGTTACAATATGGAACGGAAACATCTGAGTTTGCCTGGCAGGAAAGATTCAAAACTTACGCGTTAGCCAGCAATGTAATGCAAATGGTTTTTTGGCGCTAAAAAGGCAAATTTACTTCAAGTATTTGGAAGAACAACATACAGTCAACAAAGAATACTATTGTGACATACAAGTAAATAAAGTGAAGCCACCAAAAGGAGAGAATTTCACGGCTCTCTCTCAAAAGCCGTAATTGTTCTGTATGATTACACTTAATTCCCATGTCGTCCAAAAGACACGGGCTATTCAAATCAGTTTGATAGGTGTTTTCACATTCACCTTATAGTCCCGATTTCGTACCTCATTTTTTTTTTTTGTCCTGTCAAAGAATTTTTACAAGACATCAAGTTCGACAACAAATGAACGGATCAAGAATGCGGTACGAGAATGGTTTTGACACTAAGGTGAGCAGTTCTTTAATTCTGTAGTAAGAATGTTCATAAAAATATGGGATGTGCCTAATGTAGCCAGGAATTATGTTGAAAAGTAGGGTTTTGTTGTCAATGAATAAACAATGATATCAGTAAGTAATTAATACACAATAATAATAATAAAGGCGAGAGATAGAAGGCATAGTGGACCCAATATATGCAGACAATGTTGTGGATAGGATGTTGACCGGTGAAAAAGAGTTCCAGGCAATAGCCAAATAATCTCAGGAGGAGGTGTTGGTGGCGAGGGTGTGAGGGATAGCCCCTTATATAGTCGTCGTCCATCTGGGCTTGTTTGGGTGGTCGGCGGCGAGGAAGTGGAAGGACTCCGGATCCTCTCGCGTCCTATAAAAAGACCCGTACCGGCAGGAGGCCAGAAATGGTAACACCTGTTAGAGAGGGCTATGAAAAAACCCGAACCGGCAGGGGCCAGTAATGGTATCCGCTGTTTGAGTGGGCGTTAAAACAACAAAAGATCCAACCGGTGGCCGGTTGTTTGATCCGACCCGTCATGCCGGACGTACAGCCGGTAGGTGGGAAGGGCCGTTTGAGTTTAAAGGACACGTCCCTGCACGCTTAGAGCCATGCTTAATTGCTGATTCAATGCAGAGATGTAGGAAAAAAAATAATAAACAATAATAATTTGTCAACAGTTGTTTCTTTAATTATTGAGTAACTCTCGTATTGGGCCATAAAAATTTATTTACATTCTTGGATACATAATTTTTTTCATTTTAAAACTGCAATATTGTGAAATTTTGAAAAGCTGTTCAATATTTATTTATTCTCGTTAAATAACATTTTTCAAATTAACAGAAAAAAGTAATTTGCTCAATATAACTTGATTATAACGCTACTCGAGAAACTTCGAATAAAATATTGTTGTAGCTTAGTTATCATTTTATCACTATACCAGTATACTTAGAATAATATTAAATTTTCAGTAAGTTTCTTGTTAAAGATGACTGAATTCCTTTAAAAAATAAACTGTGTTTGTGTGTGTGTGTGTGTGTGTGTGTGTGTGTGTGTACAGTAATTATAGATTAAAGTTTTATATTTAAAATTACAATGGAATGGCGATTATAGTATAATATTAAATCTTACATTTGTGAAAAAAAAAGGAAATGTATTCTGTATTATTAAGTTTTGTTTTTCGTTTTTTTAATATTTTAAAAGTTAATGCTGGGTCTTGGCTTAAGATATGATTTAATTTTCTTTCTAAACTTTCTTAATTTGCGAATAAACTTTTCTGCTTTACAATATAATGTGAAATTTAGTTATATAATTCCTTTTCGTTTATTTATTTATTAATTATTTCCTTAATTCTTTTCTTATACTAACACAATGCAAATCTTTTTATTTATTTATAATAATAATAATAAATCATTACATTATTACATTATTTTAATAAATATATACAACTTAAAATTTTAGTTTATCTTCAAAAGTATTATATTTATACCCTATGAATTTGTTTTTAGTATACCGTAATTTGACTTATAGTCTATGATTTTACTTACCCGTTTATAGCTCTGTTGCTATATAGCAGCTATAAATTTTAATATATTTTTTTAAAAACATACTTTCTTCAACAAAAAACAAAAAAATTTACTTTTAGAAAAATAAAATTAATTTATCTTTAAAAGAAATTATAATTTTTTAAGTGGTTGTATATGAGAGCGCGCCCTACGCTCTTCTTTTTATTCGTGCATAAATAGAAAATCTTTTCAAAAATAATTTTCTTGAAAACAATTTTTTTTTACTTTTTAGTACGAATTGTTTTGTTAATTATTTATTTTTTAAGAAAAGCATGTTTTTAAAAATTGTTTTTTATTTCTACTTTTTAATCGTAATTAAAAGAAAGTATTAAATTTTATATTAGTTATTTATACAAGATAAAAATCAATCTTTGTAACATTCAAGATACGAGTAATTAAATAAACGTTCTCTTAGAGGTATGTGTCCTCTAGTTCGGAGAGAGTGCGAATCGCTGTACACATATTATCCCCTTCAATCAAGTTCACATCACATCCAAAGAGTTAAGTAGTCTGTATGTCCGGTGAGAGTAAAGGTGTTCTAACGATGTTTGCTAGCACCATAGAACAACATTGAACTTCTGTATATGTTAATTAGAAAAAACTTTGTAGGTCGCTGATGCCACGATGCTCTCAAAATTCTGGAAACTTTATTTATTGGAATATAGAAACTTGCTTTTTGCGGCACTTTATTGACATCGTAGGTTTCTATCGGTTCTGTGATTCTAACACATGTTTTTTCGTTAAGTTGAGCGTTGTGATCAATGATATCACGAAATTGTGGGTTTATTTCGATCAACCAACGTAGCGCACGGAACACTCGTGTACGGGTATTGAAAACTCCCGTGTTACATTTAAGTTTTCAAGATATTCCGTAATTCGGATTTTAGACTTTATCTTAACTGCAGTAATAAACCACCATTGAGAGCTTTACAACGATATATCATAAGTGGTACTTAGTTTCATTGGTCCAGAGTTAGAGCCAAATTAAATTTTAATTAATGAAATATTTGAGTCTTACAAGGGGAAGGCACATCGATTGGAAACAGACTTCATCTACTTTTTTTAACTCTTTTTTTTTAATTTAAATACATTGATTTATTAATAATTATTAACCCGTGCTTGGAAAAAAAAAGTTCTACAATAATTAATAATTCAATAACAATAAAAAAAATATGAAAAAACTAGAAGTTATTAGTGAAATAAAATTTTATATACTTTTAAAAATGTGTATATGTAATTTAATAGGCATTATTACGTATGTGAATATGTAACAGATTTGGTGAAACACCTGATTATTTAATATTAATTGAAAATTATAATTTAGAATCGTATTATTTTTGGATTTTCTAGTTTAATTTTTGTTTAATTTTATCTACATTAAAGTTAACTACAGAGTGACTGAAAAATAGACTCTCACAAGAACAACATATATACTGAGGTATACATGCCCGATATTTAATAAAGTGCAAAATATTCTTATTATTGTTTAGTTCATTACTTCTCTCATTTTGTCGGACAATATTCTCCCTAAGTCGGAGTTGATCATCATTTCGTTTATTTGTTTTTTGTTGCCGATCATTTAATCGCTCTTTGGTTTGATATAGTACTGATTTTAATTTGGGTACACGTTCTTTAGTTTTCAAAATTTCTCTCCTTAGAGAGAAAATCATCATCCTCTATTAATATTTTTTTTCTTTCCTTAGTCTTAAAGTTTTCTTCCTCTTTATATTTATAATCTTCTCTTAATTTTTTTTTTGTTCTTTCTTTGGTTTTAACATTTTCTTATCTATTAATACGAGTAAAACGGGACTTAATATTTTAATATTATCTTAATATTTTATGTAAAATTGTTGAATTGATTATTGTATTAATATTTGATGTTAATAAAAACTATATTTCAGCAATTTTGTAACTGCCACTTTATTAAAGAACTGGAGGAAAATTTCTCACTTTCAAATGAAGTAAGTCTAAATGAAATCTAGCAAAACATGTGTATATATAGTTTAATAGGCATACAAGGAAGTCATCTGGTGTCCACATCAATTTTTTGAGAAGATAAAGAGCACATATAAAATTCATGAAGTAAATAACTTAGTGTTCACCCGTGCAAAGAACGGGTACTAAGTCAAACTTAGAGAAGTTAGAATGTTTGCTCTTTATATAGTAAACAAGAACCAAAATTACTAAGTTAAATAAAAATATGGAATCGTAAATAGATCAATACATTTTAAAACTTAAGCACTTATAAAGTAAATGCTTGAAGAAGTCAACAAACTAATTTTTTTCTTTAATAATAATACTAGTAATACTGCTGATGACGATGATGATGATGTTACGAGCGCTTACTTTTAAACAATATTTTCTAAAGGTATTATAGTTGGAGTCGGTGGCCTACATTACATTGAAGAAAAATTGTAGAAAGTTGGATGGAAAATATAGTGAATAATATAAAGGAGAGTAAAGTTATATTCATTCTAACATTGTTTAAGTTGGCCTAAAGTTAAGTTTGGAGAGTGAGCAGAAATAATAATATGGGTAATAATTCAAGGTAGATGGCGTTTCTGTGGTGACATGAATAACGATCCCACTCAGAATTGCACTTCGTGAACACTCTGTATCATTCATCATACTAGTAGGCGGTAGATGTTCTGTGTATAGGTCTATATATATATATATCGTTCGTACAATTCAGTGTGTCCACCCATGACACTGAAGTATTGTCCAACCTGACACTGCTTTTGTATATTACCTATCCTATATGTTGTACGTTTATTTTATATACTGCAACACACTGGAATTAATTTGAGAACAGAATAAAATATTCTTCATAAAAAAAATAAATAAAATAAACTACCAAACAATACGATTCATTTAATTTATCTTGTCTTACTTATATTTATATAAAGATTATAATCCGATAAAGTCAAGTGTAATATTTTTATAGTTATTCTGGGATATTGGAGTCCCTTGGATCTCATAAAGATGATGCAGTTCATTTTTAACCGGATTTAAATACTGCCTTTTGAATTTGATTTTCAATTAACGACATTGAATTTCAGGAGTATTTGGCCTGATACGAGATCTACTACTATCAGATTTTAATCATTTTTATAAAATTATGATTGTGGAGCATTATGATCAAAAAAGGAAATAACATAAGGTATACAAATAATAAATTTGTTTTTTTTCAAATTTAGTAATAAATGATAATTAATTTTTTAAATTCTCACAATTCGAGCTTAGTTTCGCTTTTAAACTTTCTATCCTAATCGCATAAGAATTTAATATCAGGATCATCGATTTTAGAAACGAGATTTTTATTACCGCATCCCGGTAGTTATTTTGTAGTACATAAAAAGGAAAGTTTATTTAATAGGTAAAAATGCCCCCGTCACGGAATATTTGTCTCATGGTAATATTTTAAGATTTGAGATTAAAAATACTGAAAATAATCTTGTAAAAAATGTGATAATCATTTATTTGTGTGTGTTTTCTTTCTTTAATGGCTGATTGATTTGTTAATATAGGGGTAAAAATTACTTAAAATTTTAATTGTCCTTAAAGTGACAAAGAAAAAATAAGACAATAAAAAAGTTACACAATAAAATATATATATATATATGCTTAAAAATTTGCTTACGTAAATTTTTTTCTAAATCCAACACTCCCTCCAATAAATGTTAAAAAAAACCTAAAACTTTTTAAAAAACCTTTTCGTGTCAGGTCCGGGGTTTAATGTTGGAAAATTGTAGACTTTTTTGATAACTCTATATTATATAAAATTAAATTAAAAATTAGGTATAAAACCGAAGGAAGATAGAGCAAAAAAGAAACAAAAAATATGTATTTAAATTTTAATAGGTGAAGGTTAATTTATTGAAAAAATTTCTTTGGATTATTTGTTTGAATATGCAATACAGGTAAGAATTTTGCCACTGTTTTTTTTTTCTAAAATGCCTCTGAAGAATCTCAAAGTTGTTTTTTTCACGATATTCTCCAACCCCTAAACGAATTTTGAAAAAATTAATATGATCAGTGCCCCCTATATGGAAATATTTGAGCCAAATATGAAGAAAATCGGTTTGGTCAATCCTATATTAAACATAAGGTCAAAAGCAGTTTTGACCTTATGTTTTTTTGTTCAGTCTTATACTGCTTTTGTAAATAATTTTATATATATATGTTACAGTAAATTTTATTAATCCGGTAAATTTGAGACGAGGTTAGCAAGCGTAGGTTTTGTCTGGGTAGGTTATGATAATTTTTGATTAGGTTATGATAATCTGAACAGTCTCAGATTGACCATTCCTGAGACTTATGTTAACTGAAACCCAACCGCAAAAGAACATCGGTAAATACGATCTAGTATTAAAACAATATAAAAGTAACTGCCTTTACTAGAATTTGAACGTTAGAACTCTCCACTTCGAAATCAGCTGATTTGCGACGAGTTCACCACTAGACCAACCCGACGGGTTAGGTTATGATAATCTATCTTTTTCCGTTTCGTTTCCGGAACCACCGTAAGGTATTATACTTCAGAGGATGAATGAGGTTGATATGTATGAATGTAAATGAAGTGCACCCTTGTAGAGTCTCAGGTTGACCAGTCTTGCGATGTGTGGTTAATTGAAATCTAACCGCTAAAGAACACCGGTATCGACGCTACGCTTGCTTCGCTCGCTAACCTCGATTAATTAAAAATAATGTTTTGATTATTTGAATAATAAATTCAATAATTATAGCTTATATTTGAATCGTTTTTATGACTTCCTTGTACGTCGTAAATTACAGATACACATTTTTTCTACACTTCATTTAAACTTATTTCATTTGAAAGTGAGATATGAAACTGTTAAAATATTAGTTTTATTGACATCAAATATGTACGCAATTATTAATTCAACAATCTTACCTGAAATATTAGGTTAGTTTAAAAGTCCCTTGATTACTCTTTAAATAAATTGGTTACCAAATAATCTAATAATAAAAACTGATTATTCTACACCGTAAGATTAAAATTAATATTTGTAACCGGTTTACCTGACGAGTTCACTAAACGGAATACCAGAAATAATATACCAGAAAATATACCAGAAATCTTGTGCATATTGCACAGTGAAAAAATGAATTTTATTTTTCTGTCAAATAATAATATAAAATGAATTTTTAAAAAATAAATATACACTTTTTATAAGAATTTCCTAAGCAAATTATAAAAATAATACGATTCTAAATTATAATCTTCAATGAATATTAAATCAGATGTTTCACAAAATCTATTATTTTTATTTTATTTTACTTCTAATTTTATTTCATTTTTTTATTATCAATGAATTATTATTTATTGTAAATTTTGTTTTTACTGTCACGGGTTAATAATTATTAAATCAATATATTTAAATTAAAAAAAAGAATTACAAAAAATAAATAAAAACAAACTGAGATTACGTTAGATTCTAACCGATGTGTCTTCACTTTAAGATCCAAATATTTCATTAATTAAAATTTCAATTTTAATTTCGATTGCAATCAAAAAGAGAGGTGCACAAATAGAGTTACAACAGTGTTAAGTCCAAAATGTCAACATCCTACGGCTAATCGATTTTGAGTTATGCGAGATACATGCAGACGTCACGCCTAAACTAGTGAAAATGGATTCAGGGATGGTCAAAATGGATATTTCCATTGAAATATGAAAACCGAAATGTTTCGCGATCGCATTACTCCCTTTACGAAGTAAAGGGAAGTAAAAAGCTGACAACCATTTTTGATACGCTCACTGTTCTTTCCACTTTCTTCTTCTTTTGCTTAGTGTTTGTCCTGCGTTGTGGCGGGGTCCGCTTGGTGGCTGCAATCACTAACTTGGACATGTCGAGTTGAGCCGGTTGGTCTTCATGTCTGCGTGAAGATAATTTCCCCTTTAATATAACTGTTCTGGCTACATTCGCCTGGGAGGCAATAGAGCGAGCGAAAAAACGTTCCCAATAATCCTGAATTTATCCTACTATTAAAACATATTAATAAAATCCAAACAATTTTATTATCGGGGCCCTTTTTACTTTCTTGTACGAAGTAAAGGAAGTATTGTGATCGCGAAAAATTTCAGTTTTCAGATTTCAAATAAAAAAATATCCATTTTGACCATCCCTGAACCCATTTTGACTAGTTTAGGCGTGACGTCTGTACGTACGTATCTCGCTTAATTCAAAAACGATTAGCCGTAGATGTTGAAATTTTGGATTAAGGACTGTTGTAACATCTAGTTGTGTACCTCCTTTTTTGATTGCAAGCGACTGAACCAAAAGTGTCAAAAAATCCCAAAATTCATAAAATTTTGAATTTTTGCCTTTTTCTTAACTGCAGTAATAAGCCCATTGATAGTTTTTTTTAACGATATATGATGTGGTACTTATTTTCATCGGTTCCAGAGTTATAGCCCAATGAAATTTTAATTAATGAAATATTTGGATCTTACAAAGGTACATCATTTCGAATCAGACTTCATCTCCGTTTTTTTTCATTTAGATACATTGATTTATTAATAATTATTAACCTCCGATTGTAAAAACGTTTCGAAAAATAATAATTCAATAATAACAATTAAAAAAAATTAAAAAATATCAGAAGTTATTAATGAAATAAAATTAAATGTAGTTTTCATATTAAGACGGCCTCCGTGGCGCGAGTGGTAGCGTCTCGGCCTTTCACCCGAAGGTCCTGGGTTCGAATCCCGGTCAGGCATGGCATTTTTCACACACGCTACAAAGCATTCATCTCATCCTCTGCGGAAAAATGTTTAGCTGCGGACCCAGAAGTTAAAAAAAAGTTTTCATCTTAAAAGAATGTGTATATGTAATTTAATAGGCGTACAAGAAAGTCATGTGGTGTCCACATCAGATTTTTTGTACAGGATTACAATAATAAAGTACGATTGTTTTACTTTCGCAATTTCTGTATTATATAACTAAAATTAAGCCTTAATCCAGATTAAAAACTGACCATTCTATACTACATATTTTCAATTCATATCTTTTCTCGCTCCCTGAGCTCAATACTACTAAAAACGAAACATCCTGTTAAAACTCGGGGCTTCTCACTTTTGGTGAATGCTTAGATTTATAGTAGACGGAATTTGCCGGTTTGCATTATTTGTTGTAGTCTTTCATAAAACAGTGAGCATATAAGATATCGATATTTTATATGCGTATTATTATTTTATAAGTTGCAGTAAGTTACTTTCTGTAAGAGTATATAATCAATATCGAAAGCGAACAGATTAAATCTACTAGGGTTGAATATCACTTGCATTTAAGGAGTTTGAAATGCTGGTATTAAAAGTTAAATTCAAACTGTTAATTCAAATGGTTAATTAATAAAACATCATTTCTCAATTTTCTTAATAAGCCTGGAATGGAATGCTTGTTATGGAAATGGATATCCCAATCTTTTGAGTAAGACTATTCTGTGTTAGGTCCCCTACAACCGCTAAATTATTGCATCAAACATACAACAGAGAGAGATAGCTAAAAAATTGTTTCCCTTCCGAATTTTGTGTTTTTAATTTTTTAAACTCCCTCAGTCCAGAAATACTGTAATTTTTATTACGAAGTTTTATGTGTGTAATATAAAATACGCGCGCGCGCGTGTTTAATTGGCCTCTCATTTCTTTTTTTTTAATCAGTTGCGAAGCGTTAGAGATGTAGTGAGGGTTTATATCTGCAGGGACCTGATTTTACGAGAATTTGCAAACTGAAAATAATACAGTAAGGTAATTTTAATGAAATAGATTTGATGAAAATAATTTCATGTAGCCACCGTCACTAAAAACTAGTTTTTTTATCAATTTATCTAACTTTTTAGAGTTTTATTCAGATGTAATCATTTATTGATATTAATTTTCTCTGAATGAATAATTGTCAGCATAGAAATAGTTTTCAAACTTTACGGAGAGTTGGGATAAAGCACTCCTTTACTTAAAAATATTATTTCAATAAACTTGTTCACACTTTTAATATTTCAACTGGAATTGTTACAATTTTTTTTCTTAATTAGCAAAATGCCAAAACTTTTGATATGAGATTTTTTACGTGTTTGTATTGGTTTCTATTTGGCTTTATATTGCACAATCGTCATTATGAGGAACGTTTTTTGTAATTCTTAAATTTGATGATTTTTTTTAAATGTAACAAATAGGGTAATATTCAATCGACAATGAAATGATATTCAGGAAGGTGAATATCACGACGAAAGAATGGATTTCATCAAAATGTTATTCATATTGTTTTATAATTTCAGAAAACATCTTCTATTATTTCTATTTCCAATTTTATTTCTAGTAATTATGCTTTATAAAACATTTTTCAATATATTTGTATATTTATTTCTCCCTTCGGTAAAGGAGTAGCCTGCAAGCTACTCCTTTCAAGGATTTGAATTTTTATGGGTGTGAAAAAAAATTCCAAACCTAACAAGGTTCGAATCTAGATTCTTCGGGTTAGGAGGTACAGACGCTATCATACCGCTGCAAAGAGGTTGAATGTGTGTGTGCGCGTCTGTGTTGCTGTGTGCGCGGCGAGTTCATTTAAACTAAAATGTATTTTATTTGTTTAACCTCTCGTAAACTTGTCTTCATTTTAAGAAAAAAAGACGTAAAATTTTTCAACTAAACATTTCTTTAGTTCTTTAACAAAAACAATGACTACGAGTAAAACTGTGAAGATGGTACACGATAAAAACTTAGTTCAGTTTTATTGTATAGCGAATAAGTTTCACAACTGTTAAAAGAACTAACCTAGCACCAGCATTTTGTTTCGTCCGTACATCTTCTACCTTTTATAAATATATATATATATATACATACATATAAACACATAAACAAACGAACGCGTACTTTCGCATATACGCAGACAAGTTATATTAGTGGCTAAATAATGTCGGTTACAAATTACGCTAAATGAAAAACCGGGACAGTTGTGGAAAATAAGAAAATGACACGCGAAAAAGTAATGATAAAATTATTATGTAATTTTCTGGGTTTTTTTAAAATTTCATTTCAGCAGATTTAAAAAAGGTTTTATAGAGTTTCAATCTTTTTTATGACATCGGCTAGCGTTCATTTTTTCATGGACAGAGATTATACATTTAGATTTGTAAATTTTATTCAGAAAAACTAGTTCTATTTGGTCTTTTCTTGTTATCAATCACAGATTAAAAAAAGATGTATCGTAATCATAATACACAAAACATTAAAGCTATTTTTTTACGTTTATAACAAGGAAGTCACTCGATCAAGGATTTCAGAATTTTCTAAGATATATGCAGTAAGTATGTAAAATTTTGTAAATTTTTTGTCCTGTATACAAAATAAATTTTCATTAGAACAACGAGATTTTACTTAAGAGCATTTTTTAAATTAAATTAAATTCTTAAATTAAAGAATTATTTTTTGACAGATGTAATACTTGTGATCCCATTCTTAAAAACGTTGAGGTAAGATGTAAGTGCTTTGTTATCCTTCAGTACTAACATTCGAAGTTGTTGATCTTCCCAGATCAGAATTTGTAAAAGTATACCTTTAAGAGCAACGGATTACTGTAAAATTCCTACCTCATAACATTCAAGAACTTTAGAACCAAATAAATAAAACTGATTATTATAAGCGATTTCAGTCGTTTTTTTTTGTTGTCTTCAGTCATTTGACTGGTTTGATGCAGCTCTCCAAGATTCCCTATCTAGTGCAAGTCGTTTCATTTCAGTATACCCTCTACATCTTACATCCCTAACAATTTGTTTTACATATTCCAAACGTGGCCTGCCTACACAATTTTTCCCTTCTACCTGTCCTTCCAATATTAAAGCGACTATTCCAGGATGCCTTAGTATGTGGCCTATAAGTCTCTCTTCTTTTAACTATATTTTTCCAAACGCTTCTTTCTTCATCTATTTGCCGCAATACCTCTTCATTTGTCACTTTATCCACCCGTCTGATTTTTAACATTCTCCTATAGCACCACGTTTCAAAAGCTTCTAATCTTTTCTTCTCAGATACTCCGATTGTCCAAGTTTCACTTCCATATAAAGCGACACTCCAAACATACACTTTCAAAAATCTTTTCCTGACATATAAATCTTATCAGCCGTTTATATACGTCATAAGGTTCATATATATATATATATATATATATATATATAGCAATTTATATAAATATATATATAATGCTCATTTCAGCAATGAAGCAATTTGCTACTTAAGCTGATTCATTACAAAAAGTAAAGTAAATTAACATACATTTCAAAAACCACCTTCACGTACCGAAAAAATGAGCGTTTTATATGGCATTTCGCGGAAAATATTTATGGGACTGGTTTTACTTTCCCGGCGAATGTAGCTGGAATAGCTGTAATAAAGGGGAAAGTATAATAGTCATGTCAGAAACGGAATATCGAGTTTTTTTTTTACAGATATTTACGTTTTTAGGTCCTACTACTTCATCTAGACCAAAAAAACATATGTATATTTGCATGTATGTTGCACTGCTTTTGACCTCGTATCTCAGGATTAGCCAAAACGATTTTCATCAAATTTGGCCCAAATATTTCTATATATGGGGCGTTGATCGTAGAAATTTTTTTCTCAAAATTAGTTAAGGAATGGGGAATATCACGAGAAAATCATTTTCAATTTTCTTCAGAAGCATTTTAGAGAAAATTTTATTAAAGCAAATTTGTCACCTACATATTATAGCCTTTATTAAAAGGAGTGTTCACTTAAATATATGATTATTTTTATAATAAAATCTTTCTTAAAATTTATTACCCATCTCTAAAAAATATGTAATTTTTTTGCTCTAAATATTTATTATTATTAGCAGGAAAGGTCAAGCAGTAATTACATTTTTTTAATAATATACTGAATATACTTATTTACCTAGACATTTTAATTAAATTGCTCTTGAAGAGTCTGATCGATTAATGTTTAAACGTTTTTTTTATCTGCAACAAAATGGTATTGTAGCGCATAAATTAACCGAAATCATGGATTCTTTTTACGTCCCTCTAATTTCTAAACGATTTTAGTTCCTCCAGTTCACCTAAGCTCATATACTAGGTTTTTTCTTTGAGAGATCTTGAGAATACTCTGTTTAATGATGAAAACTTCTTACTGTTGAAGAAGTAGAAGATAAAATTATAAAATGAAAAAAATATAAAAAAGCTAAACATATTCACTATTACGATTGCAATAAATTGAAAGCTTTTTTTTGTAATGATTGGGGGGATTCTAAAAAAAAAAAAAAAAAAAGCTGGTAAAGTATTGTTTGACTTTCCTGGTTACGCCGGTCAAAAATAGTACTGCAAAATATAAGATAAAAATTCCAAAAATATATTAAAATTAAGTAAAACAAAGCTATAAAAAAATATCATAAAAAAATTCAAAAATTTTAAATTAAATAACCTTAAGAAGGCTGTTATTGTTCAATTTTGCCGCATTAAAAGACTTTTAGTAACCCTATTCCCCAAAATAGATTTTATAAACGTTGAAATAAAAAAAAGATTTAAAAGATTTGGAAAAATCTTTTTAAAATTTATAGCTCAAGTATCAAGAAGACTTTTTTTTATTGATTATGATGATTATTAATATTAAGATTTCAGCATCAAAGTTCCCAAATTTTGAATAAAAAAACTTGATTTTAAGGGATTCCTTACGCTAAGGGGAAAATCTATTTAAAAAAACCCTAAAAAAATTATTTAAAATTATTGAAAAATTAAGCAAATTTTTTTGAAAAATGAAAAAAAACTGCTTCTCTTTTTGGGTCCGGAATATAATATAGGTTCCAAAGCTATTTTATTTAATTTTAATAGCCCTGTGGTGAAGAATAATACAAAAAATAAAATTTAACAGTAAAGATTAAAAGAGTTAAAAACAAAAAACATTATTTATTTTTTAGAGAAGGGGAATGAATTTTAAGAAAAATCTTTCTATAATTATTCATATATAGGATCAAGCATAATAAATTTGCTTTAAGTTTTATCTAAATCTAACACTCCTTTCAATAAAGGTTAAATTAAGAAAAAGAAAATTTCTAAAAACCTTTTCTGCATTTTAGGTCCGGGACCTATAATTAACAAAATGTTGGACATTTCTTGATAACTTTATACTTGTGTATGAAGTATAAATTTTCATTTTTTTTTTTTTAATTTAAACTGAAGGAAGAGATACATTTCAAATTTAAGAGATGAAAGTTAATTTTTTGAAAAAAATGTTACTTTCCCTTTAATAGTTAAAGGGAATTATTGTATAATTTCCTTGCCCGTTTAAATAACTATATTCGCCATGAAAGTAATACGTTAAAGTAATTACTGGTATGGATTATTTATTTATTTCTTCGTGTAATATTTCTGCAGAAGATTGCTTTATCACGAACAAGACAACTTATTAATTAATAGTAAATCTAAATAATAACAAATAAATAAATAATAATAAATAAAATAATAACTCTATAATTGCATTGGTTGAATAACGAGCTATGAAAAGCAAAATAGTAATTTTACAGACTAATCAGTATAGTACATACTAGTTAATTAATCTGTTTAATATATTATACTGACAGACAAACTTAGTTGATATGTATTGATAACATTGTTGTTAAACATACATAATTGCATTCCTCTCCCTCCCTCTCATTCACTCTCTCTCTCTATGTATGTATGTAATATATGTATATATTAGCATCTCCCTTCACGGTTTAATACATAATTGGAATTACAAATATAAATTAACATCAGAATGTTACCAAATATGATAAAAATAAATTCAATAGCGGTAGCATAAAACGGCAAATTTTTTATTTTAGTTTATCCTTTTTTACCACTAAAAACATTAAAATTTAAAAAAAAAACTGAAAATCGTTTTTATATATTTATCTGAAAAGTATTTGAAAGCCCAGATCGAGTGAATATCTCTTTTAGTATAGTCAAAAATGGAGAAAATTTCCAGTCATTGCTCAAAATCTTTTTTACCTTTACACCTTTTAAGGTCGAATTAAAAAATCTAGAAATTGGTTTTTAGATATTCACATGAGATTACACACACCAAAAATGAAGTTGATATGTTTATTTGTTACCGAGAAATTAAAAAATAGTAGATTTCATTTTTGTTCTATTCTAAGCCTTTAAACTCTGAATTTCAAATCTAGAAATTAATAAATCTTAAAAACGTAGTAAATCTCATTGTTATTTTATTTTAATCCTTTAAACTATGAATTTCAAAAAATCCTTTCTTAGTATGCAAATCAGTAGTAGTGAGTTGCCTAGTGTTTCTTCAGTAGTTTTTGCTCGGCGTTGATAATGAATCAATTACATCTTTTTTATATATATATATATATATATATATATATATAAAAAATTTTTTTTATATATATATAAAAATATATATACTAGTTATCCTGCGATGTGGCTACGCCCGCTAGACCAATGTGGCTTCACCCGTAATATTCTTTTAATTAAGAATATTGTTTTTAGATTTTCCTTAAATACTGATAAAATGGTAAATAAAAATTGTTATTAAAACTAAATAAGGAATTATGATAAACAGCGAATTGTTGCCCAACGATTAAGTAAGAAAAACAATCTTTATCAGAAAGATCCATCTTATTAATGAGTTTAAAATAATTCAATATAAATTGATAACCAAGCCCAATAAAGATAAAGAAAATATGCGTTACAATCCCTCAAGCTAGCATCCCCGTCGCGGATTCGTCCGCGGTATATGGTTACTTGCGTTTCCCATCGCAGTCAGAGGATATTTAGCCGGTTATGGCTCTTTCGCTCGCCCTTCCAGTCTAGCGAGAGGCTTCTGCCCCTTGCACCCCGCTGTGTTCATTAAATCATACTTGTGAGAATAATAATGATAATCTCATAATGTTGGAATAATGATAATCGTGTATTATAATTTCTTCAGAACAGTTTGGTTAATACAGGACCCGAAACTTCGAGTGATTTGAAGAATGCGGATTTTAAAAAAGTCGCCTCTGTTTTAAAGATGTTAGATATACATGGTTATTCCCGTTCTTACAGTTACCCAACAAACATCACTCTAGGAGGTGACCGTACTTCGTTTCTCAATTTTTTAAATTTTTTTAATGTGTTTTAGATAAGTAACCGAAGGCAAGTGCAGCCAGTCGCGTTACTCATACAACAGTGGCAGTGGCTGTGTCGGGTGCATCGCCGTACACCGCCGCATCCCTTAAAAAAATGGAAATAAAAAAAATCAAAAGTGGTTGTTAGATATTTATCTGATGAGTTTTTGCAAGCCCAATTCGAGTGAAAATATTGTCTAGTATGGTCTGAAATTATGAAAATTTGCAATCATTGTTCAACTTTTTTTTTTTTTTACTTTTCTTTCCCCTTTCAAGAAAAAGAGTAAAGAAAACAATTTTAAAATATCTAGAAATTTGTTTTTAGATATTCATATGTTGATTATACACCAAAAATCAAACTGATTTCTTCATTTGATACAGAGAAATTCAAAAATAGTAAATTTCTTTGTTACTCCATTTATACTTCATTTAAACTTGGAATTTCCAAAACTCCTTGCACAAATCTTCATCAAAACATTTATACAAATCATTAGTTTTTGCTGGACGTTGATTATGAATGACTCGCCAGTTAAATCGCCAAACAGGGTCATTGTTGACTTAGATTTGGTACGTCCATTTGAGCAGGAGTACACACATACACGAAATTACCGAAATTGTTAATCAAAACTTTTATTAAATTTAGTCTGAAAATTAAACCCACCAGGTTGGTCTAGCGGTGAACGCGTCTTCCCAAATCAGCTGATTGATTTGAATGCTAGATCGTGGATATCGGTGTTCTTTGGTGGTTAGGCTTCATCTCAGGATTGGTCGAACTGAGAATGTACAAGACTACACTTCATTTACACTGATATATATCATCCTCATTCATCCTCTGAAGTATTATCTAAACGGTAGTTACCGGAGCCTAACAGGAAAAAAAAAGAAAAGTCTGAAAATTAAAAAACGATATCAGTACGACCGCGCTACAACGCGGCCAATCGGAGATTTGACATATTCGTGTCATAGGATGGACATTCGCGTTATTTCGAAGATAAAATGATAAACAAAATAAAACTACACCAATTTAATTAATATTGTAACACTATTAAAATATTGCCGAATGTTAAAATACACTTAAAAATGAGACTACTATGGGATAAAATAAAATATACATAAATAAAAATGTTTTGTTGAAGTATATTGTAGTACATACTTATGTGTAAGTACTGTGCTATACCAGTGACTTAAAAACGACTTCACCTCTTTAAAACCATATAAAAATTTATTGTGTACCTTACCCTCACCCTTATTGGGTGAATGTCACCCAACATTCACTTTGGTTCGATGTGGCTCCATTTGTAATGCGACATACATCCCACCTGAAGTCGTTTTCATCCCAGACTGTAACCAACAAGTCTGGCGTTACCTCTGAAGCTGCGGTGTTAATTCGAAGTCTTTGAAAACAAAATCAGCAGGCAAAGGTGGTACATAAACCCGATCGTTAATAAAACCCCACAAGAAAAAATCCAGCGGGGTCAAATCTTGGGAGCGAGGTGGCCATGTGATTGGACCTTCACGACCGATTCACCGACCAGGGAATCGAGAATTAAGAAAATCTCAAAATTCTAGGCGGTACTTAGGTGGTGCCCGACTTTCTGATAGTAATGGCATCCGTCTCGGTCATCGTCATATAAATGAGAAATTAGAAAATTTTTAAGTATATCCAGATAAATGATACCATTTACGGTTGCCTTTTGAAAGAACAGGCAGTACAGTCTTTGTTTGCTTAGGATATAAAAAACATAGACCTTAGAGCTATCATAAATGTGCTACAAAGTTTTATGAGGGTTTTCGCTACTCCATATTTGGCATTTGTGGGTGTTCACCTTGCCGCTGATATGAGAAGTTGACTCATCACTAAAAATTTCATTGCCTAAAAATGTATCGTTATCTGCAATTTTATGATCATTTCCACACCAAACTGTAGCCGAGTAAGTTTGCCGCCATCTGCAATTTTTTGTACCACTGTTTATTTGTATGGCTACGGCTTCAAGTGCAATTGTTTACGTAATACGCGCCAAACAATCGTTTGTGGAATGCCAATCTCACGTGTCGTACGTCGAGTTGATTTCTTTGGAATACGTGCAAAGCTTTCTCGGATTTGTTCCACAACAGCTTCAGGGACGCGTGGGACTGGTGATTTTATATGTTGAAAAGAACAACTTGCCTCAACGAAGGTTTGGTACCAGGAGTAAATTGTATGCCTACTAGGAGACGCCGAGCAGTTTCTGACTGTAAATCGTGAAACCAAAAACACTTAGCGAGCACGTTCCGCACCAGTAAATTTATCCATTTTTAACAACACTGATGACAGACTGGTCTATGAATTCGGTACTAATGAACTACGTGAATCAAAACCGTGTTTTTGTATGAAATGACACCTCAACCGAATTTTTAAGTTACCTAAATAAATTTTTATATGGTTATAAAGTCCTTTTTGAATCACACGGTACTTTCTTGCACACTTTATACCTATGTTTTGTCGGTAGCGATTTATAATAAAGAACAAAAACAGTCTTACTGCGATTGTAAATCTGTTCGTCACTATAATTATTTTCTGTTGTAAACTTTTGCAAAGTTTCAGAAAATTTAATGGCTACTGGGGAATCCACTAATGGAGGTTCTCCTTTCATGGTTTTTTTGGTTTACGGCGTATCAGATTTTCCAGCACGATAATCATCCAATTGCATTGAAGCCATCACCGTTATTGATTTGTGAATAAAATTTCAGGGCTTTAACTCGGATAACTGGAATTGATGAAAGTACGAATTCACTGCGATTCTGCAAATATCAAAGTTACAAACATTCATCAACGGCGGCCATATCAACAAGAGGAATTTTTTCACTATAACTCCTACTCTTTCAATCGCAGTATTTTTTAATAAAAAACGAAGTTTATCAATACTTTATTCAGCCACGAATATTTCCTTTATGTTCACCGAATCCCCGTTATATGCTAGCTTTAGTCTGCCCGGCCCTCTTTAACTTTAACGATAATTTCCAATTTCTCTTTAATGGAGTAGGTTTTTTGTTTAGAGGACACTTCAAAATTAAGGTATAAAAATAAAAAAATAGAATCGCGTAAGAAACAATAAGAACATAAAATAAACGTTTGAAAGATATTCTGCACACAGAAATTCATATATGGAAAAAAATATAAAGAAATTTTTCGACGTTATTTCGTTCTTATTTTCGAATTTATACAGCACAGCTATACGAAATTTCATAGAAATTTACTACCAAATACGTCTATATAATTAAAATACTTTTTTGTGTACCTATAAAAAGTGGAATTTTTTATTTTTATATCTACTACTTGCAGTTTTTTTTTTTTTTGAGGGACAGCCCTCTATACGCGTTTAACCGTAACCGCGTTATAGCAGGATCGCACTGAAAAAATGTATGTTTTAAGTTTTTTATGCGTTTTATTTATTTCTGTTGCTCGCTTAAATGCAAAAGAAATATTTTTTTATTGGTAAAATAAATCAATCTGATTAGAAAATACACGGATGATGGATAAAACTCAGTTATCTTATCGATAAAATTGTTTTATTTTTTAAGCGAAAATAAAAAGACAATACCTACCTATATTTCGTCACGGTGGAGGATCGATCGGTAGTAATAAATTCAAGTGAAGGAATCGATTACAATGCGATTTCAATTGGGTAAATTACTATTCCCAGTTAAAATTAATTTATTCTAAATGTTTTCATAAAATGCGTAATCCCTAACAATTCGTAATCCAGTGATAATATACCTGTATACAAAGCCATTGCACAGAAATAATTTTCGCATTAATTTACTTTAGAACCGAAAGATAATAGCAAAAAACGATTTGTGGTGATTAATTTATTACTATTATTTTTTTAGATTATTTACTTATAAGTAAAAATAATACATTTTTATATTTGTTAAACTTTTTTATAAATTTGTACGATCAAGTTTCGTTAGAAATTTACTCCTTCGTGGGAGTAGCAGATTATAAAATAAGCATACTTTTACATCAAATGACAAAACTGAATATAAATAAAAATTAGATTTTTGTGAGTAGAATTAATAGAAAAAAAATATATTTTCTCACAATAATAATTATTACCAGTTATGAATAAGTAATAATAATAATGATGCGTATTTAATACAAAAAAGAAATGAAGGCTAGTAACGAAAGCAAAAATAGGCTTTACGTTAGAGAAAGAATGTAAAGGAGTTCAAAAGCAAAATAAAATTGACGAAATATGAAAAAGTTGTCCATACGCGATGTTTATAAAGGGATTAGACGTTTAAATACATAAATAAAATTTTTTAATTTACGCAATAAGTAAAATAAGACAATTCACCAAAAAAAAAGAAAACGTAAATTGCTGAGTAAATAAACAACAGATAGCAATGATAATAAAACAAAAATATTTTATTAAATTAACACAAAAATATACACACAATACATTTATAATAGATAACAAAGTTGATAAGATTCACTCTTAAAATAGCAATCCGTTATTAAAAAAGGTACTGAAAAAACTACAAATTGCATTCTGTCTGATATATTTAAGATTTATTTAATAAAATAATTATACGTTGTTCTTACATTTTCAAGTACTTTATTCAAGGTTTCATATAAATTGAATTATTAAAGAATACTTATTGTAGGTTATCGACTAAGTTGTTTAAATAACGAGGGCAAATATATTCTGTATCAATTTTATTGAAATAACATTATAATTTAAGTAACTTGAAGGCAAAGTTCTTAAAGGACAATAATCGGTAAAGTTCACTGATAAAGAAATTTTATTTAAATATGTTAACTATACGCTTTCACATAAAAAACCGATATTAAAGTATGGCATGACTTTCCCCGCTAAATTTCTTTTAATAATAAAAATAAACAAATTACACCAACAGAACAAAGAACAGAATATATATTTGTTTAAAGTTGGGGAATAAATTTCAAGAAACATTTTTAAATATAAAATATATATATATAATTGATGAAAACGGAGATATGATCAAATCCCTAAGGTAGATGATCAATTCACGGAAGATGTTACAATTACAACTCTGTGGGGTGATTTCCCTAAAGAAAGTAAGTGATTTGATCAAATCCCTTAACTGTTTTAGTGAAAAGATGAAATAATTTTTTTTTTTTTTGTCTTCAGTCATTTGACTGGTTTGATGCAGCTCTCCAAGATTCCCTATCTAGTGCTAGTCGTTTCATTTTAGTATACCCTCTACATCCTACATCCCTAACAATTTGTTTTACATATTCCAAACGTGGCCTGCCTACACAATTTTTCCCTTCTACCTGTCCTTTCAATATTAAAGCGACTATTCCAGGATGCCGTAGTATTTGGCCTATAAGTCTGTCTATTCTTTTAACTATATTTTGCCAAATGCTTCTTTCTTCATCTATTTGCCGCAATACAACGTGACATTTGTCACCCGTCTGCCACCCGTCTGATTTTTAACATTCTCCTATAGCACCGCATTTCAAAAGCTTCTAATCTTTTCTTCTCAGATACTCCGATCGTCCAAGTTTCACTTCCATATAAAGCGACACTCCAAACATATACTTTCCAAAATCTTTTCCTGACATTTAAATTAATTTTTGATGTAAACAAATTATATTTCTTACTGAAGGCTCGTTTCGCTTGTGCTATTCGGCATTTTATATCGCTCCTGCTTCGTCCATCTTTATAGTAATTCCACTTCCCAAATAACAAAATTCTTCTACCTCCATAACCTTTTCTCCTCCTACTTTCACATTCAGCGTTCCATCTTTGTTATTTCTACTACATTTCACTACTTTTGTTTTGTTCTTGTTTATTTTCACGTGATAGTTCTTGCGTAGGACTTCATCTATGCCGTTCATTGTTTCTTCTAAATCCTTTTTACTCTCGGCTAGAATTACTATATCATCAGCAAATCGTAGCATCTTTATCTTTTCACCTTGTACTGTTACTCCGAATCTAAATTGTTAACTGTTAAATTAACTGCTAGTTCCATGTAAAGATTAAAAAGTAACGGAGATAGAGAACATCCTTGTCGGACTCCCTTCCTTATTATGGCTTCTTTCTTATGTTCTTAAATTGCTACTGTTGCTGTTTGGTTCCTGTAGATGTTAGCAATTGTTCTTCTATCTCTGTATTTGAACCCTAATTTTTTTAAAATGCTGATATTCCAGTCAAAATGCTGACATAAAATGCTGACATTTTATTCCAGTCTACGTTATCGAATGCCTTTTTTAGGTCTATAAACGCCAAGTATGTTGGTTTGTTTTTCTTTAATAATATTGTTTAGATATTAAAGTATTTATTTAGTAAACTATGCATTATTTACAGTTTAGGTAATGCAACAATAGTCATTGAAACAAGTTATTTATTTGAAACTAATTGAAAAAAAGTATGAAAAACTTATAACTTAATTAAGTAATTAAGTTAAGTTCCGTGGTGCGAGCGGTAGCGTCTGGACCTTTCATCCGGAGGTCCCGGGTTCGAATCCCGGTCAGGCATGGCATTTTCACACATGCTACAAATCATTCATATCATCCTCTGAAGATTGCCTGACGCTGGATCCGGAGGTTAGTAATTAAGTTATAATTAAATATAGTAATTAAATAAGTAATTAAGTTAAAAGTTTTTTTTTCAATTAGTTTTGAATAAATAATTTGAGTTTCAATGACTATTGTTGTATAACCTACTCTACATTTAATAATGCATGGTTTACTAAATAAATACTTATATAAACAATATTATTTCATCTTTTCACTAAAACAGTTAAGGGATTTGATCAAATCACCTAATTTTTTTGGGAAATCACCTCACACAGTTGTAATTGTAACATCTTCCGTGAATTGATCATCTACCTTAGGGATTTGATCATATCTCCGTTTTTATCATCTCCCGGCGACATACGTATATATTTATAGGTTTTTTTTTAAATCAAATAAATAAATTTTTCTCTAAATCTAACACCCCCTTCAATTAAGGCTAAAATAAGAAAAAGAAAATTTTCAAAAAGGTTTTTCTGTATTTTAGGTCTGAGGTCTATAATTTAAAAACAAATTACAAAGTGTAAACGTTCAAATAATTTTTGAAAACTATTTAGACCGAAGAGTAAACAAACAAACCCCATAGATTTTATTTTTAAAAATGGGAATTGTTTTTATGAAAAACATTTTTTTTTTTGGAATATTTACTATATATATGAATTGTAGGTAACAAATTTGCTGCAGTGTTTTTTTCTAAAATGCCCCTAAAGAAAATCAAAATTTGTTTTTTCCCGATAAACCCCACCCCCTTAACGAATTTTTGAGTAAAATTAATACAATCAATGCCTCATGTATAGAAATATTTGAGTCGCATTTGAGGAAAATCAGTTCGGTCATTCCTGAGATATATAAATTCAAAAAATTTGCGTTCGTACATGCATACATACATAAGTTTTTTCTTTCTTGGTCTAGATGGTCCCTAAAACGTAAAGATTTGTAAAAAAACCCTTTATCTAACTTTTGACATGATCACCGTACTTTCCCCTTTAAATATGCTATATTCACCAGGAAAGTAAAAAAAAAGATTATATATGACTATTATTGGTAACTTAACAAGGTAGAGGTTTTTTTACAAAATGAATCGTTACAGAATCGACTCTTACCGCGTTGCATCATTGTATTAATGACTTATATTATTAACTTATATTATGACCTTATAAATATATTAACCATATGGAACTGAAATCCATTCCGTTCTGGATTAAAGAGACCGCCCTAATTCTTTATTACAATTTCGAAGGAGTTTAGGTGGTCAGTACAAACTAGTGATCGCAACGGTAGAGCATTCATCAAGCCTAATTAACATAAATTAATGCTGGTATCACACTCTGGTTTTTCCAATATCCACGTTACGGACAAGTCGAATAGTCTAAAAGGACAAAAGACAAAGTGATTGGCAATTAAGTAAGTTGAAATGATATGATATTTGTGAAACGATAGGAAAATTATTTCAAATGTTTTTAAGTAGATGTAACGATAGAACTGATTCCTATAAAAGAACTACTTAATTAGAAAAACTTTTGAACAGCTTCGTTTTTATTACTTTGTTGTGGAACTTTTTATATATAAGATATTTTATGAATAAATTATAATTTATACTGTACAGTTTACACAAAAGTATCATCGTTAAAGATTAAATTAATTAAATATTTTTTGATTTCAATAAAGGTTAAGGTACTGAAATTTTAAATGAGAAAATTATTTCTTTTCAATGATTTTATAATATTTGTTTTTGTATCAAGTAACCTTTTATATTATGAAGAACTGCAAAGGATTCCTTTTTTAACTCGTTTCAGAAAGAACATCATTGCATTCACTGATATTTTCCATAATATTTTAAACATTCAGAAAGTATTTTATTTTAGAGTTAAATACTCGTAGGTAATTTTTTTTTATTACTTCTTTTCGATAGATTTATGACGCACATCGTAAATAAAACCAAAAAAATAAACCTACATGAAACGTATAAAATATAATAGCTTAAACGGAAATTTTATTTTCTAGTCGCTTATTTTTTGTCAAAGATTAAGAAAAATAAAATAAACTTAATAAATCTAATTAAAAAAAAAAAATGCTCAAAAATAAATACTTCTAAGTTCTTTCGTGACGGTGAAATATCAACATTCTCGAAATTTTAGATCGATCTGTATACGTTTCCTGTGTAGCTTGTTATGTAGCAATAATAGGATAGCAGGAAAAGTAAAAATCAAAATTTAAGAAAGAACTTAAAAATATGATTTTGATTTTTACGTTTCCTGTTATCTCTATTGTTGCTACATAACAAGCTATACAGGAAACTTATACAGATCGAGCTAAAATTTCGAGTTAAGTTTTTGCGAATGTTGATATTTCACAATCTAAAAAACTTTAAAAAATTATAAAACTTTAAAAAATTATAGAAATTTATGCAATTTGTTATGTATGTACGTACATATGTTAGCCTGGATTTCTATTAATATCTCTGGACTGGCTCAACATAAAGTCTTCGAAAATGCCTCAAAATAGTCTTTATATGGGCGTATTGATAGCATTAAATTTTGGACAAAATTAAAAAAAAAAACGAGAGGTGTAATTTTTGCAATTTTGACATTTTTATTTTCTGTGTGGTGGTCGAAAAAAGTTGAGTTTAGTAAGATAAAATGTACTTATTAAGTTACTAAGGAATTTTAAATTCCTGAGTTTTTAAGTCAGTTGGATTTGGGGGAATGTTAATATTTAACTTATTTCTAAATAGTTTTGACAAAAAAATTAAAAATTTGGCACAAATATTTAGGTATTTGTGTATATCTACCCCCTTAACATCGCTACATCAGGCATTCCGGGAAGTTTCGGCCAACTTAAGGGTCTGATTCAGGAGATCAAAATAAAAAAATTGACAAATATCCAATTGCCTTTTTCCCCTCTGTTTGGTATTTGATGTTTTTCGATAAAAATTTACATCTTAAGAATGGATGGATTAAGATATTTTATTGAATTCTGGTACACGCATACTCAAAAACGTTTTCTACCAAGTAAATAAGTTAGAAAATACTATCTTTGAAAATTAAAAAATTGCGGCCATTAAAATATTTTAATCGTTAAGGGCTGTACACATGAGAGCGCTTAATCGTCAGGCCAACGCGCAGTAGTGAACAAATGGCAGCAAACACACGCATACGCGCTGTTTTACTCAACGCCGCGTCCAACAAGCTTCTCAATTTTTCTCGAGTAACGCGCGACTGTAGTGAACCCTTAAGTTACTAGTTATTGAATTAAACAGGACACACGGTTGAGTCGAACGCACGTTGTCAAATACAGTCATTGAGTTTGACAATTTTGACAGCGAGATGTTTATTGAAGAAATAGAAAAGCGACGAGCTATATGGGAATGGAGTGTTTCTAATGCAACAACAGAGTTATAAAAAAATGTCCTTGAGAAGAATTAGTGGATATTTTTTCTAAGGATTTTTTAGTAGGACAGAATAGAATTCTTGGTAAGTTTCATTGACTGAAATCAGTATATTATTAAATAAGGAAATAATAGACAATGAAGTTTTGAATACACGTAGGCCAAACACAGGCACTCCAAGAGACAAAAATCAAGCTAAATCCAATAAACAAGCGCTTTTTCTGACATATTAACCAAAAGTCTTTTGCTACGGGAACAAAGAGAAACTGAGAAAAACAATCAGGATGAGGACAAATTGTTTTGTTTATCTTTGTTAAAGAATTAAGAAACGTTCCTATACGAACTAAAATTCAGTGGCTTGAGGTTATTCAAAGGCACAAGATTTTGACAATCCCACTCATACGTATGAAGCACCAGGGAGAACGCAGTACCGACAGTAAGGATATAATAACCAATACAACCGACACTTGTTCAGCAGCCAATCTGGGCAATACGGACAAGCAAGATTAGCAGCTTATTCGTTCCAAATTCCTCATCCCCGTGTAAATAGTGTATAACCAACTTCTTTCCCAGCAGGTAGTTACACTTCTTGGCAACACAGTTCTGATTTGATAAAGCTTTACAATTAACCTTTTACACTAAATCTTACTTGAATTTTGTGTTCAATTTTGAGTTTGTGCATTATAAATTTGAAAGTGCATATTTTATCAATATAATGGACATTGATATCGAATACTTTCCATTTTTGTATTTTATATACTCGTATACTTTTCATTCTGTAATTTCGTTTTTATATTTTTCTACATTTGAATACACTTTTCATTTTGAAATGTTATATGATAAACTTACCTCGACGTGATCACGAGTTTACTTCAGATGAAATACTATCCCTCAAAAAATTTTCACAAGTTTTTATATCATTCTTAATTATTTTGAATAACTCGTCAAAAGATTCAATAGACGTTTTAAAGTTGTTAAAAAACCAAGGCCCATATTTGAGAAGATATTGTGTGTCAGTGTTACAAAGGAACCGTGAATTATAACTTATCGCATAAAATTGGATGTACCCAATATTGTCTTTGTCTGGCCATCGTGTTTTGATAACTAGACAAGAGCATACAATACGACGTATATTTGAGCACAACGCTGTATGTTTACGCTATTCTTTCCCTAACACCTGCTTAAACGCACGATCAAGCGCTCTCACGTGTACAGGTCTTTAAAATATTTGTTTTACGGATTCATGTGTGCAGTACATAAAATTTTGCCTTTTATTGTAAGATAAATGTTCAGATCGGTTGACAAACTGTTGAATGGTAAAATTATTTAACCGAATCGCAAAAATTATGCTTGAGCAGGCAGAAATTTTAAACTGTATAAAATCCAGTCTGCATCCCTACCGAAAAGCGGAAATGACGGTATTCGATTTCATATTTTATTAGTTTTCTTCTAAAATCGTGCAACAGATTTTGTATTACAACACAAAATTTAATTAATATGTTTCCTTATTTAAGAGTATCGTACAACGGTTTGTCAAGTTTTTCATGAAGTAAACATTACTCTCTACCTGATAATGGATATCACCAGAATCTCTAGAAACATATGTAGAAACCGATTTAAAAATGATCTACTAAATTCGTTTATCTAAATATGATTTCCAAAATCGTATCGTATTTTGAAACGCGTATTTGAAAGAAAAATCTGTCGAGGGCTAACCCGAGAAAGTATGCAACATTTGACAATTTTCTTTTCAGTATACAGTAAATAGAAAACAAATAATTTAATTCTGTAATGATTTTTTTTAAGGATTAGGATTTAAAGAAAATTTAAAAATTATTATTTTTTTTAGTTTTTGTACGTGTATGTAAAACTAAAAATAAAATCTGATGTGGACATCACTTGACTTTCTTATACGCCTATTAAATTACATATACGCATTTTTTGCTGCACTTCATTTTAACATATTTTATTTGAAAGAGAGATAATATATTTTTTATAGCTTGGACTTGAAAAATAATTTTTGTTTTGTTTTTATCAAATAGTGTTTATTAACAATGATGTACAGTCGCTGCCAAGTAACAGTGAGCTTGGAGTGACGTCGATTACTTGCCGACGTAAGTTGCATCATGTTTATGCTACTAAGAGATGACTATTCATGGTGTGCAAGTGTTACAGAGAACAATAGTGATAGAATGACATTAGGGTGAATGTCATAGTACTAATCAATTAGCATACGTCTAAAGTAATCAGTGTATTAAATAAACTATGAGTGCGTATAATGTACAATAAAAAATTACCTGCCGATGTTTATGACGAATTCAAGAGTGTAAAAACTGAAGTAGTTTTGATAAGAGAATGAGTAAATTTATTTTTAAGTGAATGTAGTAAATAAATTGAGGATGAGAGAGAGACATGAAGAGTGCGTATGTGAAAGACTGTGTTGTGTGTGAGACAGAGCTCTCGGTACAAAAGAACGTTCTTTAATATTAGTGGGGGTAATTTTTTCATTTCGTTGCGCATCACAGTAGTCAAGAACGGATTGTATTTTTGTCTCTTATTTAGTAAAACGTTTATAGAAGCAAAAGCTTATCCGACTACTACAAACAAAATCAGTAAATATTCTTGGGAGTGTAATCGTTGTTATGAATCTTTCTTAAACGATTCTATTATTGCTAGTTTTTATTTTCCAATCGATCAGTTTCTTGTTTTTGCAAGTTGTACCTTTTGCACAAAAAAAAAAAATTAAATAGAAAAATATATAAAATATTTAGAAAAATAAAATGTATAGTTATATTTACATATAAATATAAAACGTAAATTCAAGGTTAGTAAAAACATATGACTTGTGGAAAAATGGAGATATTATTTTTTTAAATGTCTTGTTCAAGACACGTTTTGCGTGTTAATATGAACTGTAAAAGCGGATTTCCGAATGGGTTCATGTCTAATATATTATTTTATTCTTGGCAGTTTTTTATCTGGTACAAGTCTGCTATAATTATATTTTCTGATTGTGTATTAATAATAGCATTTTACGTACACCCAGTTTAATTACTGAGGAGGTGCCATGAAAAACATTTACGTTCTCAAGACTACAACTCCAAAGAATAAATAAAATTTTACATGCGTCTTTGTCCCACTGACAACGACAAAAGATAATCGTCAATAATCAGCAATGAAGAAATTTTTTTAGTTTTAAATACTTGTGAATATACTAATAATTACATTAACAATTTTTTATAGATTTATACCTAAATTGTTCTATTTCACATTTAACTTGTTACAATATTAATTTGGTATTACACGAAGCGGGCTGGAAATCCCTTTATGCTAGTTAATGGAATTATTAGGGTAGGTGCAGTTTACCTTCCATACATCTAAAACGTCTACCCACCGAGTTGGTCTAGTGGTGAACGCGTCTTCCCAAATCAGTTGATTTGGAAGTCGAGAGATCCAGCGTTCAAGTCCTAGTAAAGCCAGTTACTTTTATAGGGATTTGAATACTCGATCGTGGATACCGGTGTTCTTTGGTGGTTTGGTTTCAATTAATCAACACTTCAGGAATGGTCATACTGAGACTTTACTTCACTTACACTCATACATATCATATCCTCATTCATCCTCTGAAGGATTACCTGAATGGTAATTCCCGGAGGCTAAACAGGAAAATAACAAGATAAAGATCTAAAACGTCTGTGTGGGTTCCACCATGTTCAAAGCATAGCTGTATGCGGTCGATGTCGGTTGTGCACTAATGTTGTGTTATGCGCTCAACTGCATATTACGGATGACCATTTCAAATGTTGACCTAACAGCGTCTTGCAGCTGTTCGTTGTTGACGTATTTGCATTTTCGGATCTCTTCTTTTACAAACCCTGTAGTGCATTGACAGGTATGGAGGTCAGGGTTTCTTTCTTGCCAAAGCAATGGAGTCGGTAACTCTTCTATCCACGTTCAATCCAGCGATTCGGAAAAATTTCATTTAGGCGTCTGCGGACATTCAAATCAAAATGCGCTGGAGCACCGTCTTGCTGAAACGTAATGATGTCAGCGATCCCTTTTGCCGTTAATTCTGGAAGCAACCACTCGTCGATCATTTTCAGATAACTATGTTGATTAAGGACCAAGGAGATGTTCGTCATCCCAACCCAAATCATAACATGAGGCGGATGGTTTTCCTCAGAAAAAATATTTCGGTTTCAAGAACTTCGATAAATCGCACACTCGTCTGAAAATGTCGTTCTTTTTATTGTTTGCTCTCGGAAAGCGTTCAAGCAATAACATACGGGCTAAATCCGTCGATCAGGGTCATTGTCATTCAACTCATTAACTACGGCTAAACATTTATCTTCCAAGTCCTTCCGCATGTGGTCTCGCATCGTCGATCTTGGAATGCCTAACTCTGCAAAACGTTTTCGCGTCGATTTCATTGATGATAGTAGAATCTACAGAAGCAGCACACGTCTTAGCTCGAGTTCTCAGCCTCCCACTGCAAGGCGCATCAAGAACACTTCCCGTTCCAAAAGTCTTCTTCTCCCACGTCAGTAACATTTGCCGTGATAGTGACGATTTTCCAAAACGCACAAAGAAGTCATTCATAATGTACTCCAATGTTTTACCAGCGTGTGTACGTTCGTAGACACACATGCGCGCGCACGCAGCAATGAACAATATCGGCGGTGAGAACTGGCAGCAGTAGAGCCCGATTAAGCTGGATTTATTATAGTGTAAAGGGACTTCTCGCCCACATAGTAATTTTTAATATTCTAATTTAGAAAAATTTTAACATATTAAGTCTTATTTTTTTTTTTACTTTTTTATTATAACTAAGATCCCATAAACGAGAATTAGATTTACAGCATAGTAACTCAGAGAGGAAGGTCTTTTTCTACTTTACCATCTATTATATCTTATAATAGCTAGAGAATAAAAAATTGGTTTACGTTTGTTTTCTCTATATTGATGACTACTCAGAAGATGTTTAGCAAAGAAGTATAAACATTATTGGATAATTATATTGTTTCTGGTTGATTTAATTATATTTAGCAAACTTTTAATATTCATTAGATTTCTTTTTATTAATTTTATTATTATTGGAGAATCACAATCGCTTGGTTAGTGAATTTTGGAGGGTTACATAGCTTTTATAACATAGATACTTGTTAAGGACGGATATTAGAAAACTCCGTCTATGAGCGGATGAAAACGGATGGGGGGGGGGGGAGCAAATCTTTTAACGACAATTCTATATCTCAGACCGAAGGTGTTACAGTCTTGAAAATTGATATTTAGTTTTTTCTTTGAAAAGTCTCGTGTTTCATTATTTTTCAAAATTTAAATTTGGAGGGGAAAGGAACGGATCAAAGTTTTGTAAGAAAATTCTAAATCTCAAGAATATGTAATGAATAAGGATTGTATTCTGGTTGACGTCTGTGGTCCACTGTCTTTATCGATTTATTGTTTAATCTATTTATTAATTCGATGGGAATTCCTGTTACTTTGTCGCTTAAGTTATTTTTATTACTTGTTCGGTGTTTTTCAATTTCTGTTTAATTCTATCGTGCCATTAAAAGCGGTAAATGTTTACACACGCGTATGAAAACAAATTATATTAGTTTCTTGCATACTGTATAAAATTTTTCTGTTTTAATTCCTTATTTTTTATATCACCCGATTCGATTAATTTATAAAATTTAATTTCTACGTGTTGTGTAGAAATCTTTTTATTGTTATTCATGATTACGATGTGTGATTAATTTCATACTAAAAATAACTAATATTTTAAACACACGGAACTATGTTCTGTGCGTTTTCGAAAACTCAAGAAGTTAAGCGATTATGTCTGTGAACGTACCAAACGAAAAGGCATATAAGGAGTTAATTTTATTTACTACAGTATTCAAAATACAGTTATACTTAGTTTTGTTTCTTTTGTCCGTCTCAAATTATCTTCCTGTATTTATTTTAAAGCTTAATAAATATATTAAGCTACTCGTATATTTCTAAAAAAATTCTTTGGTTCTTTATTTCGTCTTCTTTTTCTTTTAATTTAATTCATAATGCAAAATGAAAATTGAATTGTAAATAATGCGATGCTATGATACCATATAAAGTCGCACCTATAGGCGATGAAAAGTGCTATAGTACGCTATGTTTGGCACTCAAATACTGTGTGCTGAGGCGCGCGAACACTTAATCACCGGTATGAATTCTCTCTTTCATAATATTCGCTTTGAGACCGTCATGTTTGAACATGCGTATGATACATTTGAATCCGTTGTGCTCTCGGCAGTATAAAGTAGGCGTTAAAAGATTAAAGGACGTCAGTTTATTTTCGGATGTAAAGTGTGCGTCTGGTTCCTTTATTTAAGTTTTTAAAAGCGTAGTTTCATTGAAAATAATAATGAGACTTCGGTTTTAGCGATCAAACGGTGTAAAATTTTTTTCTCAGTTAAGATTCTTGGGCAAAATGGATAAGTCTGTGAAAAAAATGAAGTGAACCTTATACATCCCCAGTAAATCGATTGGTAAAAAGACAACATTGTACAATGACAGTTAAACTATGGTTTTTTTGGTTTCAAGCCCTGTCCGATAAAAATACAAAACCATCAAAATTAATTCCACATTTGGAAATTAAATATCCAGATCGTAAAAACAAACCCTTTGAATTTTTTGAAAGAATATTACATACTTTGAGAAATCAGCAAACTTCTATTTGTAAATAAAGCCGTACCTTTTAAAAGTACACTTGAAGCATCTTATCTCGTAGCATTAAAATCAGATTAGATTTCCAAACCGGAATCGAAGAAAATCTCATATTTTCTACTACAAGTTATTTGGCCGGGGTTTTAATAGGTGTGAAGAAGCAAAAACATTGAAAATAATTCCGCTTTTTGATGACGCAGTATCAAGACGAATAGATGACATTGCTGCCGATGTTCGCGATCACATAATTCAGCAAGTGAACGAGTGATTTTTTTAGAATTCAGTTTGATGAATCAATAGACGTGGAAAACATTCCTCAGTTCTTATGTTTTGTGAGGTATGAATACAATAAGAACTGATCAATCAAAGAAAATGTCATTTTCCAAATCAATACTTGTAATGCAACAGGGCAATGTCTTTTTGGTGTTTTTTTATGAAACTACCAAAAACTAAAACGATTGGACAAATGTATTGCGGTATGTAGTGATGTTGAAAAGGCATAACAGGAAACAGTGGATTTATAAAAAAAAATTAAAAGATCGTCTTACACAAAGGGTGGAGTTGGACGCACTGCTTCCTTCACAGATATCCTCTTGCCACAAAAGAAATGCCGTTAAAGCTGTAGAAATTATTATTTTTATTAAAAGTAGACCATTACAGAATATTATACCTTTTGGTAAACTATGCGATGAAATTGACGAAAAGAAAAAATCTCTTCTTTTCCATATACAAATATATATATGGATGACTAAAATAACTTTGCAGAACTTGCAAAGGTCGGATTATGAACTTGAAATTATCTTGTTTACCGGTATTATTTTAATAATTGTTAATTTTTTTAGTGATGGATTTTTACAGCAATATAAGGTTTTATTTATTTTCAGTCCCATTAAAATAAAACGGTTAAAGCGGGAGAAAGTGTTAACCCGGTTATTGGGATTGCGAGATGAATTTTTTCAGGATAAACAAACGCCATTCTAATGAGCATATATTATTACTGTTAGCTTACTGAAATATTAAGAACACGACAAAAATTAAGTCCATGCTTTCATTAAGAAGCTTGATATCTGCATTAATCGCCTTCAAAGAAAAAATTCTGATTGGTTTCCAAAACCTCTCTAAAATAAACAGACTAATTTACCAATATTACCATAAAATATAAATCTTTAAATTATGATAGGATTTTTTTAAAAATCGCATGTTTCTTTTGAAAATTTATTCTACGTATAAATCCAAAATTCAAGTGGGCGAAGTCGAAGGCAACTGTGTCTATAAATGCTATCTTTTCAATAAATGAATTTGTCGGTTACTATGGTAACGTTGATACAATAAAATTTTTCTTTTATTACAATTTTTATTTTAATGGCACTACAATTACTTTTTTAAAATAAAATGTACTCTAATGGAAGTAAATCATAATTTAAAAAAAAAAATCAGTTTACGATCCAAGCGAGTAAAATCTGTCATGACTATAATTTTTTTAGTTACATGAACACGATGTTTTATATATAATTACATTTTATTTAATATTTCACCCGAGTTTCTCGTTATAACTTTATGAAATAAATCATATGTTCCTCGGTCATATTTTATTATTATATCTAATGATATTAAATAAATAAGTAGACGGTGTAATACGGTTGTAATTTATAGTTAGTAAACTTATGGACAGAAATATATAACAAGAGAGAGAGAGAGAGAGAGAGAGAGAGAAGAACAAGAAGAACAAGAAGGAGTGAGTGGGAAAACAAGGGTTGAAAATAAAGAAGGAAATACTGTTGAACTGGCCAGTATAGCAGTACGCCAATACCATACTAATAAAATATATATATTGTTCGCCCTTATATTTTGCCCTTAATTAGGGCGAAGTATGTATTTAAATCATGTTTCATTTTTAAATTAAAATATCTTTCACTTTTTCATAATTTAAACATTCTTAGAACATCCAGTATTTGAGTCTTTTAGGAATACATAAGTTTACATTTTATCAACTATAACGGGAGAGATACGATATCATTTGAGAGTTGCTACAATTGTACCCAACCATCGCTACCGTATTTATACTGATGGACGTAAGATAGCCGTCTTTCTCCCACCTTCGACATCTTTTATCTATGGGATTTAAAGTCATTAGTATGATTATAAATTGACCCTAACGCCCCGTTATCATACAACTGAAATTCAAAAGTACCTCGGGTGTTTCTTGATGAGAATTTTTGATTCAAAGAGCACTTACAATATGTCGCAAAGAAGGCCTGTAATGCCTTGTTTGGTATTCGACGTGTGGTCAGTCCTGATCGGGGTCTTAATTTTAAGACCATGAGTATCCTGTACAAAGACGTGTGCTAGGCAATTATGTTATTTGTTTACGGTATCCACCTATCCGCCTGTTTGGGCGGATAGGATGAATTTAAAAAGTTATCGGGATATATTATTGAGGGCCCGACGCCTCTTGTTGTTAGCAGTGACGAGAGGCTACAGTAAGATTTCATGTGAGGCAATCTTTGTAATTGCTGGAGTGAAGCCGATTTATCTACTCGCGTCAGAGATGCAGCAGCAATATGTTGTAAAAAGTCAGGAGAGTTGACTTTAGAAAAAGTTCGGGATATAAGCAGCAGGACTACGCTTTGTGGCAGGCAAGATGGGATGTGACAGTTTGAAAGGCAAATGAACAAAAAAAGCGGCAGCACAACTTGGAATTTCTCGACGATCTGTGCAGCGAATTTTAAAAACCGATTTGCATTTGCATCCAGAAAAAATAACAGCGTTGCTGTTACAAAATAACTTAATTGGAGGCTTTTAAATTAAGTTGTAAATTAAAGATATTTATTAAAAGAGAATAAGATTAATCCTTTTACTTCGTTATTATGGCAAAGAAATAAGTTTTGAATATTTCATCGTCAAAGGTGAGTGTGTGTTACCATAGCTACTATTATTCTATCTTTTGTAATTTAGTTTCTTTTTTAAAATTTGAATAAAGCCTTAATACTTTGTTATTTATCAGTATTGTTTTCACAATCATGAGGATAACAGTGTAGGGGTCCACGGGCAGAGCCCTCTGGGTAGACGGGAATGGCGACCGAAGCGAGCTCTGCGGGTTTCCAAGGCGCCGTTCCATTGCAACATGGGAATGGGGAGCGAAGAGAGCTCTGCGGCCCTGGGCTAGGACCCGTGGCCCCGGGATGCCCCGTGGAGCCCCTGAACTGGCTCCGAGATTTGTCTTGGCCGATCTGGATAGACGGGCCGGCTAGTGTGTATATATATATTACTCGTATATATAATTAAGCGAAAATACCAAAAAAACTCAGGGTCTGGAAAAATAGAAGATTTTCCAAATCTTTTCAAATTAGCTCGCTTTTTCACAAATGGAAACAAACCACTGTTTACTGATAATCTATATTTTCTTTGAAACTTGTTAACATGATTTTTATTAAACCTATTGATATATGAGTGTTAAAAAAATAAAATAATAGTAATAATAAGAAGATTATTCAATCGGTTCTTTCATATGATTTATCAGAAATCTGTTAGTTAAATTGAAAAAGTAGAAGGCGTTAAGTAAACCTAATGTGGAGGGTTACAGAAAGGGTAAGCGTAAAGGCTTTAGCGGTTAAGTGTCCAATTAATCATGTACAGGGTTAGCGTAGAGAAGTGACGACGGCCAGGGTAATACTACTGTAGAGAGGTAAATTGGGGGAAGGAAAATTCACTTATTCTCTCCCTCTCTCCTTCTTTTAGTTCGTCTTTCTCTGTTCCATCCATACCATCAGCACTGCTTCACTTTAGGATTAGCAAGCCATCTGTAAGGGTGGACTTTCTTAATCCCTTTTCTTCACCTCTTATATTAGAAAATTTAACAGCATAAATGATACGGTACGGAACTATTGATAAAAGTTCAACCGTTTCTTTTTTTTTTTTAATATTTGTACATTTATTAAACCGTAATAAATAATAATTGAATAAACCTTTCCTAATTAGATCTCTGGAGAAAATATTAAACATGAACCAAAGGGGTAAAAAAAGTCTCATTTTTTAATCTTTTTTTTCATACGCCAACCATATTTTTCTGTCCTACTTTCACCTTTCTCCTTTTTATATCTTCTACTTATTATTTAATATTTTCCTTTTGAAATTTCGTAATATATTTTTTATTATTATTATCATTATTACCATATTACAAGAAAAGAATCTATTAAAATGTAATATTGTACTATTATTATCGTATTAAAAGATGTTTTTTAGAAAAAGGTGCAGGAGAATATATTCAACTAAGTAATGAAAAGATGAAAACAAAATAGAAAATTTAATCATGTACTCGTCTGGATTTAATCTTTAAGTAAATTTTCATTCTCAGCAGTTTTCTTCTTGTATATTCAGTTCGGCGTAGACTACTCTAAATTTAAGTGAAAAAATGCTTTAAATACTCATTTTCAAACATTTTCTTTAAGATTTTGCATCGTCTAAAAAAGTTAATTTTTGAAAGTATTCAGAAATACGAATCGGTAAAAAGGTATTGAATATGCCGATATGTTAGCAAAATTTTACAACTTTTTTTAAAATTCAAACAATTTTCCTTAAACAGTATGAAGAGTATTAAAGTTATGATCCTAATTAAATTCTGCTCCAGCATTTGTTCTATTGTTCATTATATATCGAAATTAAGATATAGTCTTTGATTACTCCCACAAGGAGTTGTAGAGTGTGGTGGTCCTATGTGTTTCCTAAAGTAAATATTTATGAACTTCACAAACGCATCGATCATGGACATACAATTATCCATTTTCTCTTTATTGTTCTTCACATTTAAAATTCGTCAAAGGGTCTTCTTTATTTTCATTTCATAACATTTATATTCTATAATTGGTCTTCAATTGGCTGAAGAAAAACTGGGCTGCTCATCATAAAACCAGTTTATTTATTCTGCTACAGATCTCTTAACCTCAATAAATTTCTTCCTTCTACAAAATGAACTTGAAGAACTTGATTCTAATCAAGTTCATTAATTGCTGTACAGTATAACATATGCAGAATCGTCCAAAGTTGTCCTTTTTGAAAACTTTTGTCACCGACTTCTTTATCTCTTTTTATACAACTTCATTTAGTAATGTATCAACACCGCATATCCGAATTATTTTATTTCCTATGTTCGTTGCAATCTGTTCAACTAGTGAACAATAAGCAACAACCCCTACGGTCTAATGGGATGAGGATGATGATATGTAAATGAGGTCTTGTAGAGACTCAGGCCGACCATCCCTGAGAGATCTTGTTAACTGAACTCCAATAACCAAAATACACCGATGTCTAGTATTCAAATTTCTATAAAAGAAACTAATTTTTATTAGAATTTGAACCTCAGAAATTTCGATTTCGAAAATCAGCTATTAAACAACGAATTTGCGATGAATTAACCACTAAATGATCCCTAAAAAACATATAAATATAATAATAACTTATATCCTAAATAAACATATCCAAATCATAAATCGTTCTATTTGTTCTGACTTCTTTATTCTTAATATTATAAAATGCCACGCTGATACAATTTTTTTTTTTAAATTTGATATCATCAGGTTTCTTTTCTACATAAAGTCTAAACTTACTTGATTTTAAGAAATTTTTATATCTATGCATACTGAAATAGAAAACGTGCGTTTTTTTGCACAGCATTTTGGACAACGTTCATGCTGTTCAAAAGTCTTCATGAATGGCTTTTTAAAAAAATAACTGGCTTAACAGATATGATTTTTTTATAATTTTATTAACTATATCCCGAAATTATTTATTTCTTAACAAACCTGACAAAGTTTAAATTTAATTTATTTTAGATATAATAAACATATCGAAATTTAAAAAAAGCATATCTACTAATATGAACCTTTTAAAATGAATAGGTGAAAACCGTACTGTTATAGAATGTTACGTATGCCCGTAATTTGGGACCGCATAAACAATTGCAATGCGTTCAACAACAAAATTTTGTAACCGTTTTCAGTGCACCTAGTGAGTGTGCCTAGCAAAACTTAGTCGGGTAAGAATACAAACAAAAACCACGACTGTAATCAATCGTCGTATAAATTAATAGTTACACTGGTTTAACATTATATACAAGATAGATAAGGTATTATTGATACTCGAGATAGATGGATATGTAGGAGGAAGGAATATTAAAAGTCTTGCCATTCACAGAAAAATGTTAGCGAACAACTTTCATTTTCACGAAGGATGGGTATAATTATATGATGGTGCGGTATTTGTTATCCATTGTACCTCGGTATTTTGCTGCTGAGATCGTTGGATTAAGAAAATATTCTAGGTGTAGAACCCTTTTAACATTTCCCATTTGTCATTCATTTTCTGTTAATTTATTACCTAAGTAATTAAATTATGTAACTTCCTAATTAATTAATTTGCATTTTCATGTCTAAATATGTATTTGACTCGCCATTGTGCTCTATTATATTTCAATACCTTGTTTTACTCTTGTTTGCATAAAAATCCATTATTCCTCTGGAGGGAAGCCATATCAATCACATTTTTTCAAAAAAAAATAATAGATCTGATATTGACACCGCATTACCTCCTTTTACGCGTATTAAATTACATACACACATTTTTAAAAGTACATAAAATTTTATTTCATTAATAACTTCTGATATTTATTCATTTTTTTTTTTTTAATTGTTATTGAATTATTATGTATCGTAATTTTTTTATAAACAGAGGTTAATAATTATTAGTAAATCAAAATATTTAAATTTAAAAAAAAAGGTTAAAAAAAAGGCAATGAAGTGATTCGAACTGGTGTGCCTTGTCAAATTCAAATATTTCATTACTTAAATTTTCATTTGGCTCTGGAACCGATAAAAATAAGTACCATTTATGATATATCTTTGAAAAGCTCTCAATGAGAGCTTTACAGCAGTTAAGAAAAAGTCCAAAATCCAAATTACAAGAATTAGTATTTTATTTGCTTTTTTAAATTTGAATCATATATATGCAAAGTAAAATAATAATAATACAAGTAATTTAAAAGTAACTAAGTTATTAACAGTAATTAAATTACTGTATTAGTTAAAAGTGAAAGTCTTACAGTAATTTAAATACTAAAACCAAAAAAAGAATAAAAATATGATGATGAATAAAAAGAGGATGATGAATACAAAGAAAGAAAATTTTAAAACTAGAGAACGTGTACACAAATTAAGATCAGAAGAATTATATCAAACCAAAGAGCGATTAAATGATTGGCAACATAATATAAATAAAGTTAATTATGATCAACTCTGAGTTAAGGAGAATTTTGTCCGACAATGAGAGGAGTATTGAACTAAAAGATCGGGCTTATTAAAGATCGGGCATGTATGCCTAAGTTTATATGTTGTGAGGGTCTATTTTTCAGTCACTCTGTAGTTAACTTTTTAATGTAGATAAAATTTAACAGAAATTAAACTAGAAAATCAAAAAATAATACGATTTTAAATTATAATTTTCAATTAATATTAAATAATCAGATATTTCACTAAATCTGTTACATATACACACATAATAATGCCTCTTAAATTACATATTCACATTTTTCAAAGTACATAAAATTCTATTTCACTAATAACTTCTGATTTTTTTTATTATTGTTATTTAATAATAATTATTTATTGTAATTTTTTTTACAATTACAGGTTAATAATAATTAATAAAACAATATATTTAATTTAAAAAAAAAATTTAAGAAATAAATTAAAAATAAAAAGGATATGAAGTCTGGTTCAAACCGATGTGCCTTCGCCTTATGATCCAAATATTTCATTAATTAAAATTTCATTTCGCTATAACTCTGGAACTAATGAAAATAAGTACCCCTTTTGATATATCGTAGAAAAGCTCTCAATGAGGGCTTATTACTGCCCAAAAAGCCCTAAATCCAAAAAATATTGGATTTTTTGGATTTAGGGCTTTTTTGGGCAGTTTTGGATCAGCCGATTGCAATCAAAAGGGGAGGTGCGCAACTAGATGTTACAACAGTCCTGAACAGAAATTTCAACATACTACGGCTAATCATTTTTTAGTTGTGCGAATACGTACATACATGTATACATAATCGTACATACGTACGTATTGACGTCACGCTGAAACTTCAAAATGGATATTTCTGTTGAAATCTGAAAACCGAAATTTTTTGCGATCGCAATACTTCTTTACTTCTTTCAGGGAAGTAAAAAGAAATTGCATTCTTTGACGTCTTTAAATATTGAACAGATACTTAAAAAAATATGGTGTAGTTTTCGTCACGTCTTGGTTTGTTTAATTTCTAATTTATTGATGAAAAAAGAAATACTTTGTATTTTTTCAAAATATGTTTTTTCAACCTAAGAAAACGTTTTATTAGTAAATCAAATATCTGGTTTTTTTTTGTCTTCTATTTTATGATTTTCAGACAACTTTTTAATTATATACTTTATTTTATTTAATTTTATATATAGAAATATTATTCTGAACCATTCCAGGATATATTTTTTAATTAAATAAATACTCCAGTTGCTGAATACGTAGAAGTCGGCGTATAATAGTAAATTTTGGAACCAAGAAAACCAATTAAACACATACTTCGTCAATTTAATTTAGAAATTTAATCAGGTGAAAAAAGTCTATCAAATGTAAAAAAAAAATCAACAAATGTATACGCGTTTTAAACAAACCCGCGCGGGCGCGAGAGAAATAGAGAGAATTACTTCTCATTGTAGAATTATCCTTTTTTCAATCTTAGATTTATTCATTAATTTTCTTTCTTTTACAATGTAAATTTAAACATACATTCCAACTCAATTAAAAATTAAATTTTAATTCTGTTCCATCTGAAAAATAGTGTATAAATCTACATGTCCGAAAAAAGAAAATTTTTATACTTTTAAGGTTTTTCTTATTAATTACTTGCCATTTAATAATATATTTTCCAATCAATAATTGCTTAAGATTAGAGGACATTTTTTTCTTTTAACTCATTTTCCATTCATAACATTTTTGAAAAAAAATATATATATACATTTTGTTTTTAATTTTTAATCGGGTGAAAAAAGTGTATTTATAGTGCTATAATATAAAAAGAATTTTTTTTTCATTTCACACCGTTTCTTTTTGCACTATGCCAAAAAAAGAGTGTAATGTATTGTTGTATGTATGTTTTGCCGGTTGAAGCACAAATTTTAATGAACTGTGACTGTGTGCGTCTATCACAGTGAGCAGGATTTTAATAGAATGAAATTATTTCTATTTGAATAAAATAAAATGGGGAATCTTGGAGAGCTGCATAAAACCAGTCAAATGACTGAAGACAAAAAAAAAAATAATATTAAATAAATTTTAAAAAATTCTGTAATAGGCTCCATGGGGCTCTGTGCGACTGCGTGAATGTCTAGAGTGATGAGAGCACTCTCATCACTCCAGGGGAGTGCCCTTGGGCGCTGTTTTGGGAGATGCAATGAGGTCTCTTATAATATCTCTGCATACAATCGTCTGATTTTCAAACTTCAAAGTAGATATTCGTTAGTAGGTTTAAGAGTAACTTTTACATGCACCAGGTACACTCTCGATTACGGTAATTCCTGGAGGCTAAACAGGAAAAGAAAGAAGATACACTCTCGATCTGATAGATCACAGTTATTCGGATATGTTGTTGTATCTTTGCAAACAGATTTCCAATTATCAAAATTCCAACGGAGTATTTACTAGTATAATGAAAATTACGATGGAACCAAACCGGAATAAAAATTAACTGATATATTCAGAAATGGCTTTTATTTAACGCTGCATATCATATGAATGTACTGTTTATAAAGCTACATCTGTTACTAGAAATTAATGTGAAAGTATATTCTAAGATAAAACTATATCCATTGATTTAGTAACGACAAAAAAGACGTAATTCAGAAAATTATAATAGTAATTAGTACCGATTTATTACACGACTGCCCAAAAAAGAGTGTAATGGATTGGTGTATGACGATTCCGTATCAGTTCAATGGCTGAACCGATTTAGATTATGACTCTGTGTTGGAATCCAACGCGGAGATATATATGTGTATAATATATATATATATATATATATATATATATATATAATGTTTAAATAAAATTAAAAAATTAGAAAAAAAAATTATTCTATATAAAAATACTACATACAAAATTGTCACCGCACGTTCTTTAATTATCCTACATTAGCAATTATTCCATATTAAAGTGCAATGATTGTCAGCAATGGTTTCTTTTGGCAGTCATGTTTTTTAATATTTAATCAATAATTATATTCAGTTTGTATTTATTCTATAACTAATATGGCTTCCATATACCAGCGTAAACCTATTCAAAGATAAGTCCACTAATACGACTTCTAATTAATAATAAATTTAATGATAATTAAATATAAAGTAACTTTGACTAGTGCATAATTTTAATAATGATACCAGGGTTATTTTTTTTCAAGATCCGATCGGTCACGAATGAAAATGTGCTGCTTAATGACAAGCAAATTTACAAATACTTTATTTTATTATTACTTCTTTAACATAGACTCCCTCTATGAATCATGAAACCTTGCCAATGGTGAGGAGGCTTGAGTACTCAGTGACAGAGTAGCTGGATCAAAGGTGCAACCATATTGGAGAGGTATCTGTTTTGAGAGCCAGACTAAGGGATGATTCCTGAAAGATGGTAGCAGCTCTTTCAATTGTTGTTAAGGGCATAGATCAGGAGGACTTACACAGCCATATCAACAGCATTCAATCGTCTGAGTACTGTGCAGCTGAAAGCAATGGAAAACAACAGCTGTACTTTTTTCCAAGAAGACATAGCTCTCTGCATTTTCATGTAACAAAGATGTAGGTGGTAAACTAATCACCTGTTCAGATCTGTAGGTGGGGACTAATAAGGAAGGGGTCACAAGAAAATTAAAAAATAACATTCTTCAAATCAGAGCATGAAAGAAGGTCTAAAAAAATGGAAGTCTAAAAAAAGGTTGGTAGGTTAGAAAATTTAAAGAGGGAAATGGATAGGTAAAATGTAGATGTAGTAGAAATTAGCGAGGTTTGGTGGGAAGAGGAAAACGACTTTTGGTCAGGTTATTATATTAACTCAGCGTCAAATAAAAGGCAGGCAGAAGTATGTTTCGTAATGAACAAGAAGATAGGGAAGAGAGTAAAGTATTTCAAAAAGCTTAGCGATAGGATCATTGTAATAAGGATAAAATCAAAACCTAAGCCGACAACAATTGTTAATGCCTATATGATTACAAGTACCCATGATGATGATGAGGAAGTGTGTATATGAAGAAACTGATGAAGCAGTTAAACACATAAAAGGGGATGAAAATTTAATAATAGTTGGAGATTGGAATGCAAGCATTAGAAAAGGTAAGAAAGGAAATAATGTAGCTGAATACGAGCTGGGACCAACTTATTGAGTTTTGCATGAGTTTAATTTAGTAATTTTCAACACCCAGTTTAAAAATCGTAGTAGAAGAATACAGTCATGGAAAAAGACAGGTGATACTGCAAGGTATCAGATAGATTAAATCATGGTTAAACAAAAATTTAGAAATCAACTTGTCGAATACAAAGTATATCCAAGAGCATATGTTGATAGCGATCGTAATTTAGTGATAATGAAATGTAGATCGGGGTTTAAAAACCTGAAGAAAACGTGTCAGATAAATCTGTGGAATTTAGAGAAGCTTAAGGAAGAGGAGGTAAAGAAGATTTTTGAGGAGGACATTGCAAGAGGTCTGAGTAAAAAATTTAAGATAGAAAATTTAGAAGAAGAATGGGAGAAAGTTAAAAAGGAAATTCTTAAATGAACAGAAGCGAATTTAGGTGAAACAAAGAGAACTGATAGAAAACCTTGGATATCAAAGGATATATTGCAACTGATAGAAACGTAGAAAGTTAAAGAATGCTAGTGATGAAGAAGGAAGTATTATCAATTAAGAAATACAATAAACAAGAAATGCAAATTCACTAAGAAGAGTGGATGAAAGAAAAGTGTTCAGAAGGAGAAAGAGAAATGATCATTGGTAAAATAGACGGAGCACACAGGAAAGTTAAGGAGAATTTTGTGATACATAAGTTAAAATCTAATAATGTGTTAAATAAATATGGTACACCATAATATGAAAGAAAAGGTTGATAGGTGGGTGGAATATATTGAAGAGTTATATGGAGGAAATGAATTAGAAACTGGTGTTATAGAGGAAGAAGAGTAAGTTGAAGAGGATGAAAAGGAAGATACAATACTGAGATCTGAATTTAATAGATCATTAAAAATTTTGAATGGCAGAAAGGTCCTGCGATAGAGGGAAACCTGCAGAATTACTGTGCAGTGCAGGTCAGGAAGTGATAGATAATACAAAGTGATGTGTGTAATATTTACGAAAAAGGGGAAGTTCCAACAGACTTCAAAAAGAGTATTATTGTCATTATACCAAAGAAAGCAGGAGCAGATAATTGTTAACAATACAGAACAATTACTTACTACTCATGCATTAAAAATCTTAACTAGAATTCTGTACAGAAGAATTAAAAGGAGAATAGAAGTGTTAGGAGAAGACCAGTTTGGTTTTAGGAAAAGTATAGGAACAAGGTTAGTAATTTTAGCACTCAGATTAATAGTAGAAGGAAAATTAAAGAAAAGCAAACCAACATACATTGCATTTATAGACTTAGAAATGTCATTTGATAATGTTAACTGGAATAAAATGTTTACCATTTTAAAAATTTGGGTTCAAGTATAGACTTAGAAGAACAATTGCTAATATTTACAGGAACCAGATTGCAATAGTAATAATCAAAGAGCATAAGAAAAAAGCTGTAATAAAAAGGAGTTTGACAAGGATGTTCCTTATCCCCGTTAGTTTTTAATCTTTACATAGAACTAACATTTAATGATGTTAAAGAACAATTTAGATCTGGAGTAACAGTGCAAGGTGAAAAGATAAAGATGCTAAGATTTGCTGATGATATAGTAATTCTAGCCGAGAGTAAAAAAATTTAGAAATGAATGGCAAGGATGAAGCCCTATGCAAGAACTATTGCATGAAAAGAAACAACAACAAAACAAAAGTGATGAAATGTAGTAGCAAAACTGTAGATGGACCACTGAATATAAAAATGGGAAGAGACAAGATTGCTGAGATAGAAGATTTTGTTATTTGAAAAGTAGAGTTGCTAAAGATGGATGAAGTAGGAGCGATATAAAACACCAAATAGCACAGGCAAAAAGAGATTTCAGTCAGAAATATAATTTGCTTACATCAAAAATTAATTTAAACGTCAGGAAAACATTTTTAAAAGTATATGTTTGGAGTGTAGCTTCATATGGAAGTGAAACTTGAACAATTGGAGTACCTGAAAAGAAATGATTAGAAGTTTTTGAAATGTGGTGCTATAGGAGAATGTTAAAAATCAGACGGGTGGATAAAGTGACAAATGAAGAGGTATTGCGGCAAATAGATGAAGAAAGAAGCATTTGGAAAAATATAGTTAAAAGAAGAGACAGACTTATAGGCGATATATGAAGGCTTCCTGGAATAGTCGCTTTAATATTGGAGACACAAGTAGAAAGGAAAAATTGTGCAGGCAGGCAACATTTGGAATATGTAAAACAAACTGTAAAGGATGTAGGATGTAGGGTGTATACCGACATGAAACGATTGGCAGATAGGGAATCTTGGAGAGCTGCATCAAACCAGTCAAATGACTGAAGACGAAAAATAAACGTACAAAATTATAACATGATTTTTTTGTTTTAATCTAAAAACTGAAGAATTTGTTATGCATTGCTCTATTTTCTTTCAAGTAGTATTTATTATTCTAAACAAGATTTATTATGAAAATTACGTTACACATTTATTTTGCTTATATTAGTCGTACAAAGTCTACTTGACAAAGGTGTAGACCCTTCTCACTCTTCTATACACAAAATAATGCTACTAGATATTATTCTGAAAGCAATCCAGCTTATAAAGCTTGACTTTGATGTTGTCCAGACCTCTACTTTTACAAAACAAACAGTAAATAAACTTCGTTAAGTTGAAAACCAAACTGAAATTTCCTACTGAAACATTGTATTTCTGAAGAAAATTGTAGAATTAACACCCTCCCCATTCACACACACACACACACACACACACCCACACAAATATATATACTATACTTACACACATACTGAAATATGAAATAAATATACAAATCATTTTAGTGAAAGTTTTTAATATTGCTAAGTATTTCAATATTTTATTTTTTCAAAAAAAAAGGAAAGTAAAATTAATAAATAGTATTTCATTTAAATCAGAAAATAATTATATACATTAAATAGATCACATCAAAAATGGTTATGTCATATTCTTCTGATAACCAAAAAGGATATGACTGTTGGCATTTGCCTGGAAGAGTCAAAGAAAATTATGAAAAAACCTTATCAGAGCAACTTTATAAACTGAATAATTTTCAAAAAAAAAAGTTATTATAATTAATATCAATATATAAAAATATTAATTATGTGTGTAAAAATAATAAATAAATAAAACCGGCATAGAATAAAATAAAAATATTCAAGGTAGTAATAGCTAAAAAAAAAAAAAAAAATTGAGTATGTAATTAATACACATTAAATGAACATTCAGATTTGGCTTTTTTAGCACAAATAAAAATTTACAACTTTTCCCTTCAAAATAATGAATAGATGTGTTTAATGTCTATAATTGACTTGAAGGAGAGAAAGCCCAACAAAATTTAATCCTCTATATTTCGTTTTTATTTTGGTTGTCATCCTGTAACAACTCCCGATGAATAATAATGAAATGAATTTTTTGGAGCATGTGATAAATTTACTATATGCCTGACTTAAACTCGAACCCAGAATCTCAGAATGAATCACAGACAAACCTACCACTCAGTCACAGAAGTCACTAAATAACACTAAGTAGTATTATTTAAGTATTAGGAGAGTAATATTATTTCTATAAATAAATATTTATTAAAATCCAGCATCCCCGTCGCTCTTCACCGCGCTAAATGGTTACTTGCGTTTCCCGTCGCGGTCAGAGGATATTTAACCAATCTTGACTAGTTTCGCTAGCCCTTCCCGTCCAGCCACGACCCTCCTGTGTTCATTAAACTCATGCTTATGGGAATAATAATTAAAGTAAAGAATAATAAATTGAAGTAAATTGAGAATAAAAAAAATTAAAGCCTTTCGATTTATAAAAATATAGCCGTATTCTAATTTCTTCTGAGTAACAGTTTCGTCATTAACGACCCGAAACTTTGAGTGATTTGAGTGATCTGAAGGATGCGGGTTTCAAAATAATCGACCTCCATCTTAAACCATTCCTGAGATGTGAGGTTAACTGAACGACAACCATCGAAATACACCGATATCCACTGCCTAGTGGCAGTGGATATGGATATTCACCGCTTTTTAAGATTCGAAACTCAGTCTAACCTTGTTTCATTGATCCCCCTGGCCACCTCACCGTGGGACCTCCCGACGGATGTCAACATCCCCGCCGGAGCAGCAAGCCTGACCGGCCCGCCGAGGAAGTCGCTGGACGCGGACGCAACATTCCCGCTCCAGCTCGCGGGCTTCAATCGCCCTGGCGGGGTATTTAACAGCAGGAGCCGATCCAGCGTGGGATCGTTCGAGGAGAACCGCCTCAGCCGCGCTGGTAAAAGACGACCGATGTCAACCCGACACTGCGGGGTCTGGGGTCCACCACTGTCACGCTGTAGTGGGAACCCAACTGCCGCTGAGGGGAAGCCTGGTCTGATTTCAATGGACGAGCCTCAACTTCCCGACTACAGCAAAGTCGACTTCGCCGGAGACCAGCTTCCGGACCCAACAGCTCTTTCAGAGCGAACGCAAAAAAAACCGCCCTTTTCAGGGCTACCACAAGGTTCTAAATTACAAAGAGCCGTCGAAGCCAATCGACGACAAAAAAAAATACATATATATATTTATGTACTTATTTAGATAACAAATAAAAGCAATAAAGTAATAAAAAGATTAATTTTTAATAAAATAGTCTGCTAGTAGGATACAATTTATTACTATACTATTTTGTAATGAAATCAAGTAATTATCGTTTGAGACATAGCCTGAAAACCGGTATTAGCTGATTATCTTAAATAATTTGTTAATTTTTTATTTACACACCTTACGGAAGTATGTAAGATAACATAAAGTACTACTTTAAAGGGAAGCAGGTAAGGTATTATAAAAGGGAAAATTTTTAAAAGAAATCATTCAGTTGAAGTGTAAGCTGTTTATACTTGAATTAAAAGTGATGTGTATGAACAGCTGTTTTCTTCACATAAGGTTTCCTTTTTTGTCTAGTCTTCAGCTATTTTTTTTTTTTTTTTAAATATGAATTATTTATATTTTTATTTGCAGCGGAAAGAGAACGTTATCTATCTAATACGTATATCTTTTTTTTCCTCCTTTCTATTGGACACAAAATATCTGATTTATGAAATAGCTTACACCCTCAAGCCTCAACCGTTCATATGTTATGAATTTTTAATGCTTAATATACGTGGAAGTTGAATACTCTATTGATGCGATATGAAAAATTCACTTCTCTGTAGTTTATAAATGAAAATATGAAAACATATATGAAAATCTACTTCCTCTTTGTTGATTTTTTTTTCATGTACCTTTATTCATGTATGAAATAGTTTTAAAAATAATGATAAGTCGTTAGCTTACAAGTATGTCCTTATATATCTTAAAAAAGGATAACATATTTTCTTCTCTTTTTTTTATCCTCGATTTTATTATTATGTTACATAAAAATAACATTTTTAGTTTTGAGAAATAACGGTAAACAACTCGCTTTTGTAATCAATAAATTTCGTAAAAGTTGTGAAATATCTCCTTTAATTTTTAACGTAAAAATTAAAGGATATGAAATAAGGATATAGACGACTGAAGTCTTTTCAATAAACCAAATCTCAAACATCATTGAAATGAAATAACCTTTTAAATATTTACATTATTTATTTTAATCTGGTTTTGCCAGATTAAATCTTGGACCAAATATTACGTGTATTTAAATTTCTTATAACATTCAGGTAATCTGCATTCCCACATCTGTAAAATTTAGTAATGTTTGCTGCTTCCGGTTTTCAATTTTTTTATTTGTTCATTTAAATTGCAAATAATATTTATAAATAATTTTTACCTTTTTTCTTAATAAATTTATCAATTTTTTAATGTCATGAATAAAAAATATTTCCAAATACGATTAAAAGTTAGTTTTAAGATTAAATAAACAACTAAGTAAAAAGAAAATACATTCATCAAAAGCCATTAAAATAAAATAAAAAAAATGCAAAATAGTCTTCTATGTTCCCTGTCAACAAACATAAGTAACTTTTTATAATGTAACAAATGTATAATGTAACTGCATGATTAGTAACCTGCGTTTTATAGTTAGAAAACAATATACATTCATCTGTCAAAGTAACAGACAATTTCTTTATCATATAGAATAAAGTTAAACGGCAAGTCAAGTTTTACTTGACCTTTGACATTTTTCCCTCTTATGACTAGCCGACTAAACATATAATTTTTGCGAATATATTCTTAGTTTCTTATCGTAAAACAATGTATAATAGTCCTATACAAATGGTGGAAATTGTATCTATTATTTTTACTTCCTTGTACGAAGTAAAGGAAGTATCGTGATCACGAAACATTTCGGTTTTCATATGGAACTATCCATCTTATCGATTATTTAACGGAAATACCCATTTTGACCATCCCTGAATCCATTTTAACTAGTTTCGGCGTGACGTCTGTACGTACGTATGTATATGTGTATGTATCTCGCATAACTCAAAAAGAATTAGCCGTAGGATGTTGAAATTTGGGATTTAGCACATGTAGTTGTGCACCTCCCTTTTTGATTGCAATTGAAGTTAAAATTAATTGAAAATTATAATTTAAAATCGTATTATTTTTGGATTTTCTAATTTAATTGCCGTTTAATTTTATTTAATTATTCTGGAATTTTTGTTTAATAATCTACATTAAAGTTAACTACAGAGTGATTGAAAAATAGGCCCTCACAAGAATATATACAATGAGGCATACATACCCGATCGTTGTTAATGAATTGCTAAAAATTCTTATCGTTTAGTTTATTACTCCTCCGATACTGTAGGCAATACTCTCCATAAGATCGGAGTTGATCATCATTTCGTTTATTTGTTTTTTGTTGCCAATCATTTAATCGCTCCCATAACTAGGAGGGTGGATCAGCTAATGCATTGCACACCCTCAGAGGTTGACTTCGGCTCAACCCACTGAGACCCCGCGGGACCCGGCTATGCCATTCCCCGTGGGGGTCGTTCACCCAGTAGGCCGGGACTTTTTTTTTTTGCCCTACATCCCCGAACCGGACTAAGTATACTCGACTCGGGGACGTGTCCTTCCGGAACTTTTAATTGCCTGCCTCTAATCTCCGACGTAAGAACCAGGCCCGGCTATGCCGTTCCCAGCACCCCCCCCCCCCCGGAGACCGGGTCTCGGTCTTTTCAATCATTCGCACCTAACGGACCCCAGGAGTCCCTGCTCCATCACGGGAACCCACACACCAGGACATGTGAACCCTCAGTAACGGGGCTGTCCGCCCAGCCCTACTATAAACTACACCCCTCAGTATCCCAGTCGTCTTGCCTCATCTTCTTTTATTCTGATTACTGTTCTTGCAAATATTGCAAAATTATTCCAATTTCCGGATATAGCCAAGAGCCACTCCGAGAGCTGCTCCGGTCGGGTACGCATCAGTCCTGCATTTATACGTTGTTCCTCCCATCGTCTGCACTCAAAAATAGGGTGTTTGGCATCGTCAACCGCATCGCAGTAACAACAGATCGGTGACTCTCTCCTGCCAAACCTATGCAGGTATTGTTCAAACGCACCATGTCCCGACATGAGTTGCGTTGTGTGGTAATCTAATTCACCTTGAGAGCGATCTAGCCGAGCATCCAGGTCCGGGATAATTCTTCTTGTCCATGCGGCCACTGCTGAGCCCGCCCGTGCCACCTTTCATTGTTCTCGTATAATAGAAATGGCCTCAACTTTAGCTACACCGGACGCCCTTAGTTTTCGTCCTTTAATCTGCAATTCTATCGGGGGCACCGAAGAAAGCACGCACAGTGCATCATACGATAACGTTCGGTACCCCGAAACTACCCCCAGAAGCGACTTCCTATGACTGCTAGTCAGTTTTCTTCTGTTGCGCTGGACATTAACCGCATCAGCCCATACCGGGGCGGCGTACAACAGAGACGACGTTATCACCTAGGTGATAAGTCGCCTCTTCGACGCACGTGGAATTGGTGACTCATCACCTCGGTGATAACGTCGTCTTTTATATGACTGCCTTTAACCGTACCCCCTCCCAAGGGAGGGTTATTTGGTTTGATGTAATTCTTTTGATCTTAATTTGTGTACACGTTCTCTAGTTTTTAAGTTTTTTCTATCTTTATATTCATCATACTCTCTTAACCATTTTTTTCTTAACTTGGCCTAAACGTTTTCTTCCTCTTTATATTTATTATCTTCTCTTAATTAATTTTATTCTTCTCTTGTTTTTAAAATTTTCTTCCCTTCATATTCATCTTCTTGTGGTTTTTTGAGATATACTTCATGCTATTTTTCTTTTCCTGTATGATTGTTTCTCTTTCATTTTTGATTATTCACCAAATAATCCAATAATAAAAACTAAATATTTTACACCTTTAGATCGAAATTAACATTTGTAACCGGTATACAAGGGTACACTAAACGGAATAGTTTAATTATTATTAACTTTTGTTTATACGACACACCAGAAATCTTAAAACATTTGTTAATCAGCAACTCACAAAGATGCGAATAATATTGATCTAGTAATACGAGTAATAAAGGGACTTTTACTCTATTCTAATATTTCATGTAAGATTGTGGAATTGTATAAATATTTGATGTTAATAAAACTAATATTTCAGCAATTGTGTAGAGGATCGTATCTCGCTTTCAAATGAAATAATTTTAAATGAAGTGCAGCAAAAAATGTGTATATGTAATTTAATAGGCGTACAAGGAAGTCATGTGGTATCCACATCAGATTTTTTAAAGTAACATGTGCGCAGAAGGTACACAATTATTCTTCCAGCTTTAAAAAAAAGGGGTTGTTTATGTCATTTCTAACTGAATAAAGCATACTGCTATTTATAACCTAGTTAGATTTTCAAGCGTTAGTTTGTTTTCTACAAAAGGCTAACTTTTATTTTTACATTATAGATTTTGATATGACACTGCAACCCTGCAACCGCTAAGCGTCGCGATCGCGACGGTCTCAACTGCTAAAGTTGCGATCGGGACGCATTTCGTCTCTGTTTTTTTTTTTTACAGCGTCTTAATTTTGAGATAATGTTAATATTTTATATACTATTTTAAAGAGAAAAATGTTTTCTATAAATATATTGTATAATTTAACATTTTTATTGAAATATGTGTGATTAGCAGACCTTCAAATTACGGGCATGTTTTGTGGGGATCACCGGTTCGTATTGTTTCAGAGGATGGTATGGATGACAATGTAGCGTGTAAAAATGCCGTGCCTGACCGGGATTCGAACCCGGGATCTCCGGATGTAAGGCCGAGACGCTACCACTCGCGCCACGGAGGCCGGCCAACTGTTTTTTGTTGTTGTAACCTAAACTGATACTTTTCATTTACGATTTGGTCATCAAATACGAGTGAATTATCAATAAGTAAAAGTAATAATAAGAAGTGAAATTCGTGATTATTTACGTTAATAAGACGGCGAGGAATATAATGATGTGGTTATAGACGATTTTTGATTTTTGTGGTTAAACACAGAGCCTAAATGGGTAAACGCATATCTTCCTGAGCCAGAATCATTATTCGAAGAAGAATTCAAAGTAATAAATCCTGGCATAAACAACTGCCCTTGGAGGAACAGTTGGCATATTTCTATTTGTTTTTTTTTTGACACAATTTGAAATCTTCTAGTAAAAGAATCACAAGATGTAGGACATCAACTGGTGCACTTGCCAGGAATAAAATTGCAGTTGTGCTTGGTCTGTTCCACTTTCAGAAAAAATCTGCAGTTTTGTCTGGTGCCCAGGTTGTAACTGTGGTGTTCACCCACAATACTTCCATAAGTTGGAACACTTTTGGTGGCTAAATAAGGCAGGCAGTAAAAGAAATCTCCCTGAAGATACTGAGGGTGAATCCAATTAGGGTTCCCTAGAGCAAGATGCTGTGTATAGGGTATACATAATATTTTTCCTAGTAATGTAAGCTAGCAAAAATAGTATATTTTCTTGATCACCATAAAATTGTGAACATTATGTATTAATAGATTATGTAGGTGTAATTTTTATTTGGTTTATGTGGACCAAAACATTTGAAAGTGAAATTGTTTTTATTTTTATTTTTTTGTTATATTTCAAGAGATTCTCAAACAAACAACTTTGTAAATACAACTACACTATTATATTATTAGTCTTTAATTTATGAAAAAAGAAAATTATGTATAACACTTTATGAGAGTTGTAAAAGAAAAATAATTTTTTTTAAAATTGCTTGCAAAACGCCTAAAAATTCTTAGTGGCAGAAGGTAATATAGTCAGCAATTTTAGGGTTAAACATTGTATGTTATTCTATTCAGTTATACCCAAGAAAATTATTAATTTTTTTTAATAAACTATATTTATACTGAATTTTTAACTTAAAAGAGATTTAGAAAAACAAATTTACTGTTAGCATTCAGATAATTACCCTGATTCAAGAATAGTAACCTGAAGTTGGATTTATTCAGTTTACACTATTATGATTATCAAACAACTATTGGTTGCGAGTTAATTGATAAGCAGCACAAGATAGTGCAGAAAATTACACCACCATACACAGAACGATAAGTCTAGGAAAAATAAAGAGTAAACTTTTATTCCATTGTTTTCTTCATTGAATCAAATACACTGTTGGTTTCACATCATATGTGAAAACCATTACATAACAATAAACATTCAGCATTCAATTTCTTCATTATATGGGATTCATTAATCTCAAAAGAGAGCAATTTTGATTGTTTCCTCATGTAACTCAGGCGCTTTACACGCATAACCCCCCTTAAGAAAAACAGCAACAGATAGTGTAACAACAAATTAATATACTGTTATCTGTTGTAAAACAATCAGTTTTACATACACTGCTTCGATTCAGGAGAGAATAATCTTATAATAATAAAAATAAAATCAGCATAATCTACAGTAATTCAATAAGTCAGTAATTATACCCATTTGAAGTAACATTGCAAGTTAACACAATTCAGGTGGTAGAAAACTTAGTTTTCTGTTAGTTCTGTTATCAAGTGAACTTGATAACAGGTCAACGTTATAATCATCCTTGAATAATACTTTTAAATTATTACTGAAATTGTTGATCAATTAACCTTTTTCATTAACAATTAATAAATAATTATACTGAATTTTTTTTTATTTCATAATTTTTTTAGTTGATATAAATCACAAATGTCATTAGCCCATTAATAAATACTAAATACATTCAGTAAATCTGCACCCAGTATTGCTTAATAACCAGTGGTCACAGAGATTGGCTGATTTAAAATGTTTTTTGTTACTAATGTTTTATGTTACTAATGTTTTATTTTACTTTTATAGGGACGAGGCGGATCATGAAAAGGTAGGATTTCTAGCTGCTGATCAAGTCAAGAAATTGGAGTCCATGAGTTTGCCCACAGTCCTTTATCAGATATGACGAATAATAAACTTAAACTACAGATCATGGCATCCTAAACATCAGCAGCCAAGCAGAATCAGGCTTACACCTGCAGAACTAAAGGAATTAAAGATAAAAAAAGGGATAGGTGATGAAAAAGGGTTATATGCACCCAGAGGAACCATAGTTCCGATCAGTTCATTCAGGCTCAAGGTCTTACCCCACTGGGCTGGTCTAGTGGTTAATTCATCATCACAAATCAGCTGATTTTGAAGTTGAGAGTTCTAAGGTTCAAATTCTAATAAAGGCAGTTATGTTTATACATATTTGAATACTAGACCGTGGATACTGGTGTTCTTTGGTGGTTGGGTTTCACTTTTCAGGAGTGGTTGACCTGAGACTGAACAAGACTACACTTCATTGATGTTCATACATATCATCCTTCATTCATCCTCTGAAGTAATACCTTACGGTGGTTCCGGAGGCTAAACAGAAAAAGAGAGAGGTTCAAGGTCCTATCCTGACAAGGTGTCAGTTCTCTTCAGAGAAGGATTTTTGAAATAATAATAATAATAAAAAAATCATAACATCTACTTCTTGATCTACTTGATCTACAATTACTCTAGACCAATCAGCAACTACACCATTCTCCTCCCACTTTAAAGCTCATCATAGTTTCTTGTGAAATTGGGATTTTTTTCACAAAGATGAGAATAGCATGTTACTGGCCAATGAAAACGCATTGACCAACTACTTCCAAATAAATTTTAACTGTTCAACCAGATGTATAATACAGTATGCAGGTAAACATTTTAATTTACTTGATAGACTTTTCTATTTTTATGATGCTAATTCATGTGTTGTGGATTCTTCAGGCTGTAAAGAATTAAAAGTTTGCTGCCTTATCCTTTTTTTAATAACTTGATATTATAAAGATGTATTAATTTTACCATTTACAATTATTTCCATACAACTTATTGTTCATCATCTGATATTGTGTGTTTCTCACTGTAAAAGATTTTTTTACCCAACTACTGGGGAAGTTACTACTAAATTTGAAAAAGAAATATATCATTTATAAAAACAGTCTGAAAATTATAGAAAAAAATTAAGATTTCTTGGACATATGATGAGGATGACTGAATCTACAGTGAAAACTTGGTAACATTTAAAAATCAACAAGGTTACATCAAACAAATTAAAATAGAAATGCAAAAATTCAATCTAACTGTAAAATTTTGCAAATAGTAATGAATTTAGAAACTTCTTGTATAATCTGAATATGTCTCTGGAACTCCTGTAAGGTATTACTTCAGAGGATGACATGAAGGAATGTAAATGAAGTGTAGTCTTGTACAGTCTCAGGCCAACCATTTCTGAGATGTGTGGTTAATTGAAACCCAACCACCAAAGAACACCGGTATCCACAATCTATTATTCAAATTTGTTTAAAAGTAACTGCCTTTACTAAAATTTGAAACTTAGAACTCTTGACTTCGAAATCAGCTGATTTGCAATGATGAGTTACCAGTAGACCAGCCCGGTGGGTAATCTGAATATACCTGTGGAAGAAAAAAGCCCAGTGGTAGGAAGTGGACTGAAGAAAAAAAAGGTGAAATCAGAACAGTGATATTTGCATTAGCCTTTGATGGTCCACTCCAAAAAATATAATTGTCTTGTGATCAGCATTTATAAAAGCCATTATGATAAAAAGTGAAGTGGGCTTCTTTCCCAGACATTGTTCTTACGAAAAAAAAGGTACATATCAATCAATTTTTTTATAATAAATTAACCAAATTTTTAAATAAAATCATAGATGACAGTCTTGTGTGAATGTGATACATACATATATAAGGTATGATTTTGAAACAACAAAACTAAATTTTCACAAATACGTCATGACTTCGATATATAAAGAAATAGTCTGAAAATAATTTCAAAAATAATTAAAGTGAATTCTAAAATCATATAATGAGAAGTCTAAAATGAAAATAAAATTTACAATGAGAATGTACTTTTGAAATTTGTACTGAGAGAATTACAAAACAAAAATACATGTAGTGGTCTTAAGTAAAAGATTTTTCACTGAAATAAAAATTTTGAATTTTCATAAATAAGGCATTAAACAGTTTTCTTTATCCTGCAAGTAATGCTAGTTACATTCATTTAAAAGAAATCTGAAAAACTTACCAAATACAACATTATTTAATCCATTTTCTTATGTAGTAGACATGTCTACCTAAGAACGGTTTACATTGAGCTCATATAAGTTATAAGAATAAATTTAAGATTATTTCAAACCCATAAAAAGGATTTGATTTTTTTTATTTTTATTTTGTGTAGCTAATCTTAAGAAAATATTTAACAAATTTGTTATTTTTAAGTACATTTAAAAATGGAATACTTGAAATTGAAGATTTGAGATCTGAGGGGGTCATATATCTTCTTTAATTCACAAGGTAGAGGATCTAACTAATAATTTTTCTGTGTGGGTCTATGTTGTGATTATGGGTGGTGTGAATAATATCAGCAGACTACCAGCACAGCTCCCTGGTATTGTGACGACGAACATGAGTTTGAGGCCATACAAGGGTGGGTGTTACACACTGACATCCTTTTCCGGTTCAACATTTTGGCGTTTGAAGCAACCTGGAGGAAAGTGAACAAACAGTGCAATGAGAACACATATTGGTTCGATGTTACATTGTTCATGGAATTACATGTGACTCTCATGCGTTGTATATACACACATCAACATCAAGGGTTACATTTAAATTCGGGTGGCAAAGCCTTGTTGCTGGGAGTTTTTCTTTATTTATAAATGACAGGGATATTTCTCTTTCACAATTTAGAAGGGATAATGAAAATTAATAATAAATTTTAAATAAATAAATTTTGAATTTTTCTAACTCGTCTATTTTTTCTGCTTATCTTAATTTTTTCAAAATTAATTCTCTACAAGTTTTGTTTAAAAGTTTTATGTTTTTATTGCCCATCTAAGAAAGTTATTGTACATCATACATAAAAAAGAAAGTTTTTTTACTCCAATTTATTATTTTTCATCCCATGCTGAAAAGCTACTGCATATATGGTCCTAAAAATTTTAGTACGATCCATTTCAGAGTGAAATCTTTAACTAGTTGTAACTTGTAAACAAAGCATTTTAGGGCGTATTAATTCTTTTCCATTATACTTTTTGTATAATTATATATTAACACACACAACATAATCCTATTTTTATACAGACATTGAAAACAAAGTCATTGTGTTATCATTTAAAATTATAGTTACAAATTATAATAATAATACATTTAATAAAAAAATTGTTCTTTCCTGATACCTATCAATAGCTATGTAACGTATATAATGTAATTTTACCATGTATTACTATACCCGGCTCTTATTTCAAGCATGTTTCTTGCAGTTCGAATTTTCTATTGAACTAATAGATTTTAATATGAAGTACTCTTGAATAAATTTAAACAGTTTTTTACCAAGCATTTTCTTTGCAACTGCAAGGAGAAATTACAGTGCAACAAATGAAGTTTTTACACTCAATTTATCCTTTAAACAGAACTCAAGAATGATTATGATATTCAGCTCAAGTATAATGTTACACAATAGAGAATATCATCTTGCAGAATTAGCAACTAACTGCTTTCTTTCATATCTTTGATAAGACTATGTACTGCATCATTTACAACTGGATACCTCAGCACATGTAATATTTCAGGAGGTAATGTAAATATAAATTCCCAGCAAACAAAGCAATGTTTTTTAAATTACTTGCAATTGGTTTGATCACTGATAAGACTGAGTTTGCATCATGTTTAAATGCAGAAATTGATGACTAGGACTTGAAGAGAGTACTTCCAAATGAAATGATACTATTTTATTTATATCATAACTTTCCTTAGTAAAGTAACTTTAAAAAAAAACACAAAAAACCAAAATCTCCTTTGATGCAGGAATGTAAAAACATTATCAGCTGTTCTCTGTAGAATGCTTATATTTAAATTTGTTTTATTACATACTGATTTTCTTCCATCTAGAACATTCACATGATAATGTATTGTGTTAAGTTATATATTATAAGTAGAGAAGTAGAAATAGAAATACCTCTACACACTAAATAAGAAGGGAATTGTGAAGAATTAGTAATGGAAGCAGTATAGAATGAGATGACCCAGGATAATGGTTACGGAGGAAAAAAAAAGACATATTGGCAATTTAACTGTCAACTCTTACTTTTATTGCAACATTGTAGTTCTATCATGTACATAAATAAAAAATATAAAATCCCATAACTACTTTGTTGTAACTTAAAATATCTTTAATTTGTTGTAACATTTTAAATATAATTTTTGAATTACTGATAAATCATCCAAAAAACTGTTATTCTGTATGGTTTCAGTTAATAATGAAATTCATTTTCAAAATATTCCATTTGAGACAATGATCCATTGAATCTCAAAAGGATATCTTCAGTTAAAAAATAGTTACTGGAAACAATAATTTTAACCAGATATTCTTCTCTAAGAATTTATGTAAAAAATATAAAGACTGAAAATAAAAACTGAATAAAAATAACTTTATAATGAATATAAAATGTTTTTTTTTTAGCGATTTTTCTTTCTGATGAAGAAAAACTACTCCGAATAGTATTTAAAATACTTTACGTAGATATGATGTCAAAATAACAAATATATGGATAATACATGTTAATTTACTAAAAAGGATAATATTTTTAAAAATTGCTTAAATTTATAACATTTTCTTGTTTAAATTTTTTTAGGGCTTTTAGGGCTACTTTACGTAGATATGATGTCAAAAGAACAAATATATGGATAATACATGTTAATTTACTAAAAAGAATAATATTTTTAAAAATTGCTTAAATTTATAACATTTTCTTGTTTAAATTTTTTTAGGGCGTATAATAATAGCATCATTAAATAAATTTCATTAACAGATTAGTGACCATTGATTTGTTTAGGGTATTTTCATTTGTCAAGCCTCTTTTATTACCCACAACTAAACATTAGGCTTACCACAGAAACTTATTGAGAGGTAGTTAAACAAATTTATCTTTGTTATTTATTTAGATTATTAAGCCACGAGAAAATTCCACTTAATTAGTCCTCTTAAACACAATAGTTTGTAACAGATTATCTGTTTATTATTAATATGACTTTTTGCATTTATCTTATGTAGTTTCTGTTGTTACACAAAATGCTTTTCAAAATAAGTTTTATTTTCTAATGAAAATTGGCCTAAAATATTAAGTTGTAGTTCAAAAAAAATGTAACAAAATATCTCTAAATAATTTAATAATATTAGTCTGATTTTTTTTGGGGGGGGGCGAAAAACGCTTCTGCGTTTAAATATGTCGCCCAGACACGACATATTTGTTGTAATAAAAATACATCACACTATATATATCGATAAAAGTAATAAAATAACCTTCTGCTTTACGGCAATTGGCATGAATAGCTGTAATTACACTACTGTAATTCAAATACTGTAAATATGTAAACGGATGGCCCTAAGAAACAGTAAAACATAAAATAATAACATTTTATTATCACCCTAGAATACTTCACATGTTACCTCCTAGGTTAGACTAGCGGCGTAATGCCGCATAACACATACAATCCACAAGGTTGTGATGCACTGTTACTTGGTAGTCGCAGCAAGCACAAAGGAGTGCAACAGTTTGCATCATCAAAAATCATGAGTGAGCCTAGTGTGCTCTATTTGTAAACTGTAGACAATAACATCCTGTCAACAATTATTTATGCATGAGGAGCTTCACAGTGATACCTTAATCGAGTGAAGATGTTATTGTATCCCATTCTCTTTGCCATTCATCGTGAACTACTCTCTTCAGGAAACAGACAAGATCGTTTGACGAAATCGTAAAGTAGGCTGAAAGTAAAGTAGTCGCACTGTCTGCACACTCATTGCCTAAAATTCTAATATAGCTGGGGATCCAGCTATATGTTGTATTACGGCTAGTAATTTGCGAAATAACACACTGAACCTCACAAACAACAGGTCATTTAATCGTCTGTAGGGCACTCATGGAATTTGATAAAACAAGTACATGTTGAAATGTTGGGCTATTTATAGTTAAGGCTTTGTTAATAACAAACAACTCCGCAACGAAAATACTGTGGAGGCCAAACATGTAGGTTTTCAGTCATTCATAAAACCAACATCAGGATTCATGTTGTTTATAATATTATAAAATTTGTTTCGCAAAATAACCTTTTTTGTGTTATTAACGAGACAGTAATTAACAAGACAAAGCCACCATGGGGATAATAACATGGATCAACAGGAAGGGCTGGAGGTAATTGTATATTTAGAGCTGAGAAAAGGAGCTGAGCTCTGATGCCTAGCAGAGCAGTAGATCTCGGCTGTTCCTGGTATCGATTAAATCGCTGGTCGGAGAATACCGCACCAAGACTTGGATGAACTTGTTGCGTTTTAATCTGAGCCACATGGAGAAAATAATTTAAGCGTTTTTGAGCGAAATGCACCCATGGCAAGACAGATGAATGACTCCATCATGACTTTATCAAGCACCCTTAGAGGCCCGTACCGACCGAATAAGCTACGAAACCGTGGGCTGAGCGAGAACGGGCCAGACCTCGGTAGAAGCGCAACATGCATAAACGAACGGCTCCCCAACGGGTATTAGGTAAAATCCTTAACATATTTAACATTTTTAGTTCTTTTACCTTCAGCTGCTTCAAATGTGTTACCCACGTTAGTCTAACCAGAATCCTACATATATCTAACCCGCATGCATACCTGGTTCACCATGTAAAAACAACTGAGGATCAACATGCTTTTCTACCGGGAAAAAAGCAAATGCATTTCGTTTTCAGAGAGAAAAAAGTGAATCCAGTAGATTTACATCACGAATCTAAGCGGGCTATTGTTTTGAAGCAGACTCTCGCATGTAGCTAACGTAAATATATGCTATGTAAATAGAAAAATCATCTACAAATAAATAACAACGGTTTTTCGCACGCAGTGTGTTACTATTTATGGCTCTTCCCTGATGTACTCTTTATAGTGTGAACTTTTCGGATACCGTCATTCCAGCTCGAACTCTGAAGGGCCGAGTACTGAGAAAACCCCTGATAAGTGCGAGATTACCTTGTAGCAACTACATGTCCAACAGATTATCTACCCCGGCGGAAACCGCATTTGTTCTGGGGCCATCATGGCATTTCTCTCAAGGTACCACACTGGACAACAGTTTATAAAAGATAAACGTAAAGATAAATCATGCCCCACAAGTTATCGCCCTACGTTTCACTACGGGGATTACTAATGCCCCTGACCAAAAATCTCTAACACTGGTCAAAGAATATACTATTATAGATACACAAAAATTGTAGTACGATAATATACTGAGCCTGATATGGTTTCCGGCATATCTTAGCTCATTGTAAAAAACGGGTATATTCAATTCATTGGACAGTACGATGATGTAAGTGAAACCGCTCTGAGCGACCTTCCGAAAGTGTTCACATCAACTGTCGCAGTACAAGGCCGCAGTACAATCTGCTGCGGTGAACATACGATCCACTCACGGGTCGAATATTTCACAACACAACAGATGGTGTTGTCCGAGAAATGGATTCGACGTAATTCAGCCAAGATTTTCGTTTGGAATAATGGTTGTGAGCTAGGTGACCTGAACAGGCGATTTCAATTCACTGCAAAATCCGCATGTTGATTATCTACGTTTGTATGCATTGCTTCGGTATATCTGGTGTAAAAGAGACATCAGTTTATGGTGGCGGTAGTTTACCATCTTTTTATACTCTGTGCGGCCGGAAATGACTGCTTCTACTCCGTACAAATGTTTCTTCCTCTTTACGGCAAGAAGTTGCAATTCCGCTCTGACGTCTTACAATTCGTTTCGCCTAAGCAACACCTTGGGGATGAACATCAGTAATCTCACTAACATCTACCTCCAAAAGGTCTTTTTATACTCTTTGTGCGGCCGGAAATGACTGCTTCTACTCCGTACAAATGTTTCTTCCTCTTTACGGCAAGAAGTTGCAATTCCGCTCTGACGTCTTACAATTCGTTTCGCCTAAGCAACACCTTGGGGATGAACATCAGTAATCTCACTAACATCTACCTCCAAAAGGTCCCGATAATCTGATATCGACTTATCTGATATCGCTGATAGGTCTTTTAGTACTGGTTTTTCAACAGGTTTCTTGGAAATTATTAATTTTGGTTCAAAGAGTACCTGGCAAATATAAGCCACCTCTGCAACGGCGCATATAGATGCTACATCTAAATTCAGCTGGTTCGCCCAGGTGCCCAAGGACATCATTCAAGACTTAGTCGTAGTGTATGTGTATAGTGTAAAATGTTCTGCAGCTCTATTCGTGGTGGGGGAAAAGCCACAGAGGCTAGGGCCATTCAGAAAATGAAAGTACTTACATTTGTAAAAATGTACATTCCCTCCAAATTTGGATCAGAACTTCCAACTATTTCTTACTTAAAAAAATTTTTTCTGGGAATAAAATTTAATCCAGTAATAACATTTCTGGGGGGATACTTTTATTATAGGAGGGATTTGGAGACACTCTTCAGGGTCTTCAGAAGTCAACAGAGTCTTCAGTAAAGTAAAGAATCTTCTCTTTTGTAGGTAGCCATCCTTTATCAATCACACCAAGAATGTCTGAACTGGCTTTACTAAGATTTTTTGAAGTGGCTCTGGTAGGAATTTTTGGAAGGACCCACAAATCCTAAGTTTTGAAAGTAGATCAAGATAAGGAAAGAGTTGAATATGAAAAAGTATGATCAATCACTAATTCAGCCATATCTGTTGAGCATATTGCCCAAAATAAGAGGACATGTACCTTCTTAGTACTGGGTAGCCAGGGAGATCAATTATTGGTATAATTTGATTATCAGTAATGAAGGTTTTATCACTACACAATTTTGTTGGCAGTAATTTTAAGAATTTACATCAAAGAATTTCAGGAATTTTATTAGTTAATATTGATATTAGTGTTAACATTGATATTAGTGTTAACATTGATATTAGTGTTAACATTGATATTAGTGTTAACATTGATATTAGTGTTAACATTGATATTAGTGTTAACATTGATATTAGTGTTAATATTGATATTAGTGTTAATATTGATATTGTTTAAAACTAATTTGTCCATTTGTGTAATAGGTACCTAATCCAAAGAAATGTAAAAAATCATTTTTTTAAAAACTCCTAGTTTTTGAGTTTTGTATCTCTTGATTCATCCTAGAGATACAAAGCATATTCAAGATTCAGAAAAACATTCAATTATACATTCAGATCTACTTCTGCCTTTGGTCAGTAAATATGTAAGCGTTGATATGATTTTTAATCATATCAACGTTATGATTTGTTTTTATTGAGAAACTTTTCTGATGCTAAATATTTAGCATTATAATTCTATAGAAATATAAAACTTAAATTTTTTCAATACATATGGTACAGAAAGTATTTTTTTAAATTCATTCTCTTTTGTAGTGAATGAAGATTTGACAGTGTTGTTTTATACACCAACAAGGCATTTAATATATTGATATATCAGTGCTTTTCTGTTTGAGGAAGGAATTTTTTCTTTTTATTTTATACGTCTGATGACAAAGTAAAATTATATTTCTTACAATTTTTCAATGTCCTGTATTTTTGTAAAATTAGCCAGTCATCCTTCCTCTCATGTCTGTGAACTGGTGATCTGATTCATGGTCCTCTGCAATGGCAGAGGACCATTGTAATTAATTGCCTATCATTTCTCCAGTTGCCTCTTTAATTTTGTCCAGCATGTTTTCAGTGGGGTCTTCCACCTGCTAGCCTCGACCTTTATTTATATAGAAATGTACAAAAAGCTGTTATATCCAGTTACAGTTTCCATGTGAAAATCATCAGAGATTATGTTACAGAGCATAAAAAATTCAGAGCTTAAATGCAGTTTCATTATCAGTGGTATTGTGGATGCTATTTTTAATGGATTTTTTAATTGTCAGTAAACTCTTAATATAATAAAACAGAGCACCATTTGGGCATGGTATATATTCATATGTCCAAAATTCCAGTGCACAAGCCTTATAGCTGGTGATATAAAAATAATGAAAATAAGAGATTTAAAGGAACAAAGGAGAGATTTGTCAATAATCAATTAAAGCTTACTTTTCTTTAAAAAAAAGTATAATTTTGTACACGCTACAATACTTTAACATAAGTCTGACATACTTTTTTTAATAAAACATTTTACTGTAATAAAAAAATACATTATTTGGTCTCCTAGCAATATACAATTTTTATTTTTATTAATATAATTCTTATGAACATGAAAAAACAAAATATATCTGTCAAGTAATAAATCGTCACTAGTATATTGGTATCTTATATGTGTAATCTTTTATTAATTAATATATTATAACTAAGTACATAAATCAATATAATCTAATTAGTATAATCTTAATTACATTTTAATAACCAAATAAAGCTAAATATTTTGAAAAATAAAAGTAATTTGAAAAATATATACAATATATAAGTTAATGTAACAAAATTACTTAATATTTATAATAAGCCTTGATAAAGTAGTGTCTATTTACAGTATTGACTGAAGTACAATATAATACATAAAATACATATATATATACATATATATATATATATAAATACATAACTTGTATTTTGGTTTTAACATAGAATGTGTTAAAGCCTGAAGAAACTGAGAAAAGAGAAAGACATATCAGGAAAATATTAGGACCAAGAAAAACAGAAGACAGCACTTCTGTTCAGCATATGGATGAACGAGAGTCCAAAAACACACAGGTACCTTCACATAAATCATGTGGAAGAGACCTGCAAAATTCTACACATACCTCAAAAGAATGGACAACGCTGACACTGATTTAAATGTACTATTTATGCAAGGATAAATAGGAAAAAATATTCTACATTCTGAAAAAGAATATAGTTCTATAGATTAGGCATATTTCCATTGTAAGTTTCCTTCCATCAAAACAAGTGATGATACAAGCAGTGTAAAAAGATTTGAACCTTTTTGAAAAAACCCTAAGCTAAAAAACCCTAACCCTAAGTATACAACTTCATTACTGTGATTCAAATTAAAGTACAAGAATATCACTCCTACCTATAAATCAAATGTAATAGTGCAAACCAATTCTGTTTTGCAAATAAATACTCTATGATCTGCGCTAAAACTTTTAACATCTTTTTTAATAGAGTTACATATTTTTTTCAACTTTTTTAATATTAGTGTTTTTTCAGCAACACTTTTTATTCGGTCCACGAGAGAATATTATAGCTACTCTTCTTCTAAACAATTATCACAATTTTCACTTGGCATTTCTGTTTTTATACATGAAACTAATCTAATACCATCATTTTCACGCCACTGTTTTAATATTTCATTCGTGCTGCTGCTATCTTCAATTTCAAGTATTCTTTTTGTAGTGTAATTATCTAATCTCATCCTGTTTCTACTTTTTAAATCAGAAATTCCTTTGGATTTTAATCCTTCAATATCCAAATGTTTATTTTGTTTAAGTTCATTAGCGATTGGTCTTAAGAGCTTCAAAATAACAGGATCCAATGGTATCGTTGGAGGTCTTTGTGGTTTATCAAGAATTACATCTTCTACTGGAGAGGGAAATAACTGTGAATAAAGAATATTCTTTTCATCTACTATTTTCTCAATTAATATAGAACACCGCAAAGTATTTTTTGGTGACTTCTCTTTTTCGTCATTGTCTTCTTGAAATGAAGATGATGAGTGGGATGTTGGATAATGAATAAATTCGTTGGTATCATTAGAAATAAAACTACAGTTTGATGAACTTGTTATATCGGATGAACTATTACAATTAAAATTATGATCATTAGGTTCTTCATCAATTATAATTGGGCGATTAATTACTTTTAAGTTTTTCTTATCGATTTTAAAATTAATTACAGTGTCATTATCATCATTATCATAAATGTTATCAAAATTAAATACATTTTCACAATTGTTGTGATCAGTAAAAGGCTCATCATGTTCATCTGACAAATCACCCAGTCCAAAAACTTCACCATATATATTATTAGATTTTACTAATGTTAAATTATCTAAACCAAACATTTCTCTATCGTATACATGATCAACTTCAAAATGATCCATATAATTATTGTAGTCAAGATTTGTTACGCCTGTCTGCATATTTGTTTCGCAACAAAAACTCTCAGAAGAGTTATCATCCATTCTTTTACTTTTATCTATGTTGCAAATAATTCCTGAAAGAAAAAACAAAGAAAAAATTCAATTGAAATTACCAGTTGAGCAACTTAAAACCGAACTGCATGCAATCTTAAGAAAGTACAGTATTGTATATACTATTGGAAAGTACAGTTATTACTGAATAGAATTTTTCATATAAATATCATAATTCATCATCAAGAAATTAAAATAATGATAAGTAGTGAAACCATAACCTATAAAATATGAACTTAATATATTAACAATATTTAAATTAAATTTTTTTTTTTGCCCTATGAATTTCAGTTTTCAATTTTGTTCATAGAAGATGACTCTTCTCAAGCACTAATGCAGGTTTTTTTGCTGAAAATATAGATTCATATCCAGTAATGTATGCAGATCCGTGAAAAAAAAATCAGGATATAAAAATTCGTATAAAACGAACAATTTTTTGCTTAGTTGTGAAAAAATAAATTAATTTTATTGAAATTAAAAGAACAGTGGCTTCCCAAAGTACTATAAATCTAAGATAAGTGTTTTTCAGTTCTCTTTACAGCATGCTGTCTCGTGAAAAACCTGTAAAATTATTGGCTTCGTACGTACTAAAAGCTAGGGAAAAACATGTTAAGTATTTAAAATATTATTGTTATAAAATGTCTCTGTAGTCACAGAATTCTCATCAATGTGTTAAGCTTAATTGGTTCCTGCCTTTCCAAAAAAGTTTTTGGAAAAGTTTAGAGCCTATAGGACTGTCTCCTTTGAGGCTGTGGAAGTCATTTCCAGGTTGCTACAGATTGAAGAGGATGGGCGAATACAAGGCAATTTCCGTTTCAGTTTCAGTTTTGATCCCAGGCCCTGGGGTGGCGGTGTGGGAACAGGGCCGCGGGCGAGTGTCTAGAGGGCCTCCCGATCTTATGGGGATCGGCTAGATGCAATTAAGCCGCGTCACCACCGTCTTCGGGATAGTCCCGGGGACTCCCCACGAAATTCTGGCCAAATCATTAGTAAAGAACACCAGTAACCTTTAATGAAGACGTAGAGATCTCTGTGAAACATACCACAACACGTTTATGTATATATTCGTGCGCGCGCCCTACCTGAATAAATTTTCTTGTTAGTCCGGTACAGTTATCCTGCAGCTATAAAGCTTTCTTAGCTTTCAGAAATGAAAAATTATTCTCGATAAACGTACATAAATTTAAAAACAAACAATATTCATAATTGTGAATATTGCAATATTGCAATTTCGAATATTGCAACTTGAATTTTTTTTAATTTGATATTAACAAGCTTCTCCTCTATGAATCATGAGACCTTGCCGTTGGTGAGGGGGCTTGAGTGCTCAGGGATACAGAGTAGCTGGACCGAAGGTGCAACCATATCGGAGAGGTATCTGTTGAGAGCCAGACTAAGGAATGATTCCTGAAAGAGGGCAGCAGCTCTTTCAGTAGTTGTTAGGGGCGTAAATCACAATGACTTAAACGGCCATATCAACATCACTCAGTCCTCTGAGTACTGCGCAGCTGAAAGCAATGGAAAACTACAGCTGTTTTTTTTTCCAAGAAAATGTGGCTCTGCATTTTCAAAAGCAATAATGGAGGCGCCTTCCTTGGTAAAATATTCCGGAGGTAAAATAGTCCCCCGTTCGGATCTCCGGGTGGGGACTACTAAGGAAGGGGTCACCAGAAAAGTAAAAAATAACATTCTACGAGTCGGAGCGTGGAATGTTAGAAGCTTAAAAAAGGTTGGTAGGCTAGAGAATTTAAAAAGGGAAATGGATAGGGTAAACGTGGATATAGTAGGAATTAGTGAAGTTCGGTGGGAAGAGGAAGGCGACTTTTGGTCGGGTAACTTTAGAGTAATTAACTCAGCGTCAAATAACGGGCAGGCAGGAGTAGGTTTCGTGATGAACAAGAAAATAGGGAGGAGAGTGGAGTATTTCAAGACGCATAGCGATAGAGTCATTGTAATAAGGATAAATTCAAAACCTAAACCGACAACGATTGTTAACGTCTATATGCCTACAAGCGCCCATGATGATGATGAGGTAGAATGTGTATACGAAGAGATTGATGAAGCAATTAAACACGTAAAAGGAGATGAAAATTTAATAATAGTTGGAGATTGAAATGCAAGCATTGGAAAAGGCAAGGAAGGAAATATAGTGGGTGAATACGGGCTGGGCAAAAGGAATGAAAGAGGGGACCGACTTATAGAGTTTTGCACGAAGTATAATATAGTAATTGCCAACACCCAATTTAAAAATCATAATAGAAGAATATACACTTGGAAAAAGCCAGGCGATACTGCAAGGTATCAGATAGATTATATCATGGTTAAGCAAAGATTTAGAAATCAACTCGTGGACTGCAAAACTTACCCTGGAGCAGACATTGATAGCGACCATAATTTGGTGATAATGAAATGTAGATTGGGGTTTAAAAACCTGAAGAAAAGGTGTCAGATGAATCGGTGGAATTTAGAGAAGCTTGAGGAAGAGGAGGTAAAGAAGATTTTTGAGGAGGACATCGCAAGAGGTCTGAGTAAAAAAGATAAGATAGAAAATGTAGAAGAAGAATGGGAGAATGTTAAAAAGGAAATTCTTAAATCAGCAGAAGCAAACTTAGGCGGAATAAAGAGAACTGGTAGAAAACCTTGGGTTTCAGACGATATATTGCAGCTGATGGATGAACGTAGAAAATATAAAAATGCTAGTGATGAAGAAAGTAAAAGGAACTATCGGCAATTAAGAAATGCTATAAACAGGAAGTGCAAACTGGCGAAAGAAGAGTGGATTAAAGAAAAGTGTTCAGAAGTGGAAAGAGAAATGAACATTGGTAAAATAGACGGAGCATACAGGAAAGTTAAGGAAAATTTTGGGGTACATAAATTAAAATGTAATAATGTGTTAAACAAAGATGGTACACCTATATATAATACGAAAGGTAAAGTCGATAGATGGGTGGAATATATTGAAGAGTTATACGGAGGAAATGAATTAGAAAATGGTTTTATAGAGGAAGAAGAGGAAGTTGAGGAGGATGAAATGGGAGAAACAATACTGAGATCTGAATTTAAGAGAGCATTAAAAGATTTAAATGGCAGAAAGGCTCCTGGAATAGACGGAATACCTGTAGAATTACTGCGCAGTGCAGGGGAGGAGGCGATTGATAGATTATACAAACTGGTGTGTAATATTTATGAAAAAGGGGAATTTCCATCAGACTTCAAAAAAAGTGTTATAGTAATGATACCAAAGAAAGCAGGGGCAGATAAATGTGAAGAATACAGAACAATTAGTTTAACTAGTCATGCATCAAAAATCTTAACTAGAATTCTATACAGAAGAATTGAGAGGAGAGTGGAGGAAGTGTTAGGAGAAGACCAATTTGGTTTCAGGAAAAGTATAGGGACAAGGGAAGCAATTTTAGGCCTCAGATTAATAGTAGAAGGAAGATTAAAGAAAAACAAACCAACATACTTGGCGTTTATAGACCTAGAAAAGGCATTCGATAACGTAGACTGGAATAAAATGTTCAGCATTTAAAAAAAATTAGGGTTCAAATACAGAGATAGAAGAACAATTGCTAACATGTACAGGAACCAAACAGCAACAGTAGCAATTTAAGAACATAAGAAAGAAGCCATAATAAGAAAGGGAGTCCGACAAGGATGTTCTCTATCTCCGTTACTTTTTAATCTTTACATGGAACTAGCAGTTAATTTAACAGTTAACAATTTAGATTCGGAGTAACAGTACAAGGTGAAAAGATAAAGATGCTACGATTTGCTGATGATATAGTAATTCTAGCCGAGAATAAAAAGGATTTAGAAGAAACAATGAACGGCATAGATGAAGTCCTACGCAAGAACTATCGCATGAAAATAAACAAGAACAAAACAAAAGTAATGAAATGTAGTAGAAATAAAGATGGACCGCTGAATGTGAAAATAGGAGGAGAAAAGATTATGGAGGTAGAAGAATTTTGTTATTTGGGAAGTAGAATTACTAAAGATGGACGAAGCAGGAGCGATATAAAATGCCGAATAGCACAAGCTAAACGAGCCTTCAGTAAGAAATATAAGTTGTTTACATCAAAAATTAATTTAAATGTCAGGAAAAGATTTTTGAAAGTATATGTTTGGAGTGTCGCTTTATATGGAAGTGAAACTTGGACAATCGGAGTATCTGAGAAGAAAAGGTTAGAAGCTTTTGAAATGTGGTGCTATAGGAGAATGTTAAAAATCAGATGGGTGGATAAAGTGACAAATGAGGAGGTATTGCGGCAAATAGATGAAGAAAGAAGCATTTGGAGGCCACATACTAAGGCATCCTGGAATAGTCGCTTTAATTTTGGAAGGACAGGTAGAAGGGAAAAATTGTGTAGGCAGGCCACGTTTGGAGTATGTAAAACAAATTGTTAGGGATGTAGGGTGTAGAGGGTATACTGAAATGAAACGACTAGCACTAGATAGGGAATCTTGGAGAGCTGCATCAAACCAGTCAAATGACTGAAGACAAAAAAAAAAATTAACAAGCTCCAATTTAATAATTTTGAACAATGACCAATTTCCGATTATACTAAATGAGAATTCCCTCGACTTTGTCTTGAAAATCTTCTTCAGAGAGATATCTAAAATCATTTCCGGATTTTTTAATTCTAATATTTTAAGAGATAATAAACAAATCTTTTTACATTTTTGCGGATTTGTGCAACAGCTATTGGAATCAGTGTGATTAACAACAAGCCGATGATAAGTATGTTTATAATTCTAATGATGTATTTCGCTCCAGAACCACCGCAAGGTATTATTTTAGAGGATGAATGAGGATGATATGTATCTATATAAAGGAAGTTAGTCTCAGGTCGACCGTTCCTAAGATGTTAGATTAGAACCTTAGA